>NC_090448.1:78642317-79267317 GCF_031143425.1 Pleurodeles waltl
TATTATATACAAGGCCTGCTGTAGGGGTGACTTACATATATTTAGATGCAGTGACAGGGGCATGGCACACAATGGGTGCGCCATGTTGTGTTTTTGCCTGGCTTGCACCAGGACATGCTGACTGCAATGGCAGCTGTGTGCGTCTTGTTTTGGGCGGTCCCTGAAGGTGGCACAATACATGCTGCAAAAGCAAAGCAAAACACAAACGCTGTGGGATAGCGTAACTGGATGGACGGAATGCGGAACCAATCAAACATTCACCCCCAGTCACAGATCTGGGTTTAATCCATCCATTATTTTGCTCACCATGCCACCCCCAGTTTGAACCCAGCCATATGCAAATCAGTCTTGACCCTGTTCCTCATGGGAACAGTCCACCCCGAACTGCCAGGCCAGGTTCTCCCTGGACCGGAAACAAGCATCCTGAGACCGGTTTCGGGGTTTCACCCCTCATCAGCCAGGCTAGCTTGAATCCAGTGGCACAGTGAGCCCGGGACCCATGTCTAGGCATACCCGGCGCACTTAGGGCGGCAAAAGCAAAGCAAAACACAAACGCTGTGGGATAGCGTAACTGGATGGCTGGAATGCGGAACCAATCAAACATTCACCCCCAGTCACAGATCTGGGTTTAATCCATCCATTATTTTGCTCAACATGCCACCCCAGTTTGTACCCAGCCATATGCAAATCAGTCTTGTCCCTGTTCCTCATGGGACCAGTCCAGCCCGAACTGCCAGGCCAGGTTCTCCCTGGACCGGAAACAAGCATCCTGGAACCGGTTTCGGGGTTTCACCCCTCATCAGCCTGGCTAGCTTGAATCCAGTGGCACAGTGAGCCCGGGACCCACGTCTAGGCATACCCGGCGCACTTAGGGCGGCAAAAGCAAAGCAAAACACAAACGCTGTGGGATAGCGTAACTGAATGGACGGAATGCGGAACCAATCAAACATTCACCCCCAGTCACAGATCTGGGTTTAATCCATCCATTATTTTGCTCACCATGCCACCCCAGTTTGAACCCAGCCATATGCAAATCAGTCTTGACCCTGTTCCTCATGGGAACAGTCCACCTCGAACTGCCAGGCCAGGTTCTCCCTGGACCGGAAACAAGCATCCTGGGACCGGTTTCGGGGTTTCACCCCTCATCAGCCAGGCTAGCTTGAATCCAGTGGCACAGTGAGCCCGGGACCCATGTCTAGGCATACCCGGGGCACTTAGGGCGGCAAAAGCAAAGCAAAACACAAACGCTGTGGGATAGCGTAACTGGATGGCTGGAATGCGGAACCAATCAAACATTCACCCCCAGTCACAGATCTGGGTTTAATCCATCCATTATTTTGCTCAACATGCCACCCCAGTTTGTACCCAGCCATATGCAAATCAGTCTTGTCCCTGTTCCTCATGGGACCAGTCCAGCCCGAACTGCCAGGCCAGGTTCTCCCTGGACCGGAAACAAGCATCCTGGGACCGGTTTCGGGGTTTCACCCCTCATCAGCCTGGCTAGCTTGAATCCAGTGGCACAGTGAGCCCGGGACCCACGTCTAGGCATACCCGGCGCACTTAGGGCGGCAAAAGCAAAGCAAAACACAAACGCTGTGGGATAGAGTAACTGGATGGATGGAATGTGGAACCAATCAAACATTCACCCCCAGTCACAGATCTGGGTTTAATCCATCCATTATTTTGCTCACCATGCCACCCCAGTTTGAACCCAGCCATATGCAAATCAGTCTTGACCCTGTTCCTCATGGGAACAGTCCAGCCCGAACTGCCAGGCCAGGTTCTCCCTGGACCGGAAACAAGCATCCTGGGACCGGTCTCGGGGTTTCACCCCTCATCAGCCATGCTAGCTTGAATCCAGTGGCACAGTGAGCCCGGGACCCACGTCTAGGCATACCCGGCGCACTTAGGGCGGCAAAAGCAAAGCAAAACACAAACGCTGTGGGATAGCGTAACAATACATGCTGAAGCCCTGTCCACTACCCACACCCTTGGAACCAGGGGAACCTTCTACTAGGCACTTACAAGTGTAGTGGAGAGTGCACCAATTGTACACATTGCTTCCTGTTTCAGGGAAAGCGCACTGGGCACTTGTTTAGCAGGGACTCTGTGCACCTCAGTCAAAAAACCTCAGTGCCAGTGAGCAAGAAGTGGGGGTGCCCATGTCCAAGAGGGGCACTTTCCTACAGTTGTTCCCTGCTTGTTCACGTTATTCTTGCACTCGCCCGATTATTTTGCTGTAAATAGCAGCATAAATATGTAACATGATGTAAAGGCATTATTTCTGGATTTTTTTATGAGGGTAATATGAAACTTCTGACATTTCACAAATTATGCTGGTATAGTTTAAATTTTGCCTGGGCACAGTTTTGATACATTTGTGTTTTCGTTTCTGAAGCTCCAAGTTTTGCCCTGAATGTCAAAGCATATTGTTATGTCAATGGAAATGGGTGGAATGCAGTGCTCCTTTCTACTATAAAAATTGACACACTCTAACACTGCTGCTGTCATTCCCTACATTAACACCAGGGCCAGTATGCGGCGGGAGCACCAAATTATGTGGCATGGTTGAATAAATTATGCAGCAAGAAAAGGCAACTTATGCTGCATAATGTGGAACATTTTTGATAGTGTTAATTCATTAATTTGTCATTATTACACATGGCACTATGGTCTGGGCAAATACTTCACCTCATTAGTACCAGTTTAGCAACCAAATACAGAAATAAGTACCTGAAACATGACCTGAAACATGACCAGTTAACCTTTGAGGAGGAATGTCTACTATACACAAACGCATTGCCATGTTTTTAGTCATGTTTGATCAATTTGAGCTAGAAACTATTTTTTGTTCAAATCTGCAGATTTGCAGCAGATGATGGATTAAATGGCAAATGCAGCAAATCCATCATTAGGCGACATAAAACAAAATGGCCACAGAATTGCATAATTCCAGTAGCCCTGATCAGCCCAAAAATAGGAGGTCATGCGTCATGTTCAACTTCACACCAAGGTACAGAGACAAGAGTGTGCTGTCCAGTGTAAAATTTGTCCTGTAAGTGCAGTCTTTGAGCCTCTATACTAGGAGACTGGGTGTGTGCATGCAGACCCAATCTTGCAATGTGACCCAGAGAGATGCAAAGCAGTTTTGGTGCTGTTGAAAGTTCACCTTTCACTTGCAAGACACCATTTTGCACTGGATAATGGATAGCAAGCACCCTCACCAACGACCCGCACACAGCCAAAACCAACTTCCACAACGGAATGAGGGCAGATGCCTCCTGGATGAAGGAGAGCTGCCTCAAGCTGAATACCGAAAAAACACAAGTCCTCATCATTGGCAACAACCCCTCAGCCTGGGACATCTCCTGGTGGCCCACTGCCCTTGGAAGTGCCCCAGCCCCCACCGCCCACGCCCGCAACCTCGGCTTCATCCTGGACTCAGCACTCAATAAACCGTCAAGTCAGTGCAGTCTCCTCCGCCTGCTTCAACACCATGTGCATGCTCCAGAAGATCTTCAAATGGATCCCAACCGAATCCAAAAGATCAGTCACCCAGGCCCACATCAGCAGCCGCATAGACTACAGCAACGCACTCTACGCTGGAACCACCACCAAGGTACGGAAAAGACTGCAACGCATCCAGGATGCCTCTGCCCTTCTCATCATGAACACCCCCAAACACAGCCACACCTTCGCTCTACTGAGCTGCACTGATCTGCACTGGCTCCCGAGACAAGAGAATCACATTCAAGCTTCTCACTCATGCCTACAAAGCCCTCAACAACACCGGACCAGAATACCTCAACCAAAGACTCCACTTCTACAAGCCCACCAGACAGCTCCGCTCTGCCGACCTCCCACTCGACACCGTCCCACGTGTCCGGAAGGCCACAGCCGGAAGAAGGTCCATCTCCCACCACGCCACCAAGACCTGGAACTCCCTCCCGATGCAACTCAGAAGATCTCCCACTCTATCACAATTCAGAAAGGACCTCAAAACTTGGCTCTTCACCTGATCCCCTCCGTTCATCGATGACCTCTCACTTACTGCCCCCCCTCCCCAGTGCCTTGAGACCCTAGCAGGTCACTAGTTGCGCTTTACAAGTATTATGATTGATTGATTGTCTTTGTGTTGCTTGCATGCATTAGTATCAGCACAAAGCCTTAGTAAATCAGGCTCTAAATTCTGAGCAGAGAACTGGTGAGCAGAGTGTCGTATTTAGATCTAAGCAAATTTAAATTATCGTTCTGAAATCTGCACAATTCCTAAAGTTCACCTTATATGCAATTTTCAACAATTTTCGAAATTATAAGCTTTGCAGTTTCAAGAAATTTACACCCACTGGAGGCTGCTTTGTGCAGAAAATTCTTGCTATGAGACATTTCCTGGTAAACACCTGTTCCCTACTTGTGTGTGTGGCTTAAATGTTTTGGAAAGTATGCCTTCGCCTGAAATAAGTCAAACTATATACCGGCAAACCACATTTGGCACTAAAAGTGTAATTTTGCAAAATCTCCATAACATTTTGCACTTCCTCATTCTCTCTATGTGCACTCCTGAGTGAATACAAGTGTTTTAATATTGAAAGGAATGAAATCACTGAGTTTTACAGAAAATGAAGCGTAGAAAATTCAAAACACACTAAGACCAAGCCACAGTGTAAATAAAGCAAAGAAAAATATACTACAGTAACGTCACAGTTAAAGCACAAAGCTAAGCATTGGTAACCACAGGAATCTTCGCTCTGATGTGGCAGTTGCTCCGTGTGCGCTGGGATGACAGAGGAGCCCTGGCACGCCCAAAGAGAAGTTTTCAATTTATACATAGGGCATACGTGTTTACGTGTTCCATGATCATGTAAGGCGGGTGCTCGTCGCTCTGCGGGACACACCCATCTATGTACCGGCATTCCTGGCGCGAGGCTTCCCCGGGGGCCGTCATGTACACTTGGCACTGAGTTGAAAGAATTACGCGTCTGCTGGAAGAGCAAGCCATGTAAACAGAAGCTGCAGGTTTGTTTTTAGGAAGGAACAAAAGATGGATTCATTCCGTTGGCCAAAGATGGCAAGAACTGCATTCTGCACTAATCTGTAGATGGTCTAGCAACAAACACACTAATTGTATCATCCTATGGCGAGCCTGGCAGCGACCCAAGGAGAAAGATTTTACTTGCACAAACAGTAGGTCTGTTTCAAGTGTGATCGAACATAACTTTAGAAGAAGTCCTGACTGAAACAGCAGCTAGGCTGCTGCAGGATGGATAAAGGACATTTTAGGCCCTGCCTGGTCACAAAAATACTCAAGCTGTTACAACTCTATGGGGTACATTTACAATAAAGTGGCACACCGATGCGCTTTAACAAAATTGGCAGCACCACGCTGTGTCACTTTAGAAATGCTGGGATTCGCCGTATTAACAAGAATATGGCACACCCTGTGTTTCCCCCTGCGCTGGAGCTAAATTTGCTGCCAAGCGTCAATGCAGCCACCCTTATGCGGTGGTGCAAGGATGGCTGTGTTGCGGGGGAGATTGCTTTTGTGCAGGAAAGGACACCTTTGGCACAAAAACAATCTTCAGTGGCGATTTGTTCTTTCTATGTGTGCTGCAGAATGTAGCACACATAGAGCAAAAAATGAGGAGAAATGAAAACATTTCTCCTTGTTGCCCCATGCTAATGCCACCCCTTGGGTGGTGTTAGTTTTTGGCGCTGCCTCAGCTTTACTCAATCTCATAAATCTGGGGAAGCGTCAAAATGCAAAGGGTGTTACTGTGGAACGCCCTCAGGAACACCCATTGCCTGCCCTTCCCACGCTGCGTGTTAAGGGACCAAATTTACAAGGTGGCCATCTCAGCCCTTTAAACCTCTGAAGTAATTAGCCTGGGTATCACTTCGATGGATAATAGGAGAACCAATTATTTACAATGCTTACTCTGTTGATTGTAGCACGAGATAATAAAATAAATAATTGTAATAATCAGCTAATGTGTGTGCCGTTCTGACCCACCCCTCAGTTAAAACCCCTTAACATTGTAAATGAAAAAAAATTTGCTAAACAAGCATATTTGTGATGTGCATTGCTAAATCAAAGGGGGTGACTTTGAACTGTAGACAGCTAAAAGAGATTTATTCTTGCTCAAATCATAATCACTCCCTTTATCAATTCCAGAAGGATAAAGAACATTGCGACTGATTCACTAAGGTAAACATACACTTTTCTGTAAGTTTACTACTTTTTAGCTATTTGCAAACTACGACTTAATGATGAGTTTACCACTGCAGACACACTAGATACAAGGTGTAATCCGAACTCACACATTTGAAAGTGTTTTCATACACAATAATGAAGGAAAATTAGTTTGGTGAAATAAAATATTTGTCTAAGATCGCAGAATAAACGGGGAAGCCACGATTTTTCCAGGTTTTCTGGTAGAATCTCTGTGCTTGTACTTTTTATGTTATCGCTTCGTTTTCACCTCTGTGCATTTTTCGAAAGTATTGGAAGCTTTACATGAGCACCAGCTGTATTACACAAGCTCACATTCAATGTTTACACACATGGGGAGTTTAAGTGGTTTGCTTGGAATCACAAATGTTAAGCAGTCACTGAGACTAGAACCTGCTTCACTCAGTTACATAGCAGCTCCTATCGCCACATCCTGAGTACAGTGTGGGGGGGACGGGACAGGTTGAAGGCACATGAAAGCTCGGCTCGTTGTGGGCTCGATGTTCCAACAGAACCTCAAGCTGAGCCAGAGCCAGGCTTCAGGCTCGAGTCTAACTCAAGTTTCAGACCTTTCAGTGCCTCTCTCACCTCTATGTCAAACATCAAGCCCTAAGGAGGATGCAATACTTAACTGAGGTACCAGGCACTCACTTACTTCACGTGACAGCCTGCAGTCAGTGGGAGAAACACCCAGTTCCTTGGCCGACTACGTTGAGATGCCTCGACCTGAGAATGTCAACGCCACCAGCTGGCAGAGAGACAAACACACGCTGTAAGTGCCTTTTATGCAGCTGCCAGAGGCACTTGAACGGTTCAGGTGCAGGAAACTATCAAACTCGGATTTGTATAGCAGGTTTACTGGGTGTGTTTCAAACAAAGGTCTGTAAAACAAAGCGAGAGGAGATTATCGAGTGACGTGTTTTAGGATTTAAGAGGCGGTGCAGGAAACATGAATGGGCGCGATGAGGATTGCAAAGGGTGGCATGACCGGGCAAACGTCCCACGTAACAGAGAATGCCTGATTCTGTGGGAACAGAGTGACTGCTTTCAATGGGATCAGCACATTTTCACAGAGACTTGTTCTGTGTACTGTGTAAAGTAATCCCACAATTGGGCTTTAAACAGTAGCAGCAGCATTCGATTTGGAAGATTTGACCTGTTTTCTTGAGACTGAAAACCAGCAATTTCAGCAGAAAAGTTGTTTTCAGAAAATTATTAAATTCTTGGCAGTCCGTTCCAAATTCACGAGGATTGTGCCTTTCCTATCAAGGAAATTAACAGAATTGAAAAATAAATTATATAGCAATTTAGATGTTTTTATTAAAACATGAATGATCATTCCTGCTTTATTTCTTTGTCATCGAGTTTGCGTTTTTTCCTCCTTTCCCCTTTTATGTTTTTCTCTCTTTTTTTTGCTCCGGGCCAAAGTCTGATGATGAAACATAAGTGCTGTCTAGTGGGGAGGCTCAAATGAAGAACAGGAGACCTTTATTCAGGTCATTACCATAGACGTTAGAACTTGTGCACAGCAGAACACCCATAGATGTGGGATCACCTTAGAGACGCATTCTTTTAGGCCTCACTAAAATACACTGCAATAATGTTTTCCATGGAGAAGTTGAAAACGTAGGACAGTGATTCATGAAGACTACCAAATAATAGAAACAACTGGCTAACATGCATTTGTAATAATACTCTTCAAACCTGGGTGCAGGGCATTCTTCTGTAATCTGGGCACAGACACAAACCTGGAGTTGATCTAGCCTGGAATGAAAGCGCCCACAGAAGCCGGGATTGAATTTCAGTATGTAAAGTTCACTGTCCTTTGAAGCAATGCACGGCGTGCACTGTGCAGGGATCAGAGGCACCTGTCTAAATCCAGTTACTTCAGTCCTTCCTTTCAGCGTTTGCAACGTGTTGGAGGACACAGGGTAGAGTGACCAGAAGACGATGCCCTGCCTGCAAAATGTGGAGGCAACAACCTACACGAGAAACTGTTAGACGTGGAGTAAAAATAGACAGTGCTCGATTCACAATGGTCTTTTCGGGCACATGTTTGTTTACTAGAGAAAATGTCTGGATTTACGCCTATCGGGTATTTACAAAATGAGCAGGTGTATATCCATTTACTTCTGCCTACTTGCACAACACAACTGCATACAAATATCCAGGAGCAATCGCCACAGAAATAATGAAGGTTGTGGATTACAAGGCATGTTTTACCTCGCAGGTAAATGCCCATACAGATGCCACTTTGTGCCCATTTACAAACTTCTCTCTGAAACTTTATCACCTTGGCAGTGGTCACAAAAATTCTCCTGTAAAGAGCTGGAGTAAATCCCTTCCAAGGGTTGTAAAGTGAATAGACCCCAGATTTCATTGCAAACTTGAAAGACCATTTTTTTCGAACTTAAACATGTTTCGCCATTGAGGAAAAGAAAAGAAAATGTGCAATATTGCACAGCAGTGTTCCCTTCCTGCAATATGGAGTTACACTCTGCTTTGGGGAAAATAGTGTCATCTAAAGAAACATTGTCAAAGCCTGTAGGTTCTGGCTTCCTAGATGGATTGGCTTTGTCAATGTCTTTGTAGCCATTTTGTACACCGGGGGGCAGCTTGGCTAAAAGTAATTTAAAAAGCACTATGAAATGGCCAGCACTGGCCGCGCCGTAGACCTTTTCTTTTTACAACTCATCCTAAGCAGCACAGAGGAAGGGCAGAAGGTAATAAAAAAAGGAGGGTGGGAGGTAACACAGAGGGAGGAGGGCTGTAACACAGACAACAGGAGGAGAGGACGCCTGTGGAGGAGCACACAGACAATATTGGGCATGCTGGAGGGACTATGGGTAAGAAGACTAAGGGTGGTAAGGAGGGTCTGGGAGCAGGCACACATCAATGAAGGGTGGAAGGGACAGGTTGTGTACAAGCAGAAAACAGAGGGTGGTTGGGATGGGCTGAGGGTAAGTAGACAGACAAAAGAGGATGGGAGGGAGTGGTTGGGGCAAGCAAACAGACAAAGAAGGGCCATCAGCCAGGAGAGATTAGGGGAAGAACACAGAGTGGGGAGAAGTACACGAGGGAGACGACTGAAAAACAAGCACTCAAATAAAAATAAAAAGGTATTGCCTCAAAAAATATACGGTACAAGGATACAGGAAATGTGTCCATGCTACAGAGGAGGGCCAAACAGACAAAAAAGACGGAAACCTATGTAAATTGACCAATAAGAAGCAAGCTAATGATAATGATCATAGACCAACTAATGGTAAGCAATGGGCAATCTCCAAACGTCCTCTAAGATAGCAAAATATATTGAAAGAGATATACATGTGTTGTCTTAGACAAGACCTAACAAGGCATATTACTGTCCCTATGGAATCCCTAGAAAGCTAAAACTGTTAATTCCTTTTCTACAACTAAAGCAGTAACTACCAAAGTGGAGCAGAGATTTCAACCAGTTGAGTTTTTTCCATGTTAAGGTTTTCTAACAGAAGTGAAAACCCACCTCTTATAAGAGTCCTGTGGAGCTCATCCATTTTCTAATGAATGCCAATGTTAAGAACAAACAACTTGGGAAGTAAAAACAAGTTAATGTTTTACAAAAGTTCCCTTAACATAATTTTTAGTCTACCATTCTGAAGCAGAAAGATGTTAGCCATCCTATACATTTCAACGATTATAAGAGCAATTATTTCTATGTACACGAGTAAAACTGGTAATTAACAAATAATGGGCATATAGCCCATTTTCATAGCAAACGACTGTCCTGGACAAAGACACCATCAATTCAAGGTACTATGATCCCCTTTATTGCAGTCAATCGTGCTTTCTAATACAACTGAATGTGCTACAAATTAGCAGGAGTGTCAGATTTTTTCAAAAGAGTGCAATTTCCCCTAATTTTAAATTATTGTGGTGCGTGTATCACACCTAATTTATGTTTTACTCACACTAAGGGCCATATGTACGAACACTTTTTCCCATAGACACAGAGGGGGTGATTCTGAGCTTGACGGGCGGCGGGAGCCGCCAGAATACCGCTGCGCGGTCAAAAGACCACCGCGGTTATTCTGTGTTTCCCGCTGGGCTGGCGGGCGACCGCCAGAAGGCCGCCCGCCAGCCCAGCGGGAATCCCTTTCCCACGAGGAAGCCGGCTCCGAATGGAGCCGGCGGAGTGGGAAGGGTGCGACGGGTGCAGTAGCACCCGTCGCGATTTTCAGTGTCTGCATGGCAGACACTGAAAATCTTTTAGGGGCCCTCTTACGGGGGGCCCTGCAGTGCCCATGCCATTGGCATGGGCACTGCAGGGACCCCCAGGGGCCCCACGACACCCCTCACCGCCATCCTGTTCCTGGCGGTCAAAACCGCCAGGAACAGGATGGCGGTGAGGGGGTCGGAATCCCCATGGCGGTGCAGCAAGCTGCGCCGCCATGGAGGATTCCTCAGGGCAGCGGAAAACCGGCGGGAAACCGCCGGTTTTCCGTTTCTGACCGCGGCCATACCGCCGCGGTCAGAATGCCCTTGGGAGCACCGCCAGCCTGTTGGCGGTGCTCCGCGGTCGTTGACCCTGGCGGTCAATGACCGCCAGGGTCAGAATGACCCCCAGAATGGGTAAAAACCTTTGCTACATCTGGCCCTAAGTGCCTAATTTTTAGGTCGAGCATAGTAGCGCGCATGCGCTGCTTTTCCGACGTGTTGGTATGTATCTTGGCCTTTAACAACACCACCCTCACGCCCATCAATATCACTAGTTTGTGGGCTTGCCCTTCAAAAATCCTTTGATGACATTGGTAAATGGTTTATGTTTGTCCCTCCTGGGGGAGGTTTTGTTACCGCCTTGGCTATCGCCCCTGTTACATGGTTAATTGCACTTTTGTCGATAAGTTTGACTGCGAGTGTAGTTCTTTTCCTTTTGAGTTTCTCCTTATCGCTGATGCTCATGGCGGCCATGGAGCTGAGAACTGGCTTGCTTATGTGAAACTGTTTTATTTTTGATTTTCAAGTTATGTGGCAAGAAAAGTCTGGTTAGGAGTTTACAACGCTAATAGCTCTAACTCGAGCAAATGCAAGACCCTTTACATTGCAGATGCTTGTTGCTTTTGCGAGAGCTGCTTGAGAAGAAAACATTCTACGAGAATGGCAGAATGATGTCTGTTGTTGCCACATGTGTTGTGCCAGCAACATTCATGTTTGACTGTAGAGACTGAATGGACAACTCATTTAGCTGATATTTTGTGTGCCTTTTGCAGACCTCAGGTACATTTTTCACACAGTCTATGCGTAAAAATCACAAATGCCTGATTTCTTGGCAATAATTAGTATTATACATGGAAAAACGTATTGCCCACCACTACCCATTAGTGCTCATGCAACATGGAAAATAAATTCATATCAGTTCCGAATATCAGAGTTACAGATTTAGGGGGTCATTCCTACCCTGGCGGTCCGAGACCACCAGGGTAGGGGTCCGCGGATGCACCGCCAACAGGCTGGCGGTGCATCCAAGGGCATTCTGACCGCGGCGGTACAGCCGCGGTCAGAAACGGAAAACCGGCGGTGTCCCGCCGGTTTTCCGCTGCCCTATGGAATCCTCCATGGCGGCGCTGCAGGCAGCGCCGCCATGGGGATTCCGACCCCCTTACCGCCAGCCTGGTTCTGGCGGTTTTGACCGCCAGAACCTGGCTGGCGGTAACGGGTGTCTTGGGGCCCCTGGGGGCCCCTGCAGTGCCCATGCCAATGGCATGGGCACTGCAGGGGCCCCCTAACAGGGCCCCACTAAGATTTTAAGTGTCTGCTATGCAGACACTGAAAATCGCGACGGGTGCAACTGCACCCGTCGCACCCTTTCCACTCCGCCGGCTCCATTCGGAGCCGGCATCCTCGTGGAAGGGGGTTTCCCGCTGGGCGGGCGGGCGGCCTTCTGGCGGTCGCCCGCCCGCCCAGCGGGAAACTCAGAATGACCGCCACGGTCTTTCGACCGCGGTACGGTCTTCTGGCGGTTCCAGCTTGGCGGGCGGCTCCCGCCACCCGCCAAGATAGGAATCACCCCTTAGTATCTAAATTATTTGGACGAAATGTTGGCCTTTCATTATGATTGGAAATGCAAAGCTAGCACTGTTTGCCACGATATCCAAATTTCTCTTTTCTATTCACTATTGGGATTTTTTTAACTTCCATTAAAATTAACTTCTGGTGTAGTCATATGACAGAGTGGAGCTTCTTGGCTGTCATCTTGCTTCTCAGACAATCTGTAAGGAACTCTTGCAAGGCAATCATAGAAACAACTGTTGAGGCCACGTTCCTACAGAGCAAGCTCCGTACTGGCAGGTTGCCCGACAGTCTGGACACTAGAAGCCTCGATTTTAATGCAAAAACCAGCAATCACATCCAGACAGTCCATTCCAGGCACCACACAATCCTCTGGTGTGTCAGAGGAATGGAGGCTGGTTTTGGGAGGCCCTCTGACTGCAGCTGTCTTTCTCTCCACCCGCAGAGGTTTGGAGCAGGAAACCAATGCTTCATGTCATTGCACTTATGCTGCCCACTGCATTGTCCGACAATGAAGCAGGAGCTGTAAATGCCACAAAGCATGGCCCTCAAAGACTTTCCTGGCATCGGGTCTTTGCATCTTTGTCAACGTGTGTGGCAAGCGGTCGACTGGGCTTATCAGCGATAAGGATATTTTGGTTCTGTGTTTTGCTCCATTAAATTGGTGCTGCAGCGGTTCGAATCCTAGCTGCGAGCTCTGTCTCAGGGACTGGTGTGCACTCTGCATGCGGGAACAAACCTGCTCTCATGTTGACTGATCAGTGCCAGCGCTCTTCTCTCGTATGAATTCCACCAGGAATTCCAGCCGGCTCAGGGAGCAAGGCTGTGAACTCCATGGTCATATT
Organism: Pleurodeles waltl; assembly: GCF_031143425.1. NCBI lineage: Eukaryota > Metazoa > Chordata > Amphibia > Caudata > Salamandridae > Pleurodeles > Pleurodeles waltl. Next base: position 78,655,440 of record NC_090448.1, read on the forward strand.
GAAGAGGTAGTGACTAAGCATTTTATCAGACCACCGTGAAAAGTAGCTTTGCCTTATGAGTCCTTGCGAGAGATGAGACGGAAAAACAACCATAAGGCAGCCCTACCAAGTGTAACACATCTAAACACTGAAATGCATTAGTCATGCAATTAAACCTTCTGTACACATTCTGTGCTCAGAATGGTGTATATTTTTTTGGAACAAGCAGAGCCAAGTTTGAGGAGAGATGCAGGCCCATATTTATACTTTTTTGCGCCGCATTTGCGCCGCTTTTTGACCCCAAAATGGCGCAAACTTACAAAATACAATTGTATTTTGCAAGTATGCGTCGTTTTTGCGTCAAAAAATGGCGCAAATGCGGCGCTAAAAAAATATAAATATGTGCCGCTGTTCCCATAGATACACCAATCACTTGATGAACTCATGTGGCTCCGGTGGCTCCTTCACCTCTTTCATGCGCGCTGATGAAGTAATCCAGTTCCAAGCAGGCTGAATGTCAGCATGTACTGTAATCGATGGAACCTCATTGCACCATCCCACCACCAAGGAATGCGTGGAAAGGGAAGATATGTGCTGCCAGACTTTGCCTGGACACTATGGAAATCAGAGGCTCTGTCACCAGGAGGTCTTCATCTGAGACTGCCTACAAGAGACCTTCTACCTCACAGCGCAAAAAATTACATTTATTACATTACATTACATTATTGGACATTCTGTGCAACAATATATCACTGCTTTGTCTGTAGAGCTATAGTGACTTGAGCAGCAGCCGTTACCAAAATACTCCTCCAAAATAAAAAGTAAAGTTTGGCCAACACAATGTTCATGCTCAGCGCAATGCTGTTTTGTTGTCAGGACTAGTATGAGGAAAGAGTACCAACTGTTTCAATTTCATAGGCATTCCTTTTTTAAACGAATTGTATTATTGTGCCACACAAGTTATATTTTTAGTCTAAATTAGCCTAAATAAATAGTTCAAAATGAAGAAAAACCTGTACAAAATTAGTTTACTATTGCATTTAACGTTACCAGCCACAAAGAAGGAAGAGGAGAAAGTGAAATGGAGAAACTATTGAGGAAGGGTGATGACAAAAGTGTGGAATTCCATGGGAGAAAGAGACAATGGGGAAATTTAGATGGATAAGGACAGAGATGGAGGCACACAAAGACAAGAGACAGCTGTGTGGATATGAAATTGCAGGAAGGCAAAATGAGAATGGGGAATAAAAGGATAAGAGTGACATTCAAGTAGAGAGGGAGAAACCGAAGGAGAACAGAACTGGAGAAACCAAGGGAGGACAGCAGGGTGACTTGGAAGTATAAAGAGAGAAAATGAGAGGACAGAGAAAAAGACAAAAGGAGGGATGGGGATCGAAGAGGGGAGGAGAGAAAGAAAAGCAACAGCTGGATAGAGAATGGCGCACTGGGATAAGTGAGATAAAAAAGGAGAAAAGCCCAAAGATAGGACAGAGGGGGAAGAGGAAAAAAGAAAAAAGAGGAAGGAGAAGCAATTACAAGAAGCAGAAAAAATGGAGAAATGAAGAAAAAATAAAGGAGATTGATGAAAGGACTAGATTGAAAATATGTTTTTAATTGATTACTTTTAAAAACAAAATAACATTACAATTCATTAACCTGTCTCATTCCCCTCCCCACCCACTAAACAAGGAGAGAGACTTGAGTCACACTATGTCCTGCCTTTTACCCACACTGCACCCTGCTCTAGGGGTTACCAAGGGCACACATTAGGGATGACTTATATGTAGAAAAAGGGGAGTTCTAGGCTTGGCAAGTACTTTTAAATGCCAAGTCGAAGTGGCAGTGAAACTGAACACACAGGCCTTGCAATGGCAGGCCTGAGACAAGGTTAAGGGGCTACTGAAGTGGGTGGCACAACCAGTGCTGCAGGCACACTAGCAGCATTTAATCTACAGGCCCTAGGCACATTTAGTGCACTCTACTAGGGGCTTATAAGTAAATTAAATAGCCAATCATTGATAAACCAATCAATAGTACAATTTACACAGAGAGCATTTGCACTTTAGCACTGGTTAGCAGTGGTAAAGTGCCCAGAGGTCAAAAGCCAACAACAACAGGTCAGAAAAAATAGGAGGAAGGAGGCAAAACGTTTGGGGATGTCCCTGTCAAAAAGCCAGGTACAACAACATTGGATCACTTAAACAGCATAATTGGTACTATTGCATCAAATTACAGCAGATCTGCATCACAGACATATCGAAAGGGTATTAATCAACTGTCCCTTCCCCATCTTGTCCCGGTTCAGGATCTCCCATTTCTTGTTGTACCCAGACTTCTACTAAGTTCCATTTCCTCTTACCTCCATGTTCCATTCCGTGGTGTACCACCATGTGGTATAACCCACATTCAGCTCGCACCAACTTCACAGATTCCTATAACCATTGTTTTTCTGTGGGCTGTTGGACATCCATCTTATTACTATACACTTCTTTGCCACAATAAGGCCTAGTTCCAGTATCTTCTCCACATATTTAGTATGTTTATTACAGCGACTAGTCCCACTAACAACATCTGTATCATTGGCTAAATTTGCAATTTTAGATTGAAAATATTGTGATGAGTGGAAACACAAAGTGAGAATTAACAAGAAAGTGAAAGAGAGTGTAAAGGGTGTAAGGTGGGAGGCGAACGTGGAGAGGAGTTTATAGAGGATGGAGGAATACTTGAAAGATAGTGTCAGGAGTCTCATGGTCTTTAATAATTGGAAAAAGAAGGATGGAATCTTAAACACAATTTTGTCAATTTGTTTTTCAGAGATGTACCTAGCCTTGGGACGTCACCTTGGGCACTTCAGAGCACTGTCCAATTGCTGTTACAGGCCAGCAGTCTGGGGCCTCGTTTAAATCTAGGCATTGGGAGGAATTCCCCAGTTCTTAGCGGACGTGCTCGGGATGAAAGGGATGCTTCACCTTAAAAATATTATAGTGAGCATGGGTGCCAATAGTACATTCTCCTCTGGGTTTGGATCTTGATTCAGGAGTGCCAGTATTTTTCAGCACCAAATGAAGCCCTAGGCCCGCCGACATCTAGCAGCAAAACAAGCCCTCTTTACTTCCTTGTCTTGTCTTTGGAAGCCTGTGGAGTTTAAAGTACTCACAACACAGACGCTCTGAGCCACTGAAAGTCCATGGGAAATAGTGCATATAGGTAAAATGTGTTATTTCTGATATTTATATCTTTCTCTGACCCTGTCACTCAAAGTGCCAATCAAAGCTTCATCTGTAATCCATTGGTGTGTCATGCATAGCTACCTGAATACATGGAAATGCCATACATAAGCAAATTTTAAACTTGGCAAGCATGACAAGTTACTTGTTAAGTAAGGACTATGATGTTTAAATTAACCAAACATTAACCAGTTCTTTCACTTGTGACATTTCTTTGCTTACAGTGTGTTTATTTGCGACATTTCAATGTCTTATATTTGACTTATAGAGTGATAGTTCTCATGAGTTGGACAAAGCAATTATTTTGGCATAATGAGGGCAGGAATAACCCCTTTTTAGGTTGAAGCCTACTAAACAGCAAAGCTGCCTTGTTGCAAAGATATATTGGGGACATGCTGAAAGGTTACTTAGGAATGCATTTCAACCGTTGCTTACCATTGGCTTTGTGTTTTAACTCACATTTGTTTGCTTTCTATTCTCTGTTTTTCTTTTAACCCGTCCAACATTTCTTTGTCCCTCCTGTGAAGCATAGCCTATTTACAACATCTCTGGTTGGCTCCTTACATACTCCCACAAGTGATCACATTTTGGGAACTCTTATTTTATTTTTCATGAAGCACTCCATCAAAGTGCATTTCCAGCTCTCTCCCCTGTATACTTCTTTCCACTCCGTAATCCATGTTGCTCTTAAGCACCGTGTGCTTCTGTGCACTGCCTTTACTACCCCTGTGCTCCACATTACTCTCTCACCCATGTGATTCTGTCCTCTAACCTACTCCTATATTGATTTCTCTCGCCCATGTGCTTCCATGCTCTCCATCACTCTTCAATGGCTTCCCTGACTCACTTTCTGGTTAAACTGTTATTTAACAACTTTTTCTTTGTTGGATCAGTATATAAAAATGTAGATATGATGACATGGCCTGCTGAGACTGCATCATTTTGTAGGCACTTATGTTGTTAGGATTAACAAAGTCAACAGGTCCTTAAACCGAGGTCTGTTGACTTTGCCATTGCTTGATGTTTTTGATGCTACTTCACAGCAAGGCTGTAAATAAGCCTCTGTGGTGCACATGCCACTGAAGGCTTGGTTATCAGCTATTCTTTGTTTGAACTGAGTCTGGAAAAGGAATTCAACTGATCTCCACAGCTCCATCACATAACTAACTAATATTCAAGGTAAGTGGATGGTCATGATAAAAAAAGATGGCACGACCACAGACCAGACAGCTAACAGCATGTTTACTTTCAGTGCTCATGCCCACCACAAGGTATCCACTCCAGTGTTATGGGGTAGATGAAAGACTGCTGGCGATAGGGATCTCTACCTCAGGGGGTGAACAATGGGCCTGCATGGGCAACATTGATCTTTACAAGAAGATCAGAGGCAGATGAGCCACTCAACATTGAATTCACACGAATCAAAAAGAACGTGTTGTCTTCCAGAAAACCATGGCTTCTCAGGAAAACTAACTGTGTTTGAAGTCAGCCCGGATTTTCTGCCCTCAGTGTGTACTCACCACCATGGCAAGCAATCCAGTGCTAATCAAATAAAGCTTCATATTTTTTGCGTAAGCTCTAAAGGGGAAAAGGAAAATGGAACCCATTTGCAAACCTGTGACTCTGACAGGTACCTTTGCATTTTTGTTATGTTCAAACACAAAATCTTCCTGGGTGGTTTTGATAAAGACTGATTGGGCATAATCTGACCATTTCCCACTCACGCTTTTAAATACCGTATTTTCCGGCGTATAAGACGACCCTCTACTTTCCCTGTTAAAATATAGGGTTTGGGCCGTATACCAGCTTATAAAACGACCCCCGGCGTATAAGACGACCCCAGACTTTTGAGAAGATTTTCATGGGTTAAAAAGTCGTCTTATACGCCGGAAAATACGGTATATATACCTTTGCTTGCCTGCGGGTTACCCTAAACTACCACGGTGAAGTCAGGGTTGATCACTTACACACAACAAAGATGGGGAGAGAACTGTAGGACAATGGCAGTGGTGGCCACTTGTCAATGGGGATGGTGGGGCGAGGGGGTGAGTAAACAAAAAAATTTAAAAACTTACCTCTATGTTGGGAGAGATGGTTCTGTCTCTCCCTCCATCCTCCTCGGACTCCTGGAAGCACACGGCTTCCAGACTCCCCTCCAATCACAATGCTGCTGTCAGCAGCATTACAGCAGCATCGTGATTGTTCTGAGCACCTGGCTTCGGGGCTCACACAGGGAGTAGGGCCTTGTGCACTTTCTCCTCCCGGCTGTTCAATGCAGCCGGGTGGAGAAATGCAAAGTGTGCATGACTGTTTGGCCAGCCGAACATGGCCGGCCAAAGGGTCATGCACACTTTTGTGCACTCACCACACTGCCTCCATCCCTACCCCACCCTATCCTGCCTCCCGAGCAAAAATAAAATGATAATAATGTTACGTTATTATCATTTTATTTTTCCCTTTCACTCGCTGAAAAAAGTAGTGGGGGCGACGCTCCTCTTCCTTAGCGTTGGAGTCGCTGCTGGACAAGGGGAAGGATAAAAAGAGAAATTTTAGAAATGGGGTTTTTGGTTGGCAGTCAGGTTACCCTCTGTCCAAGCAAGAACCCTCACTCTAGTCAGGGTAAGTCACACACAATCCAAAATTATCCTGTGCCCACCCTCTGGTAGCTTGGCACGAGCAGTCAGGCTTAACTTAGAAGGCAATGTGTAAAGTAATTGTGCAATAAATCATACAATAACACCATATAGCACCACAAAAATACACCACACAGTGTTTAGAAAAATATATAATATTTACCTGGATAATTGTAGGTCAAAACAAATAAAGATGCAATGTGAAATTGTAGAGGTATCACTGGAAAGTGATATAAAGTGTCTTAAGTCATTATAAAGCAAACAAAGTCTCTTTCAAGCACAAAGTACCTGGTTTAAAGTGGAAAATCTCCGCAAAGGGCCGCAGAAGAAGAGATACGTGGAAAAATGGTGTGTGCGTCGATTTCTCCAGTGCACACACGGACTTGCGTCGTTATTTTTCACGAGGGGAAGTCGCGCGTCGTTTTCCGCCACGCGGACAGTCTCTTTCTGTGGGTCGCGGGATTACCAGATGTCCCAGGGTCGGTGCGTGGATTCTTGTGCTTGTTTTCCTGCTGCGTGTCGTTCCGCGGGGCTGTGTGTCAAAGTTTCGCTCTCACGGCAGGCGTTGCATCGATTTCTCCTCTGGAATGCGGGCGGCGTTGTCCTTGCGAGGCCGTGCGTCGAAGTTCCAGTTGCCCAGAGGGCGTCGCGTCGATCAGCGTCGGTGCGCAGCGTTTTTCTCGCCGCGGAGCAAGCTGTGCATTGACATTTTTCGGCGCACGAAAAGTCCAAATGAAAAAGAGAAGTCTTTTTGGTCCTGAGACTTCAGGAAACAGGAGGCAAGCTCTATCCAAGACCTTGGAGAGTACTTTTACAGCCAGACAAGAGTTCAGCAAGGCTGCAGGGCAACAGCAAGGCAGCAGTCCTTTGTAGAAAGCAGTCAGGTGAGTCCTTTAGGCAGCCAGGCAGTTCTTCTTGGCAGGATGCAGGTTCTGGTTCAGGTTTCTTCTCCAGCAAGTGTCTGATGAGGTAGGGCAGAGGCCCTGTTTTATACCCAAATGTGCCTTTGAAGTGGGGGAGACTTCAAAGAGTGGTTAAGAAGTGCACCAGGTCCCCTTTCAGTTCAATCCTGTCTGCCAGGGTCCCAGTAGGGGGTGTGGCAGTCCTTTGTGTGAGAGCAGGCCCTCCGCCCTCCCAGCCCAGGCAGGCCCATTCAAAATGCAGATGTATGCAAGGGAGGCTGAGTACCCTGTGTTTGGGGTGTGTCTGAGTGAATGCACAAGGAGCTGTCAACTAAGCCCAGCCAGACGTGGATTGTAAGGCACAGAAAGATTAAAGTGCAAAGGAATGCTCACTTTCTAAAAGTGGCATTTCTAGAATAGTAATATTAAATCCAACTTCACCAGTAAGCAGGATTTGGTATTACCATTCTGGCCATGCTAAATATGACCTTCCTACTCCTTTCAGATCAGCAGCTACCACTTCAATACTGTATGAGGGCAGCCCCAATGTAAGCCTATGGAGCAGGCCTCACAGTAGTGCAAAACAAATTTAGGACTTTTACACTACCAGGACATGTAAACTACACAGGTACATGTCCTGCCTTTTACCCACACAGCACAATGCTCTGGGGGTTACCTAGGGCACACATTAGGAGTGACTTACATGTGGAGAAAGGGGAGGTTTAGGCTTGGCAAGTACTTTTAAATGCCAAGTCGAGGTGACAGTGAAACTGCACACACAGGCCTTGCAATGGCAGGCCTGAGACAAGGTAAAGGGCCTACTTAAGTGGGTGGCACGACCAGTGCTGCAGGCACACTAGTAGCATTTAATCTACAGGCCCTAGGCACATATAGTGCACATTACTAGGGACTTATAAGTAAATGAAATAGTCCAATCAGGTATGATCCAAGGTTATCATGTTTAAAGGGAAAGAGCATATGCACTTTAGCACTGGTTAGCAGTGATAAAGTCCGCAGAGTCTAAAAGCCAGCAAAAACAGTGTCCAAAAAGTGGAGGGAGGCAGGCAAAAAGTTAGGGGGGACCACCCTAAGGCTGTCAGGCTAACAAGATGTAAAAACAAAGTGAACATGGAAAATGCAACAGTAGGAAGAAGAAGACTTAGCAATCAACAACATACATTTCTCAGCTAAAAAAAACTCTACCTAGGATTTCTTCTCTCTACACATGCAGGCGTAACAAAAGCCCGACTCCAGCAGACCTCAAATTAAGGAGACTCCTAGCATACAAGCAATTAGATTCATGAGACTGATCCCTTTTTGCAACATTTGATAAAACAATGTAACAACTTCCACTAAAAAGTCATTATTTTTCCAATATTCTCTTTTTTTGGACTGTCATAAAATGTCCCACATTCCACTAACTATCTTTGTACCTTTGAGAAGCATCACATATGAGTCTAAAGAACCAACAATATTTTTGAGACAATTAGGTATGTAGTTTGTATCATATAAGGCCTTTTCAGAACAGAACATGACAAAGTGGGATGGGGACGCTTCGGAACTACAAAGTTAAGAGCCCAGTTAATGGTCTTCAGTTACAAGTTAGCAAAAACAAAAATACCCTCCTCCCTCAGCTTCTGGTACAAACGAAAAAGAGCTGGTACACCTGCGTATAGTGTCGGAGACATAACATGACATAAAATAACATTACAGAAAATAACGTTTTCATTGATGTGTCGATAGAAAATTTGGATGCATAAGGAAGGAGTAACTTATCCGCCAAGAATCTAGTTTCTTGGAGCCATAATTATTTGCCACCTCAGCTGAGATTCAAATAAGTCAACCCCAGATCCTGGGGTAGAGCCGCTCTCCTGGTGCCCTAGGCACATATAGTGCACATTACTAGGGACTTATAAGTAAATGAAATAGTCCAATCAGGTATGATCCAAGGTTATCATGTTTAAAGGGAAAGAGCATATGCACTTTAGCACTGGTTAGCAGTGATAAAGTCCGCAGAGTCTAAAAGCCAGCAAAAACAGTGTCCAAAAAGTGGAGGGAGGCAGGCAAAAAGTTAGGGGGGACCACCCTAAGGCTGTCAGGCTAACAAGATGTAAAAACAAAGTGAACATGGAAAATGCAACAGTAGGAAGAAGAAGACTTAGCAATCAACAACATACATTTCTCAGCTAAAAAAAACTCTACCTAGGATTTCTTCTCTCTACACATGCAGGCGTAACAAAAGCCCGACTCCAGCAGACCTCAAATTAAGGAGACTCCTAGCATACAAGCAATTAGATTCATGAGACTGATCCCTTTTTGCAACATTTGATAAAACAATGTAACAACTTCCACTAAAAAGTCATTATTTTTCCAATATTCTCTTTTTTTGGACTGTCATAAAATGTCCCACATTCCACTAACTATCTTTGTAGCTTTGAGAAGCATCACATATGAGTCTAAAGAACCAACAATATTTTTGAGACAATTAGGTATGTAGTTTGTATCATATAAGGCCTTTTCAGAACAGAACATGACAAAGTGGGATGGGGACGCTTCGGAACTACAAAGTTAAGAGCCCAGTTAATGGTCTTCAGTTACAAGTTAGCAAAAACAAAAATACCCTCCTCCCTCAACTTCTGGTACAAACGAAAAAGAGCTGGTACACCTGCATATAGTGTCGGAGACATAACATGACATAAAATAACATTACAGAAAATAACGTTTTCATTGATGTGTCGATAGAAAATTTGGATGCATAAGGAAGGAGTAACTTATCCGCCAAGAATCTAGTTTCTTGGAGCCATAATTATTTGCCACCTCAGCTGAGATTCAAATAAGTCAACCCCCGGTCCTGGGGTAGAGCCGCTCTCCTGGTGTCCATAAGCAGGCGTCATAAACATGTCATGCCCACACGGAAAAATGCACATTGACTGTAAAACTTTACAAATATACGCAATCAGTCACTGCTAATCCTCCTGATATCCCAAATGTAACACTGTATAAGGATTCAGCAGAGCGTTGATGCTTAGTCTCAGTGAGAAGCTCCACTATATGATAAACTGAACAGGAAAACAATCCATGCAGATCTGAGTCCAAGTATGGATCAGGCAGTACTAGGTCAGCTCCAGGACATACCTGCAAACAGGGCAGTTGGGCTAATACACGGATATTCAGTTTCATATGGTTGGTCAATCAGACTTTGTCATTCTCGCCCATCTCTGAGAGGAGGCTTGGCTGGTTCTCCCCCAACAATGCATGGCTTTGCTCAACAACTATATGCAGATGACAATGTATACCTTCCTAGGGCTGCTCTTGTTGGCAGATTTGAGCACTCCTTATACATAGACCATAAAACAAAGGATAGCAGAAACTCTCACTAGCTAAGGCACATGCCAGGTGGGGCTGGGGGGGCAAAGTGTGAGGGAGCAGGGCTATTGCCTTGGAAGGACGGAGTGTCTCAAGTTAACAAGAACAAAAATACGCCCACCCTCAACTTCACGTATAAAGGCAAAATGGCAGCAGTGGTACATCGGCATAGAGAGTCAGTGACTTTCGTCCATAGAGTCCAGTGGGTCAGGCTGCCCAAATCCAAAACATTCAACACTTCACTGCACAGGGTGGAGTATGGGAGTTGTGGAAGAGGCTGCCATACCTTTGAGACCACATCTGCACTCTTTCAAAACCATTCCGTGTGCAGATGTCCTCATTTTTCTAATTCACCGAGGTACCTTCCCTGTGTTAGGTGACCTTATATTGAGCTCAGAGAGATGTGAAAATGAACGGCACGCCCTGAAGCCTGCCGGTGCCAAGCAACACAAGTCAGAATGAACGTGCAATATATTCTTACTGCTGGTCTGCCTGGCCGGAATCCATAACAGAGATTTGATTTACGACGTGCAAAACTGAGATAAATTCGAGTCATCTCTCCATTGGGGATGAGCTATCTTGTTAATATCCTCTCCCCTATTGTTCAGAAATATGTGAATTAGTTCACAAAGAAGAATTTTTTCTCTTATAATACGCTGTACAAAAATGATGTATTGGAGCATAAAATCAACATGTTCCACATTTGTTCCTTTACACCTTGCATGCCATACTCCAGAACAATTTCAAACAAAGTATGGAATGTTGTATAATGAAAGTGCATGCCATTTTATGCAGTTCATGTGACAATTTTAAATGTCCATACATTTAACTTTGATTGCCTATCTTCTTGAACCTTGGCAAACATATATCTTTTAAATGTTTGGAGTCCCAAATGACTCATTATTGTCTTTATTTTCTGTAAAGTAGGCCCTGGTGACATTTTCCATTATATTCGAGTTATTTGGATAGTTCCTACAGTTAATGCAAATAATGTGAAATTTTGAAAGATAAATTAGTTCTAAAGTTCACACAACGTTTTGCTGCAAATAACTTTTTCGAGCAGAAAATATATTGCGGCGCCAAGTTCAAGTGGGAATGTGTATTGAAAGACATCTTCCAAGCACAACAGTTTCCTTGTTTGCATAGTGAATTGCTTTAGAATGCACTTTTGCTGCCACATTCACATTTCACTAGAGATATCCCACAGTTAATTGCACACAATTTACATAATTTACGATTCTCAAGATGGAGGTTTTTTTCCACAAGCTGCCCTTTGATCATGGAGGAAAGCATAGCATGTGTGTCTCTTTCGTTTGCGGTTCCCCTCCATCATATTAACATTGCCTGATAGAAGTGGAAAGGAAACCCATCCACTTCATTGGTAAAATAAGTTTTCCCAGAGCACATCGAAACACCTCCTTCTCTCTTTAACTGTTCTGCTGTGTGTTACCTGCAAAAGATGCTCCGTGGCTTACCTACACTGGCTTTACTAAACAAAAGGACTGAACTGAGAGGTTTATCATTATTAATGCTTTATTAGACAACTTATTCATCTCATTCTGTAGTGGGTGTATACGAGGACTTGTTTAATTGCAGAAAAATCTCTAGGTTTGTGTGCATCGGAATTGTTCACGTATTTCCTCTACGTTTATTTAACGAGTAGGGCCTTTTTCTCACATGAACTTACTATGTAGCTGTGTCACTATTGTAAGGCTAACATTGAAGTATTGGTTCATCTTTTATTCCCCTATAGCTATTAGAAGAAATATTCGAGTACTGCAGTATGTTCCAAACTTTCTGAAGTTGAAATTGTAAAACCTAATTGTTAGAAATGGGGTTTTTGGTCGGCAGATAGGTTGCCCTCTGTCCAAGCAAGAACCCTCACTCTAGTCAGGGTAAGTCACACACAATCCAAAATCAGCCTGTGCTCACCCTCCGGTAGCTTGGCACGAGCAGTCAGGCTTAACTTAGAAGGCAATGTGTAAAGCATTTGTGCAATAAATCATACAACACCATAGTATAACACCACAAAAATACACCACACAGTGTTTAGAAAAATATAGAATATTTATCTGGATAATTGTAGGTCAAAACGATCAAAGTTGCAATACGAATTTGTAAAGATATCACTGAAAAGTGATATTAAGAGTCTTTAAGTCTTTAAAAAGCAATAAAGTGTCTTTCAAGCACAGAGTACCTGGTTTCTGGTGGGAAATCTCCTCAGAGGGCCACAGGAGAAGAGATGCGTGGAAAAAGGGGTGTGTGCGTCGATTTCTCCTCAGCACACACAGACTTGCGTCGTTCTTTTCCACGCGGGGAAGTCGGGCGTCGTTTTCCGGCGCGCAGACAGTCTCTTTTTGTGGATCGCGGGGATTACCAGATGTCCCGGGTCTGTGCGTGGATTCTCCTGCTTATTTTCCGGCTGCGCGTCGTTCTGCGGGGCTGCGCGTCGAAGTTTCGATCTCACGGTAGGCGTCGCGTCGATTTCTCCTTGGAAGTCGGGCGGCGTTGTCCTTGCGAGGCCGTGCGTCGAAATTTTGGTCCCACGGCAGGCGTCGCGTCGATTTCTCCTTGGAAGTCGGGCGGCGTTGTCCTTGCGAGGCCGTGCGTCAAAGTTTCGCACTCACGGTAGGCGTCGCGTCGATTTCTCCTTGGAAGTCGGGCGGCTTTGTCCTTGCGAGGTTGTGCGTCGAAGTCTCGATCGTCCCGAGGGCGTCGCGTTGATCAGCGTCGGTGTGCGGCGTTTTTCTCGCCGCGAAACAAGCTGTGCGTCGAAATTTTCGGCGCACGGAGCGTCCACGTGAAAGGCAGAAGTCTTTTTGGTCCTGAGACTTCAAGGAACAGGAGGCAAGCTCTATCCAAGCCCTTGGAGAGCACTTTCACAGCCAGACAAGAGTTCAGCAAGGCAGCAGGGCAACAGCAAGACAGCAGTCCTTTGGAGAAAGCAGACAGGTGAGTCCTTTGAGCAGCCAGGCAGTTCTTCTTGGCAGGATGTAGTTTCTGGTTCCGGTTTCTTCTCCAGCAAGTGTCTGATGAGGTAGGGCAGAGGCCCTGTTTTATACTAAGTTGTGCCTTTGAAGTGGGGGTGACTTCAAAGAGTCTCTAAGAAATGCACCAAGTTCCCTTTCAGTTCAATCCTGTCTGCCAGAGTCCCAGTAGGGGGTGTGGCAGTCCTTTGTGTGAGGGCAGGCCCTCCACCCTCCCAGCCCAGGAAGACCCATTCAAAATGCAGATGTATGCAAGTGAGGCTGAGTACCCTGTGTTTGGGGTGTGTCTGAGTGAATGCACAAGGAGCTGTCAACTAAACCTAGCCAGACGTGGATTGAAGGGCACAACAAGATTTTAGTGCAAAGAAATGCTCACTTTCTAAAAGTGGCATTTCTAGAATAGTAATATTAAATCCGACTTCACCAGTCAGCAGGATTTTGTATTACCATTCTGGCCATACTAAATATGACCTCCCTGCTCCTTTCAGATCAGCAGCTGCCACTTCAACAGTGTATGAGGGCAGCCCCAATGTTAGCCTATGAAGGGAGCAGGCCTCACAGTAGTGTAAAAACGAATTTAGGAGTTTTACACTACCAGGACATATAACTACACAGGTACATGTCCTGCCTTTTACCTACACAGCACCCTGCTCTAGGGGATACCTAGGGCACACATTAGGGATGACTTATATGTAGAAAAAGGGGAGTTCTAGGCTTGGCAAGTACTTTTAAATGCCAAGTCGAAGTGTCAGTGAAACTGCACACACAGGCCTTGCAATGGCAGGCCTGAGACAAGGTTAAGGGGCTACTGAGGTGGGTGGCACAACCAGTGCTGCAGGCCCACTAGTAGCATTTAATCTACAGGCCCTAGGCACATGTAGTGCACTCTAATAGGGACTTACAGGTAGATTACATAGTCAATCATGGATAAACCAATCAATAGTACAATTTACACAGAGAGCATATGCACTTTAGCACTGGTTAGCAGTGGTAAAGTGCTCAGAGGTCAAAAGCCAACAACAGCAGGTCAGAAAAAATAGGAGGAAGGAGGCAAAAAGTTTGGGGATGTCCCTGTCAAAAAGCCAGGTCCAACACTAATGTTATTACTGTATTCTACAAAGTGGTCCTATACGATTGGATTGGATTGTCAGACGAGTGAACCACTTTGTCAGTATGATACAATACTAATATTATACATACACACTCACCTATAAAATATTGCCAACTGTTAGAAATTGGGTCTCAAGTTCACAAAGGTGTGAACCCTATCCAAGTTGGGACCACAATCCTAGTTAGGGTAAGTCACAACACAACCTAAATTATCCTGTGCTTTTTCTCCGGTGGCTTGGCACAAAGCAGGCAGGCTTAACTTAAAAGGAAATGTGTAAAGTATTTGTGCAATAACACATACAGTAACACAGTGAAAACACCATAAAAGTACCCCCACACCGGTTAGGAAAATAGATAATATTCATCTGACTAAAATAAGACCAAAATGACAAAACTCCATTAAGTAGATCCTGAGTTATGCAATTTTAAAGATTTAAGTGAAAATAGCGCATAGATGTGCAAAGCGCCAACTGTTATCTGATCGCGCTAAACCGGGACAAAGTCATAAGTTCATGTGGATCTTGATGGTGCACAGGCCAGCTACAGGGACATAGGCCTGCTGAACACAGTACTTTAAGTCCTGGTGCGCGGTCTACTCGGCGTTTCTTTGCGAGGCTTCGTGTCGTCCAGCGTCAGTTCCAAGAAGCCGTGCAGTGAAGCTTGCGGGAATTGGTGTCACTTTGCGTTGATCCCAGGGAGCTGTGCGGCAAGGCTTTGCGGGGCTTAGTGTTGCTTTACATCGATTCCGATGGGCTGGCAACTGTGCTGGAAGGCTTTGTGGGCCATCACGCTGCCCGGCGTTGAGTTTGGTGAGGCTGCCAGCTGCCTGGTGAGGCTGATGAACACCACAGAAGGTAAAGCACCTTAGGCCCACTTCCAGGGCAGGGCAAACTCACAGCTTGTAGAGTTCAAGTGCGGATGGGTCAAGTCTTTGATGTCCCTGAGACTTGGGAACAGGAGGCAAGCTCAATACAAGCCCTTGGACAGCACTTGTGGAGGAAGGCTTAAAAGTCAAGGGCCAGCAGGTAGCAGGGCAACAAGCAGGCTAGCGGTCCTTCAAGCAAAGCAGTCCAGATGAGTCCTTTGGGCAGTCAGGCAGTGTTTCTGACAGAGTTCAATTTGTAGGTCTAGAATTGTCTGATTTGGTGGGGTCCAAGCCCCAGTATATATACCTAGAAAGGCCTTTGCAGTGGGGAAACTTCAAAGAGTGGTTCTGAAATGCTCAAGTTCCCCTTTGAACCCAGATCTGTCTGCCAGGAGCCATGTGGGGGGATATCAGTCATTTGTGTGAGGGCAGGCCACTGGCCTTTGTAGTGCAAGTGAGAGCCCTTCCATCCTTCCTTCCAAGGGAAACCCATCTGTATGCAGATGAATGCAGATGCAGCTGAGTGTCCTGTGTTTGTGGCTGTCTTGGTGGAATGCACAAGGGGAGCTGTCAACCAGCACACACCAGACATGGATTGGAGACATGCTGTAAGGCACATATGGCAGTAAATGCAGGGAAATGAGTACTGTCTAGCAGCGACATTGCTAAAATAGTAATGTAAAATCCAAATTCACAATTGAGTATGATTTCTTACTGCCATTCCAACCACACCAAATATGACAAGTCTACTCCACTCACATCAGAATTTACCACTTAAAAGTATATAAGAGAATTTCCAGTGCTGGCCCACAAGAGGAGCAGGCTTCACAGAAGTGAAAAACTACTTTCGAAGTTTTTCACAAGCAGAGTATGTAAAACATATAAGTACATGTCCTGCTTTATACCTACACAGCACCTGGCCCTATGGGTTACCTAGGGACTACCTTAGGGGTCCCTTATATGTAAGAAAGGGGAATTGAAGGCTTGGCAAGTAGTTTTTGATGTAAGTAATGTGTGTGCCGTGGCAAAAAACTTTTTTTATATGAGGTAATTGCTCACTTTTGTATTTGTTCATCTGTGTGCCATTAACGTTATTCAATTAAAATTTTTCTGGATAAATGTCATGTATTAATGTTAGGGAGAGGTAATTGGTTTTGCCTTCTCATTGTAAATAAAAAAAAAATCCAAGTCAATCACAGTGTTGGCTCTTGTTTCTTTTGTGTAGTTTGATTGGCCTAGCCTCGCTGTTTTATAGCCCATACTCCTTTTTCTATTACAATACTTTAAGGAATTTGACATTTTCCTGCCTTAGCCATTTCATGGCTGCAGGCTATATCTGGGCCACAAGATTGGGTGTAGTTGGCAGGCCATTAGACTCTGGGTATTCCTTGTAGACAGCCACACACAATAGGGAGCCTAGGTGTACCTGAATGGGCTATCAGTAGCAGGATGGGAGGGCTGAGTTAGGCACAGCCCTGCTTACTGCTGAATAGGCTGTATCTTGCCTCCAAGTAAAGGACTGCATACCCCTGTAGTTAGTCTGAAGCCAAGGTGAGGGGTGGCAGGAAACTTGTGCACTTCAAAGGGAAACCTCTAGAAGCTTCTCCAATTTCAAAGGAGGCACCAGGTACAGTACACTTCTGGACCTGTGGAAGATGCTCCCAGGAAGAAGTGTTGCTGTGCTACTGAAAGGACTGCCACTGTGCTGAATAGCTACCCTGAAGTACTGCTGCCTGCTATGTTGGCCTCCTGCCTGCTCTTCTCTGCCTGGGTGAGAAGGGTTGGACCTGCAACCTGTACCCAGGACTGCAGGATGACTCCAAGGGCTAGTCTCTTGTGATCAGCACCTGGACTCCGCAACTGTGAGTTTTACTGTGCCAAATGGTGCCACTCCAGTCCTAGACCCTTGGAAGTGGGGCAGAAAGTGCTCTGTAAGTCCATCTGTGGATCCTTCAGAATGGCACGAACTCGAGCAAAACCAATGCATCGCCTCTGCTGTGTGGACTTTGCCAGGGCCAGGACTTCACAGTGAGGTCTAGCAGCTTCTTGGAACCAATGCATTGCTTTGAGTGTGTGACACATGCTCAATGCCAGACTTTGCATTACAATCCCTCATCAATGGGATCCTCAACGTTGATGCAGGACCTCGCATTGCAGCCTCAAAGCTCCTAGGAACACTCTCTCTCTAGGAAAATTCCCAACACCTGTGGTGTGAAACAAGGTTGTGTACTTGCTCTCCTTCGTTTTAATCTGTTTATTGCAGATATGTCAACATCTCTTGATGCTGTTAACTCCCATCTCCCCAAGCTTGGTGGCCTTAGGCTTAGTCATCTACTTTATGCCGATTATCTTGCACTATTTAATTGCACTAAGATTGGCCTCTAATTGTTGCTTAACCAACTTGCATCTTATACTTCCGCTAATCAATTGGAAGTCAATTTGCTTAAAACAAAATTGGTCTCCTTTGGGAGGAAAAAACACTCAGGCTTTAGTTGGTATTATAGAAGCTGTAAACTTGTCTTTGACCAGTCCTATAAATATTTAGGGGTATGTTTCGATTCCAGGGGCAGTTTTGTTAAACATAAGAAGGAAATTGAACTTAAAGCTGTGGCATTGCAGGTGACCTTCTCTAAACTATCTAAAATTTTAAAGGGGCCGACCCCTTTAAAAGAGTTATGAGAGTAAAGATTATCCCTTCGCTGGCTTACGGCCAAGAAATTCTGTTGGGTAAAGGCTCCTGCCTATTAAATAGGCTGGTTAATAAAATCTACAAGAGAGTCTTTCATGTCCCGTGCCTGGCTTCACCCGCGCAGGTACGGTTGGAATTTGGGCTTCCGGATTTGGTGGCAGTTGGTGCTGGTTTTTGAAGCTTTACTATAAATTGTGTCAGGCCACAGACGGTCACTTGGAGGCAGTTTTGTGGCAAGAAATTAGTGAGTCGAAATCGAAGTGTACTTATTCTCATTTCTTGGGTGAATGTAAACAGCGACTAGATGCAGGTGATCTTTGGGCAAGTAACCCCCCTACTCTCTATGTAAACTAGTAATTAAACAGCTTATTCAATTCTACTCCTATCATTCAGACTGTTCCCTCCTTGTTCAATGGAAGCATGCCTGGGCAGTAATCGAATCCTTTAAGCCAGGTATGTCTTCTAGTTTTTTCTCTTGCCCTTATGGGTTTTGGCTGAAAAAGGCCTTCATGGCCTTAAGGATGGGAGATTGCTTTTTCTAAAACATCTGCCCCAATGGGAGCTACCTCCCGGGGATGGTGTGACATGAAGAGGCTGTAGTAACTCGGATGAAACCATTGATCATGTGGTTTGCCTGCGCCCAGCTTTATTAAAGGAGCGTAGATTTTAGCTTGGGAGCAAATGGAATGAACAGGGAATCCGCTCCTGTCGACAGGCTATCATCCAGTCCTAGGACCCAGGCAACCCAATGTTAAATGTGTTATTGACTACATTTATTAAAATTACACAATTTAAATTCAATGGCACTGCAAGCAATGAACAGGTACAATCAGAATCTTTTCACGCTCTTGCCTCTTTGCCTGTTATTGGTTAGGTCGAGGAGTTTTAACGGCATATGTTGAAGTTTAGTGCAATTACTATTTATTGCACCATGCACTTTAGGGCTGTGCCTATTAATTCTATCTTTGTGTACTATGTGGGGCTCTGGGTTGGGTGGTTTGTTTTATTTTTTTATCCCAGGATGTCTTACGCATTTAGGCAGGAATGACTTTTTTTTTAATATGTCATGTGTGTTTAATTTATGGTGTGTTTTTAGCATGAATGCAGTCTTTGAGGGTATTTATTCTCGATTGCTTTTTTGTTTCTTCTTTTGTATTGGATTTTATTATCTGTACAATAAATTATTATTCATTCATAACTTAACTCAAAAGCTCCTAGGAACTGATACATTTGTGACGCATCCCCAGTGGGGTCCTTGCAATGTTCCACAAGAAGGAATTATGGTACTCTTGTTTAGCGGGTCTGACTGGGCCACTGCAGTAGGCCTGTGCTCCATCATGGTTAGCCTGACCTCCTGACATTGTCCCAGTCTGGAGTGAACACATATCCACAGTTGTCCCTTTGTGCTTTTTGGAGCTATTTTAACCCAAAATCTTTAAACTTGCATAACTCCAGTTCTACTGATTGGATTTTTGTTGTTTTGGTCTTGTTTTACTTATGAAAAATCACTCTATATTTCTACTTAGGTGTCAGATTCTTCCTGTGTTGTGCGTTCACTTTATTATTGTTTGAAATGCTGCATAAATACTTTCCACATTGCCTCTGAGTTAGGCCTGACTGCTCTGTGCCAAGTTACCTTAGGGATAAACACAGTCTACTTAACCATCTTTTATTACACAAGAGATATGATTTTTTAAGGTGTAAAGGAAAAAGCATGAAGAACAAGTAAAACAACAGTTTGCAGTTGACTGGGACCTAGACGCAGTTTCAGGCTGATTGCCATAATCTCGAGGTTGGATAGAATAAAAATGTCACCCCTTTTCAAAAACATTACCTTCAGAGTTGGAAAAAATGACTAAGGTCCTGATTACGAGTTCGGTGGTTGGAAAACCCAACGGCCAGACCTGTGGTGAGGAGACCTATGCTGAACTGGCGTCCTCCCCAATGGCCCCATTATGAGTTTTTCACCGGTCAGCCCAGTGGAAAATGTGTGGCAACATTGGACTCGTCTCCACATGGAGCTGAGTCCAAAGCTGTTGCAAAGGGGGCCCTCCTAGCACCCTCAGAATGTGAGCTGTCTTCACAGCAAAAGCTGCGGATTCCAATGGTGCTGGGGAGAGGGGTCCCCTGTAGTTGTTCTCCGCCAGCCTCTTCATGCCGGTTGAACTGCCATGAAAAGGCTGGCAGAGAACATGGTTGTAAGCAACACGGTGGCGCTGACTTCAGTACCACTGTCGGTGATTACAACCACGACTGCCATCATTCCATCAGGATCAGAGATCCTGGCAGAGTCAGCGGTCTTTTGGAGGCACTGACTGCCAATCTTGTAATATGGCAGTCGGACAGCCACAACCACGGCGGTCCGGCCTCCACCGCGAGTCTGGTGGTCAATGGACCACCAGACTCATAATCGGACACTCAGTTTTACTTTTGTCCACTTGCTGCGAAAGTTCCTTCTGGTGAGTCCTTCATCACCCAACTCCTCATGTCACCAGGTCTCCTGTAGGGTGTAGTCCCCTTTAATCAACTGGGCCTTCTTGGACTCAGGAGTCCTTCTACTTTTTGTATTCTCTGAAGCAGGTAAATAAGATGCCACCCACCTGCCCCTTGGAGAGCGGTAACATTCCAAGTGTGCCAGCAGGAGTCAGGAGTCTTTGAGGCCTTCTATTTTGAGTGAGTCCTCTTCATCTAGCAAGTGTCAGAAGTCTTCTTCCTTCCAGCAGGGCTTCTTCTTCAGGTAGTGTCTAACCAGGTCCAGGAATCTTCTGAGGTGGTAGAGGTTGAAGTGCCAGATTTATCCTGTACATAAGCCAGTAAGTGAAGACATTTTCCACCCAATCCAAATATTTATTCACATTTCCTCAATTCCTTTTCCATGCTTCCTTTTTGCTCTACTATAGAATCACCTCAGAGTCTGTGTTTCAATATGGCTGAGCCCTTCTGCCACCAGTTAGGACTATCTTAAGCTTCATACCAACTCCCCCTATTTAGATTAGCACTACTCATGCCATACTGAGTTCAAACTGGTTCTCTCCCCTACTACGACTAGAGCTTGGCTCACTAGGAGGGTCATCAGAATGAACAGGAGAAGCACTCCTGATCATCTCCAAGTCAAACAGATACTGTGAATTATATGCTTTCTTTCACCACCTCCTCCTGTCAACTCCCAGATAGCTAATACCAGTTATCTGTTCAGCATTGAAAACCTCCCTGTCCTCTCTGAGCGCAGTGGAAGGTCATTGTCATCTAAGTGAGAACTGATGACTCGACCAGGCAAGCATATTTTCCAGTCCTGGGGTGTTATGAGTTGCAAAAGCCAGTTCAGGCTCAGACAGTTTTAAGTTATATTTTTGTAAAGTTACCTTTATAATTCAAGTAATCGAAAATCTGATTTTACCATTAAATCAGACTTTGAATGTTTAGTAGGAAATAATGTTTAATTAATTTGCCAGCATTTTGACAGGTGTACAGATTTAAATAATTTAATCACACCTGGCACCGTCCCATGGAAACTTTAGCTGAATGTACACACTGAAATATTTATAGGCTTTTGATTACTTTAATGGCACACGTTTTAATTATATATTGTGCTACATTTATATATATCAGGCACCCTGTCTTGTGGGCTTACAAGGGACACTATAGGGGTGACTTCTTAATATATAAAAATATGTTTTCATGCACTCCAACAACACCTTTCCTTGTCATGTGTTAATGCACTGCCCTAAACTACAGCCCATCCAGGGCACAGTGGTGCACCTGGAAGCCATTTGCTTTTGTCATATAATTGGCTGGTGTAAGTACACACTGCACCCCACATGTGGCATTTAAGTCTAATTCTATCAGTCCATAGTTGCGCCAGCTGCTATGCCCTTACAGTAACGTTCAGTAGACCATGCAGAGGAAACTCATTTCACAAACATCATTTGAGGCCCGGAACTGGGTAAACCCATTTTACCAATAGCATTTTAGGTTCAGTGCACATGGCCTTTGAATATCAGTGTCACTCTACACAATGTCCTATTACTAGCGAGAATAATATATATAGGATAGTGAAAAATCTAGGGTGACCGTGCTTAAAAGGCGAGTTTGCTACAGAAGTGTTAAGATTTAACTTTTTGTTCTCAGTTACACATTTCTAATCGGAAGAAAAGATCTCAGTGTGGCTTACTCCAAAGGCACCTCACTTAATACTTACAGCCTTTGGGTATTTGGGAAGCATAAGTTAGTCCACAGTTCTAACTTAGATGACAGAACATAGCATTACTACTTAAACGTTATTTTAATGATATCACAGTAACTATAGATTTGCCTTTCTAACAATAGTCGCTCAAGCAGTGGTTTCAGGTGAAGCATTCACAAGGCTTGCAGAATACTTCTGTAGAGACCTAACCCATTGACTGATTTGCCTTATTCCTTCTTACGCTACAATTGCCTGTGAAATGCCATTGATTCTTGAAGACCTGTTCACAGTGATACACGTTTATCAACTCCTGATAACCACAGCTCTAATTATTAATTTCTCATATTTCACTTGGTACCTTCCATCAATTTAACGCAGGTTTGCTACATCTTAATCACTACTTCCTATGCGCATGTTGGAGAGTTGCAGGCAGTGGGTGTGCAACCTCAAGCTGTGGCACTCTGGAGTTAAGATCCGGCAGGGTACGGGACAGTGCGCTGCTGCCACCAGCAGCGCCCGCCAGCAGAACACGCCCAACAGCAGTCTACTGGTGTGGCGCTGCTGGAGGCAGCAGCGCCACCTTACCACCATCCACCTGCATGGCCACAGCCAGATTTCCACCATTCTTGTGGTGGAAATCCAGCTGCGGTAATAATACGGCGGACGGCTGGTAGCGGCGGTGACGGTCTTTTGGCGGCCGTCGCCGCGGTGGTAGGTGGTTTTTACCACCAATGTCTTAATGAGGGCCTAAGTCTCCAGCTTTCAGTAATGAGACAGTGGGGGGTCCCCGTATGCATTTGAATATTTACTTGCTCACTGTTAGCATATCGATCTAGCCCCCCACGTATTAGGGATCCTTGACCCTGAAAAATGCTCCAGACCGTTTAGGCTCTTAGCGCGGGCAGAAACATGTAGATCCCCACTTTTTAAGACACTTTGAGTCATTAAACTCAAAGGTGTCTCCACTGTTCTTTTAACCTTACCTACAAACACCTATATTAAATCCTTATATAGAACAGGTGATTTGTAAGGTAATTTTATTATCTATCCCTCCTTTCAGCTGGATCCCTTGACTTATCCAGCAAGATAAAATGTCAGCACTCCCTCAGAGTTCTTTTAACAACGAGGTTGAGTCAGCCCAGGTAGTATCATCTTACCTGGGTGGGACTAGGTGATCATATGATGAAGCATGACTCTATAATGTGTGTGAAACCACCTAGTCCGTAAAGGGAACTCCCTCAAACACCCAACTGCCCTCTATGTTCATGAAGGCAACCGCCTACCCGGCGAGCCCTGAATACGCTACAAGAGGCCTATTCCCTATATTCCCCACACACTTTTTGTGTCTGTAGTTGCTTGATGAAACAGGAGCCTGTGTGGGGTTGTATTACTTCCAATACTCTCTTTTTGTGTCATAAAAGGGGGGCCCCAGATACCAATAATTATTCAGTGGGTGTCCCCGGATTCCGGTAATGATAAAGTGGGTGTCCACAGATGTCAAAAGTCTGGGTACCACTGTCTTATTCTATCCAACTAACAGGCTCAGATGTCAACTGATTGAATTAACACTTTAGATTTCCCCATACTAATCCACCACTAATCAACATTGGGTTCTGGAGTAGCTTGTACTCGCCAAAAAATGCTTCAACGACTCGGCAAGGGTAGTAAGTGCTATATAAATTTAATTAAACTTGTAATTGAGAACTTTCTTCCTTCCTTTCCCACCGGGAAATTACAACAAGTCATGGTTTATATCAGCAATTCAGTTAGCTCCTACTTCCTTCATTCTCCACCAAACATGACTGTGAGCAGTGGTTTCCATCTAGTCATTAAGTTTGTTCCTTCTTCTTCCTTTCTCTGACCCAAGCAGGATGATGGTTCTCATTTAACCAATTAGTTATTTGTTTAGGTTGCGCCTGCACAGTGCTTGTGAAATCTATTGTATTCAATATAAATCTTAAAAGGGTCTTACATCCCACCCTTGCTTTTAATTGGTCCCTGTGCTTGCCACTTACTTTTCCTCCATTTCTATTTGCTGTAGCATGCTATTTCCTGCATTTAGCAATGCTTGTTCCTTGCTCCTAATGTGTTTGCTCTTATCAGTGTCCTAAGGCCCAAGCACTGTTTTCATCTGCTTTGATGGAACTTCTTTCAGCGCCCCTGCCTGTTTCCTTTGTAAGCAAGAGTGTTTGATGGCTGCATTTGATTTGTGCTTCTTTTTATATAGCACAAGAGCGCTTTACATGACCGCCAGTTACATTACACAAGGACACGTTCATTTTTTGTAGGAGCAGAATCAAAGGATGTTGAGTTGATTTTGAGACTCGAACCTTGCTTTACCAGCTCCAAGGTTGTCATTTCCAGCCATTATGCCACATCCCCTGTCCTGCTCCTTCTCTTGGTATTTTAAGTATGTCTTGTTTTTTTCGTTCCAGGGTTGCATTCCAGTTCATGGCTTGCTTGTCCATTCCACCACCTCACTCTTGTCGCTGCATGCCTCTTCGTTCGTTGCTTGTTGCTGTTGCTGATCTTAAAATGTCTTTCAGGGTGGCTTTTTACTCATTTGAGAATTAAAATGGTGCTTCAAAGCCCTCTCTCTCGAGGAATCAATTTGCACCTCCAATTAAGTGCAACAAACATGCATTTCTAAAGACAGCAGCCATTGAGGTTGTATTGGGTCTGCAGGGCAGCTTAGATCCCAGTTTCTGTTTTTGTAAAAAGATGTGCTAGGATCCTGGAAGTTCAGGGGTGACAGCAACGAGGCAGTGCCAGTCTGACCTAAATGGGGGGGGTGGAGGTGGGCGATCGGGTCAGACATCTCAAGACTCAAGGGCTACTGTACCTGCAGTGCAACCACAGGTTCAACAAAGTCGGGTCCCAGCCGAGTCGACTCGGCCTGTCAGCCTTCCAAAGTCAATATAATGAGTACTACCGGTTTTACATAACACTAAATACACCTACTGTTTAGGACATTAAAACTCTAAAGCTGAAAAACATTTGCAACAAATGCGATGTCAAAAGTGAAACATAATTACACCGCACAGTCACCAGCGCATCAAAACACTTGACCGCATTTACTAAGGAAAGGCGGCACTAGGGAAGGGCCATCCTCTCCTCTACACCCCCTTTCCCCAGTACTAAAACCACATTGCAGGTTTAAATGAAAAGTAGCTACAGGAAGAGAGAAGGTGTTGGCTCCAGTGGTCTCTCCTCCCTATGACCAGTGGGTGTAACTGTTTTGACACATTCAGAAAGACGCTGCACAAAGAATTGTCCCCCAATGCTCCAGAGGTACCGCTTTCCACAACGCTAGTCAGACACCTGGGAAGGCACTCTTTGTGCCTGAAGATCATCACAGAGGTCACAGCACCCTGCCCCTGGGGTACAAGAGTCATAGAAAAAGGCCCACAAGGGGAGGGGCCCAGCAACAGGCCAGCACAGAGGATGCAAGTAGGTGGCAATTCCCTTACAGTGACCAAGCAGGTCACAGGTCAGCACAGCAGCAGCAGTCCTTAGCGGTTCCTGGTGAGTCCTTCCAGTCCTTTGCGTCCAGTTCCCAGATGATTCCAAGAGTCTCCAAATTGTGGGTAAAATTCCCCTTTACTTATACTCAGTCTTTGCAGTGTTTTACAATGGTGGGAAGAGGATGATCCAATCAGTTACAATTGGTTCTGGGAGTGCCCCCTCTCTCCTTCAGCACAGGCTCCAAACATCAGTGGGGGGTAAACAACACTATTGTGTGAGGCCAGGGCACAGCCTTTACAAATGTAGGTGTTCCCCGCCTCTCCCTTCTCTCCTAGGAAGACTATTCAGTATGCCGATGCCCCTCTGTGACACCTCCACCCTCCCTTTGTTACAGGCTGTCTGAAAAGTATGCACAAAGCCCCAACTGTCACTCTGCCCAGACGTGGATTAGAGTCAAGCTGCAAAACACCAGAGTCCTAAGCACAGAGAAATGCGCACTTTCTAGTAGTGGCATTTCTGTAATAGTAATAAAAAATACACCTACACCAGTAAGCAGCATTTATTATCACCATCACAACCATACCAAACATGCCTACGCTACCCCTCATAAATCAGACAATACCCTTTACACATAAGGCAGGGCATTTCTAATTTACTCCTATGAGAAGGCAGCACTCACAGCAGTGAGACACCAAGGTGGGCTGTTTGTCACTACCAGGACAGGCCACGCAACCTGGCACATGTCCTGCCTTCTACATACATGGCACCCTGTCCATAGGGCTAGCTAGGGCGTACCTTAGGGGTGACTTACATGTAGTAAAAGGGGAGTTCTGGGCCTGGCAAGTAATTTTAGATGCCAGGTCCCTGTGGCAGAAAACTGCGCACACAGGCCCTGCCTCAAGTCTACTTCAGTGGGTGGCACAAGCAGCGCTGCAGGCCCACTAGTAGTATTTAGGCAAAAAGACTGGGGATGACCCTGCATAAAGAAAAAAAGTCCAACACTGTTTCTTCATTTATAGTGTATATATTGGTATGTTATTTCTCCCCCCATTCTTCTACTGTTTCGGTAGCTCGGAATGTACTGGATCTTCCAGACTACCTGAGTGGGTGGTTGGAGATTGGACACTGCTGTTGTGGATGGAGTTTCTTTTTCCCGATTTGAAACTGGAATAAACTCAATACTGTTTTCAATCCATATATTTTGGACTCCTTTCCTTTTGGATTAGAAGTACACTACTACATTTTGGTGACGATTAGTGCTTCGAACCTGCACTCGGATTTCCGTTTCAAGGAAACTTCAACACAAAAAAAGGAAGCTTTGTTTTAATTACGATTTCATATGTGGAGCTGAACACTGTACATATTAAGGTACTGTGTTTTACATATTAAGGTACTGTGTTTTTAACTTTATTGGGATTTTTTCCCCTGTGTCATTCCTCTTCATTTTGAACCGTGTTGGATGTTCTTTGTTGCGCACGCCGTGCGTTCTTCAATGGTAAACAAGCCGTGCGGATTTCTCCTGCTGGCGTCCGCGTCTCCAGGCAACGTAAACAAGCCAAGCGTACTTCTCAGCTGGTGCCGCGTCTCCAGGCAACGTAAACAAGCCGAGTGGACTCCTCAGCTAGCATCTGCGTCTCCAGGCAACAGGTGCCACCGTCTGCCAGTTTGGCTTGCGAGCAGTTTTACTTGAATATGTGACAGAACAACTAGGTCCTAAACAACTATAGCCTAAACCACTACTGCTAAACAACTAAAAAGTCTCTACAACTAAGTACTGAACAACTACTGTCTGAACAACTACTGTGTCTGAATAACAATTGCCTGAACAACTAATATATATATATATTCTAAACAACTAATAAACCATAAAAACCAAAAGGAAAACCTTACCTTAAAATTAGTTGTTCAGGCAATTGTTATTCAGACACAGTAGTTGTTCAGACAGTAGTTGTTCAGTACTTAGTTGTAGAGACTTTTTAGTTGTTTAGCAGTAGTGGTTTAGGCAAGTAGTGGTTTAGATCTAGTTGTTCAGGATGTTTCCCGTTTTACTTTGCCTTTGCAAGTATATTACAAAACTGTGTTTACTTATACCACACTTCCGAGATGTTTAACAATTTTACACGTGCAGCTTTTATTTCTTATCGGCTTTGAGCGGTTTCCTCAACTCTCTGTAAAACGCTTTATTAAAAGTATTACCCGAACGTTATGATTATCTTTACTCTGGAACGTATTTCCTGAAACTCTGCTTCTGGATAACGCTCTGCAAAAAGTTATTTAAGTTAGTACGTGCGGGATTTGTAATTTTTTTTGTTCTGCGCACAGCTTCTGTTTGTCCCCGAAACGCAGTTTAAGAATATTTCACTGATGCGCCCAGCTATTATTTATTGTGATTCAGAAGCTCATACACATATTGGTGTCCAGGGGATCCTTCCACTTTGCAAATTAAAGGACTGTATCTAAGATATTTCTTTATTTGCCTTCGATTTCATCTCTTATTTAAGGATATGCAGAATATTACTCCACCTTCATTTTTTTATCCATCCCTGGAGACCCTCCCATGCCATTGCCTAAATGGAAGAAAGTATTTTTAACATATATTCGTGTTTGTGGCAGCAACCTATCTGCTGAAAGGAAAACTTCAATTCTGCAACACTGTCTTGGAGCTGAAGGTCAAGAAATTTTGGAAACGTTACCTACAATATCTTCTTCTGATGGTGCTAAAGGAGATACTTTGTTAAATGCATTTTAGATAACTTTACTTAGATTGGACAGACATTATTTGCCTAAAATGTCCATCATTCTTCAAAGGTATTATTTTGGTAAACGTAAACAAAATGATGATGAGTCTATTGAAGATGTTGTCACAGCTTTACGTAAACAGGCCTCTTTGTGCAATTTTGGTGAGAATGTTGATGAGCGTATACGTGATCAGTTTATGCTTGAATGTAAGAGTGATAAAGTTAGAGAAGCTCTATGGTCAAAAAGTGACCCTACTTTAGATGAAGTATTAACTGTAGCCAAACAAGATGAACATTCTATGTCATGCATTGAAGACTTGAAGAAGTCCAAAAATACCCTCATTAATGTTCAAACCCTGGATACCAAGTCTAAAAATAAAACTCAAGTAAGCACTAAAACAAAATTATTATGTTTTAGATGAGGATCTTCTACTCACCTTGCCAATAGCAAAGAATGTTCTGCAGTTAATGTTGTTTGGAATAAGTGTGGGAAAAAGGGACACTTTGCTAAGTTTTGCAAATCATTAGCAAAATGTAGGTTCAAAATTCATGAAGTTGAATGCGATGAAGCTCATGATTTTATTCTTCAAATTGTAAATGATGTTAACTGTGTTTCCAGTATGCATTGTGAATATCCATTTGATTCAGTCGATGTGAATGGTATCACCATTTCTATGATGATGGATTCTGGAGCTAAACTATTTCTTGTATCCGAAATTGATTATGCAAAATACTTTCAAGGGAAAGTTTCGCTTCAAGATCCTGATGTTACACCCTATAGTTATGGAGGCAAACCTATAGAACTGAGGGGGTACTTTGATGCGACTATTTCGATCAAAGGAAACAAAATGTTTGGCAAATTATGTGTCCCTGTTGTTGGTGATACCATTTTAAGTTGGCCTCATCAGAAAATGCTTGGTATTATTTTGAATCCTAATTCAGTACCACAAGTGCAAGTACAGAAGATTAATAATTTTGGTACAGAACTCATGAATGAATTTGCTTATGTATTTGACTCTAAAGTAGGGTGTATAACTGGTTACAAATACCATATTTGTTTGAAGGAAGGTTCCCAACCAGTAGCCCGCAAAGTTAGAAGCATTCCTTTTAGCTTGCAGGGAAAAGTAAAGCTAGAACTTCAAAGGTTACAATCTGAAGGCATTATTGAGGACGTAGAAGCAGCACAATGGATTGCCCCGATCGTGGTTGCTACGAAGAAGTCTGGGGACATCAGGTTGTGTGTTCACCTCGGGCACCTCAACAAAGCCGTCATTGAAGATCAATTTCTGTTGCCAAATATAAACGAAATGGTTAGCTCGTTGGGTAATTCCAAATATTTTACTACTCTAGACCTGAGCTCTGCATATCACCAGGTTCAATTGTGTGAGCAATCAAAATTGTTAATGTCCTTTATGACACCTTTTGGTGTTTATAAGTTTAATAGGATGCCTTTTGGACTATGTTCTGCAGCTTCTGTTTTTCAGAGACTTATGAACGAGATTCTTGGTAAATTAGATGGTGTCAAGTTCTTTCGGGATGATGTGCTTATCTTCACAGACACTCTTTTACAACACATTTTGAAAATCAGAGAGGTCCTACAAATATTTCGATCAAAGGGAATCACATTAAAAGGGGAGAAATGCAAATTCCCTTGTCCTGAGATTTCTTATCTTGGGCACGTCATTTCTGGTGATGGTGTGAAGCCGAAGGATGATTTGGTCAAATCGATAGTTAATTTAACCGATCCAGAGAAAAAGGAAGATGTTCAAGCCTTCTTAGGCATGGCTGAGTTTTATGCAAGATATGTTCCCAATTTTGCTAGTAAGTCCTGCTGCATCAGAGGTTTTCTCAAGAAGGGGGCAGAGTTTGTTTGGTCTGACGAATGTAGAAAATAATTTATTGATCTTAAGGATGCTTTATCTTCGGCTCAGTGCCTCAGCAGTTTTCAGCCAGGGGTACCGTGCTGTATTATCACTGATGCCTCAGATAAATGATTGGGTTGTGTGCTTAAACAGATAAATTAGGGTACGGGAGTTACTATTGCATTTGCTTTCAGAGCTCTGAGGGGGGCTGAATCCAAATATTCTACCATTGAAAAAGAGGCGTTAGTCATTTATTGAGCAGTTAAGAAGTTTAAGCAATTTCTTTGGGGGATCACATTTTGTTGTGCAGTCTGATCGTAAGCCATTACAGGTTATCTTTGATAAAAAGGGGTTGATTTGTATATCTTCTCGCATTTTCAAGTGGATATTTTGTCTCCAGGATTTTCAATTTGGTGTTAAGTATGTTCCTGGATGTAAGAATAAAACTGCTGATTGCTTGTCTAGATTGAGGTCGGTGAGTTGGGATAAGGATGATGAACTGAGTTCTTGGTGGGTGGATGATGATGTCAAAGTTTGTAGTGTGACTGATAGTTGCATTTCGGAGAAAGAATGGTTGGAGGAATTACACAAGGATGAAGAGTTGGTGAATATTAGATATTTGTTGTTATCTGGCAATACCTTTGAAGGTCATGAGAATAGTGTTGTACTATACATGAAAGTCTGGAATGAGCTCTCTGTAGAGAATGGTTTAGTGTTTAGAGCTGGTAAATTAATACCTCCCTCCAGTCTGTGCGAACGCTTGATGTACTTGCACATTCAGGTCATCATGGCATAAGCAAGACCAAAGAGAGGTTGAGGAGTGCATATTGGTGGCCAGGTATAGATTTAGCTCTGGGGAGGAAGGTCAGAGACTGTGTGGAGTGCAAAATTGCTGATGAAACTTTGAAGAGGAGGACACATCCCATGGAACTGAGGGAGATTCCTAAAGAAGTGTGGGAAGAGGTTGTGTTAGACATTATAAGTCCTGTGCATTGTGGTTAAATTTCCAAGTATGTTGTAGTTTTGATGAATGTCTTATCCTGTTGGCCTGAGGTTTTGATTACTACAGATGTTACATCAATGTCGATCATAAAGTTTCCTACGGATGTGTTTGCCAGAGAGGGCAATCCCAGGTGTATTCTAACGGACAATGGTGTTCAATTTACGTCCAAGTTGATGTGTGAGTTTTTGGTATCAAGAGATATTGTGAATAAAAAAAAAGGGCATTGTACCATCCCGAATCAAATGGTATGGTTGAGCATTGTAACAGGACATTAAACGAAACCATTCAATTGACTAGGCAGATGGAAGTGAATTGGATGGATGCCATCAGAGCAAAGGTAGAGAATTATAGGTATACACCACATTCCAGTACTAGTCAATTACCGTTTGTATTGTTTAGAAAAAGAGTTCCACAAACGAAATTTAGTCCGCCGTGGGTAAAGGAGTATGTTAAAAATGTGGAGAATTGTGAAGATCTTAAAAATATTGCTATAGCAAAAGAGAAACTTGTGCAAGAAAAAAGGAAACACACATATGATGTTCGCAAACCTGTGAAAGACGTAATAGTGGCAGTGGGTGATTCCGTTCAAATAAAATTGCCTGGTAGAGTAAGCAGTAGTCAATCACATTACAGTAGGATCTTCAAGGTTATTAAAGTGTTCATAGGAGACATCAATGTTGAGGATGGACGTATTTGGAATTTGAACAGAGTTGTTAATCTGAAGACTGATTAGTGTTTTCTGGTTAACTTTATTGTATCCTTTTACCTCTGTTTGTTTCATTTTTTCTTTCTTCCTGTTTTGTTTCATAAGGGGGATAGTGTGACATTGTGTGTTATTTTACTCATAGTTGTTTTCTTAATGTATTTCCTGTTTCTACATTTATAGTGTATATATTGGTATGTTCCTTCTCCCCCCATTCTTCTACTGTTTCGGTAGCTCGGAATGCACTGGATGTTCCAGAGTGGGTGGTTGGAGATTGGACACTGCGGTTGTGGATGGAGTTTCTTTTTCCCGATTTGAAACTGGAATAAACTCAATACTACTTTCAAACGATGTATTTTGGACTCCTTTCCTTTTGGAATAGAAGTACCCTACTACAATTTATTTTTCCAAAGAGTCAAATTACTTATCTGTAATGATGCAGTTCCGGCCCCAAACGCTAGATGGCAATGCACAGTATGCAGTTCAAAAATAGATTTCTATGTGTGCATGTTTATATGTAAGTAATCAGTTTCTCAGCAGCTGTTGGCAAATCTGATTCACAAAATTGCTATCCCTAGCAGCATTAGGAGAAATTTCCCGAATGGTACTAGGTGAAAAAGGCACACCTGCTGCATTCACCTGTAGAGGGTGTGGTGACTATGTAGAAGGACTTCTGGAGTGCTCCTGCATTCTGGCTAGAGCCGGTGCACAGCAGGTACCTTGTGATGCCTAAACATACCTTTTTCGAGGAGAATGTAAAATCATTGTAACCGGGGGACAGATACATGCCGAACAAGGGAACCTAACAATTTCCTCTGAAGGCTGAGATCTCGGATGTGTGCATTCTTCCCTTCTTTTTCTTAAAAATACCTATGCCACCTGCTCTAGCACCGTCCAGTAATATCGGCTAGTTGGTGCTGTTTTATATAGCATTTCATACTGTAGTTAGTACTTACACAGGCGGTGCACAATTGGACGATCGCTGGAGGGTAGGAGATTCAAGCCTGTGACCTGCAGACCACATCCAGCAGCAATTCATTATCATGTTGGCTGCTGGTTGTTCTTGAAATGTAATCTCTAATATGGATATGTTAACGGAGGGGTGGCACTCTACTGCAACTCTGTAAGCTCAGAGCTCTGACTGCGGTGGTCCTTGGTGTTGAGAAATGCTGCAGTGATAAGTCACTGAGTAGAAGTGAAACCCTTAAGTCGTTTGTGCAGCAGTTGTGTAAACTACTATAATTCGCCCTTTCAACTCCATCCAAGTGTAGTTTAAGGAAGCCGCATCTCAAGGCCCTTCCTTCTGATACTTTTGTACACGGGACAATGCCTTGGGATGTTGACCCAATCAGTGGCGGAGGTGAAGCACCCCAATGTTTGATTTTGGCAGAGGTTCCTGTAGCTGGAGTCTCCCAGGGACAGGGGCTTCCAACCTAGATTCCTTATTTTCTCTTCTTTTATTCCCAACAGCACCCTGTAGTTGGTATTTGCTGGGTTTTAGTTCTGTATCGCTGTTTTTGCAAAGGAAATGCAGATGTTTTCTCAATGCTTAATTTTTGTTATTTTGGACCCTTTCACATGCTACATCAGTTGTAATGTACATTTCTAAAGGTTCAGCCCCATTTATGTCCAGGCACTTGTGTGTAGTGAGTTTGCAGGGGTGGAGTCCGTGATGTCTGGCCATAAAAGCTGCATTTGGGAGTAAATAGTCACCGGGCCGTAGTGAAATTTAACTTTATGCAGAAACTGGTCTTGCAACTCTCTGAAGTTAAAAGGAGGTTGTTCAGTGGTTCCTTCAGTGATGCTGTAGGTGCATTCCTCGGAGTGGATGTCTGATCTAAAGCCATGGGATGGTTGTTTATGTGCATTAGATCACAGCATTTCCGTGTCACTGTATGATCTAAGCATTCCCCTCCAGTCACCGTCCATTGTTACACCAGCTTCATTTTCAACTCATTAATAACTCATGTAAGGCCAAAGGGAATGTTAAATGGTAGTCAACTGGAGAACAGTTCAATAGTGGTGATGGGCATGGAAGAGGTCCACTGAGCAGTGAGAGCCATCAAGCTTGGTGTCTTTGAATTTGCAAAGCCTAGAAGAGGGGATGGTCTTATTGAGTGACTCTGTATGAAGCTGGAGACATGAAGGGTCTGTGTCTCCAGCTTCGTACAGATTCACACAACATTGTAGAGCAGATGGGCCTTGTGCCCTTAACTTAGGTGGTGTTTTGTTCTTAAGAGGCAGTGTGTGTAGAAAAGCTGCTCCTTCTCTGTTTTATGAAATGATTCGAAATATATTGATTGTGGTATTAATGTCTCAGATAGGCCAGTCTCCCTCCTATGGGGAGCTTTGCCCACCCCACAAACCTGAAGCCTCATGGCTCTCACCTCACACATCTACTGCATATTATTATTTTATGGACTAGATTCACAGTGGATGAAGTAACACATACAAAAATACAGCAAATACGGTCCGTAACACCAGCTGCCACCTTCTCTGGCCAGACTGGTTCGGAGGCAATTTCAGATGCTGTGCTGCTTTTGATGATATTTGTAAATTATGACTTCATTAATATATTCCTATTTTATGGTTTCCCTGGCCCTCTCATCCAATCAGTATCTTCCCCAT
Source organism: Pleurodeles waltl (assembly GCF_031143425.1). Taxonomy (NCBI): domain Eukaryota; kingdom Metazoa; phylum Chordata; class Amphibia; order Caudata; family Salamandridae; genus Pleurodeles; species Pleurodeles waltl. Next base: position 78,689,780 of record NC_090448.1, read on the forward strand.
GCTAATGGTTTCTTATCCTGGTGCTATGGACACACATCTCTGCTTCCTTAGCAACAATTTTCTGGGAACAAAAATGATGTCAACTTTGTGTGAATCGGTCTGGCACATCGACTATTTGTGGTATGTAGGATATGTGTGTCTGTATACATCACCTATGTTAGGAGGATAACTTGTGTGAAATAATGTATTGTTGTTGTTTTAGGTTTTGCTGAGACAGTACATGCACTGTTGGCAAAATCTTTTGTAAGCTAAATAAAATACTTAAAACTAGCTTAGAGGCTGCCCAATACTTACCATAACTTAACATTGGTTGCTTTCGATGTCACTTTCATCTCCATCTTCTTATTTGTTAGTGCCTCCTGCTTCCCCCAGGTGCTTCCCGTTTTTGTCCCTGCCATAGAGAATGGACCAAGTACAGCTTCCTGTCTGTGACCAGTGTCCTGCCACTGGCCGCATACTGATGCAGGTATTTTTTTTTTTGCACTTTTTTTCATGCTCTCTATAAGAGTTCATATGTCTGCAGTCCATACCCCTCATTCCTCCCACCATCCGTGCTCTTGCTCCAATCCCCCCACCCTCCTCCAGCTGTCAGTTGTGTGCAACATGTCCAATAAAACCAAAAAAATAGATTTTGCATAGGTGAAACCTATTGGCTTTGTCAATGCTTGTGGTTTCTTCCTTCCACCCAAGAACAGCAATCAATGCCAATTTCCTTTGAACCATGAAGTTCCTTCTCCATCCTTCCTATGCTCCGAAAGGCAAAAGTGTCATGATTTTCATCCAGCTATCGACTTACCCCTTCCAGTCGCTACTCTCGTTGATGGAAAGGGGTGGGGCGGCATGCGCATGTGTGGGGGGGATAGTTAAATAATAAAAAATTTAAAATAAAAAAAAAACACTTACCTCCGCTCATGCGCAGCACCGCTCCTCTGCTCCTCCCTCTCACTGGCGAGGCAGGCACAGACACCCAGCCTGCCCTGCGCCGATCCTGGTGCTGCTTAGAGCTGTGTTAGGATTGTCTTGGAGCGCCCTGGCTGGGCGCTCCGAGGCAGACTGCGAGCCTGTGCAGGTTCTCTCCAGCCCAGCCCTGTGTGCATGTGTGTTTGGCCAGCCCGAGATGGCCGGCCAAACACACATGCGCTCTGAGAGAGAGTGCTGAGCACTCCCCCTCACACTCATCACCCCGTAGCCCCGCCCCTTTTACCAAACAACGATAATAAACACAGTTTATCGTTGTTTGGTAAAAGTTTTGCAGCTGTCGCTGCTGGTGGGGGGACGACTCTCCTCCGCCCTCATGGAGGAGCCGCCCCGATTTCTGCCTTAATATTAAAGTATAGATGGTGAACTTCATTGAGTTGAAGTCTAAGTTTAGAGGGCATATCTTGCATTGACATTTGACAGATATCACTTATGTTGCTGGTGCAGTTAAAAATGTATGGCAGGAGGGGCAGCAGTTTCCCCTGGTAAAAGATGAAAGGCCAGAAGTGCAGAAAACATTTTCGTAGTCACAAACCATTCAATTTGCAAAATCAAAGGGTTTGCAACTGTGAAATGGTGTTTAGCGTAGTTCGATTGATTTGACAACTTTTCCGAATCGCAAATGGGAGGCATTGTGAAAGGGTCATCCCTCCGATGTGTTATTCTCAATGAGATGTATCAATGGATTGCAACCGTTATTAAAGTGGTGAACCACTGAAATGTTACTGACGCCTCAAATCAGGTTGTAACAGATTCGTAAGGGAACCTGTCCCTATTTATCAGTTTGCCCTTTGGGAATCCAGCTGAGAGGCCTTGATGGGAGCAGGCAGTGATCCAGCTGACCACTGCCTGCTTGCGTTAGAAAACTAAACACTAGCTGCCGAAAGCAAGTGCACAATTAGCATACATGCTAACAGACCCTACTCGGGCGGGAGACTCACGATTGTTAAGCCATAAAGGGTTGTAGTTCAACTATCTTCCATCTGAAGTTGCTAGAAGTCAATGGGAGAAATGCATTCCCCTGATTATTATTTTTTTTTAATCTCCACTTTCCTGTCTATTAAAATGTTGGCAAGTATGAATTTGTGACATCTTTTTGTGACCAGCATATTTGTACTTAAGTCCCCAAGGGCTGTCAGTCAAATTTCCTGTAGCCAAGATCCCAACAGCACCGGTGGCCTCACCCCGGCCGCAGCTTTTTCGCAGAACTGCTGCGATATGCAGGTTTGAGCTCCGGATAAAGATGCATTTATGTGCTCCTTTCCTGAACTTGGCACTTCTGCCCACTGCCCCCTTTCTCGCTGCTTAGTGGGGGTTGGAAGATGTCCTAGAAGGAATAATAGCCTCTTGTTCACACAAGTAAAGGCTCAGCGGTCTCCATCTGCTGAAAAGGAAGCCGCGCTCTGACGGCTAATTGAAATTGTAATGATAAAGAGAGGAAATGTTTGTCTTCTGGAACAGCACTTTGAAGGGGAATAGCCGTCATTGCTGTACCACTCTCATCGCCCGTGTCACGCACACAGTCGACAGGAGGTGTGCTGGAATTATGACGTGAAGGCAGGGATTGGATGAGCCAGGGGGCACAGACTCGGCCTGCTCCAAGTGCCAACGCGTATAAAAGAAACCAGGGCCTCGGCAAGTCTCCCCGTCTGCCACCAGCACATAGCTTGGCCCGCTTCCTTCCTCATGCAATGTGTGAAAGAGCGATAACACGGCCGGCTAAGTCTTGGAAAGGGCAGCGTTTCATGAATCCGGACCACTGAAACAACACAAGCATTGGTGAAACATTTATTTTTAGAAACCTGGATGCAAAATCATTACTTTGAGCGCCAATCTAAATGCTGGTTAGTTAAATTGTGATAAAATCGGTCAATTACGCTAGCAGACTATGGTTCCAGGCCTAGGTTTTCTGACACCAATGCATTGTGGGAGCTTCTTCTTACCTGGCATCAATGACTACACACTTCAAGGGCACCGGAAAATGAGGGCATAGTTGTTAAAATTATTTTGATTGTGTGTGTGTGTGTGTGAGAGAGAGATAGACAGGTAGAGAGAGAGAGACAGAGTGAGAGAGAGAAAAGAATACGACATGATAAAGGCCTACCTGTTGTCCAACATTTATAGGTGCATAACTCCAATATATCAGAAGAAAAAAGTACATGCAAATGGTAATCATGAAACAACTCAGCTCCAGGAATGTGTAATCAATGTATTGTCTAAATTAGACCAATCTAGTTTATATCTGAACATATTATTTTTGCTTTCCACCATGTTTTCCCTTTACAGCTTTCTTTTCCGTACACTGTTAAACAATCCGTGCACCTGCTCGTAATTTAAGATGCAATTAAACCTGGATATTTCAGAAAAGGTTTGACGTGCTGAGTAGTGTAAGAAACGTTTTACTAACCTATATATCACTGCATAATTCATACAAACTTCATGTGATTGTTCATCGAAAGGGCATGAGAGTTCCTCGTCATTCCACTGACACAAGCTGGCAGTGGCCACTGATGTAACATACATTGAACACTACAAATGCATCGTCTCTTCCTGAAACAGTTAATCCCACAGTTGTTTGTTGTCTGCATTTACATCGATTTCATGTTTCGTGATTCCCAGGACATGAAATGGGCCAGATTCACAACGATTTTCCTGTGAGTTACTCTTGGATTACTTTTTGCCTGTTCCGGGAATTCAGGAGTAATCCAGGAAAACTCCACATCTGCTCATAGCAAATGCTCTGTGAACTGGGCGGTACGTGTATTTACTACTTTTCGTAGAAGCAAGCTAGATTCCACATGGACAAATGAAAAGGTCTATACAGAAAGAAAGGATAGAAAGTAACGTCGCTTACATTCAGAATTTTGCTTCTTGACAACCCAAAAATGAATTAAAATACGTACGAGAATCAACACGCTGCAACAACTACATGTAGCTTAAGGGGCAAATCAAAAATCCATTTACTTATTGTTGCCCCCTTCTGTAATGGAACAGAAGAGTTAAGTAATGATGGGAAGCAAATAAAACAATAGGAATTTCCAGAGGTGAAAAAATGTCCACAAGTAAATATCGCATGTATGTGAAATGGACATTTTCACTTCTTAGCTTATAGCTTGAGATCACACTCTGAATATTAATCAATCCCAAGGGCAGCTTGGGAAGGCGAGGTAGGCAAATCATTAACAGCTGTGGCCTTGATCATGAGTGCAATTCATTTCATCCGATAAAAACCGGTTACACGGTATTTAGAATATATTGGATGTGATGAATTGCATCTATTCTTAGTTTTTGGGTGAAATGCGTGGCTTTGGTGCTTACTGATCCCAGATTCGCCTATCATGGTAACCACCCTAGTCTTTCCCCAGTTAAATTCTAGTAGGTTGGACCTGTGAAATTTAATGAAGGATGCGGACGTTATTGCACCTGGTAATTAGTGGGTGTGGGAAACTCGGTACAACTCGAAATTCAGTCCTGAGCTCAAAAATCACTGGCACACTCATAAACATTGCTTACTCATCAATCCGCTTGTTTGATATGAATTCAATCACTATTATAGAATGTGCTTAATACAAAGTGGCCTTCATTTTCGTTTCATGGTTTTACATGTTACCCATCTGCTCCATGGTAGGAGCTCAGAGTGAATGTGTAGTGTGGAATCTAATAATGTGCATTTGTAAAATACATGTTCACCCTGAAGAACATGTTGGCGTTGAAATAAGAGATGTTTATTTGTACCCACTACGATATTCTTGGTTCAAACTCAAAAGGGTAAAAGGTTAGATCCACTGAGATTCAAACCTGTAACCATGAGGTCATACACAAATTCCTACACTAGATGCATTGGTTCATTGAGCCCTCAGGCCTGATGCTGAGTATTCCTGTTAGAAAATAATTCTTTTCACCTTATGTGTTATTAGGAGGCATTCAGGAGTTCCTGTGAGAAAACAGTTCTTTTCACCTCTTTGAGTTGCTAGGAGCTGTGTTCACTCTCTCAAGCCTCTATGGCCATTACAGAATTTCAGAATTAGCCATAATATTCTCTGTAAGTAGCAATTCTTTTATCTCGGCACAAGCTGATCCACAAGTATTTGTAGAACCCACAAATGTACCTTAACAATAAACACCAGGAGTGCAGCAAAAATGCAGCTTCTTCTCAGACAAGGACAGTTGTTTACGTAAAGAAAGATGTAAGGACTAATAGTTACTGGAGCCTGGACATGTCACAGACGTTGCCTGCTATTAAAGGTTCCTTGGCTTAATGGCACATCTCATTCTAGGTCCTCAGGCATAGGTGCAATAAGCCACTCTTCTGAATAATGTTCACACAATGGTATTTCTATATGCCAGATGACAATACTGGTGCTGACATTTGAATGGTCCCAAGGGCTACTAGGAGCTGTAGAAGCATCAGGAAGATCACTGGCCCTAGGGCAAGTGGAGGTCTGTGAATCAGGAAGTTACACGTGCAGTACATTCAGCTTTTTGAAAGAAGGAGCCCCTTTACTCCACTCCACTAGGGGTTCTCTTCTAGGAGACTGAGCGTGGGACTCCAGCCCCAGCCGACAGTGACGTCTGTCTCCTGCCGTGGCGTATGCATTATGGGTGTATGATGTTCTTACTCACCTGGCTGCTCGGTGGATGAAGTATTCTCCTGGCTCAGCCTGATTGGGCCCCCAACAAGACCAAGCAATGCATCTTTGACATATCTAAACCCTCTTCAATTATGGGTTTTGGGAACGCATATGGGAGTGGTGCAACATGGCCACCTGACCAGTGACCTCTGGACTTCCTTGGATTTCGCCAGCAGAGAGAGAGCATACCAGTTTCATGACACACTTTTCAGCAATTGGAACAGGCTGCAGGAGTGATGTAGAATTGCAAGGTGAGTCTATAGACCTTTTTCAAATCTTATACACCCCTTGGCTGACTATCACTCATTTCTTCATGCGTCCTGCGGCCTTCATTATCTTTTCTTTTCAAGCATGTATGTTAGATTCCAGGAATGCCTCACCACATAGCACCATCCTACGTGCATGGGGATGAACAAGTTATGAGGGCTGTTCTTTTACTTATATCCCTTTATAAGGGTTATAAACTCTCTGCATTCATTTAGGCTGTCTTTTGAAGCATACACAGATCTGCCATTTACTTTACCTCAGTCAGCTGCAAATAATACCAGATACGTTGATATTTATAATGTCTTCCTCTGAGTTATTCTCTTCACATTTATCTCTTGGACTATGGTAACCACTTAATTTCCTCCTTTCTCCTGGAGTCCTCACTATTGATCAGATACAACACAGTCAATTTACAGTTATTTCTACAATGGATGCCCCAGTTCTCACTCTTCAAGACCTTCTGTCTCTCCCGACCCCCTTGCAATATCAACAAATGAGCTAAAAATGACCCAACTTCTCCTAATGAATTTGCCACTACCTTTAAAATTGAAAGACATTACAGATGAGCTGAAAAACATCAAGCCATTTGTAGTAGAAATGAATGCACCTATTCAGAGAACAGAAGACAAATGTTCTTATTTGGACTCCAGGCTCACAGAGGTTGAACAGCTAGTTAGGGACACAAAGGACATTATGGTTACTGTGGCATTCTTTTTCAAGGAAATTATTATACTAAAGAAACAGACAGAATTCTTTGAAAATCACAATAAGCACCCCAACCTGAGAATGTGGTATTCATGAGGTTTCAAAAGAGTCTTATATCATCTTCTTCCTGAAGTATAACATTTCCAAAATAGCCGGTATGAAGGAATCCTCTGCCCTCAACATACGAAGAGCCATCACATAGGTTCTCCACATCCATCATCTTCAAATTATGCCAAACCAAGAGGAACTAATACAAGTCCTCTCAGCTGTTAAACAATGCAAACAAATACTATGGTCTGGTCACAGCATCTTCTTTAGTCAGGATGTTGCCAGGGCAACAGCCACTTGATAGGAAGAATTCTTGGATTTACACCTGACTTTGAGATCCATGATTGTTTGCTATAATCTTTTCCATCCTTGCCTCTTCAAGGTCACATAAAAGGGCAAAACATCTACTTTTGACAATCCTACAGAGTTAAGACATTTTATCCAGACACACAAGGGAGAGGCGATGGACCTTTACAAAACTTGAATCTTATCTTCTCTATATATAGTGTAAGTTACACAACATGTTGGTTGGTTACTCATCTTCATATTTTCTTCACAGCTTTACTGATTATCCAGACCCTCTAGTTCAAAATGTTCAACGCTCCTGTGTCTCCTTGTCTCCGTATCCCCTTCTCTCCCAAAGTGCTGTTCTATCCACATTGGTAATTCTCTTCCATATTTCAAGTTTTATGATTCACATTACTCCTCATATTTTCTTTTATCCATTTCTTTTTTTTAGTTTCTCTTCCTCCACTGTGTTTCTCATATGTTTCTAATTTTCTTTGGGTTGCTTTGGTTTGGTCTCTTAATTCACACTTCACCCATCCTACGCCTGTTGTACTTTTTGTCTTGCTATTAATATCCATGGATAAAGTCGAATGGCTTTTTGTTATCTTCCTTCTCTTACCATTAAGGAGTATCTGTACCTCCCCTCTCTTCCCTTTCTCTTGACCTTTTTTTCTTAGTTTTTCCAGTTTCCTGTTTTCTTTCCTCTCTTGTACTACTTTTCATATTCCTCAAAGTCACATATTTTTATTTCTGCAGTCTCTTAATGTTGCTATTTTATTTATACATACTCATCGATCAAAATTAAAATGCCAAATCGCCCTACTACAAGAAACTCACCTAAAGGAACAGGATATTGTAGCTCTGCATCTGAAACTGGGTTGGTCATACATTTGATTCTCATGCGACCAACAATTAAAATGGTGCTGTAATTCTCATTCAAAATCATTTACATTTTTAGCTTGAGCAGGAGGTTAGAGTTTATGAGGGTAGATCCATAATTTTGGAAAAAATCTTGCCCATCAGGCACTCTTATTGTTGGGGGACTACAATCAGTTCATGGACTCTTTCATTGACAGAAGTTCTCAGGTTAGAGACAACCCCACCTACATGCAAAAAACCTTTAAAAATTCTATTGTATACAGAGGTCTAATTGATGTTTGGAGAGCCTCCCACCCAGATGTTTTAGATTCCACTTTCTATTCCCTGTACACCACTCCAAATCTAGATTAGACTACATTTTCTTAAACCAAAATGTGTTTCAACATATGATACATGCAGAAATCACCTCTATCCTCACTTCAGATCATGCCGCTGTTTTAGTTGATCTAGACAAATTAACTGATGCTCCACAATCAAATAGAGAGAGATTTATTAATGCCTTATTACATGATACAAATTTTGTGGACCATTTCCAATTATTTTCAAACTAATTTTTTTTACGTAATTTCAATACAGACACTCAGGTGCATTTTGTGTGGGGGGCTTCCAAAGTGACTGCTAGTGGCTTCATTATAGACTATATCATCCAAAAAAGGAAGACTTTTCATGACTCTGCAATCTTATTAAAATAAATTCAAACCCTGGAACGCAAATATTAGTCCTCCAACAAAGAAAATATTGTAACTCAACTGACTAAGGCCAAATTACAGTATAACAAAATACCTATTCATAATGCCTGCGTATATTTACTAAACATAAATGCCAAATACTATGGTGACTGCAATAAAACTGGAAGCCTACTTGCTAATTGGCTTAAAATTCGTAAGCAAAAATCCAGGAAAATAGTTATTACTGATAAACAAGGCAAGAGACACAGTACTGATTTGAAGATTCTGGAGTGCTTCATAGAATACTTTATTGAACTATATACGCCAGCGTTTTCTACCACAGGTCAATTTTGGGATGCTTTCTTTTCATCAGTCCCCAAAAAATCAAACCGACAGGTTGACCTCTCTTCCCTAGATGCAGGAGTCACCACAGCAGAGCTTATGGCAGCTATTACCAAACTCCCCAAAAAAGGCTCCTGATCCGGATAGATTTTCTGTTGAGTTTTAGTCTCATTTTCCCATGTTTTAATACCAAAGTTACTGGATCTGATCCAATACTTTATCTCCCAAAATAGGGCTAGTGGCACATTCCTCGAGGCTATGCTATGCTTGCTTCCCAAAAAAGGCAAAGATTTGTCTTTTTGTGGGCATTAAAGACCTATTTCTTTAATAAAAACTGACTGTAACATATTTGCAAAAGTATTGGCCTGTCGTATTAACCAAGTCATTCCAGATCTTATCAGAATAGAGCAATCAGGGTTTGCTCTAGATAATTCTAGCAACTTTCTCAATATTATCCACCTCACATCCAAGTCTACCTCTGCTACGGCTGTAATAACATGAATGTAGAAAAAACATTTGATTGTGCTGATTTGGAGTTTGTGTTAGCAGCATTAAGATGACATAGCTTTAACCCTCATATATTTAAATATACTAACTTATTATACTCTGCACCTTATACTGTTTATGTCAATGGTAAGCAATCAAATTATTTCAAATTGCACAGTGGCAGCAATCAACAGGGATTCCCATTATCCCCTCTTCTTTTTTATTTTATCTGTGTGACCATTTTTGCAAAAGATCCATAGATCCACCACTTTTTCTGGTTACAAACATAAAGTTGTAGAAGTTAAATTCACCACCTATGCAGAAGACATTCTGCATTGTGTGTCACTCTCCTAACATGCTATCCCTGAATTTTTCATCTATTACACAAATATTCTGAAGTATCAGGCTATAAACCAAATATAAATATCTCAGAAGTTATGCCTTTTAACAAATATTGTTTTCCAGAAATGTTCTCAGATTCAGGTTTTTCATGGAACTCCAAAAATATCAAATGCTTAGGTATTATATATTTTAGTTCTATAAAGGATACTATCCATGCAAACCTTGACATAGTCAGAACAAAAATAACAATTTTATCTGAACAATGGTCTCCATTATTTCTATCCTGGTGGGGAAGACTAGCCACCATCAAAATGATGATATTATCAACTGTTAGATTTTATTTATCCATGTTCCATATTGCCCATCTGCAGGTATTTTTCAAACTCTCTTAATACTTTATTAACACATTTTTTTATGGAATAAACATAAAGCATGTATATCATTAGTCAAGTTGCAATAGTCTAAAGATACTGGTGAGGTCAACTTTCCAAACTTTAAGAAATACCAGTCTGCTTTTACAGTTAAACAAATCTGGGTCTCCTTTGCAAAAGAGTCACATCCCAATCCGACCATTTGGCATCAATTGGAACACTGTCTAACCAATGTCTTACCACTATCTAACCACACCACCACCAGTGATTTGGTTTTCACTTCACAACCCCGGCTATTTGCACACCAATACTCACCCATTCTATTAAGCTGATCAAACCCATACTTCTCAACCTTTCCTCCAATTTAGTTAATTTCAAATCTTCTCTTATTTGGAATAATAAACATATACAATTACAAAACAGAGTGCTCATTTGGAAAGACTGGGTTAAAAAAAATATTGTAACCGTAGGTCAGCATTTCTGTGACAGGCCCCTCCTAGCTTCCAAGTCCTACATTTCAAATATGGACTTCTCTCCAATCAAGTCACTTGATATGAAAGCCTCAATGTGATTACCTTACACATTTCCTTTTCATCTTCACTCATATCATCTGAATGTCACACAACGTCTTCTGTTTTTAATTTTTCCTCTGTAGTATGTGACTCCTACATATATACAACTTTGGACAACCCCCAAGATGTCAGGTCAAAGACTAAAGTCAAATTATATTCAGAGCACAATCTCTAACAAATCTTTTCCCTTCAAATCTGGAACAACATTTGTTCCAAAATCCATTCTACTTCATGTTCAGCCAGCAGAACACAAACATTATTCTTTTTTTTACAATAGATTACTATCAACTACTACATCTCTCAACAGGTTCAAACTCTCAACTAATAAATGTTGTTGGTCTTGTTAGAATGAGGAAAGAGATATTCTTCATATGTTCTTCAAATGTCCACAATTACATGCATTTTGGTTACGTGTTTGAAGCAAGATATCTGATATTTGTTCTATAAGCATACCGTTGAACATCATACATATTTTCCTTGGAGGTTCATCACATAAATGCATTCTAAAGAGTTGGTTGGAAAACTCATTGACTTATTCATTGCCCTTGCATTACAGATTATTATGTCTAATTGGAAGGCCACTACTAAAATCTCATTTGTCGGATGGAGGAAAATGATATGCAATAATCATGGACTTGATAGAGCAAATGCTACTTCCATGCACCTGATGATCCAACAGGATCTGCTGTGGCAGTCATTTAAGCCCTCCATATCTAGACAATCTGTTACCTCTTCAGTTACAATCATTAATGTTGAACCTTCATGTATCATAATGGTACTATTATGCTACATTTTATATTTTGCATTATGTAGTTTGAATATATCGTTCATATTTATCTGGATGTGCCTTAGTGAGGATCCCTTCCACTCTCTTTTTCTTTGCTTTCTTTCTCTTTCTCTTTTCTTCCTCAATTTGTTTTTCCCCTCTCTCCAAAAACAAAAATCTTTTCATAAAATGCTAATTTGTTTCCAAGAATTTTTTTAAAGCACCATGTTTAGACTACTTTTTTGTACTGCTTCTATCAACTGCTGTTATTCATGTTATATTTTTCTTTATTCAATAAAGCATTTTCAATCTAAACAAAACTGTGGGTTTTGACTGGGGGTCATTGGGGTAACAGCAGTGTGGCTGCCCACCTGCCCTCCCTCCTTTCCCACACTGTTTGACTACAGGACCTGAAGAGTGGTTGGCTTTGCACTTTATGCTACCTCAAATGGGCTTCTTGTGCAAGAAGAATGATGGTTGGTGGCAGCCATAGGTCAATTTGGTACTCTTATAGGGTGGATGAAATGCTGGGATAGGAGGCTTACTACTGTATGGTATACTAGTGCCCTTCGAACAAGGTAAGTGTAACTAATACATTGTTCCAGTTTCGCCAACAAGATGGAACAGCAGCATCTAAATAATGAAAATTAATACAAAGGAAATACTGTATATCTAAAAATGTCAATCCCATGTTGGTTCATTTGTGAGCCTAGATCAGAGGGCTCCAACCTTTTTTTAGTGAGAGCTACTTCTGATCAGTGAAAATCATTGTGGGCTATTGAAGATCAAGCAACTTGCACATGGTTACCAGACACTTCTACTCTTAACTTCATTGATATTACGTCCATAGAGCGAAGATGCTATAGTTTGAACAAAATACTTTGAATAGGTGCACTATGACAGGGCGGCGATGTGTGTCAGTAGAAGTGTGGTTTGTAGGAATGTATGACCATGTGTGCATGAATGAATAAATGATTGAAATGATTTATAGAACACACTATCACTCCCAAAGGAGGATCCTGGCACTGGGTGGAGACTTATATGATGACATGATACAATATAGCAAAATCCTACAGATTAGAGCACAAGCGGAAAACAGAGCATCAGGAATACCGAAGATCCATGTTTTAAGCTGCCTTTTAAACATGTCTTTGGATTAAAAAACTTGCAGGTGTCTGGGAAGGTGGTTCCATGCCAGTGTGCCCAGAACTGCAAATGATTTTCTCCTCCCATTTTTAATCTGAAAGCGGGGATCTTGAGTAGATTGGCAATTGAGGACTTTAGCAATTGGAGTGTTGTATGATGAGTAATTCTGCCAGGTAAATATTTTGGTCCCAGTGCTCTGTAAAATCTGAACAACAATAAAATAATTTTGAACAGGACCATTTTATGCACTAGTAACCAGTGCAGCATTCTCAAGATACAGAAGAGTGACGAGGCAAATTCAGTACCAGTCTGGCAACAGAATGTTGAATCATCTGTAACTTCTGGATGGATAGCTTGAAGAAGCCGGCATACAGACTGTTGCAGTAATACAATCTCAAAGGTATTAAGGAAAAGGCCACTGATTTTCTGTCTGCCAGTGGAAGATAGCCGAAAAACCTTTTCAGAGATTTAATGAGACTAAAACACGTTCCTGCTACTCTGGTCGCTTGTGGATGGAAGAAAAGGGCCATATCAACTTTTACTCCAAGGTTTCTGGCAACCTTGACCGTAGACTCAGGTGTTGAAATGGAGTTAGGCCACCATAGCGTAGGGTCAAAGGTTTGGATTTGCCTGAGAAGAATAACCTCTGTCTTATCGGTGTTGCACTTGAGATGATTAACTTGCATTCACCGAATAACCTAAGTCAGGTAGTTTTTAAAGTTGAGCTCAGAGCCAAGAGAGTTTTGCCTAATGACAGCATAATTTGTGTGTCATCAGCATAAGAGGTAATCTCAAACGAGGAGATCTATGTAATTAGGAGGGCCATATAGTTATTGAATAATGTCGGGCTAAATGTTGAACCCTGGGGCACACCTGAATTGAAAGACCTCTAAGGAGAGAAGAAAGAACCTAACATCACTGTTTATCTGCGGTCAGAGAGGAAAGATTTAACCTAAGCCCTAGGTAAGTGGGACATACCACAGTCCTTGATGCGTTGCAGCAGTCTGTCGTGTGAGGTGGTATCAAATGCAGCAAATAACTCCAGTAAAATCAACCCTTGCATTATTTCCTACTCTCAACGTCATTTTCAGTGTCTCTGCTACCTCCAACAGTGCTGTCTCTGCAGAAAGTTTTTGGTGAAAACCTGAATGTTTAGGATCTAAAATATTTGCCTCTTCTAAGAACCCCATTAGTTTGCTTAAGGCTGGGAGTAATGAAATAGGCTGGAGATTAGCTAGAGTGATGCGATCAACTGGTTGTTTTTGCTTTAACCACTGCTAATTTCCAGTCTTTTAGGACCACCTCAGAGGACAAAGAGGTGTTCAAAATTGCATTAATTACTGGATTTATGCAATCTACAACTTTGTCGAGCATACATCGTGGCACAGATTGTAAGGGGATCCTGATTTACTTGCTAAAATGGCTTGATGAGATTGAGCTAGAGTAATTTTCTGGATTCTAATGATTGCTTTTGGCTGTAGGGATGATTTGGCAATATTGAAAATGACTTTTGGATTAGATTGAGCTTTGACAACCTGAGATAAAAAGTAATTCTCTTTTGCAGTCTTGATCTGGTCATGGTAGGATTTTATGGCTTTTCTGAAGTTACTCAAGTCTTCAGCATTGTAGGCTTTCTGCCATTTACATTCCAATTGCTTACAATTACGATAGAGCTCTGCTAAGGACTGGATGTACTGTATGTACCATGGCGCTGATGACTGAGATTTCAAGTTATTTTTGACAGAAATTAAAGTAGCCAATTTATTAATAGAGGTAGAGATCTATGTTGCCATCACAACCCCTATAAGGCTAGGGGTAGAGGAGAATAGATCTGTTGCAAAATTAGGATTAGATAAAAGTTTTCCCCATTGATGGACCATCTTGGGGCCTTGTTCTGATGCCTTGAGAGTGCAATTCATAGACTTAAACCACAGTCTAAATGCAATCAGCATGTGATCTGACCATGTCTGCCTGATCGGCATATGAATGGGATATATGTGTATGGCTGATTGAGAGCCTGTGTCACATGTATTTGTGGCACAGGACATACCTTTCACCATATATGGCAATAGTACATGTAAAACACAAACATACAACCATATTTGTAAATGGGAGAAATTTAAAGTGTAAAATCGTCTTCAAACATGTTCATAATATGGAACCATTTTTTGCATTTTACATTTTCCCTTTTAAAAGAATGTTTTTTTTCAGTTATAAATAGGGCACCATGTCTACCAGCTACTGGGATAAAGGTGCTTGCTGTGTGTAAATGTGACACTTTGAAATTAGAGAATATTAAACTGAAAAGCTAAATTTAGGTTCAGGTAGATTCCATAAAACTCATTATTTACATGTTCTTCCATTTCAAAGTATCTAATTTACAGACAGCAGGCATCTTGCTCCAAGTGGCCTGTAGGCACAGTGCCATATTTATAACAGAAAATTTCAGCCATTTGTTCAAATGGGAGGTATTTAAAGTGAAGAAACACATTAAGACATAATTGGCTTATTTGAAAGTGGAGAAAAACAAACATAAAGTCTTAATGTATCATATAAATAATGTTCTTCACTTTAAAATTCTCCCATTTAAAAAAATGACTGTATTTTTAAGTTATAAATGTGGCACCTAGTCTACTGGCCACTGGAAGCAGGAGGCCTGCTGTTTGTGAATGCAACACTTTGAAATGGGAGAAAATGTAAATGAAGAGTTAACTTGATCATTATCTAGCTCATCATTTTAAACTTCTCCCACTTAAAAGCAGTCAGAAATATCATTGTTTTCGCATGTTCCAATTTTGAGTTGACAAGGGCTTTTATTTAAGAGTTTAATATCTCAGTGTTTCAGTTCCTCACCACAGCGCCCCACCCTGACCAATAAATCTGACTGGAGTACTGCTCATTATTAGGCCCTGCCAACTGCAGCCTGTTGATAATAATGTGAAATAAACACAGCCTTCCGGCAACTATAAAGAGAAAACGTGACCTGAGGCACATTTAAAAATGAAATCAAGGCTGGTACAACTCTGAAGATGTCAGTTTGATACAAGTAGGTCACGTTTAACTGGTTGGAGACACTAGGCCTAGATGATGCCTCTTCATCAATAAAATCAAATACAGTGATAGGAAATTGTTCAAAGTTCTCTAAGTCGATATTCGTGTATGATACAGGACAGCTGCAGAAACAGTGATCCACCACCCCTCACCCAAGATACTTTCGAATGAGACATTGACCATCACTGAAAATACTACCATGAAAAATAACAGAAGTCACTCTGGTCTCAATAAAACATAGAAACCTACAATTACATCATATTTTTGGTGGGACCCAATCTATACTTTTCTCCTTTGAACAGGTAATACTGGACCCCCCCCCAAAAAAAAAAATTTGTTTGGCATTGTAAACTGTTATGTATGGATATAATTGTTTGACTTCATTATTAAGTGGTCTCATTGTTACAGTCATTCAAGGAAACTCATTGTTACGGCCCTATTATATGGTCTCATTTTCAAGGTCCCACAGGGTCGTATCAGATGGCTTCATTGTTAGTGTCCCATCAGATAGCCTCATTGTGAGGGTCCAACAAGGTGACGCATTGTCAAGGCCTTTGAGGTAACTTCATTATCAGAGTCCCCTCAGGTGGCCTCCTTGTTAGGATTCTCTCAGATGCCCTCAGTTTCGTGGTCCACACAGGCAGCCTCATTGTCCTCTAAGCTTGCCAGATTGTCACAGTCCCTTCAGCTGGCCTCACTGACAGTGTGCAAAATGAGGCCTTATTGACAGAGTCTCCAGAGGTTTTTCAGGGTCCCTTCCGGTGGCCTTACTGTCATGGTCTTCTCCGGTGGCCTTATTTCCAGTAACACCTTAAGTGCCCTCACTGTCAGTGTACTATCAGATCTCCTCATTGCCAGAGTCGCCGCAGGTTCCCTTCTTTTCAGGAAAAAGCAATGCACCGGATGCGGATTGAAACATCTCGACTTTAACACTCTGACCCCCTTCTTTGAATATATGTTATCTAACAATGGGTGTAGCCATGCTATGTTCTTAAAATGAAATTGGGACTATGGTTTTTATGGGTTTGTCACTTTATTTGCCGGTATATGTTATGTACCTATATAATTACGGCCTTGTAAAGGTATTACCCTTATGTTTATTTTTTTAAATAAATACATTGATGCTTTTATATAGTTGATTTAACGTTTCTTGGGTTAGATTTGTTTCTCCATTGCATTTGATACTTTTCATCTTTTGCTTAAGGACGCCTGTTCTTCAGAGCTCATTGCAAATAAAAGACCACTCAGTTCCGGTGCACTGAACACACGTCATGAAAAGATTCTCTAACATATGGAAATCTCATCAATATCTACTATAAAAGCTGTTGCAGCAGAGATGACATATTATATCAAAATGACATATTTAGGTCTGCCTGCCTGCTCCTTGGCTATCTCTTCACTGTCTCTCCACTCACCCATCACTGACAAGACTACAACTTTGAGTTGGGTGGCTCAATATTCACAGATAGGATAACGCTGCACCCAATTAAAAGCAGCCCAGTGTTTCCACAGCTGATTTCCAAGGCCCTATTTTCTCTGTGGGAAATCCAGCCTGAAAAATCAAATGAGGCTCCTGTGCAGCACAGTCTCTGACTCTGGCCTCCGCCTGACCAACTTCCCTGCTTGCTTCGCCACCTTCCATCTGCCACTCACCCTGCACTGGTCGCTCTGCTTCTATTTACCACCTAATCACAGCAGATTACAAACCGAAGTATATTTATCCCCGGAAAGGAGCACCACATGAGTATTTAGACCAGGTAAATCCAGACCTACATTTTATCTCCTGGGGAAAAATACTCATAACAGCCAGATTTAGGTGTAAGGACAATGGTCGACAGTTTTATTTCTGGTCACCTTGTAACCAGGACCATAGTACAACAGACTAAACAGTTTCTCTCTACATAACCAAAAAACTTAGCATTGCTTATAATCCATGTGTTGATGAATTTGTTTTTGGTTAGAACTTTGATTAGAACTTTTTCATGGTCACTTTTTTTTAAATCTCTGATTTCTTCACTTTTTTTACCGACAATAAAATTGCATACCCTGATGCTAGTAGCAGGAACAATTCATACAGGGTTTTCCTTGTACAGTATAGGTATAAACATACAGTCTCATGCACCTATACATTGACAGATACAGTCTCAAATATATACACTTTTATGTAGATGGGGCCTAGTTCTAATAAGTCCAAATCCAGGTGAACTCTAAAACAAACATTTTAATATAAGTTGTGTCTTAACCAGGTAGATTACACTCCTTTACACACACACTTCCATGCATTAAAGCCCTCATGGAGATAGACAGTTGTAAATGTACTCTGTCATTCATGTGTGCGTTTTCATATAACTACATTTCCATAAAGGGACCCTATTACACAGGAATGCTCTCATGCTAAGATCCTTATACAAGTTCAATGGTACATATATACTTTCATACCGGTACTTACTATTGCATTTATCAATGGATACAGTCTTGTGTCCTGAATGGCTGTAATAAATTGGGTTATTAGTTGAGATGGGTCTCACTCAAGTAGTATAACATTCCTTATCAGGGTGAACCACAAAAGTCACAAAATAAACAAGTGCTTAACCCTCTTGTAACTTGGCACAAAAGAAGCCAGGCTTGATTTAGAGGCAATGAGTAAAGCATGTATGCAGCACTCAACCAGTAGTAAAGTGAAAATACAACAAAAAAAGATTTAAAACTATATTAAATTTCAATCCATAAAATGACACCAAAACAAGAAAAATCCTATAAGTAGAGCCGGAGTTATGTATTTTTACAGGTTTAGGTAACAATAGTGCCTACACGTGCAAAGCATTGGTCTGGTCGCACTGGACAGGGTCAAAGCCACAGGTTCAGGCCTACCGGAATGGAGTGCGGGTCGGTTAAAGGGATTAGGTTTTTCCTGGTGAAGAGTTTATCTTATAAAAGTCCAAATCCATGCGAGAAGCCTATCTGGAGCTTAGCATTGATGGGAGGCACGGGCAGTCTCTGTTTGGGCCAAAGAACAGGCTGCCATCAGAATTTCTCATTTGCAAGAGGAGCAGTGATCGTTGCTGTCACAAGGAGCCAGTTTATGGTGGCAAAGAACCTCAGGCTTCTAGATTTTTATCTGTAGCTTAGGTTTGAAGCAGAAGGAGCACACTCATATACCAGCCAAGGGTCCAGGACCTGGGGTGCACCTCTTAGGGGTGAGGACTAACTCCAGCAGAGGCCAGCAGTAGGGCTCTGGAAGGTCCAGTTGGTGTCCATGTGGCTCAAACAGGCCAGCTAACTGAACATTGGTGTCACTTCTGGGGATCCTGGGTTCAAGACAAGCAGTCCAGTCTTCCTTCTTAGGACAGCAGGGTAGTCCTTCTTAATTTTCTATTGGGCAAGGAGTGTTCTGATGGGAGGTTCTGAGGGTGCCATTCTTATACCCAGTGCCAGCCTGTGGGTGGGTGATAGTCCATAGTCTAACCTTCTCCCTTTATTAGATTGGCCTCCAGGGGAACAAAGGCAGGCAGGTCTATTTGTCAGCTGCAATTGTTGGTGGCAGAACAGCCAGGCTCAGAAGCCAGGAATGCGGTGGACACAACCCTCAGACTACCCTTTGAAGCTGAGTAAAACCCTCAAGCCATCCTGCTCAGGAGAAAAACACCCTGCCCAACACCCAAGAACCTATTGTCCCCATGTCTGGAAGGAATACATATCACAAAACAGAAGAAGTATTATAGTATTGTGACCCTGGACACTGGCAGATAGGCACATTTAGTTTAGGCAGAAAATGCAATTTTTCTAAAAGTACCATTTTCAAAAATAGTAACTTAAATCCCGACTTTATCATAAAAGAGGATTTTAAATTACAATTCAAATGAGTGGAAGAAGTATTTGTGTATCTGTTTCAAAGCAGGGCCGGCTGTAGCGCTGGTGGCACCCTGTGTGACAGTCTTTTTTTTGCGCCCCCCACCCTATGACCACCTCCTCAGATTCACTCATTATCACCTAGCAAATGTGCCCCTCATCTCTCCATAGCTCCCCTTTCACATACATTAATTTTGTTTTAAAGCGCTTGTTAAGACTGGCTTTACTAATCCACCCAGCTAGCCACATAAAATATAGTTCTGTAATTTGCAGCAGCATACTAACTCTCTATGCTACTTTATGGTGAGTCAAAGATGCCGCTAGACAAAATTCCAATCTCTTTCCCTAGCAGAAACTTTAATCACAAGGGGTATCTTAACACTTTAATTGTTTCCTGAAGGTTGGACGTACAAGGAACTTTTCAGCATGTGCTTTTAAATCATGAGTTTCATAAGTTATTGCTAAACACAGCACCCCCTTGAGGTCAGCGCACCCCAATCCAGGTCAGTACCTATACGGCCACACCACTCGCACTGCCCAAAGCTGGCTCTGTTCCCAAGCAATGTTATCACTTATTAAGTGTATGAGGTAACTAAGTGTTAGTCTCCAAGATTCCCTCCTGCAGTGAAAATAACTTCAGGAGTTTTGCACTCTGAAAAATATGTACACATGTCCTGCTTTTCAAATACCATGCAACCTATCCCATAAGCATTTAGGCCCTACACTAGAGGTGAGTTGTAAGTTTTAAAAAGGAAGGTTTAGGCTTTGCAAAAGATGTCTTGTGCCAGGTCAAATTTTTAGTTTAATACTACACTATTGGCTGGAGTTGCAATCTTGAGATGAGACATATATTACAATGCTACTTTAGTGAATGGTACAGTGAGTGCTGAAGCCCAGAAGTAGCATTTAATTTACAGGTCCTGGGCACATGCAGTGTTATATACTAGAGATATTTAAGTAAAGTAAAAGTACCAATCAGGTGTAGGTCAATTTTGCCATGGTTAGGGGAGAGAGCCCAAGCACTTTACTCCTGGTTGTCAGGGTTAAAGTGCACAGAATCCTAAAGCCAACAACAATGCGTTCAGCAAAAACAGGGGAGTGAAGGCAAAAAGACTGGGAATACAACACTAAGGATGTCAGGTTTAACAATTTCCTACATATAGAAATGCCATAGATTGCCATAACGACTGTGTTTTCTTTTTGAGAATGTTGTTCAGTTGTTGTGAACAGGCAGATCTGTGTTGCCTGCTGGCATTATCCAAGGATGTCCCACAGAGCACAAGAGACATAGAGGTTAAAGTAGGCGTCCTTGTGAGAGGTGCTAGGTCAGGTAAAGGTCTATTCATTGCCATGTGGCAAGGCAATGAATTCAAATCCTCTTCTCCTTGGTAATTGTTCATATTCCTTTTGAACTCTTGGCCTGTGGAATTGCATAAACATGGTGGTTAGGAGGTGTTAAGTTCCCTAGTCACAAAGCTGTGCCTCATTGTCTCATTTTCACAGATCATGATGAACATTTAGTGTTGCTCACACTTACCACACTGTAGTCCCACATCGATAGGGTGACCAGATATTGAGAAGCAAAAACCATGACACACAAAAATTGGGACAGGCCAGTCATTACTAAAGGCTTTAATCCTACTTTTATGTCTGGCCTGTCCCAATTTTTGCGTAGCCTTCTCAATGTGTGTGTGGACATATATATATATATATATATGTATACATACATGTATACATATATATATATGTGTGTGTGTTTGTGTGTGCGTGTATATATATGTGTGTGTATATATATATATATATATATATATATATATATATATATATATATAAAACACTCCACTTGTGGCGTTCCCTTTCGGCACCTGAACGTCAACGGTGCTATTCCTCATACGCACGCCATCGCGTATTATATTGCACACTTCTCTTCCGTGGATATAGGAAAAAGGCAGCACTCCACAGCCATAACGAATTCAATCTTGTTTATTCACCTACAGGGACGCGTTTCGGCGTTGCCGCCTTCATCGACAGGTCGATGAAGGCGGCAACGCCGAAACGCGTCCCTGTAGGTGAATAAACAAGATTGAATTCGTTATGGCTGTGGAGTGCTGCCTTTTTCCTATATCCACGGAAGAGAAGTGTGCAATATATATATATATATATATATATATTTTTGATGTATTCATTTATTTTCTTTTTTTTAAACCAAAGGTTACAACAACGTTATAGTTAGGTTCAGATTTTACATGCACAAAATCATAGCAATTCAGCTGTTATAGTTACAGTTATTTATGTATTTCTATGGTTTTGTGCGTGTAAAATCTGAACTTAACTATAACACCATGTAACCTTTGTTGTGTTCAGTGAATTTCTAGGTTTTTCTAATGTTAATTAAAATGTCCATCGCAATGCATGGTGTGGGGGGGTGGATTTGGACACAGGGCCTGACCTGGCATTGTGCTTTCCGCACCCGAACTTGCTGCTCTTGCCCCCCGCCCCTTGCCATTCATTGTCCAAGTCCAGGTCCCTGCTTCCTCATTACAGCCCTTTGTGACCATTGTTCTGCTCCTGCCCTTCCCACCTGCCCTGAACAGTTAGCTTGCTGCCCCATCCACCTCCTGCCTACCCTCTGTTGTCTAAGTCCATGACTCTGCCCCCTCCATCCTGCCCTGTATGGTCCGGTGTGCTTCCACTGCCATCCATTTAGCTTGATGTCCCTACCCACTTCTCCTCCTCTCCATTGACCAATTCTTTGGCCCATCATTGCCCTCCTGCTTAGCCTCTGTACTTAGCTTGCTGCCCCTACCCTCCACCCCCTGCCCTCCAATGTCTGTGTGCTTGCCCCTGCTTCCTCCTTTTTGCCTACCATGTTCCATGGACCTGGCACTTCTCCTCCTAACTACTCTGAGTGTTCCGTTGAGCTGTCACTGCCTCTCTCACCTGTCTAGCATGGTCACATGCTTGGACCTGTCCCTGCCTTCTCCACCCTGCCTGTGCGAGTTCCATGCCCCATCCCCTCTCTCCTGTCCTCCATGATCAATTTTGCTGCCACTCTATTCTGCCCTCCATGCTCTGTTGTGTTGCAATTGCTCTGTCTGTCAACCCCTTGTGGTCTGTTGTGAAGCCCCTTTCCCTGCCCTCACTTGTCTGTGTCCAGCCCCTACCCATCCTTTCTGCCCTTTGTAAATGCCCCTGCCCCTCCCTCATGAGCACCATGACAGTTGTGCTGCCTCTAACCCTCCCACTTGCCTTGCATGGCCTTCTGTGCTACTACAACCCCTCCCACCCTCCCTGTATGGTCAGCTTGCTGCCATTGACCCCCCTACCTTTCCTCTGTTGTCTGTGTGTATGCCATTATAGTCTCACTGTAGCCTTCCATGGTGTGTTGCGCTTCCGGTGCCCATCCCACCTGCCCTCCATGGTCAGCTTGCTGCTCCAGCTATGCCCCCTTTCCAAATGCCCTCCATTTTCCATGTGCAAGCCCCTATTCTCTTCCTCCTGCCTTGTTAGGTCCATTGTCATGCCTCTGTCACTGCCCCCTCCCTTCTGCCCTTCGTGGTTCATTATGCTACAACTGTCGCTCCTGTCTGTTCAGTATGGTCAACTTGCTGCCCTTACTTCTATCTGCCGTCCCGCTTGCTCTGTGTGGTGCATTGTGCTGCTGCATCCCCTGACACCTGCCTGTAAGGTCAGTTTGATGCCCCTGCCAAAAAACAAGATTTCCACCCTTCTTGTGGCGTGTCAGGTAGTGCTCATAATATGGTGGATGGATGGTAGCTGTGGTGGTGGTATTTTGGTGGCCGTCACTGCGGCGGTAGGTAGTTTTTACAGCCGATGTCATAATGACCACCTAAAATTTCTAAACAGTCCAGGCTCCCAGAGTAGGCGTCTAGGCCCCCCCAGGAGAACACAGACTCCAGGTTAAGAACTTATAGGAAAAGATACACCTGTCATTTAAAGAATGTGACAAACATGTAACAAACATCCAAATGCAACAACCCAAATGTGAACCAGGGATCTGAACAATTGAAAATTATGGATTTTAGGCACCAAAGTACTGGCACAAACGTCAAGGTGCGAGTATCATGTTCCACCTAGTCTATGAAAACTAAGGGGCAGATTTAAGAAAAGTAGTGCTGCACCCAGTGCAGCACCACTTTTCTTGCACCCCTCAGCGCCCCCCTACTGCCACCAAGTGTGTGCAGTATTTAAAATATGGCGCAACATGGCGCAGGGTAGAGGGCAATAGCGTCAGACTTTTTTTTTACGCTATTGAAGTACTGTTCAAGGTTAGAGCCAAAATTTTGGCTCTGACCTAAACAGTACATGGGGGCCATTGTAACCAATGGTGTGCCCCCTTTTAACTCCTGCTCTAAGTAGGCGTTAAAAATGCTGAAAAAAAATGGTTACATTTTTTCGCCTCCTCCCCAATCGGGGGAACACCCCCTTTGCATACATTATGCCTGGTGCAAGCATAATGTGGTGCAAGGGTTCACAAATTGGCACAATGCATGCATTGCACTACTTTGTAAATATGGCATGGGATAAAGGCCTCCTTAACGCAGCCTTAGCATAAAAACAAAATAATGCTAGGGCACCGCAAGGTGGCACTGGGGGCTTGTTAATATGCCCCACACAGCCAGAAAAGATGGCATAGTGAAATTTACAACATTTCACTGTGCCATATTTTTCTGTCATTTTTAACGCCTGCTCAGAGCAGATGTTAAAATGACGCACCCATTTTTATCAAAGGGCCTCCCAGTGCTTTGCTGCACTAGCGTCAAAAATGTGGATGCTAGTACAGCAAAGCGCAACAATAGTCTAAAAAATGTTGACGTTATTGTCCGAAGGACTGCCATGGCGCACCGTATTGCAAATACAGTGCAACCACAGTGTTATTAGGTGGGGCAGGGCGATGTAAGAAAAGTAGTGCATTAGCACCGATGTGACATTTGCGTGTAAATATGGCCCTATATGTTTTCTTGGAAGGTTTACTTTTCGTTCACCAACGGGGAATGTGTGGAAATCCATGTGGCTGTCAAGGAGGTTGTCCTTTAGACAAAAAAAAAAAATACTGCGAAAAAGAAAACAGTATTTTACTTTTTCTGCAATATTCGATCTCAGCATCAGCAGCCTTCACACAGATGGCAATGAGATTTCCACTCATCAGGCAAAATATATGCAGCGTGTGTGCACTTCTGCACTGTGCTTTTTCATTTTCAGACATAACTGACTGTCTATGCTCTAGAAATATGTCACAGTCAATATAAAACCATTTTAAAGAAAATGTGTTGAAAAAAGATCCTAGCCAAAGATTGCTTTCCGGTGTCGTATGCTGTACGTGCTCTGCAACTGAGCTTCCCTGCTGTATCGAGCGTATTGGCTCCCCCATCACAGCTCATCAAATAAACCAGGTTTTGAGGTTTGTTGTAGACTGGAGGGATGGCCTTGGACCTCCTTGTGTTTGATGGGAATCACAAGCATTACGTATTAGAAAGTTAAAAAAGGACATTCTAGGCTTAACGTTATCTCAGACTGCACTAGATGGCCTTAGAAACATATAAAATGAGCGCTACTAAACAGCAGAGCAATCACAAAAGCAGACCTTGCTTACATTTGCGGTATATTCACTTTGAGAAAGGCAGTGGACTTCACTACCAGCTGGTGCCATGTGTTAAGAGTTTCCCCAAATGCACATTGCTTTTGGTCCGAATGAGATGGTTGTGCAGCAGGGAAACCAGAGAGGGGCCCGCAGTTAGTTGGTAACCCAGGCCCCTCAAAATAGTTTGACAAACCTGCTGAACAGACATCTTAAGGATGCTAAGGCAGCACTTGGTGGGCTTATTCCTCCACCAAAGATGGCCTTTGTAGATTATTCCTGTACCAAAGATGCCTCCTGGATAACTTTAAAGTTAATTTGTTGTGAGGCCTGTTTATAACGCAGGGAACTACTTCTATTGACGTCAGCAGCTAACATTGAGGTCTACTATTAACAGATAAACACAGTATCATCTTCAGGATGCTTAGAGTTCTGGACAAACCATGTTTTGTGGCCCCTGCTCAGATTAATTTTTAATTGTATTACCAATTTTCTTCTAATTCAAGCTTACATAATGCCAAATAACCTTTCAGAAATGGAATGCCAATCACAAACTGTTGAAATATACCAAGGCGATGGCTCCAAAAAATCCTAAAACGAAATTGGACACAGAGAAACAGAGGTGGAGGTAGGCAGAGATGAGAGTGGTTAACATATAGAAATATACAGAGGTAAGATAATAAGTTCACTTTCCCTGTGGAAGGTGGGGTCCTTGGGCAAATGACCACTTTGCACATTCCCCATGCCTTAATTCTTCTTTTTTACAACAATCTCAGGAGCTACCTGTAAACCTAAGAAGGGTGGAGTACGTAATAAACAAAAGCAACAAATATTCCACAAGTGAATTGGGATTTACCGTAGCTCTGAATGACGTTCTCCTTTCTGATGATGAGCCACAAATTCCCCTAAGAGTCGAAATGCCATTTACATAGCGGGCACGCGGACAATTAACCTAGAAATTGGTCAGTCAGGAGCCACTAAGAATAATGATGGAGTTATTTCTTATTGCATGTAGTCGTTTGTTGTATTAATCTATCTCGTGTTACTGCCTTTTTACAATCACTTCACTATGGTTGCTTTTCACTGCACCCAGTTTGCACTGCTTGATCATCTTCACAGTGCACTGTTTGATTTTGAGTTTTTAATGCTTTTGTTGAACATAAAGTGTTAGTGTACACATACTAGGTCTCATAACATTTATATTTGCATTTATTTGTTTGTGACTGGATTAACTAAAACTCAAGCAATGTTATTGATCTCTTCTGATGAATGAATCCTAAAAGGATTAATTGTTGCTTTTTTTAAACGTCTCTGGGCAAACAAGGCATTGAGGAAAATTGTGGTCCTTGAAATCCTCTCTCCATCAGTGCTTTTGAAAATGACACAAAGTCACCCCATGAAAGGAAATTCTAACCTAATTATATGCATTTTAGAAGTGGGTGTTTGTCCACGACCATCTCTGTGTGCACGGTACTGAAGTTTCAGGTAATGCGTCTTCAAAATGGGCAAACTGACACCGATGTTTAGTTGTATATTTTTGAGTATTATAATCACTTTCATCCAATCCCTTTTTTTTCCTGTTATTTATGTTTGGATGTGACTTATGCCGTGAACTTAGGCACAAACCAACAAAGCACTAGATAGGAGAGAGGTACAGAGCAAAGGCAGGCAAATGGGCATGGGATGCCCTGGGTATAGAGAAAGACATGGAAGGGATAGAAGGATAATGGAGGTAGGAGGGTCCTGTTGTACCATGTGAGAGGTGAAGGGTTTAGGCAGTGTCTGGTAGAGAGTGGCAAGACTGAACAGCTTGTAAGAGTTCTTAGGGTGATAGATTAAAAGAGTGCTCCTGGAAGAGATGCTCGGTGGAGAGGTTTACCTAGTAAACAAGATGCTGCTTGAATAGATGATGCGTTAGTTCTTTCCAGAGTGTAGAAGGAATATGGCCTGCTAAGATTGAGCATAGCATATGCAAAAACCCTCTAAGAGGAGAAGGCTTACTATAGTGTCATTTCCAGGCTGTGATGCCACTGTTCCACGCTGTGCATTCTCTACTGCATGCCTTGATCCTAGTCCTCAGGAATGGGGGTGAAGCTGTGGTTTTAAATGAATTGTAGATGACGCAGGTGGTCTTCAATGACATGCACGCCAGCAATGAAAGCCACTGTTGTTCTCGGGAAGCTAGAGTACCTCTGCTATGATGTAAAAGACCTTTTATAGGAGGGGCTGCATTTAGAACAGTCTAGCAGACAACTGGGTCTCTGGGAAAGCGACCAGCGGAGCATCACTGACACCAACATAGCATAAAGCCAGTGGCTAGAAGGCAGATCTCAAGTCATCTCCTGGTTGTGAAGCACAGTCAGCTATTGCCAGGTTTTCTCTATTTTGCATCAAATGTGGGCCTTGAAGCTGATTTAACGTCACCCCTCTTTTCATAATTGTTCCTACCTCTAGTCCTTTCTGATTTCTAATCTGATTGAGTAATATGTACAATGTACATCATTGTCAAATCACCCTTCTGTATCTCGACTTAGAACGTGATTTGAGTAAGAATTCGAAGCAGGCCATCTTGAGTGCTAATGATGTCAGTTCCAGGATTGAAGCTTAGTTTGGGCATGATTGATTGGAACGTGTAAGGGGTGTGTCACACTTAAACCAATAGAGTGCCTGTGTGACTGTCCTGCACCACCTGTGCCAAAGAAACTTTAAACACAAGTGGCATCAAAAGCATGAACTGCAACAGCAAGACCAAGGAAACCTTTTCATTGCTGAAAACAAAGAGCTGCTCTACATAGTGACATGCACTTAGACTCAAAATTCACCAAATACATCACTGATATAAAACCTGTGTCGTGAGCTTCCCACTAAGAACAAAAGCATACCCTCCGACATTTTATACTATGGAATACCCTTTAGAATGAGAGAAGATATACACACTAAACCAGTAAAACTAAAGGCGTGACCAGCACCACCAAAGCAACCACTGACACCACCCTCAACCACTGATGAAGCAGAAATGAAGGTTTTACATTTATTAGCGCTTAAACGTAGTACTGAAATAATCATGTGTGACTTTAACCGAACTAATAAAGATTGTACGGGGACAAAATGTGCCCTTAGAGTAGTTTGCCAACATTTATAAGCGTGCTTTATATAACGTGGTGTATTAGAATTGCACTAATCCGACATAATCATAAACGTATGCTACGATTTGCTTGTTTGAAATGCTTTAGCTTAGCATTACTTTAGTAGAGGCTTTGGCCTAGTTGCCCGGTCTCACGGTTTAGATGCTCGTATTTTTCCAATGTGCTAATAAACGTGTATTTTTGCTTGAAGCTGTACTTTTCCACTGAGATCGTTCACATGCTTATCTTAAAGTTTCGTGCCAGCTTGGCATTTTTCTCTTTACTCCAAGTTCGATCTGCAGGTGCGGACAATGGAGGCTCTGAAAGTGAGCTAATTGGTATAAAATGTTGCAACTTGCGTACCCATCTCCAAGGATAATGTATGCTTAAGTAAAAGCTTGAGAACTGTTGTTTTTGATTGGACAATTTGAAGCTAACCTATGAACCCTCCAATGGAAGACCCTACTGGATTCGAACTGTTGTCTATAAAAACCAGGTGCACAAGAAGAAATTAGGCCATCACCCGGATGTTACACCCATTACGCCATTTTGCAGCTATTATGGCCCACTTTGCTGCGACGCCATTTTGAAAGAGACTTTGATGCTTTCTCTAATCGAGAGAAAGAGACCTTAAATGATTCTTGCCCTAGAGACTTTAACTTTGATCCCTTTTGCATGAAGTAGTAGTTTTACCTTGCCGCCGTGAGGCAATTGCCCCGTCCACCCCTGCCCCTTTGCCCCGTCCCATGCTGATCGAAACGGTACCCATGCTGATCGAGAAACAGTACCTGTGAGACGAAGACTTCCTTGTATGCTGATCGTAATTGGTAAATATGAAAGGAAAATTGTTAAATTGCATTGTGTTTCTTTTAGGTAACCAACTGCTGATTTTTGACAAGATCCCTAGTTAGGAGTTTTTATAAATTAATGTTGCTAAATTGTTTTTGCATGAAGTCCCACATGCCGATGCTAATTTGAGGTTAGATGAGGATTCCTTTTGTTGCACGATGCAATTTGAGACCTTGTTATGCTGACTAAATGTATGCAATTAGCTCGTTACAGATCATAGTATTAGTGATTTGCATTGCTATTATCGAATGCCTTGTTATTCAAATGCTGCATAGATTGCACTTGTTTCGCCGCTATGGACAGCTATTAATGTTCATTTATGTTTATCATTTGGTGTTGAGACACATCTATATCGTGCTAGCTTTGTTAATATAGGGAAATAAATTTACTAACTTTGCAATAAACTGGTGTGGTTATTCCTGACTGAAAGGTCAGGATTCGCCGAAATGTATTTTGGATTAATTGTTAAGTGTTATGTTGATCAGGGTATTGCTTATGTTCGTTATTGATTATTGATTTGATGCAATTGATCGATATAGAGTACGGAGAGTTCCACTTAGTCAAAAGATTCATCGGCCTAAAGAGCGTCCGAATACAGGTAAATTATTAGTACGGACCGCTCTATCAGTAGATGGTAGCAGAGGACGGTTACGTCTTTTGGGACCCCGTACTCTTAAAGTACATGGTGTTGAATTAACGGTTTCGACTTTTGAGACCCCATTCGAGAAGTTGAATTAGATTTTTCTTGGATAAAACTGATTGACAGAATGATGATGGGCTAGGTCCACCGCGACTTTCCCGGGATCTCGGAGCTTGCGAATGAAGAGAATGGAGGTATGGAATCAGCGTTGGCGGTACTAGTGATGGTATGAGTGAAGTTAGGGTTTTGCGCTTGCACAGCTTATTGCCGCAGGGTGTGTGAAAAGGTTGCGAGGATTTTTTTTTTATAGAGGATAGCGGAGGTGCGACTCCGAGTGTAGAAGTAGAGAAGTCGTCGAACTTCATAGAAATAGCGGAGGTGCGACTCCGAGTGTGAGAGTAGGGAAGTCGTCGAACTTCATGTGCGTGTGGCGCTTTGTGCATAAAAAGGTCCACGTGGTTGTTGTTGTTGAGACGGGCCCTGCGAGGTCAAGAGACTCCGGAGTATGTTGATCTATGTTGTGGTCTGGGCGGTTTAGTAGGTTGATCGGGCGTGGTCAACGAGTCGGTACGTGTGTCGAGGGAGTGAAAGGAACTTCGACTTCGGGCTTTGACAAGATTCTAAGTGCACTAGAATAGATCATTGACAAGTTGAGAGTAGGTCTGCGGGTCGGATTTGCTTGCGAACGTGGGGACCGAGAAAGATGGAATAACTGCTGAGGCTACTGAAAAATCCCTAAGGTCCTGAAGCGATTGTGTTACCCTTCCTGTAGTAAACCGACAGATCTGTTTTATTTTTTGGTAGCTCGCGATACATGCAAGAAGTTGTTACGAGAGGAGCTGAATGAAGGAGGACTAGCCGCGAGGCTTTGTCAGCCGCAGTGTGTGTGAGTGTGACGTCACTAGGAGCCGCGCTGGGATAGGTTGGTTGGAGAGAAGGGTCGCGCACGGATTGGACGCAGTCCGTGGGGCTCGATTGGAAGGGGAAAGGCAAGCGAAGAGTATTCCGGGAATTAAAGTCACCTATTGATTACAAATTTTGTGAAATAAAAGACGAGAAAATGAAATTTTTTAAAGCATTAAGGAGTGCGATGAAGGGGGAGTCTTACATTAAAGCGAGCGTAGGAGAGGAGACGCCGCCCGAAGGTACACCAGCTTACATTGTAATGGAGGAAAAAGGGGTAGCTCCGTGCCTTTGGCTAAAGCAATGGCACAAGCTGACAGAGAAACATGGGAGCGTAGCATTCCCGATTCATGGGACATTCAATATAAGGATCCTAGAGAATTTGAGATTCACGATGTACGACATGAAAGTACCTCCAAGGCCAGCCCAGTTTGAGGCTCTAGCGATTTGGGAACTGATGGCTAGACAGCAACAGCAAAATAAGTTCGAGACCAGGATAAGGAAGGTAGAAAAGACACTAGCGGACGCTAGGTGGGATAATGTACAGAAAGTGTGGAGGTCAGATGTACTGCAGGGGATAAAATTGTTTCCCGCAATTACTAAGGAAGAAGAGGAGACAGGTAAGAAAGCTACCTGTAAGACAAACAGGAGGCGTTCCAAGGATAGAGGAAAAGTTGAGAAGAGAAGAGGAGTTAGAGGATGAGGAGTTAATCATGCAATTGCTGAACGACCGTCCACCACCTTATGCAGAGAGTGGACAAGGTCCAAGTACCAGTTCTGTCCCTCCGGCATCGGTACAGAACGGTGAAACTCAGAGTTCAGGAGCATCATCGGGATCTAAGGACCCGAGTCTACTGTTCACCCCGCAGATACCGCAGGTTAGGAGAATATATCCAGATGTGCCCATGTTGAAACCAGCAGAAAATTATCAGCCGCAGATTCCAGGATACTATAGCAGTGACAACGGTGCAGGAATGATTCTAGATCCAACCGTAAGGGGAGTACAGAATGGTCACAACCCGACATTGGCACAAGTTGAATCAACTCAGTTTCTGATGCCTCAAAAGCAGATGCAGGGGGGAAATGCACATGCTCAGATGGCGGGGAGTCAGATGGGCATGCCGGCAATGATGACCCGTAGTGTGGGAATGAACATGCCTCAGAACATGGGAAATGGACAAAACCCAGATGCGATATCGCTACCCATTACTGTAGGTCCACCGGTACCTTTGTACAGTCAGCCTAACTTAGGTATGAGCGGTCAGGGATCAATGCTGCAGAGTGGGACCGAAAGGAGGTGCATAGAAAACACTCCAGGGATAACTCCGATAGCGGCTCAGCCAACTGGATCTGGGTCCTTGATGGAGTTTAGTCCCATATGTGCTCAGTCAACACTGGTGAGGTCAAGTCCCCCACTGATGATACCGCTGTCATCGAATACTGAAAAGTTGCCGCAACCATCAATGGCAGTCGATGTGAACGCTACACTGATGGGGTTGAATGCGCAACAGCTGACACAGTGGTTCAATAGTCTAAATTCCACACAAAGTTCAGCCAGTGGGAAGGGAGAAGATTATCTGAATAGGGTCAGGTTGAACATGGAAGCACAAGAATTGGTGGAAGGGACTATGGGTGTGAATAGGTTAGAGTCCTACTCGGAAGAAGAGCTGAGGTATCTATGTCCCAGGATAACAAAAGAAGTGAACAAGGTACACAAAAGCTTGCAAGAAGTAGCTGACAAAAACGGATGGAAGGGCTGAGACCAGAAATAAGTCAGATGATAAAGTCGCATTTGATTTGTTGGCAGTCAAAACCTATTGATGAGGTGTTAAATTATGCGAAATACTGTAGCGACGAAATTGAAGTGAAACAGAAAAGGTTGAAAGAGAAGGTGATGATGATGCAACTTAAAGCAGCTCAGACAGGTCTGCAAGGTTTGCAAGGGATGCAAGGGTTCCAACAGCAGGTACCGCAACCGCAGCCGCAGTTGCAGGGAAATATGATGTTTCAGCCACAGGCCAGAGGCAGAGGCAGAGGAGGTTTTGTGAATAATGGTCCGGATTTGAACACTGTTGTGACTGGTGTGCAGGCAATGAAGAAGGTGATGCCGTGTCACGTGTGCGGAATTGTCGGTCATTGGAAACGCGAGTGCCCGATGGTGGTGCAGGAAGGTGCAGGTACAGGTGCAGGTATTGGTCAGCAAAACAACGATGTCAATGCATTTCAGACAATGAGGGGACCGAAAATGAGAGGTCCAAACCCAAATTTTCAGACCGTAAATCAGTTGCAGGGATTACAACCTATGCAGCCGCAGCAGATGCAGATGCCTCGTATGCAGATGACGCAAATGCAGCCAATGCAACAGCAGTTACCCATGGTACCTAATCAGCAAATGCAAATACCTTTGGCACCAATGAGTCAGCAGCAAGTGATGGTTCCTCCACAGGTCTCGGGTCAGGTAATGAGTACAAATGGCACAGTACAACAGTTCCCACTACACAGTGAGAGTGGAATAAACAATGTATGGGAGAGTGAAAGTTCAGAAGAAGAAGGAGATTGTGTGCTTGCAGCATCCTTGGAAGTTGATCAAAAGGGTCCGTACGTAGAGGGAAGAGTAATGGGTCATCGTGTTTCATTCTTGGTTGACACAGGAGCCACACGTTCGACTGTTAAGAGCAGTGAAGTACCAAATTTGCCACTCTCAGGGAGGACAGTTCAAGTGGTGGGAGTAGCAAACAGGCACCTGACGAACCCAATAACAGATCCGGTACCAGTCAGCATCGGTAACTATCAAGGGGTGCATCAGTTTGTGGTATGTGACTCAAGCCCGATAGCACTGTTAGGGAGAGACCTATTGTGCAAATTGGGTTGTTCGATCATGTGTTCGAACGAGGGAATAACAATCCAGACGAGCAGTGATGGGGAAGAAGAGGACAGTGTAGAGGGGGATGAGATGGAAACTGTCGATGAAGAATATCCTCTGATTTGTCTTTTCCCGATGATAACTGAAGAAGATATTCCAGCCGAATTACGGGAAACAGTCGGAAAGGAAGTGTGGGATATGACAGGCAAAGAGGTGGGATTGATGAAAGGAGTGGAACCAGTGAAAGTGACTGTAAAGCCCAATGCAATCTTTCCCCAGACCCCACAATACCACATGGCACAAGATACCCTCATGAAAGTTGCCCAACTTATTGACGAATTTGTAAAACAGGGGGTACTGAAAGAAGTGTTAAGCAGTCCATGTAATTCACCAATAATGGGATTAATAAAGCCAAGTGGAAAGGTCCGACTTGTGCAGGACTTGAGGAAAATAAATGACATCATAGTCAAGTGTTGCCCTGTCGTACCAAATCCAGCTGTGATAATGTTTCAAGTCCCTTGCGATGCCGAATGGTTCTCAGTCATCGACTTGTCACAAGCATTCTTTTCTGTGCCTCTTCATGAGGACAGCCAATTCCTCTTTTGTTTCAAATTCCTAGACAGAGTATACAGTTGGTGTCGAATTCCTCAAGGGTTTTCTGAGTCACCGTCAATCTTCAATCAGATTCTAAAGAAAGATTTGGAAGCATTAGAATTGCCATTCGAGTCAACCCTAGTACAGTACATTGATGACTTACTGGTTGCATCAAAGACAGAAAGTGGCTGCACAGCCGATACCATTGCTCTGTTGAACCATTTGGGAAGGAATGGACACAAGGTGTCTCCTTCCAAATTGCAGTTTTGTCAGAAGAAAGTGAAATACTTGGGTCACCAGATAGAGAAAGGGTCACGGAGAATAATGAAGGAAAGAATAACAAGTGTACTTCAAATGAGTCCACCAAAGACAAGGAGGGAGGTGAGGAAGTTTTTGGGAATGGTGGGCTACTGTCGCCAGTGGATTCACAACTTCTCAACTCTAGCAAAGCCTTTACTGAAACTGACCCAGAAGGATGCCTTGGATCAAATTGAACTGAAAGGAGATGAGATGGATGCTTTTGTTGAATTGAAAGAGTGCATGTGCAGGGCTCCAGCTTTAGGTATGCCTGATTACACAAAGCCTTTCACATTGTTTTGTCATGAACGTGATGCATGTTCTTTGTCTGTCTTGACTCAAGCCCATGGTGGCGTAAACAGACCAGTAGCGTATTTTTCAGCTACTTTGGATCCGGTCGCAGCAGCACTTCCAGGGTGTTTGCGCGCCGTAGCAGCAGTTGGTATCAGCCTCACTCAGAGTGAAGGAATAGTGATGGGACACCCAGTAACAGTCATGGTCCCTCACTCAGTTGAGATACTTTTGACCCGCTCCCGAACGCAACACATGACCGGAGCAAGACTCACAAGGTATGAAACGATAATTCGGGGCTCACCGAATGTGCAGCTGAAAAGGTGCACTACGTTGAATCTAGCAACCTTGCTTCCTGGTGAAAATGCTGAAATTGAGAACGCTGAAGACGTCGAGCATGACTGCCTTCAGGTGACTGAATTTTGCACAAAACCTCGACCTGACATTAAGGACACTAAGCTTGATGAAAATGACCAAATTGTTTTTGTTGATGGTTCATGTCTAAGAGATGGGATGGGAATTTTGAAAGCAGGATATGCTGTATGTACTGTAACAGGTGTCTTGGAGGCGGCCTGGCTCCAAGGAGTCTATTCTGCACAAGTAGCAGAACTTGTAGCCCTTACAAGAGCATGTCAACTGTCTGCATTGATGAAAGTCACCATTTACACTGATAGTCAGTACGGGTTTGGAATTGTGCACGACTTTGGACAACTATGGTCACAGAGAGGTTTCCTGACTTCTTCAGGATCCCCAGTGAAAAACGGGGAGAGAATAAGGGAATTGTTACACGCCATTCAAATGCCAGCCGAAGTTGCAGTGGTAAAGTGTAGTGCTCATACGAAAGGACAGGACTATGTTTCTCTGGGAAATGCATATGCGGATCAAGTCGCAAGATTTTGTGCCTTGAACTGTATATTACTCAGGGATGAATGGAATTCGATAAGTGAGCCAGAACTCGAACCAGCTGAAGCATTTGCCTTAAAGGTCGTAGATACAATGGATGAACTAAAAGCATTGCAGAATAACGTCAGGGAGGATGAGAGAGATTCCTGGATTAAATCACAATGTATAAAGAGACCAGATGAGTTATGGGTTTCAAATGAGGGAAAATTTGTTTTGCCAAACAGTCTCTTATCACAGCTTGCGCGGTTCTATCATGGGCAAGCTCACCTAGGGAGAGATGCCATGATAAGATTGTTCAAAACTGATTGGTTTAACCCCAGATTTCGTCAAGCTGCAGAAGCAGTTTGCCATCGATGTGTCACTTGCCAGCAGATGAACCCAGGGAAGGGAACGGTTGTGAACGCGAGCCACATTGGCAGAGCCAGTGGCCCATTTAGTCGAATGCAGATAGATTTCATTGAGATGCCTGTGCATGGAGGTCTGAAGTATGTGTTGGTGATTGTGTGCATTTTTAGTCACTGGATTGAGGCATACCCCACACGTAGAAATGACAGCCTTACAGTTGCAAAGCTACTGTTGAGAGAGTTGATACCACGTTTCGGATTCCCGATCTCTTTAGAATCAGATAGGGGAAGTCACTTCAATAACGAGGTGATAAAGTTACTTTGCGAAGCGCTGAACATTGAGCAAAAGCTGCATTGTAGCTATCGCCCTGAAGCATCAGGACTGGTGGAGCAGATGAATGGTACACTGAAATCAAGAATGGCGAAAATATGTGCATCGACAAATTTGAAATGGCCTGACGCATTGCCCTTGGCGCTAATGTCAATGAGAAACAACCCTGATAGAAAGACTGGATTGTCTCCGCACGAAATTCTCATGGGCAGGGCTATGAGACTTCCTGCAGTTCCCGTAAACGCGCTTTTGAATATTACAGATGATATGGTGTTAGACTACTGCAAGGGTCTGGCTGATGTGGTTCGCTCTTTCTCTCACCAGGTGGAAGCAACCACCTTACCACCGATCCAAGGTCCAGGACACGCACTGAAAGCAGGTGACTGGGTCGTGGTAAAGAAGCACGTGAGGAAGTCGTGTCTGGAACCCCGTTGGAAAGGCCCTTTCCAAGTGATCCTGACGACAACTACCGCTGTGAAGTGTGCGGGGGTTCCCAACTGGATTCACGCCAGTCACACAAAGAAGGTGTTGTGTCCCACCGATGAGGAAGTTGAAGCGCTGAAACTGCCAGTGCCTGATAAAACAGTGCTGAGTGCTGAGACAGAACAAAACCGAACTGAAAGCGGACAGGCAGAAGCAGGAGATAGAGAGATATTATTGGAGGACGAAGAGACAAACTCACTTGGGGAAGACCAAGGAGAAAGTTCAGACAGCGACGAAGCAGCTGAAGGTGACAAAGAGCCTGAGGCAGCTGAGGGTAGCAAAGAGCCTGAAGTAGCCGAAGGTGACAAAGAACCTGAAGCAGCTGAAAGCGATAAAGAGCCTGAAGAAAGTAACGGTGACGAAGGGCTCGAAAAAGGTGAAAAAGCAGGAGAGCCTGATCAGAGGAGGGCTTTCCCAGAAGCAGACGATACAGAAAAAGAAAAAGAGAACGTGATTGATTCCCCAGGAGGAGGGGACAAGGCAGAACAGGACGAAAAGGTTCAAGTTTCTACAGAAAGGGTCGCAGGTCCGTCAAATGGACACGGTGCAAAGAGGAGACTAAGTATATCACCAGTAAAACAAGGACTGGAGAAGGTTTGAACGACGGAGAAAGGCCAAAAGTGAAAGAGAAAAGAAAGGAAGTGTCTGTCGTGGTACCAACCTCGAGTGAAGAAAAAGACTTGACAAAAGAGGAAAGTACCAGCGAGGCAGAATCGAAAAGAGAAGCAAAATTGAAAAGGAAAAGGATACCCAACAGGAGATATTCCGGTCCAGAATGGGCATATGCAGTCAATGACGATTGGACTGACGAGTTTGTATCTCTAAGCATCGAGAACGAAGAAGAAGAGATACCAATAGAAAAGAAAAGTTTGATGGACAGTGTTGATTGAAAGGGTGATAAATGACATTGCCTGCTACAATCTAAAGTGATAAAACCAGCTGAGACATTGCTAAACCGGATGAGACATTTGCTAAACCGATAAAGACTGAGTTATTGCCGAATTGAGACAAATGCTGCTAACCGATAAGTGACTGGCCTCTTGAAGAAAACTGTGTGAACATTGCGCTCGTTCAGCTTTGTAACTGAATTGCTAAAATTGTTTCATTTATAGGTGCTTCTAGCTCTCTGATTCTATACAGATCATGACGCAAAACAGTAGAAAGAAATATTGTAAATATGTGTGTATAGGCTTGATAATTGCATGCGTACTAATAGTAATGGCAATAGTGCTTGCAATGCATGGAAAGGGTAAGAATGAGAAAATTGACGCTTCTACTTTTGCTCCTGTTACTGTCACTGAACTAACCGCACTGAAAAGACTAGAAATAGATGAGAGACTCTTGCATGATAAGAAGGAGCTTTCGTATAATGTTTTCTATCGCTTGCTAACAGAATATGTTGAGACTATGGATGCGAAAGATTGTTATGTGTGTACACAGATACCGACATCAGTAAAGGAAGGGGTGACTTATCACCACATGCCTCTTACATACGGGATTACATGTAGTATAGTAATGTCTAGATTTTATGGTCAAACTAACATACAGTATTTTTACTCAAATTATGATGTTACCTTTGCATATGTTCCTATAATAGCGCAGCTAAGCCAGATTGCTAAGGATTGGGATGCTAAAATAATGAGGGAATTTTTCGAGCCAATGCTACCTTTTGAAACGGCTCACGCTCATAGGGAAAACCTTACCTGCTCGCTCTCTGCAGTAGAAATAAGCTTTTTAGATCGCACAGATGATAGAAGAGCACAAATGAATGCGAAATTAGAAAAAGAGCTACATGAGAGGACTTCAGTAGATAATTATGATTTTGCCGCAATAAAGACACAAGGGAGAATAGCTTTAGACGCTTGGCATGTAGGGAAATTTTGTATATATCGAGGTGAATCTTATTATGATAACATTTTCGTAGGAGCGAGTGAGTGTAAACATACGTTTATCTTTAAGGCCAAATGGACATTCATGATGAACGGACTGGACCCTGTCATTCCAGGTGTATATTACATTTGTGGGTATAATGCCTATTATCGTCTTCCAAAGGGATGGTGGGGGAGATGTTATTTGGGTATAGTGTTCCCAAAGGTTTATCAACTGGATGACCTATCGATGATTCAAAAGACATCTGGATCCCATCGTATCCAGAAAAGAGAGACCGCAGCTGCTGTGGTAGGAGATATATTTGGAGCCATGATTCCTTCATTGGGAGTTGTGCTGAATTCCATCAAAATAAGAAAGTTGTCTACTATAGTGGATAACATGTTGACAAAGTTTTCAGGTGCTATAATCCTGATAGATGCTGAACTTGCAGCGGAAAGAGCTATGACTCTTCAAAATAGGCTTGCTTTAGACATTCTTTTAGCAGAGGATGGCGGCGTTTGCAAAATGCTTGGTGCGCGCCACTGTTGTACGTATATTCCCGACAATAGTGTGAAGATTAAAACTATGCTTGCTAATCTAACAAAAGAGAGTGCAGATTTGAAGGAATTGAAAGAACCAGGAGTGTGGGAGAAGGTTGGAAAAGGACTTGCTTCAGTGGGAAATTGGATTGGGGGAATTTGGAATGGAATATTACTAAAAATAATACAGGGAATTTTAATAGTACTGATTTGCATATTTGGAATTTGGGGAATAAAAAGGGGAATAATAATGATTATGGAAAAAATTAAAAGACGGAAGGAAGAGAAAATAATGAAAAGAATGGCAGAAGAATACAAAGCGAAAACTAGGGGAATTAAAAGGAAAAGAGAACTGACAGAATTTTAATGGAATAAAATTTGTGGGCATGGTTTGGTGTGATGACAAGTAGTCATCAGAGGAGGGATTGATGAAGCAGAAATGAAGGTTTTACATTTATTAGCGCTTAAACGTAGTACTGAAATAATCATGTGTGACTTTAACCGAACTAATAAAGATTGTACGGGGACAAAATGTGCCCTTAGAGTAGTTTGCCAACATTTATAAGCGTGCTTTATATAACGTGGTGTATTAGAATTGCACTAATCCGACATAATCATAAACGTATGCTACGATTTGCTTGTTTGAAATGCTTTAGCTTAGCATTACTTTAGTAGAGGCTTTGGCCTAGTTGCCCGGTCTCACGGTTTAGATGCTCGTATTTTTCCAATGTGCTAATAAACGTGTATTTTTGCTTGAAGCTGTACTTTTCCACTGAGATCGTTCACATGCTTATCTTAAAGTTTCGTGCCAGCTTGGCATTTTTCTCTTTACTCCAAGGTCGATCTGCAGGTGCGGACAATGGAGGCTCTGAAAGTGAGCTAATTGGTATAAAATGTTGCAACTTGCGTACCCATCTCCAAGGATAATGTATGCTTAAGTAAAAGCTTGAGAACTGTTGTTTTTGATTGGACAATTTGAAGCTAACCTATGAACCCTCCAATGGAAGACCCTACTGGATTCGAACTGTTGTCTATAAAAACCAGGTGCACGAGAAGAAATTAGGCCATCACCCGGACGTTACACCCATTACGCCATTTTGCAGCTATTATGGCCCACTTTGCTGCGACGCCATTTTGAAAGAGACTTTGATGCTTTCTCTAATCGAGAGAAAGAGACCTTAAATGATTCTTGCCCTAGAGACTTTAACTTTGATCCCTTTTGCATGAAGTAGTAGTTTTACCTTGCCGCCGTGAGGCAATTGCCCCGTCCACCCCTACCCCTTTGCCCCGTCCCATGCTGATCGAAACGGTACCCATGCTGATCGAGAAAC
The DNA here is from genome assembly GCF_031143425.1 of Pleurodeles waltl. NCBI lineage: Eukaryota > Metazoa > Chordata > Amphibia > Caudata > Salamandridae > Pleurodeles > Pleurodeles waltl. The sequence continues at coordinate 78,730,130 of NC_090448.1, forward strand.
GGTACCTGTGAGACGAAGACTTCCTTGTATGCTGATCGGAATTGGTAAATATGAAAGGAAAATTGTAAAATTGCATTGTGTTTCTTTTAGGTAACCAACTGCTGATTTTTGACAAGATCCCTAGTTAGGAGTTTTTATAAATTAATGTTGCTAAATTGTTTTTGCATGAAGTCCCACATGCCGATGCTAATTTGAGGTTAGATGAGGATTCCTTTTGTTGCACGATGCAATTTGAGACCTTGTTATGCTGACTAAATGTATGCAATTAGCTCGTTACAGATCATAGTATTAGTGATTTGCATTGCTATTATCGAATGCCTTGTTATTCAAATGCTGCATAGATTGCACTTGTTTCGCCGCTATGGACAGCTATTAATGTTCATTTATGTTTATCATTTGGTGTTGAGACACATCTATATCGTGCTAGCTTTGTTAATATAGGGAAATAAATTTACTAACTTTGCAATAAACTGGTGTGGTTATTCCTGACTGAAAGGTCAGGATTCGCCGAAATGTATTCTGGATTAATTGTTAAGTGTTATGTTGATCAGGGTATTGCTTATGTTCGTTATTGATTATTGATTTGATGCAATTGATCGATATAGAGTACGGAGAGTTCCACTTAGTCAAAAGATTCATCGGCCTAAAGAGCGTCCGAATACAGGTAAATTATTAGTACGGACCGCTCTATCACCACTAACATGAAATGTATATCTTGCACCACAAAGGAAAAAAGCATGCTCTGCCTTTTGAGTCAAAATACCTGGTGTTACCTGGGTAACTGGTGCTTCACAGAAATAAAGAGATATGCTCTGAACTTTCAGGCAAAGACGCGTTCTGCACCACTAAGGACAAAATTGCGCTCTTTAATACAATACCAAAGACATATTCTTTACTTTGTGACAAATTGCACAACCTACACCAATGAGGTCATGCACATGTCGTGAACCGTCAAAACGATGAACTACACCACCAAGAGAAATTGGTATGATATGAACCAACAAGTCCCAAGATAGATCCTGCAGCAGTGCACCCTAAGCAAATGACAACAACTAGAGCACCCATGCCAAAGGCATTTTGCAAAGAATCTAGACCGCGCATGTCCTATTTTTATAATTGTAAAACGTATCAAACTATGATACATATGATATGGACAGAGCCCCTTTCTTTCTAATTGTATATATGTATCATTGTAAATACTGCACATCACTGCATCTTTCAGCACTGTACTCTCTACAATTATTTTGTCTATATTTGATATAGTATGCCTATTTTGGAGAATACATTAAATACAAATGTAAAGAGAGAGAGAGTTACATTGATTGGTTAACAAGAGTCACAAAGAACCATTGTTGTTCGTTCCTTGCTCTTTACCGAGGTTCTGTTATTGGGCATAAGGGTCAGGTCCCGTGCATTGTTATCTGCATTTCTTCCCAGGCACATCAAACACATCGGTTTTCTTCAGGTTCGTCTTAGTGTTTGGTGATCGCTCTTTTGCTGGTCTGTTTAACTCCATGCTTCCGAGCTACCATTAACCAATTTTCATACCTCCAGAAGCTCATTCAACAATATATCACAATTCTGCTCCTGCAAATGCATAGTTTCAGTCCTGAGGTTTGTAGCAGGCCATTCAATAGTCTGCAGAGTGCTAATAAAAATAGTGGAAACAATTAGTTACATCAAGTGACTTATTTCACAAATCAATCAAGAGTCTCTCCCTGTTGAGGGGTGGAAACAGCACTGCTTGAGTGAGGACCATTGTGTTTGTCAGTGCACATTCATGAACAGGGTCTTGGAGCTAGGACTGTCAGCCCAATGTCACTTAAAGCAGTTGTTATCTGAGGGAACTATGGAGAGAGTTCTATATTTAAATCAAGCAATCAGCAGTGGACAGCTGATTCCATAACTGGTGACTTGACCTGAAAAGGATCGTCTATCAAAATGGGACTGATAGATGCACTGATTTGAAAGTAGAAGAGCACCCAAAGGGAGTAGTCATGGATATAACTGATAGTGAAGTTGTGCTTGAATGCTCCTGGGATACTGGCACTGGCGGATGCCACTGAACGGGAGTGGCGGGGCGGGACAGGATGCAATGGGACAGGTGGGGTAGGGGAGTTTAAAAAAAATGAATAAAAAAAACCAAAACACTTACCTTCGATTGGAGATGCGTTCGTTTTCCCTCCGTCTTCTTCCTCTTCTCGGCTGCACAGGCTCCCAGCCAATCATGACGCTGCTGTCACAAGCATGACAGCAGCGTCATAATTGGTCTGAGTGTCCTGCTTAGCCTGTCAGTCTGGAAGTGGGAGCCTGGGCTATAATCTCCACTCGACTGTGCAGTACGACTGGGTAGAAGATATGCAAAGTACGCACTTCTGTTTGGCTGGCCCAACAGAGCCGGCCAAGCAGACCTGCGCACTTATTGTGTTGCATTGCCCTCCTCCGGACCCTTCCCTCCAGCCCGGCCCTGCCCCTTTCTACAAGGAAAAATAAAATGATAATAATATAATGTGTACGTTATTATCATTTTATTTTTTATTTTTGGAAAATCTAGCGGGCGATGCTCCTCCACTTTAGTGAGGAGCCGCCCCTGGGTACTAGCCATAAAAGGCTTTTAACCCAAACAAATGGCCTTAAAGTACATCTCTGAGCAAGCAAAAGCCAATGGATCTCAGAGCGAGCATCGGAGTGCAGATAAACTTTCTAAGGCTGTGAACTAGTCTGACTGCTATGGATTAAGCAGATTACATTTTCAGAATAGTACAAGCTAGCAACCCATAGAAGCAAGCATTGCAGTTTTGGCCTGTTCGCTAAACTAGTCTCTTTGTTCTAAGATCAGTAGTTTCCTTTTGTTGACAATGAGCTTCAGTAGATTACTGCTCATTCAAGGTTGGATCTCATTAAGGTAAGATACTGGTATTCGCACCAGTATACCTGATAACCTTGGTGAGAGACAGGATCGTCCTAGGACAGAAAATAGGCATGGGTACCAAAATAAAAGTGGCCCACACTTGTGAATCAAATAGCTCAAAAAGTGGCCCAAATTTGCAAATTGGGTCAGTTTTGAACTTGTAAAGACAAGCTGGATAGTTGTTTTACAAGGTAAGGAAAACAGCTTGCATTTGTGCTTGCTGCAGTCAACATATGTGGTAATATCAAGGAAATCACCAGTAAGAAAACAGATCCCAGACCATAAAAAACCCACAGGCAACCAAAAAGCAGCCCAAACACTGGTCTCCCTGACTGTCTCTAACACTGTCATGTGGCCATATAACCCTGTTCGACCCTTGGTGGAGGAGACAAATATTTGTTAAAGAGGATGAGAAACAAGGAGAAGCGCTCAAGGGCTGCATGAGAAACTATCAGTTGCTTGGACCTAAAATCGTCATGGTTTGACTCATCCCAGTTAGGAAGGATGAGAATCACATAAAGCCTGCTCTTTGCACTCTAATCACTTCTAGACTGCTGGCTTGTAAGTTGGGAAAACCTAAAATTAGGATACCCACTTTGTGGCCTCCATCCAAGCCCACTCGTAAGTCTTCAAGTAACATAACAGTTTCCTTCTCCATGTCAGAACCACTTCTAAGTGGAGTCCAACAAGTTTTTTCTTCAAGTTGACATGTCAGCAAACTTTCCAACTGTTTTTCGACTACCTTAGCCAAAGCTATAAGTATAAATCTGTAATTAGTCTCCATCTTAATGTCCAGGCTGGGCTTTTTTTTTTTAACAAAGGCTTAACATTGTTTTATATAGTGTAAAGTATAAAAATAATCACTCATAGAGGTCTCCAATAATGTTGGTAGTATTATATCTCTCTGGGGCGTTTGATACTGGAGATCATGATCTGATGCTTAAGAGTCTTTATTGAGTGTCCAGTAAAACAGGCTTTGACCTGTCCAGTCATGACGGCTTCCTGGGGGGTGAGTTACTGAACTTCATTAAAGAGTGCATCACTCCCCCTGTAGGTCGGAGTATGTGATGACTCCAGGATTCTTTCACCTGCCTTGGTCATTATCTACTTTCATACTCTGTTAACTCTCATACAGAAATAAGGGTTCACAAAAACGCAACACAGGATTAGACTGAGACAAAATTATCCTCGAGAAAAATATTGAAAAAAACCAAACATTGCAGAGTGCCACTAATATAATAGTGCCACAGAGCTTTCATGATAGGGTCACTGAAGGTCACCCAGCTCTGATAGCAGTCTCCTAGCCAGCAGCCCACATAGAAAGTGTCAAAGTGTTAGAATGGCCTGTCCAGCCCTTATCCTTCACAGATTACACTAATTTCTGATTAGAGTTGTTTATTCCCCCAACCAATTTCAAAATTTGCCAACATGATGTTGTGGAAATAGGAGAACTTATGCATCAGAGTTGGACACAAGTAATTTCCTAAGCAACAAAAGTCATCTTTGATACCGAGAATGGAATGATAAGGGCTTTTTGTGGCAATGAAACTGAACTTGCACAAAACGTAAAGCTCCTGGGTATCCTGCTGGATTTTCAGTTGCCAGATGGATTACCGGGTTGGTCGAGTCATTAAATTTTTTTACGCTGGGTATAATAGTACACCTCATGCCTCAGAATAATATCAATTGCAGTAGGATCAGAAATTAATTATCGTCTAGACCAGGGGCACAGACCTTATCTTTATGTTTCATACTTATCAAACATGTATTACATCAAAAAAACACAAGCAACAATTCACATTTTACATCATCATGGAATGTCACAACAACATGCATGAAATTACTGAATTCCATGTCAACACCATTATTAAATACTCCCTCCAAGAAGGAGACTTTCTATAAAAAATAATCCTGATATAAGCATCTTTAAAACTCAGCAACTCACCTGACACAAATCTGGCCGTGTTCAGGTTTTATGGGTGATCCTCAACAGTTGTCATTGTCTCAAAAACAACTTGCAAAGTATCCCTCATTCAGAACTCAAAGTCATCCAGCATCCATGTAATAGGATATAACCTACAGTTATGCAAATCTGAGCTCAGCATAATAATTTGTTGCACAGCTGTCAAGCCATGGACAATTGACAATGCCTAATTGCTCAGGTGATTCCTCATGAAATGCCCAGAAATAATAATATACCTAGTCTAGACATCATAAAGATATGTCTGATATTTGCAGCTAGACTAAAATATAAACCAATATACTCTATCAATCTGAAACAGCAGGCAGTTTTAGAGAGACACTGCTTACAATGTAGGAAGATCAGATCGGCTTAGATTGAGTATCTATCAACACATAGCTAAACAAGAGATCACTCCCAGAAAGCCCAACATTTCAAAGTTGAAATCAAGATCTTCAATTTTCTATATCCCAAGACAACACTAGAAATGTCTTGTGCTAATGTAATGAGTTGTAATGGAGAATCTGATACTGCCTGAGCCAGCAACATTGTCAATTCAAAAATCTACATAGTGCACTACTGCAAGCAGACTTAAGAGACAAATCTGTTTTCACCACTTTGTATGATGATGAGCTACACAGGCCCAGAATTCTCATTTAGTCTGGGACCTCAAGTGAGTCTTTACAACTTTGGCCACATATTGCTTCCTATAGGCCAGGATTGGATATTTGCCATGCCTTTGGTTGAATCTCGCAGGAACCCGAGTCAGGTCCCTACTGATCTCATTTTAGCACCAAACACAAGCCCCCAAATCACATCTTGATCGAAAATCAATACTATAAATGTAGTTTTACAGGCTATAGAGTGTTAAGAGTACCTGAGTTTGACGAATTATGAAACTGGTGAGATGGGATCATGTCTCATTTGTTAAAGCTAAACTTTTCTGGCTGAAAGTAGAGAATATGACCAAATGCTTCTGCCTAGCACGTAAAACACTCTATATTGATGCCTCTTTATCTGTGTGAAAAACACTTTTTGGCACATATGGGCTTGTCATTTAATGTCAATGGGAAAGGGTACTACTGCAACATTTTAATACAATGTGAACCTTGATGAGAAATATGTTTCTCTTGCCTCGCAGCAAAAAATATGTAACAATCTGATTTTTAGGTGCGGCCTAGGGACAGCTATAACTGGTTCATGTTTCCAAAAAAAGCTTTCGATCGGCCCTCTTGGTCTGTTCAAGTGTCATTCACATTTTTTCTTCTCCCTACGACAGTATACAGCTTGAGCAAGCCCAAATTATCCATTGGATGACTTGCACTGTAAGTGTCATCATTTTTCTAGCTCACATGTTCATTGCTACTTCGAAAGGACTGCACTTCAGTGCCAAGGCAGGTTGATCTGGGCTGCCGAGCCACCTCTTTATTTGTATATTTTTCATATTTGACAAATGATTTTGCATATTACATATGTTGCAAAAAAATAAAATAAAAGGGCACACTTGACAAGGCCAGACCCGCTGTCTTTACCAGTGCTTGGTTCCTTATGGTCTGTGCCATTCAATATAGCTGGTTAAGGCTTTTCTTCTGTGTGATCTCTATTAAGTCATCTGGCACCAAAGCCCACACAGACACATTGCTTAGAGTGGTCAAAGAAAGTAACATACTTAGGACCAGATGTGAGACCTTTTGTTTTGCGACTCGCAATTTAGGATCCGTTTAGGAATCACAAATTGTGAGTCGCAAAATTAAATGTACAACAGTGTTAAGTACACTGTGATTCCCAATGGGGCTGCAAATGACCTACCTCATCAATATTCATGAGGTAGGTCGCAATTAGCGACCCCATTGAGAATGGCCCCACTCACAGGGATGGTGGCCTGTTGGGGACAGCAGACCACCATGTCTGTGACTGTTTTATAAATAAAGCAGTTTTTTTTAACGCAGTACATTTTCCTTAAAGGAAAACGGGATGCATTTCAAACAGAAAAATTTAAACTTTTCTTTTCATTTTTTAGAGCAAACAGTGGTCCCTAGGATCACTACCTGCTCTGAAAAAATATTTTCACTTCCATTCACAAAAGGTAAGGGGGCCCCTTGGGGACCCCTTCCCCTTGGTGAATGGGTTAACACCAATTTGAAACTGATGTTAACTTGATTGTTTTGTGACCGCATTCATGGTCACAAAACAATCATACATACCACTGCGACTTGCTGTTAGGAAGGGACGCCCTTGGAACACCTCTGCCTAATTGCGACTCGGAAACCCTTTTTGCATTCGGTAAATAGATTACCTAATCGCAAAATTGGGTTTGTACATTGGGAAATGCTCTTTTGTTCTGAGAATCAGGCCTTTTGCAACAAGAAAAAAACTTTGTCCATCTAGCCCTTAGAGTTAAAAGTTCGACCCTATGATTGATGACCTCGACCTTTTCAAGAAGAATGAGCGAGTGGTGTGTTTAATTATAGGACTGCACCTTTTTAAACCTCTCTTTCTTGGATGAACGTATCAGTGCTGCCTGTGGCACTGTGTACTGACTGTACAGTGAGTTTCAGGCCAGGCTCACCTTTGGTGGCAGAGATGTGCTGATTTTCATGGAGTTGGTCTCTTCTGTAACAACGCAGCCATAATAAACAATTCTGCAGATGTTGTCACGAGATGCCTCCTTTAGATGCAGCTTTTCCTCAACATTTTAATGCCAGATGGTACAGTGTCCAACAAAACGACATGGGTTGTGAACTGCGCCCTGAAAGTGAGTGACTGCCTCGATCTCTGCACAGAGCCAGAGAGCATACATAAAACAGTTTTAGAATATAATTATGTATTTGTTCATTGATCTTTTGGAGCATTACATAAGACGAGAATATATTTGTATGAACCTCTTTCCAGTTAAGGGCTAAACTCCGAACTATGGGCCAGATGTAGCAAAACTAGGTTTTGCGACTCGGAAATAGCGACTCCGAGCGACTCGCAATTTCCGAGTCGCAAAACCATATGCAGAAAGGTGTCTCAGACACCTTCTGCGAGTCTCTATGGGGTCGCAAAGACCCACCTCATTAATATTAATGAGGTGGGTCGCAATTTGCGCCCCCATAGCTACTCTGGGCACTCACGGGGATGGAGGCCTGCTGGGAACAGCAGACCTCCATGTCCGTGACTGCTTTTAAATAAAGCAGTTTTTTTTTTTCAAGTGTAGCCCGTTTTCCTTAAAGGAAAACGAGCTGCACTTAGGAAAAAAAAACGAAACCTTTAGTTTCGGATTTTTTCAGGGCAGGTAGTGGCCCTTGGACCACTGCCTGCCCTGAAAAAATAATTTTGGGTCCAGTCACAAAGGGGAAGGGGTCCCATGCGGACCCCTTCCCGTTTGCGAGTGGGTTACCATCCACTTCAAGTGGATGGTAACTGCGACTCCATTTGCGACCGCGTACACTGCGACTCGCAAATAGGAAGGGAACACCCCTTCCTATTTGCGACTCGGAAATGCATTTTGCGAGTCGGTTCCGACTCGCAAAATGCATTTCTGCATAGCAAACATGCGTTTGCGACATTTGGCCCTATCTGCGATCCCTGTGCAAACGCGTTTTGCACAGTTTTGTGGCTTATAACAGGTTGTGCAGAATTTGGGGAGGTGGGTGAAGGAAGGCCATGTAGAAGAGAAGATAGAATGTTGAAATAAAATCAGTCCAAGCAGTTAATAATTTAACTATTTAAACTGCCGAGGTGCAATTTTAAGCCCCGGCCCACGTTGTACACAGAAACGTAGATTGAGCCACATGGCAACATTTTAGGCTCAGACGCAATTTCCGTTACGCCTGCGTAACCTCAACTCATTGTATGAATTTTACGCTATGGTTGCAGGCAAAATTATCAAATTATCTTCTTACACGAGGTGCCAAATATTTAGCTTTTTAGCGCAGTAGCACAGGAACACTGCAAACACCTCGACGTACCCCGCAACAGCCACATCTCCGCACACCTGAGACACCTGCATTGGCTCCCAGTCAGCAAAAGGATCACCTTCCGTCTTCTCACCCACGCACACAAAGCCCTCCACAACAAGGGACCGGAATACCTCAACAGACGCCTCAGCTTCTACGTCCCCACCCGCCCCCTCCGCTCCGCTGGCCTCGCACTTGCTGCCGTCCCTCGCACCCGCCGCTCCACGACGGGTGGGAGATCTTTCTCCTTCCTGGCGGCCAAGACCTGGAACTCCCTCCCCACCAGCCTCAGGACCACCCAGGACCACTCCGCTTTCCGGAGACTCCTAAAGACTTGGCTGTTCGAGCAGCGATAACCCCCCCTTTCCCCCCTAGCGCCTTGAGACCCGCACGGGTGAGTAGCGCGCTTTATAAATGTTAATGATTTGATTAATGATTTGATTTGCAAATGACCAGAATGCGAGCAGCTGTTGTATTTCGCCCGCTTTTTTGTGTGAGGTTGCATTTTGCATTTACGTTAATCAATAAATAATGTTTTCTCATTCTGTGTAGTTTTTCATTATTTTTGCTGATTTTTCTATACCGATACAAAGACAAATGCTGTCATTTTCACGCACCAAACAAAGGGCCAGATGTATGAAGAATCCACTTTGCCATTCTCTAATAGCAATTTTTAAGAAATCGCTATTTCTGATTCGCAAAATGGTATGTATCATATTTGCGATTCGATAATAACGATTTCTTAAAAATTGCAAATGCTATTACCGAATCACAAATAGCAATTCTGAGCCCATTCGCCTCTATGGGCCTCTAGGCCCATATTTGCAATTTTGTTTGCATTTCCCAAATTGCGAATTCCTAACTGGAATTCGCAATTTAGGAAATGGAAAACCCCAGGGTGCTGGGGGCCTAAGGCCCTCTCTGCTGCACCCCAAAAAAATATTTCAGGACATGTAAGGCGCACACATGCCAAAGGGCCATGTGTGCGTTACATGTCAATTTTAAAAATGCATTTTTAATGCATTTTTTAAATTTGCACATGGTTACCACCAAGTCTTACTTGGTGGTAATTGCGATTCCTTAATGCCCAATTCACATTAAGGAAAAGCTTGATACATATGCATAAGAAATCGCAAATAAGGATTCCTTATTTGCGATTTCTTATTTCGAGAATCGCAATTTGCGATTCTCTAAACGGGCTCGCAATTTTAAGGAATCGATATTTTAGCGATTCCTTAAAATTGCATAGCAAATGCCTTTCATACATACTGAAAGGCATTTTTGCATTCGCACCATTTGCAAATGCAAAAACGTGTGATACATCTGGCCCAAAATGTATATTATCCAACCCAAATTTTGTTATTTTATTCCATTTTTGTTTGCAGCGGACAATGCTGTATTGCAAGGCAATACTCCCTCAGGTGATTGGCAAGGCCAGGAGCCAACCTCACAGCACCTCACTGTGCTGCTGGCCTCTAACACTGGAACGTGAAAGCAACCACCAGTGCAGTTCATCCACCGAGTTATGTGACTGTAATCTGCAAATATTTGCACAGGCCGGGCACCGAGCCAGCTCCTCAAGAGTGTAATTGCAAAGTTCAAGAGGCCTGGACAGCAGGTACCTTGAGTCTGAACAGACCTCAGCCAAGAGTGACAGCAAACAAGGTGGCCGGGGAAGCTGGCAATGGAGCTAGTGGGCGGGGCCACGCAGAATGGCTGATTCTGTTGCGAAACTGTATATTCCGCAGCCTGAACAGTGGGTTGCTTTATTTCACCTCCTGCAGAGGACTGATTTTTTTTGGAAACGTCTGTGCTTATCTCATTCAATCATTTCCGAATGACGTCTGAACTGTACTCAGCAAAAAAAAAAACATACATAAAATGTTACAGGGCAAGATGTTTTCAAAATACACCGATGTGCCCAGGAGCTGTCGTCTAAGTAGGCCTTTTATAATGTGATTAACAACCTCCCTCTCCTAAAAAGACCCATTTGTGTGGACACCACAAATAAGGGTCAGTGTTAGTCTTACCAAGGGCAGGCCTCTGTGTCTGGAGCTTTACACAGATCCCTTGTTAAACACCAGTCGTACTGTATAGTTCGTCAACAGCACAGAACGCCCCTTACTGACCTTAGAAAAGCAATGTAAGGTTTGTACTACTGGTCTGTTTTGGAGTTTTTGCAAAATGAAGTGCTTCAGGTCATACATTTAGATGTCGGCTTAAAACGTTGTCAGACTTCATAAGTGGGTAAATGCAGGTATTTCATACAGAGTCAGGCACAACATTTGGTACTTTGTAGTAGGCAATATACTGCCTACATAGGCAAGTGCTTTAGCGCCTCTCATAGGGCTATCAAGCGCTACATAAATGTTGCAATACAATACAGCCCAATATAAGCTGATCCGGACACTCACCACCACCATAAACCAAGCAGTATCCCCAGGCTTCACCTGTGGCCAACGCCGGTTGGTTCAAAATGCTTTACAAAAGGGGTTACGAACCGTGATCAATCAGGAATCTGCAAAAATTCAGTTTTAAAAGCAGAAAAATTCCTTTGGGTCGATCTAAAATTTAAAATTGTGAAATAGTTGTATTTTAATTGATTCGAAACAGAAAAGAATAGCGCCCCCTTGCCTTCTTATTGTCCTGACACCTCTCTCAGAGCCAGTGGGTCCAATATTCTAGAAAGCGTTGTGTGACTTATAAAGAGTTATTTTCAATCTTAGGAAGACTATTTTGCAAAGATTTTTACTTCAGACACCCATGTGAAAAACTTAACTTTTGGAATCATTTATGTTATTTATCTTCTCCTATAACGCTAAAAATGGTTCTGTAAAAACATACTTTGCTGGAAGCACTATTTCTCCCCCCACCCTCCCGAAATACTACGTTACAAATAAGATTCTTCCTGCGTTTTCCAGCATGGAGCGATGTTGGAGGTGCTGTTTAGGTTGGATGGGCTCTGTCACATAATTATTTGTTTCTCTATGCAGAGAAAATAAAAAAATGCAATGGTGGAAGAATACTGGGAAGCTTGGAAAACTTAGGGGTGAAAACATTTGAAACTTTTAAAAAAATTGCAGGTGAAAAAAAAAATCTTACATCACTATTTTTCGCATCACATAAGAGATAGGCCTGGTAAGCAATGCTTACAAATACATATAGCCCTAGTTTTTAAATGTTATGTTTCACTATTGCAGGGAAGACTGAATATTATTATTCTACACTCTGCACTTTTCTCATCTATCAATGAATGTGACCGCTCCAAAATGTCTATCTCCCTCTATTGTTGTGTCTTTGTGAACCTCCTCTCAGTTCACAAGCATAGAATCCTCCCCAGGGATGTCCAGGAACATGCTTTGCTTTACTATAAAGCATAAGTAACTTGTATGAAAAGGTACTTTGCAGCGGCGGCTCCTCTGGTATGGCGGAGGAGCGCCGCCCACTGCCAACAGCAGCAGCTGCAAAACCTTTAAAAGTAAAACGATAATGAACTATGTTTTTTATAGTTTTATTTGTAAAGGGGCGGGGCCATGGGGGATGACAAGGACAGAGGTGGAGTGGTGTTCACTTCCCTCAGTACTCATGTGTGTTTGGCCGACCATCTCAGGGCGGCCAAACACATATGCACACTGAGCTCACTCCAAGTCAGCACTGTGTTGCAGGGTTGGAGACAGAAGGCCCAGGCTCCCAGTCTGCCTGGAAGCACCAATCCTGATGCTTTTTTCATGCTGCCAGCAGTATGAGAGCAGCATTAGGATTGGCCGCAGGGCAGGCTTTGAGGCTGTCCCTGGGAGCCGGCAGTCCAGCAGAGACCTGAAGAGCGGCGATGCAGGGAAGACGAGGTAAGTTTTTTTTTATTTATTATTATTTATTTGTTTTGTTCATGCTCCCCCTGCCTTGCCACTTTGCCCCGCTGTCAGCCATGACTGGTACTTTGTAATTGCCTGTACAACACTACATAGTACTGTGCTTCAGATATAAGTTCACTATAAGGCTCGGGGTAGCGGAAATGACATCATGCACATTTAGGTACCCAATGACATCATATGGTTACCACTTCATTTCATTTTAGCCTCTCACCAGCCTAGTTTCAGATGGTGGTTGGCGATAGCAAAGACAAGGAACAACAAGCATTGGCACAAGCAATAGGCATAGGAGTTCGTTAGGGGAAGTGTTGAGTAATAGCTTCATGATTTTAGCTGTTGCACACACATTTCCTGAAATGAAATTCCCATATTGAAGCAAAATATTAGCCTACAATAATATACAAGATAAGAGTATGGACCTTTTGCTGAAGGGACTTCATTGGTATAGTTAAGCTGCGCCCTCAGTGAAAAGTGTTAAAAAAAAGAAGCCAGAAGATCAAGTCTGCTGTGTTTTGAAATTAAAAGACATACACAGAAAACAATTACACCATCGATACTTTTGATTTAGATTCAGTACTTTTGTTGAATCTTTAAGAAGACTCCCTGTGAACATCTTTACCTTTTCTTTGTGAGCAAAACAAAAAGCTCTAAACCAAACATGCCATGACAGCAGAGAACAACAAATAAACATGCAAAGTGGGATGGGGAATAACAATGCCCTTTATGATAGGCTAATGCAACCAATCGGCAGCACTTTCTGAACAAAAAATAGCCTTACATTCAGTAATTAAAATGTCGTAATGTCAGCTAAGTAAACACATCAAAGCACGCATGCTGGATTTCATTACAAGCTACCCTTCATACTGCATTCTAGCAAAAGGACTAACTGAACCAACTCACAAAAATCTAACGAGAACATAAATTGGACAATGTACCCATCAAACAATGACTGTGGTGGACTGCCCACCCAAGACATGGGAAACCATGAAGAACACCGGAAAGCCATTGGCTGACGAGAGCTGACCCAAAGTTCACACACTCTCTTTACTCATTCTTATTGCACGTTTTGGAGAATTGATTGACATGGGTTCAAGATGTATTAAACCTGTCTGTAGCCACACCTAAAAACTATACAAAATCTAAGCCAAGATCACCTAGTAGTGCTTACTTTCTGTTCCAGCTTTTGCCTCTTAGACAGGTTCTATAGCTCGGTGAGCTTCGCTTTGAATACCAAGGAGGTGGACTCTGCATTTCATCCTTCCAGTGTTGATGGAATGGGCACCATTCAGCTCTAAATTTTTGGGAGTGCATACAGTTAATTTAGCACTATGACTAAATAAATACTACTACTGCTTAGTATTATTGTTATTATTATTATTATTATCATTATTATTATTATTATTATTCTCCACTAGATAATTCTGCCTCATATAGCTCGAGGGGTCCTTATAGAGCAATACACGATTTTAAGAGATACAATCAGGGCCACTGGAATTATGCAATAGGAGAGGACCAAATTATGCAGCAAGGTGAACTAAATTAGTAAGCAACAAAAGGCAAATTTTGCAGTGTAAAGTGGAACACTTTTGATAGCATTACTTCATTATTTCGACATTTTTACCCGATAACACTGCCTGGACAAAGGTTTAGCTCCATTAGTACCGGTTTATCTAAAATAATACACCGATAAGCAACAAACAGGTGGCCACTTAAAATGGGTGAGAAGCCTTCCATTGCACAGCAACATATGTTGCTACGTGTTTGGTAACGTTTCATCTGTTTGGTCGTTTGATCTGCAAACATTTTTACGGAAAAATATGTAGATTAGACAGCAGATGAATTATGTGGCATATGCGGCAAATGCACAATTATGTGGAAGACGCCGTGACCCCCAAATCACATAATTACAGTGGCCCTCGACATAAACCAGCAATATGAGTTCGTTTAAAACACTAAATAAATTCAAGTCAAACCATGCTAAGATCCGCCTGGCCACCCGGGCAGCTTTTGAAACAACTTCTCGGGTCCCGTAGCTGCCAGTTCGCACCTGCAGAGCTTTAAGCCCTTTCCACAGCACAACTCTGAGCCTGTCCAAGTGTTACTGGGCGTCCTCTGACTTGGAAAGTGCCAAGCCACTCTCTACAGCTAATTCGAATATATTGAACCTCTTGGATATTTTAATGGGTTTATAGTGGGACAAAGGTCCTCTTACTGCTGAAATGAGGGTGACGTGAAGGCTACGCGCGGGCTCCCACATCTTAGCAGAAGTTGACACACTGCTGCTACACGCGTACTTTTCCAACTCTACATTTTCATGTTTTGTGAGTGCAGATATGAGCTCCTGGCTAGGACTCTGGCCGGGAGGACTCCGTTGAGAGCGCGTTAAGTGCTAAGGGAGTGGGAAGCCCGCGGCACAGAAACCTACCTTCTGAACACCCGCACTCACGTCCATCCCCGCGTTGTTTGTTTGATGGTCACAGCTCCTCTGGGTCTGCGCTGACGGGACGAGTGGAGAGACGGAGCTGGGATAGCGCTGCACCGGTTCCTGACGGCGTCAGTGAGGAGTGAGGGGCGCTCGCTGACTGCGGAGGGCGCACCAGTGCGGGAGGCTGCGGCCAGCGCGGATTCATGCAGCTTTAACAGAGGGCGCGCAACTCCCTCCGCGCGGCTGCCAGCCAATCCCGGGCAGCTGGCACGCACCCTTGCAGCTTATCGGGCAGGGAGGTGTGTGAGGTTTGGCGCGGCTCTTTCCGGGAGAGAACAACCACTCCTAGAGAGGTATGAGCTCACCCTGTGCAAGGAGAGAAGTGAGAACGGTGGCACATGAGTGCTGTGCTCACCCTCTCTGCTGTCCACTCTCCTCCTGGGCTTTTATGGATACGACGCCCCGCACCCACTACACTTCCTCACAACTTTCTTTCTTTCTTTCTTTCTTTCTTTCTTTCTTTCTTTCTTTCTTTCTTTCTTTCTTTCTTTCTTTCTTTCTTTCTTTCTTTCTTCTTCCTTCCTTTCCTATGTGTATGTTCCTCGACTCATATTCACTTTTCCTCTTACTATCTTGGTTTGTAACATTTTAATTGTATGTTATATAATACACGGTGCAATAAAATAAAGAGACACGTTTCGTGGTACTTTGCCGTTGCAGGTCATTAAAAAAAACCAAAAAGCCGAAAAACGGGATACTACCTTGGACAGAAGCCCAGGACGTCACACGAGACATTAACGAGGGGGTGGAAAGTATACCAATAAATACCGCACATCAACTTGTTCCTGTCTGATGTGATTGGAACAAGCGACAGGTCGCGGCAGCCTCCCGCCTTCTAAAAAAAGACAGGATGGGAGGAGATACAACCTCCTTCCTACTGGTTCAGACCATTCAGGAGAGGCACTTGCCTCCCGTCTCTGAATTTCAAAATGCACATGTCGCTCATCCCCATTGACCTACTACTACTTATTGAGGAAAGGGGCCCTCTGACTGCTGTTTGAACCTTGAAATATAGCTATAATCAGGGATCTTTGGGCCTCTGGGTCCCGGTGTCACTGCAGCTGCTGCACCTGTGAAAGTTACGCCCCTGATTACTGCCCAGGTACCAACCTCTGCTGAGAAGAGACCTTGCTCTCCACTCTGCAGCCAGATGTACTCTAGCACAGGTCAGGCCCTTATCTTATACCCAACACCCAGACCCACTGCTTAAGGTTAAAATATTTGGTTTTGTCTAGTGTGAGCCTTTGACTTATCATGCAGCCTGGCATGCTGCGCCAGCTCCACAAATGTTTTGTCAAACATAACAGAATAAGTTGGGTAACTGAACCCAATTCCTCTTTTGTCAAGCACACCTGTGACGCAGGCTTTAACATCTCCTGCTCCCAGACAGATGACATGAAGTACGCCATATTTCAGGCTCTTTATAGTGTGGTGTTACGTTTAACCAAGTTTGTGATCCGTCTTACATATGGGAAGTTATAATTCAGCAAGCTGCAGAATGGGAACCGCTACATAATGGTCGTCGGTAGCAATTGCTCTTCTTCAATGAATTTGATTGAAGGCAAACCTCTATGCTTTGGGTTTTAGGTGTAACCTGAAGCAGGTCCAATTAGAATGCACCCTGTGGCTCGCATTCAGGGTGATTGGCATCCTGGGGCCCTGGGCACCCAGCATCTGCCTCAATGTGTCAACCCATGGAGGTTTGCCGGTTGATCGCATGTAGCAGGGTCCTGATTTCTATGACTATCCCAGTCCTTCGATCCTACCCATCTGATGTAGAAAGCTGAGGATTTTGAAGGTGATATCTACTTCCTCTGGGAGTCCTCTCAGTATTCTTATTATAATTACTAAGAGTGACATCATTAGAGCTCTCATGAGCGGCACCTGATGATGTACTGAAGGACTAGGGGACGTTTTCAGATAGAGGTATTCACAGGCTTGAAGGGCAATGAAAAGGTAAGGAGTGGAGATATGTTCTTCCAAGTATAAAATTCCCAACACTAAAAAAATATGCATATAGTGGGGCTTTGGTCCACCACTTGATTGGTATGTTTATTGTCTATCTCATTGTGATATGATGTATATGTGCAAACACATCATGGCACCTTTTTGTGCTGATTTTTGATGATGTTTAGCATTGGCAATAAAAAAAAATTCTCTTTTGACAACGTTTAACAGCAATCGGCAAAAACAGTGGTGAGGTCACTAAGTATGTAACGGAAAAGCCAAAAGGCAAGACTGATGCAAAGCAGACAGTGAGAAGAACGCTAGGGCTGGTCATGGGGGCCCCTGCACACTCATGCCCAGTGCATGAGCAGTGCAGGGGCCCCCATGGGGCCCTCTGCACTCCGCCTCCACCAGCTTTTACATGAAGGGGCTACCACCATGAAAATGCCGGCTGAGAAGGGACTCATAATCCCCAGGACAGCGCTGCTTGCAGTGCTGCCCGGACTGATCAGGACCGGCAGCACTGCCAGACTGATGACAAGTCGTGATCTGGTTGTGCTTGCGGACCAACCATGGAGCAAACACCACAGTAGTAATGTGGCTGCCAGACCGCCACATTGCCTGCGGTCCGACCGCCAGGGTTGTAATGATCGGCTGAGTTTCTCTGGGCCCAGAACTATCAGGTCCATAAACTTCAGAGATGACAATTCCAGGCTCAGAGATTCTGGGCCCTGTTACGTAGTGCAGGGACATGGCCTGTGTACTGGAGCTGGTCCCGATCCCACTCAATTCCTACAGCAGCAAGGGGATGCAGAAAATGCTTCCCATAGACAGGCAGAAACCAATCTGTCCCTGTAGCCTAAAGTCCCTTGCAATTCCACTGACCTGAATTGGAGGGTGGAGCCAAATTAACAAGTGTAAAGCAGCTTCTAGTAACTTTCCCCATGTATGCATAGGTCCATGCCACTAGAGCGGAGCTATTGATATAGTTAGGGAAATATTGAATGTTTATTAAAATTAAATGCGAAAACATATATTTTGATAAATATTAATGTTAAACTATAGACCAGAATAAAGTGCTATAGCACCATTAACTTAAGTTCGATTTAAGTATTTAATTATTTGAATGAATTCAACACTATTAAAATAGTTGTTTTCAAATTTATAAAAAAAACACATAAGTAAATCATTTATATTTACTAATTGTTATGCAGAAAATACATTGAAATTACAAATATTTAAATGAATGTAATTCATTTATGTTTCGGTTACATTTTTAGTAGCACTTTTTAAATAATATAATTATATTATACTTATTTATAGTTTTCTTTATGTTAAATCAAATGTACATATTTTTTTTTAAAGTTAAAAAATATATTTAACATAATTACTTACAGGGTTCTATTTTAAGTAGGCCTTGGAGAAATGTTACTTGCTTCAGATTATTCAGAGTAATTTAATTAATTATGCATTACTTTTGTAATGCAAAATTGCAGAAATTAATCGATTAATCAAGCTTCACTAATTAAGATCAATTTTGGGCAAAAATACGTGGCTGCTGGCTACTGCTGTTCGTGTCCTGCAACATTTACTGGTACTTCTATAGCGTAAAATGCATTCTCAGGTCTGTTTTGGATGCAAAAGAAAATAGCACTATAGACTAAATTACATTTCTTTCGTGGTTTTGCATAATTACATGTAATTTTGCAGTAACAACCCCGGGGAGCATTGCACCGGTAATGCCTACCCCTATTTAAGTCCTTGTCTGTACTATTTTCTATGGGAAGATGTTGTAGTACTAGTGGTTGGCCACATGTGGTGATGGAGTTACCCAAAGTTTGAGCTGAAGTACATCTACTACTGTTTTAGACCCTATGTGACTGTAATACCCTTAGAGGAACAGTTTGTGGACAAGAATGGGGTTTCTCCTTTGTGGGAAATTGCATGTCCGTCTCTAAACCCCTCCTTAATCTCCTTAAACCAGTCTTTACTACTCCCTAAGCCTCTCCCATTTGGTAGTAAGTACTCCACCCACTCCCTTCTATCCCTCCCACATTTACTACTAAAATGCAGGTGTATGTTGCAAAGATATCCACAGTTGGCCGGCGATCTCAGCACACAAATGAAGGGAGAGACTGAGGTAGAAAGTTCTGCAGGTAGGTTAGTGAATAACATTTTACAGTACATGAGTGGCATGCAGTTTGTGAATAATCCCCAATATGCAGAACTTTTGCTGAGGAGCCAGTGTAAGGCTGGGTTGCAGTGTTAGAATAAGATCTAACAGACATGGAAGCATTATGGGGGTTATTACAACTTTGGAGGAGGTGTTAATCCGTCCCAAATGTGACGGATATACCACCAGCCGTATTACGAGTTCCATAGGATATAATGGACTCGTAATACGGCTGGTGGTATATCCGTCACTTTTCCGTCACTTTTGGAACGGATTAACACCTCCTCCAACGTTGTAATAACCCCCTATGTGTCTTGTACTATGATTCTGAGGGGCATATTTACATGGAATGGCACAGCGTGGAGCTGCGCCTAAATTGGCAGCGCTGCACTGTATCAGTTCTGAAATGCAGGGATGCACCATATTTACAAATATACAGCGCACCCCTGTGTTTCCCCTAGTGCTGGTGCTAAACTTAGCTGCCAGCGCCGAAGCAGGCACCCTTGAACTATTGTGCTAGGGTGTCTATGCTGAAGGGAATCATTGTTTGTGTGCAGGAAGGTGTCTCTTCCTGCACATAAACAATCTACAATGGCCTTTTGGTATTTCTATGTGTGCTGCAGAATGCAGCACATGTATTGAGCCATCATTCCAGTGTCCAAAGAAGTGTTGAGGAGTGGGGTGATTATATGTGAAAAGATGGGAGGTTACGAAGTGATACTTTGTTGTTAAAGTTGCCTTTCAGTATAAATGTGTGTTATGAAGGCAGATAGAATTTTCTTTGCAGCAATGAATCTTAAAAGCATAGTGGTACTTTGAAAGAGAGATATGACTTTTTGAGACATTATGTGAATGGAAAAGATAAATCATCACTATTGCTTTGGGAGTATCTCTAATAGCAACTGGTTGCAGTGAAGGACTCCTGAGTAGTAAACGCAATGAATCTGCAGAAATTTGTGTGCACAAAACTGAGTTCTCAGAAAACTCCAACCCACTCATTACTAAGATGCCCGTACAAAAAGTGCTCAGTATGAGCAAACAATTTAACAGAGCTCTCGTACTGAGACTGTAGCCTGCTCTTCACATAGTGAGTGTAAAGTTGGGTTGTTTTTCAATTGACATGTTACCTTTAATCAAGGTATCCTCCTTATTTGTGAGACATTTACCAATTAAAGTGTGCGACAAAGCTCTACAAAGCATCTCACTTATGCTCCATTCTCAGTGTTTCCCCTTAATCTCATTCAAATTGGCCATGGACAGGAAAATCTGGTCTTCCTAGATGCTGCAACACACAACATTATAAAGCAGTCCCTTCAGACAAGAACACCAGGGCACCTTCATAAAGCTGTGTTTCTTTAAATTCCTCTGAAAAAATTGAGAAAGAAAGTAGCATGTCTTGCTTTTGATTCTTATAATGTCTAAATTGGATGGATTTTGGTACCCTTAAATATCATTAACAGCAAGAGTAAAGCAGTATGAGAAGCTTGCAAGCATGCTACCCCTCAGACGCACCACTTCAAATGGATAAACACTTTAAGTCTTTTCACTTCTTAAATTCCTTAGGGAGAGTTCCAGCACTTGAAAGCAGAGGTGCAATACTTGAACACCAACTTTATTAGTAGCAAACAGTACTCTCAGGCAGTAAGGATTGATACATCTATAGTTCCATTTCAATATCTGATCTAAAGGTAGATTAAATCATGTGTTTTCCTCCACAAGTTGTCAGCTGGACACAAGCTTGTCTATTTTTATTGCATACACTTAGATACTTAACAAGGCCACTACCTTCCATCCTTCTTGAGATCAGCCCATAAACATAGTTGTCAGTTAGACTGTGTATAGACTTTAGGCAAATTGAAGTAAGGATCAAAGTTACCTCTCTTCACTACACATAATTTGCAGATTAATAACAAAGTTAACACAGCTTGTTGCTGTCTTTAATGCATATGAGTTATGCCTGGGAGAAATTGTAATTATGTCAGAGTAATTAGAGTAATTTCAGTAATTACACATTACTTTTGTGATGAGAAATTAAACAAATTATGTGATTGCACCAGCTTGATTACTAGTAATTTGGAGCAAAGATCCTACAGCAAGAGCAGTGGATCAATGAACTAAGTGAGCGGGGGCTTCTGGCTAATGCTATTTGTGTCCTGTACCATGTAATTCAATTTTCTTAGGGCAAAATGGATCCTCTGGTCCATTTTAGATGCAAGGGGGCATTTTGCACTAAGAAAATGTCGCTAAACGCTTCTCACACAATTTCACATAATTACGAGTATTTTTGCTGTAATTATGAGTAATTATGCTAGAGAGAATTATGGCAATTACATTCTGCCCTAATCTGAATCTAGCTTGTGAGTTGCAAAAATGTGTTTGTTATATAACCGCTCGTGCATGTCACATTCCAACAACTGCAGCAGGCACAATGGGCAGCCCCGGGGAAGCCCCAGCAGACGAGCAATGTCACCCATACTCCATCACCTTAGAGGAGGAACAAATTCTGCACAAGGATACAATAAAACTTCAGATCACAAAAGGTAGACTCACTGGTGCTCCTGGACGGAATGAAATCCCCCAGGCTATTTATAAGGCCAACCCAGAAAAATGGGCTGGGCATATGGTCCCTGTTTTTACCCATCCTCTATTAGGCACTCTAATTTCAGCATCCTGGAAAGGGTCTATCATCTCACCAGTCTTTGAGGGAGGTAATAAATCAAAACCAGAAAATTACAGACTAATTAGCCTTATTGATTGTTGGACCTGGCTTTTTGACAGGGACATCCCCAAACTTTTTGCCTCCTTCCTCCTATTTTTTTCTGACCTGTTGTTGTTGGCTTTTGACCTCTGGGCACTTTACCACTGCTAACCAGTGCTAAAGTGCATATGCTCTCTGGGTAAATTGTACTACTGATTGGTTTATCCATGATTGACTATTTAATTTACTTGTAAGTCCCTGGTAGAGTGCACTACATGTGCCTAGGGCAGGTAGATTAAATGCTACTAGTGGGCCTGCAGCACTGGTTGTGCCACCCACCTCAGTAGCCCCTTAACCCTGTCTCAGGCCTGCCATTGCAAGGCCTGTGTGTGCAGTTTCACTGCCACTTCGACTTGGCATCTAAAAGTACTTGCCAAGCCTAGAACTCCCCTTTTACTACATATAAGTCATCCCTAATGTGTGCCCTAGGTAACTCCTAGAGCAGGGTGCGGTGTAGGTAAAAGGCAGGACATGTACCTGTGTAGTTATATGTCCTGGTAGTGTGAAACTCCTAAATTCGCTTTTGCACTACTGTGAGGCCTGCTCCTTTCATAGGCTAACATTGGGGCTGCCCTCATACACTGTTGAAGTGGCAGCTGCTGATCTGAAAGGAGCAGGAAGGTCATATTTAGTATGGCCAGAATGGTAATACAAAATCCTGCTGACTGGTGAAGTCGGATTTAATACTACTATTCTTGAAATGCCACTTTTAGAAAGTGAGCATTTCTTTGGACTAAAATCTTGTTGTGCCCTTCAATCCACGTCTGGCTAGGTTTAGTTGACAGCTCCTTGTGCATTCACTCAGACACACCCCAAATACAGGGTACTCAGCCTCACTTGCATACATCTGCATTTTGAATGGGTCTTCCTGGGCTGGGAGGGTGGAGGGCCTGCCCTCACACAAAGGACTGCCACACCCCCTACTGGGACTCTGGCAGACAGGATTGAGCTGAAAGGGAACTTGGTGCATTTCTTAGAGACTCTTTGAAGTCACCCCCACTTCAAAGGCACAACTTAGTATAAAACAGGGCCTCTGCCCTACCTCATCAGACACTTGCTGGAGAAGAAACCTGAACCAGAAACTACATCCTGCCAAGAAGAACTGCCTGGCTGCTCAAAGGACTCACCTGTCTGCTTTTCTACAAATGACTGCTGCCTTGCTGTTGGCCTGCTGCCTTGCTGAACTCTTGCCTGGCTGTAAAAGTGCTCTCCAAGGGCTTGGATAGAGCTTGCCTCCTGTTCCCTGAAGTCTCAGGACCAAAAAGACTTCACTCTTCCTCTTGGACGCTCCGTGCGCCGAACTTTTCGACGCACAGCTTGTTCCGCGGCAAGAAAAACGCCGCACACCGACGCTGATCAACGCGACGCCTTCGGGACGACCAAAACTTTGACGCACGGCCTCGCAAGGACAACGCCGCCCGACTTCCCGGGAGAAATCGACGCGACGCCTGCCGTGAGATCAAAACTTTGACGCACGGCCTCACAAGGACAACGCCGCCCGACTCCGCAGGAGAAATCGACGCGACTCCTGCCGTGAGATCAAAACTTTGACGCACGGCCTCGCAAGGACAACGCCGCCCGACTCCGCAGGAGAAATCGACGCGACGCCTGCCGTGAGATCAAAACTTTGACGCACGGCCTCGCAAGGACAACGCCGCCCGACTCCGCAGGAGAAATCGACACGACGCCTGCTGTGAGATCGAAACTTCGACGCGCAGCCCCGCAGAACGACGCGCAGCCGGAAAACAAGCAGGAAAATCCACGCTCAGACCCGGGACATCTGGTAATCCCCGCGACCCACAGAAAGAGACTGTCCGTGCGCCGGAAAACGACGCCCGACTTCCCCGCGTGGAAAATAACGACGCAAGTCCGTGTGTGCTGGGGAGAAATCGACGCACACACCCTTTTTCCACGCACCTCTTCCTTTGTGGCCCTCTGAGGAGATTTTCCACCAGAAACCAGGTACTTTGTGTTTGAAAGAGACTCTGTTTACTTTCTAAAGACTTAAGACACTTTATATCACTTTTCAGTGATATCTTTACAAATTCATATTGCAACTTTGATCGTTTTGACCTGAAGATACCCAGATAAATATTATATATTTTTCTAAATACTGTGTGGTGTATTTTTGTGGTGTTATGCTATGGTGTCGTATGATTTATTGCACAAATGCTTTACACATTGCCTTCTAAGTTAAGCCTGACTGCTCGTGCCAAGCTACTGGAGGGTGAGCACAGGCTGATTTTGGATTGTGTGTGACTTACCCTGACTAGAGTGAGGGTTCTTGCTTGGACAGAGGGCAACATAACTGCCAACCAAAAACCCCATTTCTAACATTGATAATGAGGCAAAGTACCTTGCAGGTGTCCTACTGGAAAGGCTCCTCAACTGGGCTGACGCCACATCAATCATCCCGATTAATGAGACGGGGGTTCAAGAAAAAAAAAAAATAGGGACTTCAAACAACATTATGGCATTGTTGCTGCTGCAGGGAAACTAAAAAAAAAAAACTAAACAGAGACTGTATCTGTGTTTCATAGATTATAAAACAGCCTTTGACTGCAATCCACAAAACCTACCCTGGATCAAGCTGAAGAACCGGGGCGCCCCAACTATGCTGTTAAGAGCAATTGAAAACCCACATACAGACACCTGCATTAGAATAAAGCTGGGCAACAGTGCTAGCCTATCCAGGGCCATTCCAATACTACAAGGGCTCAAGCAAGGGTTTATTTTGTTAGTGGTGGACATATGTTCATTGCTGGTCTCTGTAATCTTCCACGCCCAGAAACTTGGCTGCATTCCAATCTCAAATTTGGTATATGCCGACAACTTGGTGCTAATCAGCCACACCAATGTGGAGATGCAGCGCCTTCTGAATGCTACCTATGATCACTCACTAAAGAATGGCCTGACAATCAATGCCAAAAAAACTGAAATTAAGAACTGCTGCAGAAGAACAGTGGCAAAAGCAGCTGGTTCCTCGACTTCACAAGGGTTGAAGAATCCATTGCATACACATATATTGGCCTTATATTTGATAATAAATGTAATTTTAAACAAGGGAGGAAATTAAGAGAAAAAGGCTTGCCCTGCCCAGTGGTCTCAGTGCGCTTTTTAGGAATATGAATGGGACATTTTACAACCCCATCTTGGAAATAACAAGGGCAAAGATAGTCCCAATCTCGGCATATGGAAGCAAAGTCCTTCTAAGAAGGACCTCAGCCTCTTTAGACAACATCCCAACCAAAATCTACATCGACATTTTCCATCTACCTAGATCACCTCAGCAGCCCAGATTAGGCTAGTATTTGGTCTCATAAAGCAAACTATAGTCAGAAATGTGGCATTTTAATATCACGTGCTACAAGTTTTACTCTGCAGATAAGAACACCCTAAATCATGACATCTGGCAGAAAATTAACAAACCTCCCTCAGCTGCTGGGAAATTCTTCAGAGACTCCATTGAACACCTTGGTTTAGCTCAACTATGGTCCTCAATTTCCACCTTTGAGTCATTTAAAAACACAACCTGCAAAATGTTGAGATTAATCTCATCACTAGAGGACAAGATCTCTCTCAAGAACTGCACCCGTGCATGCATGGCTCTGAACAGTATTGTGCATCTAAAACCGCAGTCATACTTGGGACAAGTCTTGAGTAGCAGAAGCAGGGGTATTTTTTTAAAAAGAATATTGTGTTGGCGTTCTGCCCATCAATCCACATGCAGTACTCCGGTAAGGACAGCAGGAGAAACTCCCATGCATGTTGTGCAGCCACCTTAAAGAAGATCCGATTCACACCTACTGCCTTTGTAAATCCACCCTATATCTGCAAGGTCGCTGGCTCAGTACTTTTTGGATACAGGAGGGGATACACTCCTGTAGACAAGTGATAATAGCATGCCAAATTCTGGGGACCCACAAGTAATCGCCGGAATAGTAAAATATCTACAGACATCGAACAGGCCACACAGACAGCAATGTGCCAGCCTGCACTGATCCCTTGGAAAGGGCCTGGAGCAATGTTTCTCTAATCCCCAGCTCACTCTTTGCAATGTAGCTAGCATTTGCAGAAGTTCATGTTAGCATAAAGCCCAGGGTATAGGACCTCGAGCAACAGGACACTTTTCTCTCTATATCGTCTAGAAGTTTTAATGTCTTAATTAATTTTAACGTTATTGCACTGCCATTACATTGCATTGTCATCACACTGCCAATAAGTTTTATACGTCTTAATGATTTTATATACCATTGTATTTTGTATTTTAAAATGATTTTAATAATCAATCAGTAAAGCACTACATCAGACAAATCATTCATTTAGCAACAATCTGCTTAAGAGCTTCAAATACAATTTTAAGGAGCCTGAAAGGTGTCTAATTTGCTAGATCAGCTGTGCTATCATTCATAAGTAATGGGATTAAAACCTCATGATTATAGAATTCTGGAATATCTCTAGATATAAGCGCAGCAGTAATTACTTTTAATAGCACTGGATGTTAGAACACCACATAAAAATAAGTGAGATGGAATATAATCTGAACCTAAATATATTATCATATTTTTGCACAGAACCTACCATCTTTACCTCTTGCTGTGTACACAAAGGACAATTTTCGGTGTCTGCATTAATTAATGGGTCATATTTGAACTTTCCTGGGAGCTTCAAGGTTTTGGGAATCTACTTGTGCCAGCTCTGAAAGATAAGCTTTCTTACCTTCTGCTGCAATGCCGTTTATGTTATGTAATTACCTCCAGCACATCACAAAAACTGCAAATGCTTTAAGGCCCAATTTAGAGTTTGACAGATGGGATACCCTGTCACAAATGTGAAGGATATCCCATCATCTGCATTACAAGTGTCATAGTATATAATGTATTTGTAATACGGCGAAGAGATACTTTGCCATTTTAATGATGGAGTATCCCATCCACTAAATTCTAAATCGGGCCCTTAGTAATTTACATCATTTTCTCATCCTCTCTTTTAGCTTTACAAACTTCATCTACATTATGCTCATCCTCTCCGTGAACCTTCGTAAGCACATGGAGATGTGCTATCCGATAACTACAGTAAGTCATATAGTGGTCTGTCTATCAAACTTGGGATGACACTCGTTCTTTCGGTCACCTATTCAGCATATCTTAATAACTGTCATAACCTAATAATTGTGTACATGGGATTGAAGTTCAGTGCTTAATTTGTGCTTGTTGTTTCCGGTGCTGAGCACCGGCACTTATTTGTGAGGGCCGGGGCTTATTCTTCTGCCTCAAGCATTCGCTGCGAGCAAAAGACACATATAAGAAAGACGGAAGAAGGAAAAACAAAAAAGCGTCTTAAAGGGAGAACGTAGAAAGTTCCAGAATGAGCTGAAGGGGCCGGGATGGCCGTAAATGTATTGAAGAGGCCCGAGATGGCTTCAGAATTACGCCGCCTCAGTATTCAGTGCTGGCAGATTTAATTACAGCAGCCTCGTGTTTAAGAGGAGGGCTTTGAGCACCGGCACCTCTTTATTTACAAATTAAGCACAGGAAGTAATGCACACATCAATCCCGTGCTTTAGTACCTATGTAAGGTGAGAGGTCTGGTCTAGGGCCCCTCAATGGTAGGTACTCAGAAACCATGTCTAACCATACTTGTCAGCATATTGTTACTTGATAGACAGACGGGTATATGTATATCGCACTGTAAAGAGATGACAATGGCAAACAAAGCCTGCACAGTGGCTAAGTTTCCATTGCTGCCAATAGCTTTGTTCTATCCAATACAGTCCATTGCAGTCCACCCAAAGCCTCCATTTAAATTGTCAGGATATTTCTCTAAAATGTAGGAAGTAGTTTGAAATTCACATCCACAGGATGGTTGCATTCTGGCACTCTTAGGAAGGTGGGGTTGAAGGATAAAAACATCAATAAAGCAGACCTGATCAGGTGATATTGATATGGAACATACACATATACACCCGACTCATTATCTTTAAATGCAGATGTTAATTCAGCAACTCTTTGCAAGTTAGAATTGTTAAGGTCCTGGACAGATACAGTATAACCTGGAGCTAAAAATGAGCCCAATAACTGTTTTCCTTAGTAAGAAATAGGAACATTGTTTCAAATTACTGGAAGCTGCCAAGTGTTAGGTTTGTCCTAGGGGACAGGTTTCACCACATCGAAACTAAAGTGAAATGATTAATCCAAAACCAAGCTTTGCTGCGTTTGGCATTAATCCAAGGCACACAGGCAGTAACCTTCCCGTGATATTATAGACACAGTGAAAACCAGAATGCACTTTATGTGCCTTTGGAAGAAAGTACAATCACTGACTCCTAGTGAGTGGAGCTGTGAGCTGTGTTCAGATATTAGAAAATAAATTAAATGTAACAGCTCACAGAATCACACGATCAGGTGAGAAGATATTTTAGGGCCAATGTAGGATTACTGGTATAAATAAAAAATAAATGTATTTGTGTTCATGGATTATTTTATTATGTTAGTTTATCTTCTTCTCGAAAGAAACACACGATTTGTTGATGGAAAGAAAATCAATATTTATTTTAACTAAAATGCTATGGTTCACGTCTTTCATCACAATGCCAAACTTCTCCCACTTGCAGCTCTGCTACTTCCCTTTCCTCATATCATCATCCTCCCTCTTTTAATGCTGCTGTACCCCATTCCATCCTCCTTCTTCTTCTGCACTACCCACTGTAAAACCCTTACCAGGTTCAGAAATCTTTTTTTATTTGTAACTCGGATTGTGTTATATAAGTTATTCATATCAATCCATATGTAATGTCCCTAAAAACTTCCCTTGAAGAAATGGAATGGTTTAAACTGAAAAAACACTGAAATTTGACAGTAACCAACTAAAACAATGACCCACGTATGTCAGACCAAGAGGAGGATGAGAAGATTTAGGCCCATATTTATGGAAGGTTAGCATCGCCTTAGCGTCATTAATTTTGACGCTAAATCAGAGCTAACTTAACTCCATATTTATTTTTTGAGGCTAGATCCATCTAGCGTCAAAATATTGGAGTTAGCGACATTTTTAGGATGCGCCAACCCACCTTGTGTCAATGAGATGCAAGGTAGGCGTTCTTTTCCTAAAAATAACGATAGCCCCCCAGCTCCATATTTAACACCCGATGCCGAAATGATGTGCAAGTGGGAGGGGAACCTAAATAATGACACTAAGCCCACTTAGCACCATTATTTAACACCTGGTCAGACCAGGCGTTAATGTGCAGGTATGCCCATTCCCATGGGGGAACACCACAAAGATGCCCATCCCAACCCCCAGCATCATCACCACCCACACCACAGGGACACTACAGGAGGAGGAAGAAGATAAGGTAAGTTGCAGGTAAGGGTATATGTGTGGTCTGCCACTGGGGGTCCCTGGCTGGCACTGGGTATGTTGTGCCTGCCCTGGGACCACTGGTCCTCTGTGGTGGGCATTGGCGTAGTGGTAATGACTCCTGTCTATTTTTAGACATGAGTCATTTTTTGGCTGCTTGTGCGTCAAATAATGACACTAGGCTGACTAGTGGTAGATATTTTGCAGCTAATCAGTCTAACATCATGTTTGACTGACTAGCACCATTTCCCCTAATGCCATCCATCACCAGCTAGCATCTTTTTTTGACACGCTAGCCATTCTTTAGCTGCATCATTTTATAAATATGACATACTGATGGCGTTAGGGAATAGCGTCAGCTTGCGTTAAGAAAATGACGCACAACTGTGCTAGCACAGTTGTGCTTCATTTTTCATAAATATGGGCCCTAACATCGCCAGTGTGTGCCAGAAGGAGCTTGCGCAGATGTCCAACTCTCTCCACACCTGATAACTCTGAAATACGTCTTGTGGCATTTCTCTAGTCTCTTTGTCTTAATGTCAGGCTTGGCAAGTTCTTTAATGAAGAAGGACTACCAAAGAGAAGACATGTGCTCTAGAGTCAAGTAAAGGTAAGTCTCAAGCTTCCTTTTACAGTCTGGCAAAAGCAGCAGACCCTCATAGGGTATGTGTTAGAAATGGGGTTTTTGGTTGGCAGTCAGGTTACCTCCTGTCCAAGCAAAAGCCCTCACTCTAGTCAGGGTAAGTCACACACTATCCAAGATTATCCTGTGCCCACCCTCTGGTAGCTTGGCACGAGCAGTCAGGCTTAACTTAGAAGGCAATGTGTAAAGTATTTGTGCAATAAATCATACAATACCACCATATAGCACCACAAAACTACACCACACAGTGTTTAGAAAAATATATAATATTTATCAGGATAATTGTAGGTCAAAAAGAATAAAGTTGCAATGGAAAATTGTAGAAATATCACAGGGAAGTGATATAGAGTGTCTTAAGTCTTTAGAATGCAATACAGTGTCTTTCAAGCACAAAGTACCTGGTTTCTGGTGGAAAATCTCCTCAGAGGGCCACAGGAGAAGAGATGCGTGGAAAAAGGGGTGTGTGCGTCGATTTCTCCTCAGCACACACAGACTTGCGTCGGTCTTTTCCACGCGGGGAAGTCGGGCGTCGTTTTCCGGCGCGCAGACAGTCTCTTTTTGTGGATCGCGGGGATTACCAGATGTCCCGGGTCTGTGCGTGGATTCTCCCGCTTGTTTTCCGGCTGCGCGTCGTTCTGCGGGGCTGCGCGTCGAAGTTTCGATCTCACGGTAGGCGTCGCGTCGATTTCTCCTTGGAAGTCGGGCGGCGTTGTCCTTGCGAGGCCGTGCGTCGAAAGTTTGGTCTCACGGCAGGCGTCGCGTCGATTTCTCCTTGGAAGTCGGGCGGCGTTGTCCTTGCGAGGCCGTGCGTCAAAGTTTCGCACTCACGGTGGGCGTCGCGTCGATTTCTCCTGGAAAGTCGAGCGGCTTTGTCCTTGCGAGGTTGTGCGTCGAAGTCTCGATCGTCCCGAGGGCGTCGCGTCGATCAGCGTCGGTGTGCGGCGTTTTTCTCGCCGCGAAACAAGCTGTGCGTCGAAATTTTCGGCGCACGGAGCGTCCAAGTGAAAGGAAGAAGTCTTTTTGGTCCTGAGACTTCAAGGAACAGGAGGCAAGCTCTATCCAAGCCCTTGGAGAGCACTTTCACAGCCAGACAAGAGTTCAGCAAGCAGCAGGGCAACAGCAAGACAGCAGTCCTTTGTAGAAAGCAGACAGGTGAGTCCTTTGAGCAGCCAGGCAGTTCTTCTTGGCAGGATGTAGTTTCTGGTTCCGGTTTCTTCTCCAGCAAGTGTCTGATGAGGTAGGGCAGAGGCCCTGTTTTATACCCAAATGTGCCTTTGAAGTGGGGGAGACTTCAAAGAGAGGCTAAGAAGTGCACCAGGTCCCCTTTCAGTTCAATCCTGTCTGCCAGGGTCCCAGTAGGGGGTGTGGCAGTCCTTTGTGTGAGGGCAGGCCCTCCACCCTCCCAGCCCAGGAAGACCCATTCAAAATGCAGATGTATGCAAGTGAGGCTGAGTACCCTGTGTTTGGGGTGTGTCTGAGTGAATGCACAAGGAGCTGTCAACTAAACCTAGCCAGACGTGGATTGTAAGGCACAGAAGGATTTAAGTGCAAAGAAATGCTCACTTTCTAAAAGTGGCATTTCTAGAATAGTAATATTAAATCCGACTTCACCAGTCAGTAGGATTTTGTACTACCATTCTGGCCATACTAAATATGACCTCCCTGCTCCTTTCAGATCAGCAGCTGCCACTTCAACAGTGTATGAGGGCAGCCCCAATGTTAGCCTATGAAGGGAGCAGGTCTTCCAGTAGTGCAAAAACGAATTTAGGAGTTTTACACTACCAGGACATATAACTACACAGGTACATGTCCTGCCTTTCACCTCCATAGCACCCTGCTCTAGGGGATACCCAGGGCACACATTAAGGGTGACTTATATGCAGAAAAAGGGGAGTTCTAGGCTTGGCAAGTACTTTTAAATGCCAAGTCGAGGTGGCAGTGAAACTGCACACCCAGGCCTAGCAATGGTAGGCCTGAGACAAGGAAAAGGGGCTACTTAAGTGGGTGGCACAATCCGTGCTGCAGGTCCACTAGTAGCATTTAATCTATATGCCCTAGGCACCTGGAGTGCACATGACTGGGGACTTATAAGTAGATTAAATAGTTCAATCAGGTATGATCCAAAGTTACCATGTTTACAGAGAGAGAGCATATACACTTTATCACTGGTTAGCAGTGGTAAAGTGCGCAGAGTCTAAAAACCAGCAAAACAGTATCCAAAACGAGGAGGGAGGCAGGCAAAAAGTTAGGGGTGACTACCCTAAGGCTGTCAGGTCTAACATGTGTCCCCCCCAGCTGAAAGTGGGGAGAGCTACCCGACCTCCTGGGAGCTCTCATCGCTAAGGCGGAAGTACCTGGAGAGACCATCAGCATTGGCGTGGTCAACCCCTGGGCGATGTTCCACCGTAAAGTCCATCCCCTGTAGGGAAATGGACCACCTCAGAAGTTTTGGATTCTCACCCCTCATCTGCATGAGCCATCTGAGGGGCCTGTGGTCTGTCTGAACTAGGAAGTGAGTCCCAAACAGGTAGGGCCTCAGCTTCTTCAGGGCCCAGACCACAGCAAAAGCTTCTCTTTCAATAGCACTCCACCTCTGTTCCCGTGGTAATAGCCTTCTGCTAATAAAGACTACCGGTTGATCTTGGCCCTCCTCATTTAGCTGTGCTAGGACTGCCCCTATGCCATGCTCTGAAGCGTCTGTCTGCACGATAAATTCCTGGGAGTAGTCAGGGGCCTTGAGCACGGGGGCCGTGCACATGGCTTCCTTTAGGGCGTCAAAGGCTTTCTGACAAGCCTCTGTCCAATTCACCAACCTAGGTTGCTTCTTGGACGTGAGTTCGGTCAAGGGGGACACAATGGTACCATAGCCCTTGACAAACCTGCGGTAGTATCCGGTGAGGCCTAAAAAGGCTCTCACCTCAGTCTGGGTTCGAGGTGGTTGCCAGGCCTTGATAGTTTCGATCTTGGCCTGGAGTGGCTGCACCTTGCCACCACCTACTAGGTGTCCCAAGTACACCACGGAACCCTGCCCAATCTGGCACTTACTAGCCTTGATGGTCAGGCCTGCCTGTTGCAGGGCCTGAAGCACCTCCTTGAGGTGGAGCAGGTGTTCCTCCCAGCTGGAACTGTAGACAGCTATGTCATCCAGGTAGGCTGCACAGAAGGCATCCTTGCCAGCCAGGACCCCGTTAACCAACCGTTGGAAGGTAGCGGGGGCATTTTTTAATCCAAACGGCATCACTCGGAACTGGTAATGGCCGTCAGGGGTGGAAAAGGCGGACCTTTCCTTAGCCCCCTCAGTCAGGGCGATCTGCCAGTACCCTGAAGTAAGATCAAACGTACTCAGGAACTTGGCAGCGCCTAGCCTGTCCACGAGCTCATCAGCTCGGGGGATGGGGTGAGCATCAGTCCGGGTGACTGAGTTGAGACCCCGGTAGTCCACACAGAACCGGAGTTCTGGCTTCGCACCTGGGGCAGTAGCCTTAGGGACCAATACCACTGGGCTGGCCCAGGGACTACTGGATTTCTCAATGACCCCTAGAGTCAACATCTTGGAGACCTCCTCCTTGATGCTGGCCTTCACCTTATCCGACAACCTGTAAATTTTGTTTTTCACAGGGAGACTGTCACCGGTGTCAATATCATGAACACAGAGGTGGGTCAGCCCAGGAGTAAGGGAGAACAGGGGGGAGAACTGCTCCAACAGCTCATAACAGTCTCCTTTCTGATTTAGAGTCAGGGTGCCAGACAGAATGACCCCGCTTACTGACCCATCACCTTCTTGGGCAGAGAGGAGGTCGGGGAGAGGTTCACTCTCCTCTTCCGTTCCTTCATCTGTGACCAGAAGCATGTTGATCTCCGACCTCTCACAATGAGCTTTTAGTCGGTTCACATGGAGCACCCTTAGGGGATTCCTAGGGGTTTTGAGGTCCACTAGGTAAGTGGCCTCCCCTTTCCGCTCCTTTATTTCAAATGGGCCAGACCAGCGGTCCTGGAGAGCTCTGGGCTCTACTGGCTCCATTACCCACACTTTGTCTCCAGGTTGAAACTCTACCAGGGTGGCCTTCTGGTCATACCATTGTTTCATCACCTCTTGACTGGCCTCAAGGTTATCTTGGGCTTCTTTCCAGAAGCGGGTCATCTGGTTGCGGAGGGCCAACATATAGCTGACCACATCCTGAGGGGGTGCCTTTGGAGCTTTCTCCAATCCCTCCTGGACAATGCTTAAGGGTCCCCTGACAGGGTACCCATAGAGAAGTTCAAAGGGACTGAACCCTACCCCTCTCTGGGGGACCTCTCTGTAAGCAAAGAGAAGGCATGGTAAGAGGACGTCCCACTTACGCCTCATGGCCTCAGGAAGGCCACCAATCATGCCTTTCAGGGTCTTGTTGAATCTCTCCACAAGACCGTTCGTCTGGGGGTGATAGGGTGTGGTGAACTTGTAAGTTACACCACACGCATCCCACAGCGACTTCATGTATGCGGACATGAAGTTAGTGCCTCTGTCAGACACTATTTCCTTGGGGAACCCCACACGGGTAAATATCCCCATCAGGGTTCTGGCCACCACCGGTGCAGTTACTGTCCTTAGAGGGATTGCCTCTGGGTAACGGGTGGCATGGTCCACCAAAACCAGGATGAACCTGTTGCCTAAGGCAGTTTTGGGGTCCAAGGGGCCAACAATGTCGATGCCCACCCTTTCAAAGGGGGTGCCAACGACAGGAAGTGGAATCAGGGGGGTTTTAACCCTTTTTCCTGCTTTACCACTGGCCTGGCAGGTAGGACAGGATCTGCAGAACTTGTCTGAGTGTGTCCTCATTTTGGGCCAATAAAAGTGGGTGTCAAGCCTGTTAAAGGTCTTGCCCTGCCCCAAATGTCCTGCCAGGGGAATGTCGTGAGCCAGACCCAGTAGGAAGGTTCGGTAACATTGGGGGACCACCAGCACACGTGCTGCCCCAAAGCCCGGAACCTTAGGCTCACTGTAAAGGAGATCATTCTCCCAATATAGGTGGTGATTGCCAGAGGCGTCGCCGGCTGCCTGGTTTGAGGCTTGTTTCCTCAAACCTTCTAGAGTGGGACATTCTTTCTGCGCCTTGCAGAAGTCCTCCCTGGTGGGTCCACCCTCAACTTGCCAACCAGCAAGCTCAGGTAAGTCACCTAGGGCGGCGATGTCTTCCCCAGTTGGCTCGGAAGCCTCCTCCTCAGGAGCCCCGTCAGCCACTGTGGGAACAGCGGGGGCCGGTTTCCCGCACCCCTGGTCCCCCCTCCTGGCAGCTCTCTGGGCCATCGTTCCAGGCTCCAGATGCCCTTGACTTCCCTCTCGGTCAGCCATGGACCGTGTGGTCATGCAGACCCACTCAGGTAACCCTAACATCTCCAGGTGAGACCTGAGCTCTACTTCTTTCCAAGCAGTGTGCTCAAGGTCATTGCCTAACAGACAATCTACAGGCATGGCAGGACTCACAGCTACTTTCAGAGTACCAGAGACCCCCCCCCACTCAAAGGGAACCAGAGCCACCGGTAGGTGACTCTCGCGATTGTCAGCTACTCTGACCTGGTGGAATGTATTAGGCATTATCTGCTCTGCTGACACCAGCTGACTCTTGATAGTAGTCATACTGGCTCCTGTGTCACGTAGAGCCTCCACCCTCTGCCCATCAATGGTGACCCACTGCCGGTACTTGGAAGTATTTCTAGGCATGTGGGCCTTGGGCACCATTTCTCCTTCTCCCAGGGACACTAGGGAAATCTCTACCTGTTCCCCAAAGCTAGTTGGGTCCATCTCCCCCCCGAGTGCTACACTAGTCAACCCAGGTGCCTGTCCAGTAGTGGACGGTGCCCTCTTGGGGCACTGAGGATCGCCTTTGTAGTGACCATATTGGTAACATTCCATGCATTTGGGGCTAGATTTTCCTGACCTGTCAAATGTCCCTGGCTTTCTCCCAAATTTGGAAAAGGAAGGGTTGCCACCCCCTCCCTGGGAATTCTTTTGG
Source organism: Pleurodeles waltl (assembly GCF_031143425.1). Taxonomy (NCBI): domain Eukaryota; kingdom Metazoa; phylum Chordata; class Amphibia; order Caudata; family Salamandridae; genus Pleurodeles; species Pleurodeles waltl. The sequence goes on from NC_090448.1 coordinate 78,766,169, forward strand.
GGGCCTTTAGAGAGTTCCTTATCTGTAAGTTTATCTCCCCCCTCTTTCTTCTGTTGGGAACCCTGACCACCTTTGTGGGAGTCCCCCCCAGGTACCTTTTTGGACACTCTGGTGCTAACCCAGAGGTCCGCCTCCTCAGCAAGCTTCCTGGGATCAGTCAGCTTACTATCCACTAGGTGCTGGCGCAAATCTGTATAAGTAACATTAAGCATATGCTCTCTCAGGATCAAATCATATAAACTTTTATAATCTGCTACTTTGTTGCCCCGCACCCATCCATTCAGTGCCTTACTAGAGAAATCAAAGAAATCTACCCATGTTTGTGTGGTTTGTTTGGTGCTGTCCCTGAACCTCTGACGGTATCCCTCAGGGGTCAGCCCAAACTTGGCAAGTAAAGTGGCTTTCTGGAGTGGGTATGTGTTTTGATCCGGTGGATCCAATGTGAGAAGTGTGTCCCTCCCCAATGGCGGCACATAGCCCCACATAGCTACCCCCCATTGCCCTTCAGGAACCTCATGAGCCCTTAGTGCAACTTCATAAGCAGCTAACCATTTATCTATGTCATCTCCCACCACAAAACTGGGCACCACATTTTTGGGTATACAAACCTTCTTTTCTCCAGCAGGTCCTGTCTGTATGCTGCCACCATTATTGCTGGATTCAGACTGTCTTGCCTTGATCTCCAGCTCCCTGAGACTCAGTTCATGAGCCAACAATAGTTTCTTTTCAGCCAAAGCTCTTTCAGCTTCCACTTGTTTGGCTGCTCTTTCAGCTTCTGCTTGTTTGGCTGCCCTTTCAGCTTCTGCTTGAATCTGTTTGGCTGTCCTTTCAGCTTCAATCTGTTTGGCTGCTCTTTCAGCCTCAGCTTGTTTGGCTTCTCTTTCTGCCCTCCTCTCCTCCTGTTGCGCCTCAATTTTCATTTTTGCCATTTGCAATTGGAACTCCCTTTCCTCTCTCCTTTCCTCTGCGGTCAGGCTTTGCATGGAGACACTGCTCCCTGGTCTGGAAGGGTGCACAATTGCAGTGGTAACACCATCCATAGATAGTGAAAATCCTTCTGAGGGGCCATTTTCTGGCTCCCCTTCCTCATCATCCTCTAAATGGGCTTCTGCCCAGGCCCTCAGCGCCACTTGAAAGTCCTCCTTTCTGGAGGCCCCTTGGGTGGGTACCCTCAATGCCCTGCAGAATCCTCTTAGTTGTTTGACCGTGTATGTATCCAACTGGACTAGGTCAAAGTCCCCTGTCTGAGACCCAGTCAGAGACATGTTGAGTGAGGATTTAGTTTTTGAAAATTGTCAGGAAAAAACGGATTTTCAAAAAGAGATCAAAACCAAGTTGACCTTCAACTGTGGGTAGGTAGTGAGATACTTAGCTACTGTATGTCACTGCACAAATACAAGTCCTATCCTCACCGCTGATCACCAATGTTAGAAATGGGGTTTTTGGTTGGCAGTCAGGTTACCTCCTGTCCAAGCAAAAGCCCTCACTCTAGTCAGGGTAAGTCACACACTATCCAAGATTATCCTGTGCCCACCCTCTGGTAGCTTGGCACGAGCAGTCAGGCTTAACTTAGAAGGCAATGTGTAAAGTATTTGTGCAATAAATCATACAATACCACCATATAGCACCACAAAACTACACCACACAGTGTTTAGAAAAATATATAATATTTATCAGGATAATTGTAGGTCAAAAAGAATAAAGTTGCAATGGAAAATTGTAGAAATATCACAGGGAAGTGATATAGAGTGTCTTAAGTCTTTAGAATGCAATACAGTGTCTTTCAAGCACAAAGTACCTGGTTTCTGGTGGAAAATCTCCTCAGAGGGCCACAGGAGAAGAGATGCGTGGAAAAAGGGGTGTGTGCGTCGATTTCTCCTCAGCACACACAGACTTGCGTCGGTCTTTTCCACGCGGGGAAGTCGGGCGTCGTTTTCCGGCGCGCAGACAGTCTCTTTTTGTGGATCGCGGGGATTACCAGATGTCCCGGGTCTGTGCGTGGATTCTCCCGCTTGTTTTCCGGCTGCGCGTCGTTCTGCGGGGCTGCGCGTCGAAGTTTCGATCTCACGGTAGGCGTCGCGTCGATTTCTCCTTGGAAGTCGGGCGGCGTTGTCCTTGCGAGGCCGTGCGTCGAAAGTTTGGTCTCACGGCAGGCGTCGCGTCGATTTCTCCTTGGAAGTCGGGCGGCGTTGTCCTTGCGAGGCCGTGCGTCAAAGTTTCGCACTCACGGTGGGCGTCGCGTCGATTTCTCCTGGAAAGTCGAGCGGCTTTGTCCTTGCGAGGTTGTGCGTCGAAGTCTCGATCGTCCCGAGGGCGTCGCGTCGATCAGCGTCGGTGTGCGGCGTTTTTCTCGCCGCGAAACAAGCTGTGCGTCGAAATTTTCGGCGCACGGAGCGTCCAAGTGAAAGGAAGAAGTCTTTTTGGTCCTGAGACTTCAAGGAACAGGAGGCAAGCTCTATCCAAGCCCTTGGAGAGCACTTTCACAGCCAGACAAGAGTTCAGCAAGCAGCAGGGCAACAGCAAGACAGCAGTCCTTTGTAGAAAGCAGACAGGTGAGTCCTTTGAGCAGCCAGGCAGTTCTTCTTGGCAGGATGTAGTTTCTGGTTCCGGTTTCTTCTCCAGCAAGTGTCTGATGAGGTAGGGCAGAGGCCCTGTTTTATACCCAAATGTGCCTTTGAAGTGGGGGAGACTTCAAAGAGAGGCTAAGAAGTGCACCAGGTCCCCTTTCAGTTCAATCCTGTCTGCCAGGGTCCCAGTAGGGGGTGTGGCAGTCCTTTGTGTGAGGGCAGGCCCTCCACCCTCCCAGCCCAGGAAGACCCATTCAAAATGCAGATGTATGCAAGTGAGGCTGAGTACCCTGTGTTTGGGGTGTGTCTGAGTGAATGCACAAGGAGCTGTCAACTAAACCTAGCCAGACGTGGATTGTAAGGCACAGAAGGATTTAAGTGCAAAGAAATGCTCACTTTCTAAAAGTGGCATTTCTAGAATAGTAATATTAAATCCGACTTCACCAGTCAGTAGGATTTTGTACTACCATTCTGGCCATACTAAATATGACCTCCCTGCTCCTTTCAGATCAGCAGCTGCCACTTCAACAGTGTATGAGGGCAGCCCCAATGTTAGCCTATGAAGGGAGCAGGTCTTCCAGTAGTGCAAAAACGAATTTAGGAGTTTTACACTACCAGGACATATAACTACACAGGTACATGTCCTGCCTTTCACCTCCATAGCACCCTGCTCTAGGGGATACCCAGGGCACACATTAAGGGTGACTTATATGCAGAAAAAGGGGAGTTCTAGGATTGGCAAGTACTTTTAAATGCCAAGTCGAGGTGGCAGTGAAACTGCACACCCAGGCCTAGCAATGGTAGGCCTGAGACAAGGAAAAGGGGCTACTTAAGTGGGTGGCACAATCCGTGCTGCAGGTCCACTAGTAGCATTTAATCTATATGCCCTAGGCACCTGGAGTGCACATGACTGGGGACTTATAAGTAGATTAAATAGTTCAATCAGGTATGATCCAAAGTTACCATGTTTACAGAGAGAGAGCATATACACTTTATCACTGGTTAGCAGTGGTAAAGTGCGCAGAGTCTAAAAACCAGCAAAACAGTATCCAAAACGAGGAGGGAGGCAGGCAAAAAGTTAGGGGTGACTACCCTAAGGCTGTCAGGTCTAACAGTATGTTACTAGAATCTCATAGTCAGAATATCATCAGACATATACATTTTGGATCCTGAATATCATTTACCACAATACCACTCCAATGGAACTGGTAATTGAAAACCTACACCCAGTGGGATAATATTTTTGCAACTTATATTTAGAACAGGAGATTTATGTCAGACAATATTTCTGACAACACAAACTCCTAGATGTGCCCGGGGCAGGGAGTTGAGGATGGGGTGACTCAGCAAAGTAATGAAAACCAGACATATTGAGAGCAGAGGAGAGAAAGAAGCAATCAAAAGTTTATTTCTAGAACTTATAAATATCAAGGATGCTTTTTTATGTGGGATTACTATCTTTGAATCCTTTTCTTCTAAAACAATGATTTAGTTCTCTGGCACCCCAATACTTTGTTCCCTTTAAAATTCTTGCATGGTATTTGTGAGTCACTGTCTTATAACTGGCTCATGAGTTGTTACAAGAAGGCTGTTGAAGCTCAAAGAGCGTGGTGAGTGAGTGGACCAAATCGAGATCAAGCTTAAGGCACATAGCCTCACCCCACTGTGTGCCACCAGTGCTCAAAGTGGGGGGAAGGCGCTGGGTGTAGTGTGAGGAAATGGTCAGAGCATATTAGCATGAAAGCAGTACCTGGCATGAGCTCAAATTTCACTGCAAGAAAAGATGGAGGAAGGCTAGCACAGGTACATGCAGGGGAAGGAAAATAAGAGAGAAAACACTTCTGAGTGCTAAAGGGAAAAGAGGCTCAAGAAAAATAAGGCTGTTAATAAAGAACACTGTGGCACAGAGTAGGTGCCAGGAGTAGAGCCAATGGACAAATGGATGAGGTATGATTAGTGAAGCAATGATTAGACATTAAGGGCCCTATTTCGAGTTTGCCAGACGGGAAAGCCGGTCCGCCAAACTCCTGGCAGGGTGGCTGCCACATACGCTGTGACCTCCCCGTCAGAGTTATTAAGAGTTTCCTGCTAGGTCAGAAACTTGAGTTTTCACCAGCTGGCATAGCGGGAAACAGGCTACAGCATTGTCTCTGGCTCATAATCAAAACGGCAGCAATGCTGTAGCCTGCAGGGTGCACCAGCACCCTCGCAATGTTCACTGTCTGCAAAGCAGACACTGAACATTGCATGGGTGCTGACCAGGGGGGGGGGCCTGCACTGCCCAAGTGCATGGGCAGTTCAGAACCCACCTCCTGTGCCCCCTTCACTCATTCTCCACCAGCCTTTTCATGGCGGGGCTGCCGCCATGAAATCACTGATAGAGAAGGAGGTCATAATCCCCAGGGCAGTACTGTTTGCAGCGCTGCACTGGTGGATAAGGACCGCCACCATCCTCCAGACCACTGGAATCAGAGATCCTGGAGTAGCAATCAGTTCCCCGGCAGTCCACCCACCAGGGTTGTAATGTGGCAGACGGACAGCCCCATTGGCGGCGGTCCAGTCCTCCACCGCAAGTGTGGCAGGTTAATAAAGACTGTACTGGTAGTGTTTCTCTAAATGTTGGAGTTCTTTATAATAGCACATTGTTGCGGAAATGGCAAATAAAGCAGAAGTATAATGTTAACGATGCTGCCTTGTCATAATTCTGGGCTGAAAATGATAAAAGGAAGCTTGTGCAGCTGGTTTCCTTGCCATTCTTTCTTCATTCCCCAAGACATTGCTATGATATTTTTTTTTTTTTGGAAATGGTCAACGGGACCCCTGAACCATAAAGGGCAGATTTGTGGCCTCTGATCCTGACAGGCTGATGGTGGTTTATGTTGTGATTAGCCAGGGTGGCACTGAAGACAGTGCGGCCCTGCTGATTACAACTATGTTCTCCGCCAGCCTTTTCATGGCGGCTTAACCACTATGAAAAAGCTCGCGAAGAACAAATGCTGTGGGCAGTGCAGGGCCCCCACTCCCAGCACTGTTGAAAATGCACACTGTCTGCTCAGCAGACAGAGCACATTCTGAGGGTGCTGGTCTGCTCCCTTGTGCGACGGAATTGGACTTTTCTGCATGTGGAGCCGAGCCCCATGCCGACGCACATTTTCCACTGGGCTGACCAGCGGAAACCTTGGTTTCTGCCAGTCAACCCAGTGGAAAACTCCTAATAGGAGAGGTGGGGGCACAACCAGGTCCACGGCGGTCTCCTCACCATGGGTTTGATGGGCGGGTTTTTCGACCACCAAAGTCATAATCAGGCCCGTAGTCTCCCACCAAAGGAGCCCCTAAAGGGTTCACCTGAGCCCTGGCATGTAGGCTGCCACCCTGCAGTCCCAGATCCATTTGTAATTTGGGAAGGCTTGATGACCAACTCTTATTGGCAGGACCTTTGAGTTTCTACATGCACCAGCCATTGATTTGAAGTGTGGTTTCAGACAACCCTCCAACTTTCTGAATAATAAAGTATCGAGCTGCCCAACACCCCAATGATCATTTTGTGAACTTTGTCCCATGTTAGCCTTTATTGCTGATGAACAGCCAAGGGCTGCAAAGCTAGGACTAAGCCCTTGTACTAGTGGTCAGGTTTCCTTCTAACCTGAAACAATGTGAAGGTCCGCAGGTAACCCAAGCAATACAAGAGCCTAACGAGTTCTTCTGCCCAGTGTACCACAGAAGAAGGCTTCTTTAAGTTCAGGCTTAATGACTGGGTATAATGAAAAATTTCTAGAGCTCCTAAAACCCTTCACTATCACTAAGTGGCAGGCTTGCCCGAGAAACTGACCACTACAGGTGCAAGGTAGAGAGTGGTGACTCAGCCTAGTAAGGACATTCGTCTCTGCACCAACTTTTGTTATTTTTGTCCTCGTCATTGTTCCAAATTCCAAACGTTTGAGTGGCATTCTGTATAATAATGGTGGAGTGCTCGAGTTCCAAATGAATTAATGTTTGCTCCTTATTAGCTTTCAGGAGTTTTGTGCGCTACATCTTTAATACATTCCACTTTTCAGATTTCTTTTTATTCGTAATTTAGGGGATAGATATTCAAGATCAAAACACTATTTACCTGTCACATGCTTTCTCTATTTATAGTTAGAGCCACACTTCAATGAGTCTGGTGTAATAATTTATCTCCAATCCTACTCATTCTTTTATCTGTTTTATTATTGGTCAACCTGCCATATTTCCTAGTAGCTGCTAACCTCCTGAGCCCTACTCCTTGACTCTTTATTCATGTCTGGCTTCCACCCTCTAATCCCTCCCCTCTTCTTCTCATTCTACCACCTTTGGACTACTGCTTTCTCCTGTGATCACGTGCCCTCGTTTTATCTTCTTCTAGTATTTTGCTTGTTGAACTTTATTCCAGCATTCACTTTTAGTGAAAAGGAGATGTATGCATGTTAAAACTTTAAAAGAGGTGAAAAGGCAATAAAAAGACCTGCATGCAAATACACACAAGTGGGAGGCACATGAATTTCAGTTGGTGGTATTAAAATGTAAGGGTGGCATTATTTGAACTAAAAGAAAAGCAGGGACCTGTGGTGTACCATTTAATTAAAACAGTGTTACATTGTATCAGTGGTTTACTATGTTCTTCTGTCTCTATTCATCCCATGTTTGTCTGGTCTAGAGATAACCATAGCGGTATCTCAACCCTCAAGTAACTAATAAAATGTAGATAAAAAACACATACAAATATACATACATAGAGGGACTCTGGGTCAGCCCTCCTCATTCTTTTGTTCTTCACTGTCATTCACATTTTGCTTATGCCTAGTACAGGAGAGGAAAATTGATCAGACATTGGTTCACTTGCAGTGTGATGAATGGCATGATCACATGCACACAGCTCTATATAAAGAAGTGGTTCTCAGTGTCAGGACTGGTGGGACAATGATTTACCTTACTAATACCTTTCTTGACATTGTCTGCACCCTTTTTTAGTCACTTGTGTATAAACTATATTTTCATGTCACAGTGGGTTCAAAAACATTAGTATCTTTTTCTTGTGTGAATAAGAACCATATTGTCCTTTAATGTGTATTAAAACAAATAAGGGTTTCTATACCTGTCCAACATGAACCAGCTTGCTCTGAAGCATCTTTATTGTTCTACTAAACTGATACAGTGAGACAGTGAGACATCGGGAGGCAGGAGGACTACAGGTCCCAGCATTCTTCTTGGGTCCCTGGAGGTGGCCTAAGGCTCGACCTCACCTGTGCTGGGTTACTGATGTTTTATAGCAAGCTCTTCACTCCTGCAGCGTGGGGCAGTGAGACATCGGGAGGCAGGAGGACTACAGGGCCCAACAGTCTTCTTGGATCCCTGGAGGTGGCCCAAGGCTCCACCTCACCTGTGCTGGGTTACTCGTGCTTTATAGCAAGCTCTTGACTCCTGCAGTGCGGGACGCACCCGGGCATAGCCTTGGCCAAAGGCAGTCCTTTCCTGTCCCCAACAGTGCCAAGAAAAGCCAGGGCAGGGCCACCCCCATTGATTGTTTGGTCCCCCAGGAGGCCCTTCCTGAGATTTGGGGGCTTCGCGACCTCAGGCACCTATTTTTCACGCTAGTCAATCTCTTTGTCCTTATCACACTAGAATTACATGCCCAGCCCAACATATAATTTAAAGTTCTTACCACTGGTCTGGAGTGTCTAGTGCAATTAAAACAAGATAATTCAATAACTTGGCATACTCTTTACATCTTGTACTGGTACCTAGAACTCTATTGCACAAATGTATATAGTCAAATGAAAACTTTATCTGTATTAAATTTTATATGCCATACCGATAACTAGAGTGCAGGGGCAAAAGAGAAAGGTCTTACCATGGTAAAACGGAAAGCGTTGGATGGCCCTTGGGTCGAGGGAGCATGAAGAAAATCCCTAGACACACGGCAGAGAATTGTACTTTGGCAGGGATTGATGAGTTAATTGAGGAGGTGGAGGGGTCACTTGTTCATAAGGACAAACTCCATGGCAAGTTAGGTAATGGGTCTGCTCCTAAGGTTAAATTCAAAGGGCTACTCCACAGGGGAATAAGGTCCTTTCTCCAACAAGCTAAAAAGGTGCGGTCCCCCAAACCCTAACAGTAAGGATAAATCAAGTAGGAATATATCCCCCCTCTACCCAACTCGACATTCCCTGAAATGATAGACTCGGACTGCATGTCTGTCAGGAATCCTTAAGGTACCTCCTGCATTATCTGTCAGCATCCCCAGGGATTATGATTAAATCATATCTCTGTTCTTGGTTAAACCTTCATGTTTGTAAGTAAACATAATGTGCTGTGTTACACAATTGGTTTTATCAATGCTTGTTTTACCAATGCTTGTTTGCTAATGTGAACAGGTGTAAACATGTGCTTCTAATTGGGTGTGGTGTAGACATGTGCTTCTAATTGGGTGTGGTGACACATCCACATGTGGAAACTCAACTGCTTTCCTGATTGGCTATAAATAGCAGAATGAAGCATGCCTCCCTGCTTGGCTTTGTTTTGCTTCCTGATCTCAGCATCTGTTTTGGCAGTCCAGCCCCTGCTGTCATCCTCTTATTCAGGACTTTTGAGGCAATTATTTTCTTCGTTCCTGTACCAGCTGACACCAGGCATTCCTCCAGCACTCCGGAAAAGACTGCAACTAAGTGACTAGTATTCTCCAGGGAGTTTGTTCTTTGAGCGCCGCGCTTTCCTAGAACAGCTGGTGTATTTCAGACCTAGTACTTTGGCAGAGTGCTTATCTTGAAGAAACAAATGCATTTCTGAACATTCTACATTATATTTGAAGTTACTTGACTAAATGTGCTTCAGGAAATCTGCTTGAGCTCAAGTACTACAAAAAATTACAGTGTAATTTTAAAAGAGCATTTACTTGACTTTTCTTTCTCTAATAGCATAACTCTTGGATTTAAATTGTGTCATTCATGCTTGTGTTTCAGGTTTGAGGAATTTGCTTTTGAAGGGTTTTTCACACACACAGTGAAACTAAACTAAACTGTGCCACCCTAACTGTTTAAACCCAAGTGGACATTTGTATTTCTTGGATTGTTTTTGTTCCTTTTAGTTTAACCCTATACATGCAGGAAAGTTATACGTGATATAATTAATGACCATGTTTGTCTTTCTTGTACATGATAAGTGCAACCACAGTTCTAATAATAGTGTGCAACAGTAAATCTCTGTGAAGCCAGCCCTAGTGTTGCAGTACTTATTGTTATGGTACTCAGTTTGGGTTTTTGGTAATGCAGTGCTAGTAATTGTGCCAACAGTTATTATTATCTAAGAAAAGTGCTGGAGCATCCTGGTGTTCTTCTACCGCTCCTGTGCTCACATCAAAAAGAGAGATTCAGTTTCAAGGAAGTTGAGTGCACTAACTCTACTATCGCTCTGTCAACAATGACCTGCCCCCCCGAAGATACAGTGTGCCTGGCTGGACCGGCAAGACGTGGCAGTGTTGTTTGTCTCTTTCTCTTCCACTCCCCCTTTCCTTTTGAGACACCTGCCGGGGTTTCTGTGTCCACCAGGAAGTGCTGAGAGGTGTTCCAGGAGGTCGGGGGCATACCATCGCCCCTGCAGACATCCTGCTTTTCAGGTGAGTGGCCCAGTCTCAACAGTGTCTGAGCAAATCCCAACCTTATCATCCAAAATTAACACAGTGGAATGCTCCAATAGATAGCAGGTATTGGATACCGCAGAACCCATTGAGGTAGAAACTACAGCGTTTAGGCATCCCCCCAATAGAGATAGTATCCCTCTCATCGATCAGTTGCAATCCCTAAAGAACTCAATTACCAGTTACGGGATTGCATAAGTCGATTGGCTGGCAATTTAAATAGCAAATTGAATAAATTAACAACACTGGTAAGGGAAACGAATAAGCCCAGGGAAGATCTGTGGGATGGGATGGGACCAATATTTGTAAAACAACCCCCACACACTAGAAGCTACCAACACATGAGAACTTGGCTCCTCACGTTGACCACAGTAGCACAGCCAAAGAAGATTTGACTGAAACTAGGAATTTAGGGGCAATATATCCATGGGTCAAGTCAATTCCTGTAGGGAATAGACAAAAAGCAGCCCACAGCATGACCAGAGGAAAACTTACTCAATATTTATCCACATAGACAACAGAGGATTAGGGAAGAATAATGGTCTTAAAGATCAATATGATATTCATTTGATTACTGTTCCCAAATTGCCACCGGAAGAGAGGGAATCACAAGAATTGCTTACCAACAAAGTGATCCACTGGATAAGACATTCTAGAAACTTCAGGTCTGTTATCAGAAAAGACATTCTGTATGCAAGGCACCTTAAGAAATCAAATAGTTCCCATGATACAATAGGGATAAAACTAAAGTCCCAGTATTTGGTGGAGGGACTAATAGCGCTCAAACTTAGATTCCAGACACCAAAAATATCACAAATAATACTAAAACTTAGTGACTCAAATGAAATTAGGCCCCTAGATGCCACCAATCTTGCACAAGGCTGGATTGATGGACAACAGGAAGTTAATTGACAAGAGGTGATTACAAGTAATGAAGGGCCTCCACATAGGGAAATCTTGGGAAGAGAGCGGGAAGTATGGTAAGCTTGAAGACCATTAGCAATGGTGAAATTCCCCCAGAGTTTATCCCAAATCTTCAAACAGAGCGGCCTAGTAAATTGAACTTGGAGAACCAGATCAAAGATAAAGCTACTGATGATAAGAGTATGCCCATGGTAGAAGCCGATTGCATAAGACTAATATCCGGGAATGTTATTGGCATAAAGGCTAAGCTCACAGATCCTGAATGGGGAAACTTTATAGATTCATATAATATAATACTCCTACAGGAGACATGGGCTACCAATCAAGTCCATAGGCCTGGCTTTATGACATTTACCCAAAATGCCATCCCCTTGCCCGCAGGAAGGGCCTTAGGGTGCCTCTTGACCTGGTTACAGCCAGACTTTTTCCCTTCAGTAAAGGTTGTTCGCTCAGAGAGTAGTGATCTCTTAGAAATATGTATATCCACCAATCAAGGCTTTAAATATGTGGGCATAATGAACATATATGAAAGATCTGTTTCATCAAGCTGCTTTTCTACCACGGTTGACCAACTTTCTGACGTGCTTGGTAAACTACACAAGGGAGTGATAAAAATTATAGCAGAATCATTTTCTAGACTAGGGCTCCTAGATGTTACTGGGAAAAAGTCATCCAATGTTGCTATACAATTAATGGACCTAGGTATGGCATGTGGTATGAAAATAGTAAATGGAAATACAAGATCTAACTGCCCCTGCACCCAACCTTCAAAAGAGGAGCAATAACAACTCATATAGATTATATCTTCTTGGATAATAACTTGTGGCCCTTTTTAATGAATATGGAGATTATTGCTAGAGTAGATAGTGACCATCATGCATTAAGCGTCATGTGGATTTTTGTGGTTTCAAATGTGCAAATTTGAAACCAACTAGAAATGTTGATATAGTCCAGGTTACTATGAATAGGAGGAATGTAAAATGGCCAGCAGTTATGAATAATAGTATGATCCTGAACCAAATTTATAGCCCTTTCACGTAAAGCTTTCCTTACTAATGTATGGAAACAAAGGCAGCATAAATCTCCAGTACCTACATACTCAACTGATGAGATTTATAAGAAAACTATTTAGAAAGACAGTGAAGAGAGGTATTTGTCCCAAATTGCCCCAGAGGTGGTTTACCAAAAAGTGTTGGATTGCCAAGAATAGTCTCTTGGAAGCTGTTAAATCAGACTGCCAGGCCCAGATTGTAATAGCCAAGAAGGCTTGCAAGGCTACCCTGAAAGAGACAAAGAAACAATGGGAAATTGCTCAGTGGGATGATCTAGCAGCAGCCCTTACACAAGCTGATATAAAAACCTTCTGGAAAGGCATCTCGGATGGAACGCACATGGCAGATACCCATCTAGAGCTAGTAATTCCTCCTGAGAAATGGATGACACACTTTGAGGGCCTTTATGCTGAGTGGTGCAATATAAAGAGTAGGAAACAGAAACATGACTGGGGTTTAGCAAGCGAGCATAGTGTTCCTACATGTAAAGCTTACCTACTGGCCGGCAGAGAGAGGAAGGCGATGGCGTTTACCCTAAATGAAACAGCTATTGCCCAAAGACAAATGAAAAGGGAAAAGGCCCCTGGCCTTGATGGTATCCTGTGTGATATGTATCTTTCCCAACCTGACGTATGAATCCCTTATCTCATCTCCCTCAGTAATGCTATCTTAAGGGGTGAGGGTATTCCTTCCTTGTGGCAAGGGGAAGTCATAATCCCATTGTATAAAAAGGGAAATAGAGATGAGCCGGCCATTTATAGGCCCATAAGCCTAATTGACTGAAGCCAGAAGATCTTCTGTAGGCAGGTCCCGGCCAGACTCCAATATTGGCTTGATAACAACTCAATCCTTGCAGAGGAACAGGCAGGCTATAGGACCAAAACTAGTGCCTTGACCAGGTTTTTCGATTCATAACTATATGCTAGAAATATGCATCTTTGAGGCAGGACCCCCCTTTGGTTGCATTTATAGACTTACGAGCAGCATTTCTTCTGGTACCGAGAGACATCTTATGGGAGGTTTTGGAAGCATATGGAATTTCTGGTGATCTCCTGTAGATCCTGAGAGTATTGCACCAAGATACATATGCAAAAGTCAGATGGAACAGAGGAGGGGACCTTACATCTAAAATCCCCATTAAGCAAGGTGTTAGACAAGGGTGCATGCTTGTGCCAACATTGTTTAGCTTGTACATAAATGGCTCAGTGAAAAGGCTGTTACAATGTAGGCACGATGTGCCTAAAAGTGCTGGGGTATCTGTATCACTCCTTATGTTTGCAGATGATAAGCTTTTAATATCAACATCCCCTATGGAACTACAATGTGAGCTGGATACCTTTGATGCTTTCTGCTTTAAAAGAAGTTTAGAATAAAATCAGTCAAATTCCGAGTTTATGACGATCAACCCTCTTCAGCCCTCCAGAAAGAAGCCGATAATTTGTGGAGCTCCACTAGAACAAGTTCAAAATTTTGACTACCTGGGGGAAGGCTGACAGATAACATGCACTGGGTACCTCACCTAGACAAAAGTAACTCTATCCTATTTCAGAGGGCAATTGCTATACAGAGAAGATATAAAGCTACTGGGGTGGGGCTCAGTCTCCTCCACATATGGGGCTGAGATTTGGGTCTATGCAACTGTAATACTATTGTCAGACAGAAAATGTTTGTCAGGGCTTTGTTTGATCTCCCAACGAGTGTACCCCTTCTAGTACTAATTTATGACCTGTCCCTAGATAGGATTCACCATTTGACTGCTTTGAGACCCCTTGTGTATTGGGTAAAATTGTGGTCATCTGCGGAATCCTATCCATGTAGGAAATTGCTGGTCGAATTGGTATCCTTAGACTTACAAGTGCGCATACCTTGGCTAAGACATGTAAAACAAATAACGGATATGTTAAAAATGGAGGAATTGTGGAGCAGGCCTTGGTCAATGGGGAAAGACACTGCAGAAATTGAAAAAAGAATGTTGGGATCACATTGTGTTAAGAGCATGGGTTGATCAGAAAAAACGGACGTATGACTGTGCAATTTTTGTTACATAAGTGTATTCCCAAATTCGAACCATATGTTGACAGAATCACTCCCCTCCAAGCAAAACGACAATATGTTTTGTTCAGATGTGGGGTTCTTCCCCTTAAATCCTTCACTGCAAGTTGGGGAAAAAAATTCAGCGACCAATTTTCCTGCCCACACTGCTTAGTGCTCAATTCATCCGAGGTTCATTTTTTGTCCACATTACACCCAGGCGTGGAAAAAATTGATAATTCAACTATGCAAATTAATGGGTGTGAGACAATACAAGATAAAATTATGAATCCTAAAAAGTGAAATCCAAGAAACAATTGTGTTTGCAGTTTCTTGCTATTTGCACTGGCTTGGAGAATTAGACTGAGAATTACGACTTAAAAGACCCAGTAACCATGTGGACCCAAACAGATACAATCTAATTATGACTCTAGAATAGCATTTTATGTGATTGTTGAACTTATTGTGGGTTGCCTGATGTAAATATTCAACATGGTAAAGTGTATGACTTTTAAATTATTTTAGTATGTACATGATCTGCAGTTTCTCGTTATTTGCACTGGTATTCGAAATTGAGGCTGTGAACTAGTGACCCATTAATTATGCAGGCCCAAATAGACACAATCTATGAAAAACTTTGATATAGTATTCCAAGTGATTGTTGAATTTGTTTGTGGGTTGACTGTTGCAAATAATTGACAAGACAAATTGTACACATTTTAATAGATCTTAGTATGAACAAGATTTTAATGAATTTTATTTATTTATTATGATATGCACTTTTATGACTTCATAGCTGAAACAAAGTATTTATTTTTACTAAACTTATAGGTCATGGTTATTTTTTGTTATTTTTTATTTATTCCACACTTAAGCAAATGCATGTTTTCTTTTTCTTTTTGTAGCATATGCTTGCAATAAAAAATAACCATTGGACCTTATTTCCATAGCCAGATTTACTGGGCTTGCCAATCACTTTTCATATAAGATTAGTGAAGTGAGACGTGCACCCTAACCGGAGTAAGTCGCCCTTTTTTTCAAAGAGCAAGCAGTCTGACACCTCTTTTACATTAATCCTAGGCTCGGTTATTGCTGTGTTAGATGCTCAAGCACAAACAAAAGTTGTTATAAGGATTTTTTGGGGCTCAGGCATTACTTAATTGCGGGAGGGGGCTTGTTCTGAACATCCTTGAATTTTATACCCATTTTCTGACAATTCAAGCCCACATGATGCCAAATACAGGTTCAGAAATGGGGTCAGGTAAAAAAAAAAAAGTTTCAATATGCCTTGGCAATTAAGGATGGCAATGCATACTGTTTGTATTACGTTAAAGACGTTAAAGCCAATAAAAGATATGATTTAGCCCGGGCCACAGAGATTATTAGAACGGCCTCGTGCAAACAGGGACAGAATTAGACGTAGGCAAAAAGTTGAAATAAGGAACTAGTCAGAAGTGAGGCAGAGAAACTTCACTTTCCTTTGATAGATGGGGCAAGGGCAAATGCCCAATATGCCAATGCCTCCAAAACATCTTTGTCACAAACAATTGTCCTCATCTCAGAACAGACGCGTCAATACACGCTCCCTGGATTCCGTCTAATTTGAAAGAAAATAAAATGTATCTGATGTGATCATGTTATTTTAACATCCTGCTCTCCTGGCAGAAGAAATCATTTTTTTTTTACTGAGATGTTCTGCATAAAATACATTGGACCGCAAGAAATCATTGCAGTTGGCTCAGATACCATGAGCCTTTGTGGGAACATCATGCCTGCTGACAACTCAGACAGGACAGGGTGTCTGTCTTGACTCGGGAACATCATTCAGGATCGGTTGCACGGCAAGGCTTGATTGGCGACAGCAGCTAAACCCCTGGCTCGGGACAGCAACATCCCACACTGATAAAGTCATTGCTGACACTCGGGGCCAATTTATCGCATCTAGAGGGCTCAGGGGACTACTCTCTCCGAAGCCGAAGAGAGCTGGGTTACTGCGGAGCACACGAGCCTTTTGTGTTTGCTGTCAAAGCCCTTAGCAGCTGCTGCGCCCCCACCCTCGCCCGGCTCGGATTACCCTTTAGCACCGGGAGCCAGTGATAACACCGCCTGCAAAATAACGGCGGTCCAGGGACCGCCGGCTCGTTACATTCCGTAACCCAACTAGACTGTGAGGAAAATGATACTTTTGTAACGAAAAGAACAGTTCTCTGTTCACTTTCTTTAAAAAACGCACCCAAGAGGCCACTCAGTTTTAACATGCTTGATTTTTTATTTCCAACAGTTTTTATGTTTTAGTAGTCTGGGGTTTGCAACACACAGCTCTGACTGCGGTTTATTTTCCTTGTGCCGTGATATAATGCCCCATTTTGTGCTGGGGTAATGAAGGCACCCCCAGGTTTTTTTTATAGTGTTGCCAAGGCCATGCACAGAAATGCCAGCTAGGCCTTCTGCTGGAAGTGATTTCAGGGCCGGACTGGCAATCAAAATTACATTGGGCATGTATGGTAATACCAACTGCATAATGCAAGAGGCCACCACTAGACTGGGACCGTGGGGGTTTCAATGACCGAGTCAAGAGATCCCTTGTTGCACAGAGAGTAGCCTACTAGCTCGTGGCCTTCGAACAAAAGACGTGGGCCCTGTATCCATCTGCAGATGCACCAAGTGATGGGCTGCCACTTGCAGTATGAGCGGCGCCATGCCCTGATATATTGTTGTCATCCAATGACGAGGGAGAGAGACCATGCACCAGCTACCATGCCGGCTCTAACCAGAAGGGACAGGAACCAACACTATTCTACACTCCGACCTTGATCAAATAAAATACGTGAAATAATTTGACAGGGATTTTCCCTTTTCAGTAACCATTTGGGCTTCTACCTAATTTGCCACTTTCCCTGTGTATTTGTAGTCTATAAAAAGTATACAGTAGATGAATTTGCTTAATGAATCACACAGTGTAGTCAGATTCCACTTGCCTTCCACATTCTTCATCATCTTACCTGATTGTTGGCTTTGTGGGCAAGTGTCCTGCCATTGCAGTAACTCTACACTCTATCTGCATGACATATTTGTGAAGTTGCCACCATACGTCCTACATTGCATTCAGAAAGGAACCATGTTGAACCACCTCCATCTCTTTCCTTTCAAAAGCATAAGATACAGTAATTCCCCAGTTAGTTGCAAAGTAACTTTCCTCTAGCTCAGTGTGCATGCCTGCCTTGAAGCTCACATCTACCAATGTCTCAACTGCCATGCACCTGGTCATGTTATGAATCCTCCTTAGCAACCAGGCAGATATCAACAAAAAGCATGCAGAGGTCAGACAATGTTCTACCTACATATCACCCAGGCACACCTAATTTGAAAGTCTTGTCTGTTACAGTCCTGCTACAGGGACCATTTTGTGCTGAATAATATGAAAAAGCATTGTCATTTGGATATTGATTATGATAGACATCACTTGAGGTACAAGGCTGTTTACTGTGTCAGAGGACTCTTCACTGCAGAAATCTACTTAGAGTCCATGATCCTCAGGCAGCAGATCTTCCCAACCTCTCTGGACTGGGTCTGTATCTGCAGCCCTCTCATAATTTTGGGTTTGGTCCATTATCTGCAAAACACATCCATGAATAACTAAATACAGATATAATGCCAGTGTCCTCATTGCCCTAATATGACTAACACAAATTACACACTGCTGAGACATTCCATACAAGCGACAGAGCTATAAGGCCATACCCTTCCAGAGCATGATAAAGCAGTGCAAAACACCAGAATACAGCGTAAAACAACTGGATATGTGTGCGTGGACTTGGTTTGTTCTAGGGTTTACTATTCTGGAGACCAGACGTCTAACCCCGGCCTTAACTCTGCGTCTAGAATTCAGATGATCTTTGGCAAATCACTTTATCTTTCATGGCGTCAAACTGTATACATATATTTGGGGTGATATATGTGTGGTGAAGACTATATTTGCACTGTCCAATTCACTTTTCAAACCTGGGCTTGACTTAAATTAACTTGTGTTTAGGTAATCTGGCCCCAACCGGACCTCACATACTCTGTTCCTTATACAGGTTTAAGATGTTCCTGCTCCATATAAATATTTTGTTTGGAAAGTGCTGCCCTGATTCCTAGTGCTACCTAGGGCTAAGTTTATTCTATACTTAAAAATACCCAAATCTAGTTATAAAAAATAATATATAAATTACCTTAAGGACTTAAAGAAAAATCTAAGAGAACATGAAATCATGCTAAGTTTCCAAAATCGGTAAAGCTATCACGAAAGCATGACTTAACCTCCCTAATATGCACATGACAATCGTCCGTCTTCCAGAAGATGTATACATTTTCTGTGATGTGACTGCAACTTGCTGCTGAGGTTTTTAACAAGGGAGGGAGGGGTGTAGCACCCTCCTCCTCATCTTTAATGACATTTGGGCCTAGATTTACTAGTGGTTTGTGGAGATGTTAAAGCGACATAAAGCAAGGCAAAGTGTCACAAACAGAACCCGTGATCTGGTGTTGCATGCACAGCTATTTTTTGTTTCCACGGTGCCAAAACTGGTATGCACCACCCTGTTTTTAATTAAGCAAAGGAAACATAGCTCTATGAATGCGGCATGATCTGGTTTTGCTCTAAATGTAAAAGCTAATGGAAGCAAATGGTCAAGACTCAAGAAGTACATTGATTGTTGAACATACGGCTAATATATGAGCTTTACCAAAAATCACACATCTTAAATGTCTGGCTCTTGTGCCGTTGCCTACACAGATAAATGTGTACTGGATGATGCACCCCAAGTACAAATCCTATGCTAGACACTGCAGCTGGCCTTTGTGTAAGGCCGTGCTTCAAGGAAAGCAAACATATTTAACAGTAGCGCCTCTGGTAATATGATTGTTAACTATAGCCCTGGTCTGGTTTCTATCCTTTGCACAGTGCAGGACAGTCATTTCTTTACGCTGCACTCCATTGTGTGAAAGATAATAAATCTTGGAACCTTATTACCTCTTCACAGTGCTCGGAAAATGGCAATTTTGCATTAATAAAGTCAACAATTCTTTTGGATGAAGCAGGGCTTTATGTACTGGTGGGATGGCAGAAAAAAATGAACATCCTTGCTTTTAATTAATGCATATGTTAAGAAAATAGAGCTGGTTTTGGGACAAATAAGATTAATTGATTTTATGAAAAGAAAATGTGAATCAAAACAACTTCTATTCAGTGTGGGAGTGTTTCAAAGGGAATACGCCTAGATGCAATATATAATTATTGAGTTTATTATTTTTACCCTCCTTATTTCTCGTTTCTCTACACACCATCCACTCCCACCAATCAGAAGAACTGTTTGGTACTGACCAATGACAATCATTTTCATTGAAAAATACCTGCTTAGCTATGAATGATGTTAACACTGCATTAAATCAAAAGGTAAACATGTCCCTTTCTAGTTCTGCCAATTTATACAGTTTGTAAGGGCTAGTTATGAGACACAAGCCTCACCGGCAAACTTAACTAACGATATCCAACTCCATTTCTCTGACTCATCACAATAGCAGATGAGTTCGTATAAAGGAAAAAAGATCTGAAAAAATCTGCAAGGGGCAAGTGAAGCGTGCTGGTTCCATATAAATTAGCTGAGGACTTACATATAAGGTACCTTGGCAATAATAATGCAAGGTATTTGATCTTTGAGCTGTCTTTATTTCCCAGCTTACAGATATTCAGGCTACACCCAAGGCTGTTTTCAATCACAGTAATTGCAGGCTACATCTATCTTCATCTGCTGCACCACACCTATAACACCAGAGACAGATGTTTGCATCAGGCCTAGCCCAGGCAGGACAGATGTGTCCTGGGAATCTGCTATAAGTCCATATTTTGCATGTACAAGAATAATGAATTTTAAATGCTGGACCAAATATATATATATATATATATACATATATATATATATATATATATATATATATATATATATATATATATAAATAAAACAAAGGTTACAGGGACATTATAGTTAGGAAATACAATAAAAAAAAACATAGAAATTCACTGAAAAAAACAAAGGTTACAGGGACGTTATAGCTAGGCTCACATATTAAATGTACAAAGCAATAGAAATTCACCAGTTACAGTGTTATCTCAAGTAACTATAACTTGTTCCCCAACATGCCCTTTTTTTTGGACAGAAAGGTTACTGAAATATTACATTGGTTTTCAATTATGTTATCAAAGATGTCATGAGTACCGTAATTTGTGAGATAATTAGCAGTGCATGGTGAGGGTGCAAGTTAGAGTTGCGTGGCCCCCCTCCAGTGTGGAAGTAGCCCCAGGGAGGTAGTGGTGCCTGGGGCTTGGGGGTCCGAAATGGGCCACCTTTACATTTCATACTATTAGATCCGGGGACGTGGTCATCCCTGGGGCTGCGGGTGTTGCGCGCCCCCACACATAATGTAAAGATAGCCCCAGGGAGGTGGTGGTCTCTGGGGCTTTGGGGGGGGCTGATGGGCCTACCCCACACAATATAAATGTAGCCCCGGGAGGTGGTGGTCCCTTAGGCTGCAGGGTGGGGGGAGCACGTGCCCCCAGCCACTCAATTCTGAGATAACCTGAGGCAGTGTTTCCCGGGGCTGTGGGGGAGGCTGATGGGCCTCCATCACACATTTAAATAGCCCTGGGGAGGTGGTGGTCCCCGGGGGTACAGTGGGGCAGACAGCCTTCCTGTTACAAATAAACAATGACCCCAGGACTTGGCCCACAAGGGGGCTTAAAAGTGCTGGAGCCCGTGCTTCATTTTCTTTTTTTGTTAATTTAGGGCAGATGTGCTGCTATTTTCGCTGTAAATTAAAAAAAAATGCATTTTAGCCCTGGGGGGGGGGGGGGGGGGGTCCCTGTGGGACCCCACCATTAGAATTAAGGGGTCAGGGTGGCACTACACTGGCCCCCATGTACGTCAATTCGCCAAAATGCCAGAGGTAGCAGGAATGACATTGCACGCCATTTGAGCTTTACTTTTACTCACACACATTCTTACACACTGACGCTATTACGCATTCACACATACACACATACTGACAAACACAGACTCTCACCTGCAGGCACGCACAGACCATACATTTAAAAGTATTTTTATTCACCTCAGATGCCAGTGAGGGTAATTTTCCAGCTAACCGTTTTTGATTCTTTATTACACTGATAGTGAATAATTTATTATTCACTATCAGTGTAATACAGCACTGATAGAAAACAAGGAAAATTGAGATCTAAATGGAGCTCCAACTGAAGTCTGCCAAAACAAACTGTCCCTGTTCTCCTGGTACTGATTTTGCCAACTTTGAGGACAGGGGTTGCAAAGGAAGTGCCAGGGGCCGCCAGGAGCAAGGCAGGGGTCGCAGCTGCAACACCTGGTGGCCCCTAAATGACGTCCATGCAGGCCCCTTGTCTCTTTTTTTTTTACACTTTTGTTGTGGGACTCGGCTCAAACTGAGCACCAAGCTGGATGCCAACACGTCCTGGTTTGAAGTGTTGGCAGCCAATCAGAGCAGTGCATTTCCCTTCATGAGCTCGTCAGTATTTGCAAAGTGATCACGGCCAGAGATATCTACATTTATTTTCCCTTTAATATCTCCAAAACTACTGAATGGATTTACACCAAATAGGCGAAAGCGCAATCTACGTAACAAAAGCTAACTTTGGTGTAATTCTGTCCAGTGGTTCTGTCTGTAGTTGTGTCTAAAGTTCCTATGGGAATTAACATGGGAAGCACAACTTTTTTGACCCCACCCCCCTTTTTCTCGGCCCCTTTTTGACGGATCACCCTGAAACTTTCTGTGTGCAATAAAAATCACTGGAGCACTTTTTTGGGGAAAATTTCATGAAGATTTGTGAAATGATGCTCAAGATATAGGCAAGAAGCACTTTAACAAAATGCTTCTGCTAAATGCTACCTAGTGGCGACCGCCACTAGGTAATACACAGCATACACAGATGATCATTGATATGCTTGTCTATTGCTTGACACATAGGGGGTCATTCCGACCCCGGTGGGCGGCGGGCGCCGCCCGCCGGGCAGAAACCGCCAAAAGACCGCACCGCGGTCAAATGACCGTGGCGGTCATTCTAACTTTCCCGCTGGGCCGGCGGGCGATCTCCAAAAGATCGCCCGCCGGCCCAGCGGGAAAGCCCCTGCAAAGAGGAAGCCGGCTCCGAATGGAGCTGGCGGATTTGCAGGGGTGCGACGTGTGCAGTGGCACCCGTCGAGATTTTCAGTGTCTGCAAAGCAGACACTGAAATTCTTTGTGGGGCCCTGTTAGGGGGCCCTGCACTGCCCATGCCAGTGGCATGGGCAGTGCAGGGGCCCCCGGGGGCCCCATGACACCCGTTCCCGCCAGCCTGGTTCTGGCGGTGTAAACCACCAGAAACAGGCTGGAGGGAAGGGGGTCGGAATCCCCATGGCGGCGCTGCAAGCAGCGCCGCCATGGAGGATTCCCTGGGCCAGGGGTAAACTGGCGGGAAACCGCTGGTTCCCCTTTTCTGACCGCGGCTTTACCGCCGCGGTCAGAATGGCCCGGGAAGCACCGCCAGCCTGTTGGTGGTGCTTCCTATGCCCTCCACCCTGGCGGTTTAAAAACGCCAGGGTCGGAATGAGGGCCATAATGTGTTTATTTTTGACAATAAGTATTATCTCTAACATCAGGACACAGGATTGGGCACCTTCTTGGCCCTCACCTATGCTAATTTGTTCATCTGGTGTTGGGAAAAGGAGGTGGCCTGGGGTGAGGAAAATGATCAGTACATGAAACAGGTGGCACTGTGGAAAGAGTTTATAGATGACCTATTTGTGTTGTGGGTGGGGACTGAGGTAGAGTTCATTGACTTTATTGAGAGACTGAACTGTAATATGAGAAAGTAGCCTCTTTCTAACATGGTTACCCCCATTTTTGGCCTGTTTGTCAGTGTGTTTGACTGTGTCACTGGGATCCTGCTAGTCAGGACCCCATTGCTTATGGTTTGTGGCCTACTTGTCAGTATGTTTCACTGTTTTTGTCAGTATGTTTGACTGTGTCACTGGAGTCCTACTAACTAGGACCCCCGTGCTTATGCACTCTCTGTTCCCCAATGTGTCACTACATACTGGTAACCCAGTATTTCACCCCAAATTGGCATATTGGTTCCCCCTTATACGTTCCTAGTAGATGGTACCTAGGTACCCAGGGAATTGGGATTCTAGGGGATCCCTATGGGCTGCAGCATTACTTTTGCCACCCATAGGGAGCCCATACAAATGCTTCTACAGGACTGCCATTGCAACCTGTGTGAAATGGTGCATGCAGGTCACTTATAAGTCACCTAGATGTCAAGCCTTCCAACCCTGAAGGCTGGGTGCAGAGTACCTGTGTGTGGGGGCTCCCCTGCACTAGCAGAGGTGCCCCCAGGTCATCCAGGACCATTTCCCCAGACTTTGTGAGGGCAGGGATGCCATTTTACACATACACTGGACATAGGACAATACCTATGTCCAGCTTCACAATGGTAACCCCGAATATGGCCATGTAAGGTGTCCAACACCTGGGAATTGTACTGAATACTGATTCTAGTATTGGTTGTACAATTACATGCAGTCTGGTGGCTCCACAGTGGACCCCCAGTACTGCCATACCAGTCTTCTGAGGTTTTCCAGGCAGCCCCAGCTGCTGTCACCTCACAAACAGGTTTATGTCCTCCTGTTGCTTGAGCAGCTCAAGCCTAGGAAGGCAGAACAAAGGATTTCCTTTGGGAGAAGGGTGTTGCACTCTTTCCCTTTGGAAATAGATGTTACAGGTACGGGAGGGGTAGCCTCCCACAGCCTCTGGAAATGCTTTGAAGAGCACAGATGGTGCCCTCCTTGCATAATCCAGTCTACACCTGTTCAGGGACCCCAGTCCCTTCTCTGGCATGAAACTGGACAAAGGAAAGGGGAGTGACCACTCCCCTGTCCATCACCACCCCAGGGGTGGTGCCGAGAGCACCTGCAGAATGTCCCTGGGTTTTGCCATCTTGGATTCCAAGGTGGTCGGGCACTCTGGAAGCATCTGAGTTGCCAGTGCCAGCAGGTGACATCAGAGCCCTCCCCTGATAGGTGCTTTCCTGGTTAGGTGACCAATCCCCCCCTTCAGGGCTCTTTAGGATCTCTCATCTGGGTGTTTATTCAGATTTGGATTGCAAGACTCCAGCAGGAATTCTCTGCATATTTACTTCATCTTCTACCAACAGAACAGCAGCTGAACCCTCCAGGAACTCTACAAAGTACAACAAAGAAGCAAAGACGACTTCTGCAACATTGTAACTTCAGCTTCTGCCAGCAACTGCAACAGTTTCCAGGTCGTGCATCCTCTGAGGACTGCCTGCCTTCAGCCTGCACCAGAGGAACCGAAGGAATCTCCCATGGGGTGACGGAGTCATGTCCCTGCTTCAGCAGACACCTCTCTGCAGCGACAACTGGTGGCGTGGGTCTCCTCTCCAGATGATGAGCGTAGATCCAGCAACACGGGTGGTGGACTAAAGTGACCCCGAAAGTCCCAATGTCCAGCTGTTTAACTTTGGTGGAGGTAAGAGCTTGCCTCCTCATGCAAGACAGTACCCCTGTGCACCACATGAGTTGCAGTTGCCAAGGCTTGTGTGCGACCTTCCAAGAAGTTCTCTGTGCACAACACAGCTTAGGCCCCCAGCACTCAATCCTGTGACGCACAGCTTCCTGAGTGGTTCTCCGGCGGCATGGGATCCCGTTGTGTCGTGATGTGTGGGCTTCCATTTGCACTTTCTTTGTCCCCATGCTGTGTGACTTCTGTGCGTGCTGCCTGGTCTTCTGAGGGCTCTCTGAGTTGTTGAGAGCCCCTCTCTGTCTCTCCCTCCTGGGTAGAGGCCACCAGGTCCCTGCTGGTCCTGGGCAGCGCCATCTTCCGATAACCGCAAGTTTTGCGTGTGCCAAGGCTCGTTGGCAGAATCCAGCAACGGAAACTAGAATGCAATCATCCATCCGGTGTGGGATATCTTCTGCACCAACCAGGAACCCACATCTGTCTTCTTGGGTGCATAACTGACTTTATCTTCTCACCGGTGGTTCTTCTTTTGCACCTTCATCCAGGTTAGCAGGGGCACCTGTTCTCCCTGGACTCTTCAGTGCTTCTTGGATTTGGTCCCCTTCTTCCAAAGGTCCTGAGGTCCAGGAATCCATTGTTGGTGTCTTGCAGTCTCTTCTGGTTCTTGCATAATCTTCTATCATGACTTCTTGTGTGTTTCAGGAAACTTACTGTGATTTACTGCTGTTTTCCTGGGCTCTGGGGTGGGTTCTATTACTTACCTTTGGTGTTTTCTTACACTCCCAGCGCCCCTCTACACACTACACTTGCCTCGGTGGGAAACCGACTTTTGCATTCCACTATTTTGGTATATGGTTTGTGTTCTCCCTAGGTCCTTAGCAACTTATTGTGAATTTCACTATTTGCACTCTTTCCTGACTGTGTACTTACCTGTTTTTGGATACTGGTGTATATATTGTGTATATTACTTACCTCCTAAGGGAGTATAGTCTTTAAGGTGTTTTTGGCATTTGTGTCACCAAAATAAAGCACCCTTATTTTTGTAACACTGAGTATTTTGTTTCATGTGTGACTTCAGTGGTATTGTAAGAGCTTTGCATGTCTCCAAGTTCAGCCTTGGCTGCTCTGCTACAGCTACCTCTAGACAGCCTGGCTTCTAGACACTGACCACATTTCACTACTAAGGTAAACTGGACCAGTTATAAGGTGTAAGTACCTCTGATACCCACTACAAACCAGGCCAGCCTCCTTCATGTAGCAACTATAGTATTCGGTTTACTACTGCATGGAGTAGATCATATTGCAGTTTTCTGGTGTTGAAGTTAATGTGTTGGCTGAAAATTGGGCTCTAGAATCCATAGGAAACCTACTGCGGCTAACTCAATATGGCATGCTAATATTAGGAACGCCGAAGTGTTAAAGTGGAATATTCCATATAGCCAGATGTTGAGGGCAAGATGAAATTTCTCTATGGATGATGAGTTTGGAGGAGAGAGTGATAAAAGGATGAGCAGATTTCTGGCCATTGGTTACCCACTAAGGGGCATATTTATACTTTTTGGTGCAAAACTGCACTAATACAGTTTTGCATCAAAAAGTATTGCACCGTCATGCACCATTCTTGAGCGCTAGCCGGGCACTATATATAGAGAATCGTGCAAGCCGGCGCAAAGGGTAGGTAAGTGTAAATAAAATGACTTTAGCCAGATGGGGGTGGCGGTATGGGAGATGGGGTTTTGCACCAACAAATGACGTTAGGCAGGTTAGAGTAAAAACAAATGACTCTAACCAGCCTAGCGTCACTTTCTGATGCAAAACCATCCATACCATATGACTCCTGTCTTAGAAAAGACAGGAGTCATGCCCACCACCTCAATGGCCAGCACAGGGGACCAGGGTCCCCTGGGCATGGCCATTGCACTCAGTGCCATGTAGGATGCCCATTTCAGCCCTCCCAAATGCACTTTAAAAACATAAATAAAATACTTGCCTATACTTACCTATACTAACCTGGGATGGGGTCCCCCATCCTTCGCTTTCCCTCTCGTGTGGGTGGGGGTGTCCCCAGGGCCTGGGGAGGGCACCTGTGGGCTTATTCCATGGTGTTCCGCCATGGAAATAGGCCAACAGGTCCCATAACGCTTGTCCTGACCCAGGTGTTAAATAATGGTGCAAAGCAAGCTTTGCTCCATTATTTGACCCCTCCTCCCCGTGCATGAATTTAGCATGGGGATAAATATGGCGCTAAGGCCATAGAGTCATTTTTTGCATGGGAACGCC
The DNA here is from genome assembly GCF_031143425.1 of Pleurodeles waltl. NCBI lineage: Eukaryota > Metazoa > Chordata > Amphibia > Caudata > Salamandridae > Pleurodeles > Pleurodeles waltl. The sequence goes on from NC_090448.1 coordinate 78,793,261, forward strand.
TACCTTGCTTCTCATTGATGCAAGGTAGGTTTCCACATCCAAAGAATGACTTTAACTCTATAACTTTGGCATTAGATGGGTCTATAAAAATGGAGATTTGGTAAATAAAAAATATAGGTTAGAGTCATAACTACCGATGATACTGACCAATTAGCAATTAGTGGGACGGACTGGGAGACCCTAATAAAAAGTCATGACAAGAGGAGCGAAATCAGAACTGCGAGGAGAAAGTTGATGATGTCAGGAGGCGCTGGCCAAAGTGCTGATAATTGGGCTTATACTCTGTGATTTATTTGGAGAAAAAAGTTTTCTTTGATGAATTAGTAAAGGTTGATTAATAAAGGCAAGATTAACATTTGATTAGAATTGTAATCAATAGGGAATACAAATTATTAACCTTTTCCATAAGTGATGGTTATTTCTGATTAAAATAGTTTTTCTTTTTGGTTCCTTAAGTGTTTGATATTGATCTATTGATGTGGATTATTGGTTCATGGGATTCAAAAGGTTCATCGACCTATACGCGTCCCCTTGTTTACTTACTAAGGACCGGGCGTGTTAACAGTTTTTGGTAGCAGCTTGATGGTTTGTTTAATTGGAGAACTAGTTATGTGGTGATTATTGGTTATGGTATTAGTTTGAGTTAGGATTAGTTGTTTGTATTTTATGAGATTTAAATTGTATTTTTCTGAAATGGCAATGGTAGCAAAGATGATGTCCCCTTAAGTCCAGAAATGACTTTCCCAGATCCTGGATCCTGCTAGTAAAGTTGGGGATGTTATCGGCATGTTTTTGGATAGGGTAAAAGTGATAGGTTTGCTTGCACAGACGTAAGCAAATCGCAGGGGAATTGTGAGGTATGTGAGGTATAGTAGGGAGTCTGAGTGCTCCAATTGAAGTTAGTAGGAGTGTGCATACTCCGTAGTATGAGAGTAGGGGAGTCGTCAAACTTCACATGTGTGTGGCGCTTTGTGCTAACAAATTATCCACGTGGTTGTTGGTGATGTACAGACCCTGCGTGCTCTAAGACTCCGGAGTATATTGACAAGTGTAGGAGACACTTGGTTATATGTTGTAATCTGTCTGGTTTAGTAGGTTGATCGGGCTTGGTCAACAAGTCAGTGAGTGTGACAATTGGGCGGAAGAGAAAATTCGACTGAGATTTGGCGAATTCTATGTGCACCAGAACAGACCCATTGATCAGTTGAGAGTAAAATTTGCAGGTCGAATTTTGCTTGCGAATGTGGGGGACTGAGAAAGAGGAATAGCTATATGAGCCAAGAGAGCCATTAGTGAAAATCTGTAAGGTCTCTGGAGCGATTGTGTCCATTTCTGTAGTAAACCAGCAGGTTTGTTTTAGTTACTGGGTTTTTGAGTGCTCGCAATAAATTGCATTTGTTGTGTGAATCGAGTTAAGGAAGACAAGCCACAAGACTTTGTCAGCCGCTGTGTGTGAGTGTGACATCAGAGTGTGCCACGCTGGGATAGGTTGGTTAGTGAAGAGAGCCACGACCGGATTGGCAGGCGTCCGTAAGAGGCAATTGGTTGAGCAAGCAGATGAAGGGAATCTTGGGAGTAAAATTCATTTCATTGTTGAATTTAAAGTAAACTGAATAGACAAAATGAAGTTTTTCAAGGCATTCAGGAGTGCGATGAAAGGTGATACTTACATTAAAGCGTCAGTAGGGGAGCCGACCCCACAGGAAAATACTCCGACTTACATTGTGATGAAGGAGGAAGGTGTAGTACCGTGTTACTGGCTGAAGCAATGGTGCAAGTTCACTAAAAATCAAGGGTCTTTAGCATTTCCGAACATGGAACTTTTAATTTGAGAATTTTGGATCAATTGCGAATGTCATTGTGTGACATGAAGCCATTACCGAGACCAGCACAGTTTGATGCTTTAGCGGTTTGGGAGTTAGTGGCTAGACAGCAACAAGAGATGAACTTCAAAAGGAGGATGAAGCAAGATGGGATTTGGAGCAAAAGAAATGGAGAGTGGTGACGTTACAGGATATCAAATTGCAATTACAGAAGGAGATGAGGACGAAAAGGAAGATAGTGCCAAGGAGGATGAGAGTGGAGGAAGAAAGAAAAAGAGAAGGTCATATGTAGATGATGATGATTCTGATGTTGAGGATCTTATTACGCAGTTGTTGAGAGATAGACCTCACCTTCAACAACCTATGCGGGGGGTCCAGGCACTAATGCTACTGCTCCTATAGCTGCTGTGGCACAAGCACAGGGAGCCGAGGGAGAAGTACAGGTAGAAGGCGGACAACTACCAGGGGTAGTACAGAGTACACCTAATGCAGGAATAGTACTGTAGTTCAGGCACAGATACATCCACCTTCAGTGCAGAGAATTTTTCCAGATGTGCCAGTTCTTGAGACAGCCTTGAACATTATGGTGCCAAGAGAGCAGGTGCTTCCGGAGCCAGTGCTGGTTCAGACAGATCCAACACCAATGTTGTTGCCTTCAGCTCAAGCACAGGGTCTATCGAAGTTTACACCACTGACAGGAACACAATCAGATCTCACACCAGTTATGAATCAGGCAATGGGATTAACATTCACACAAAATGCAGGTACTAGAGCAGCTCCAGATCCAATATTGCTACCAATTACTGTTGGTCCAGTGGTACCCTTATTTGCACAGAAAAAGTCAGAAGCAGGAGAGGAGAATTAAGTGTCACAGAGCCTCATTAGGAGGGGGGAGATTGATCCTGCACAGCAAATGTCGACTGCGGGACAAACTTTCAATGGCTCTAGATCGCTACTGGATCTGAGCCCACTTGTGGCGCTTCCAGATGAAATCAATGGCCCGAATACAAGTCAGAGTTTGAGACTTTTGACACCGCAAACTTCAGGTGCAGTGGTACAACAGCTACCAATGTCAAATACAAATAACATTTCATTGCAGGGATTGTCAGCTCAGCAATTAAGTGAATGGTTAGATAGTCTAAACACTCTTCAGAATGCATCTAGGGGTGAGGATCAGATAAATCATGTTGGACTAAATATAGAAGCCAATGAATTAGTAGAGGGAACAATAGGTGTGAACAGATTAGAGTCTTACCCAGAAGTAGAGCTGAGGTACTTATGCCCAAAGATTACAAGGGAAGTGAGTAAAATACACCAGAAGCTAGCAGAATTAGCAGAAAAACATGACATTGACATTGAGACGACGAAGCATTTGAAACGCAGCCACAGATTAGATTTTGAAGCGAAGGATTTCGAACACATGAGGTCAGCGGGAATGAAAGCACCTGAGGGAATTGTTGCAGAGTGCGCAGATTTGGGGAGCATTACAAAAGTGGGAAGGTAGATGGTCAAAGAAAAAAGATAAGCAGAAACAAGATTCACAAGAAGGTGTGGAAGGTGTTGATAAAGGGGAATCAGTTAAGATGCTTCGAATGAGGGAGATTCTAGGGGGGCAGTTTGTTCATGTTTCGTGGCACAAGAGTGACATATTGTCATTTACAAACGATTATCCAAAATTGAAAGAAAAGCCAGTTGAATGGTATCAACAGACAGAGAGATTTGTGAAGCTTTCCAAATGTTTGTGGGAAGACTTGAACACGTTATTGGAAATAGTGGTTCCAGCAGACTTGTGGGTTGAGTGTAGGAGAGGAGTAGACTGGCCAACAAGTGAACCAGAAAGGGACAAGGTAACAGGGGCGCCTTCACCCAAGGTAATGAACAATTATTATGAGGTGATTGACTTCCTGAAAATAAGGATTTCTCCCAAAACATTGATTGGCAGCGAATTGATAGAACGGTCCAAGAGTTTAAAGAATCAATACATACCTACTATGAATACCTACTATGAGAGATTGTTGAAAGCATTTAAAGAGTACAGTGGTAAGGAAGCAATCGAGCTGAAAGACATGTTGCATTTCGTGTTCAGATTTGTCGAAGGTCTAAGACCAGAGGTGGGACAGATGATTCAGAATCATGTGATTTGCGGGCAATCAAAACCAATCGGCGAGGTGTTGCAATATGCAAAATACTGTCGTGACGAGATTGAGTTGAAACAAAAGAAATTGAAAGAAAAGGCGATAGTGATGCAAATCAAGGCAGCTCAAACAGGAGTGCAGGGAGCTTTAGTACCGTCTATGCCGGCGCAACAGAGAGTTGTTATGTTCCATCCTCCAATGAAGGGTAGAGGGCATGGAATGGACATGATGCGCAGTCCAGATTTAGGAACTGTGGTTGTTCAGAATGACATGCAAGGTATGAAAAGGATGTTACTCTGTCATTTGTGCAGAAACGTGGGACATTGGAAGCGGGAGTGTCCATGGATGGTGCAGGATGGTGTGGTTCAGCAAGGTGACGTCAGTACATTATAAACCATAAAGTCCTGAGAATGAAGGGATTTGTTCCTAATGGTCAGAATCGAGGATAGCATTTCCTACCAGTGCAGCAAATGCAGGTGCTACATGTACAATTTGCTCCGTTATCACCAGTACAGCAGCAGGTTCCCATGGTACCTAGACAGCAAATGCAAATACCTCAAGCCCCGATGGAACAGCAATAGGTGATGCTTACTCAACAGGTCACGGGTCAAAGACAAGATAATAGTAATAACAAAGTGCACCAGTTTCCATTTTATAGTGAGGATGAAATAAACGAAGAATGGATGAGTGATAGTTCGGATGAAGGAGCCTGTATGGTATGCTTGCCGCATCCCTGTAAGTAGATCAGAGAGGTCCTTTTGTGAAGGGAAAAGTGATGGGTTACAAGGTCTCCTTCTTGGTTGACACAGGAGCTATGCGCTCTACAGTAAGAAGCATAGAAGTCGCAAATTTCCCTCTTTCAGGCAGGACAGTTCAAGTTGTGGGAGTGGAAAACAGACAGTTGACAAATCCAATCACAGAGCCAGTGCAGGTTGAAATTGGAAATTATCTGGGAATGCATAGGTTTGTGGTGTGTGATTCGAGTCCCTTATCCTTACTGGGTAGAGACTTATTGTGCAAGACCAAATACTAAAACTGTACTCCTATTTCCCTATACCAATGGGTTCCGGAGTAGCGTGCTACTCGCGGAAAAACGTTTCGACGCCTCGTCAGGGGGAGTAAGCGCTATAAAAATACTATTACAATACAGTACAATTACAAATGTTCCATCAACTGTTCAGATACCGGGATAGAAGTCCAGACAAATAGTGATAATAAAGAAGAGCAGGCATCCGCGATGATAGTCAGCAATGCCTATGAAGAATACCCATTGATTTAGTTTTTCCCAATATTTACTGTGAAAGAGTTGCATGCAGATTTACAGGGAACTGTGAAGGAGGAAGTCTGGGACTTGACAGGAAAGGAAGTGGGTTTGATTAAGGGAGTGGAGCAGATTAAAATCACCTTGAAGCCGAATGCAGTATTCCCACAGCTTCCACAGTATAACATGGCACAGGATGTTTTGATGAAAGTGGCACAAATAATCGGAGACTTTTTAAAACAATGAGTTTTGAAAGAAGTGCTGAGCACCCCATGTAATTCACCGATAATGGGTTTGAAAAAGCCATGTGTGAAAGTACGAGTTGTACAGGACTTGTGAAAAGTGAATGACATGGTGGTTAAATGCTGTCCGATTGTACCCAATCCAGCAGTGATGCTGTTTTAGATTCCTTGCGATGCAGAGTGGTTCACAGTCATAGATCTGTCACAAGCTTTCTTTTCTGCGCCTCTTCATGAAGATAGTCAGTTTCTTTTTAGTTTCAGATTCCTAGACAGAGTCTACAGCTGGTGCGGGCTTCCACCAGTGTATACGGAGCCACCATCCCTGTTTAATCAGATCCTGAAAAATAATCTGGAGTCATTGGAATGGCCCTGCCAATCGACTCTTGTACAGGATATTGATGATTTGCTGATTGCATCCAGAACAAGGGACGAGTTTAAGCATGACTCGATTGCCCTGTTGAATCATTTGGGAGAATTTGGACATAAAGTCTCGCCTGTGAAATTACAGTATTGTCAGAAGTCCGTGAAATATTTTGGAAATCAGATTGAGAAGGGATTGAGAAGAAATTCCAGAGAAAGGATCACTATGATTCTGCAGAGAAGTCCCCCTACTTCTCAGAGAGATGTCAGAATGTTTCTGGGAATGGTAGGGTACTGTAGACAGTGGATTCCAAATTTTGCTGAAATAGCCAAACCCTTGCAGCAGTTAACACATAAGGAAGTTACAGATCCTATTACACTAGATGAAGACCAGATGAAAGCTTTCACTGAATTGAGAGAGCTTTTGCAGAGCTCCAGCATTGGAAATGCCTGATTACACAAAGCCTTTCACATTGTTTTGTCATGAACGTGATGCTTGTTTTTTGTCTGTCTTGACACAGGCCCATGGATGTGCTTATCGCCCAGTGGCTTATTTTTCAGCTACCTTGGACCCAGTTGCAGCAGATTTACCAGGTTGTCTGTGTGCAGAAGCCGCAGTTGGTCAAAGTCTTTCCCAGTGTGAGGGGGTAGTCATGGGATACCCTTTGACGGTAATGGTACCACACTCTGTTGAGATTTTACTGACAAGAACGAAAACACAATATTTAACGGGAGCAAGACTGACAAGGTATGAGAAGAGCATACTGGGTGCTCCAAATGTAACATTGAAAAGATGTACAGTACTGAATCCAGCAACATTACCTCCAAGAGATATTGTTGAAATTGAAAAAGAGGAAGATATTGAACACGATTGTTTTGAAGTAACTGAACTGTGTACAAAACCGAGGCCTGATATTTGAGACACACGTTTAGAGGAAAATTACCAAATTGTTTTTGTTGATGGTTTGTGTCTCAGAGATGGAACAGGCACACTGAGAACAGGATATGTTGTGTGCACAATTACAGGCACATTAGAAGCTTCATCGCTTCCAGGTGTGTATTCTGTGCAAGTAGCAGAACCAGTAGCTCTTACTAGGGCTTGCTATGTCTCTGCAAGGTTAAGAGTCACAATTTATACTGATAGTCATTATGGATTTGGAATTGTTCATGATTTTGGCCAATTGTGGTCGCAGCCAGGTTTTATGACCTCAACTGGAACTCCAGTGAGAAATGGCGACCGGATAAAAGAGTTGTTGTATACAATTCAGTTACCTGAAGAAATTGCGGTGGTGAAATGCAGTGCACATCAAAAGACATAGGATTACATTTGCGCATTGAACTGTATATCGTTCAAGGATAAGTGGGAACTAATGCCTGAGGAAGAAACAAATTGTGCAAGTTTTGCTTTAAAAATAATTGACACCTTAGAAGAATTAAAAACGTTGCCAGAAAATGCGGACAAGGAAGAGAAAAGGCTTTGGTTAAAGTTCAAGTGTGTTCAAAGACCAGATGAGATTTGGGTTTCTGAGGACGGCCAGATTGTACTGCCAAACAGTTTATTGACTCAGATGGCCAGGTATTACCATGGCCAAGCACACATTGGAGGAGATGCCATATTTAGATTGTTCAAAGTTAATTAGCTTAATCCGAAATTCAGACAAGCAGTAGAGGCAGTATGTCATAGATGTGTAATATGTCAGCAACTAAATGTGGGGAAAGGGACAGTGGTGAATTTGAGCCACACTGGAAGAGCAGGAGGACCATTCAGCAGAATGCAGATGGATTTAATTGAAATGCCTGCGTGTGGTGGACTGAAGTATGTGCTGGTGATTGTGTGTGTGTTCAGACAGTGGATTGAAGCATACCCCACAAGTAGGAATGATAGTCTCACAGTTGCAAAGCTGTTGCTTAGAGAGTTAATACTACGGTTCGTATTCCCGATCTCTTTAGAATCAGATAGGGGAACTCACTTCAATAACGAAGTGATCAAACACTTATGTGCAGCATTAAACATTGAGCAGAAACTGCATTGCAGCTACCATCCAGAGGCATCAGAACTTGTAGAGCAAATTAATGGTACGTTGAAATCAAGAATTGCCAAAATGTGTGCTGCAACAAACCTGAAATGGCCAGATGCATTACCTTTGGTGTTGATGTCAATGCAAAATATACCTGACAGAAAGACAGGACTGTCACCCCGTAAGATTCTCGTGGGCAGAGCAATGAGACTGCCAGCAATTCCAGCAAATGCTCTTCTCAATTTTACAGATGATATGGTGTTGGGCTACTGCAAGGGTCTGGATGATGTGGTTCGATCTTTCTCTCAGCAGGTGCAGGCTCTTACCCTGCCACCCATCCATGACACAATAATTAGAAGAATCTATATAGAAAGTATTAATATACCATAACTGGATGTATAACCTATGTTTTGTGTTAATTCCTATTCTTAACTTAGCCAAACTAAAGGCCTGAAGACTCGACAAGGCCTGCGAGGACTGGTAACTGGAGTGAAGGACCTTGAACTGTGCAGAATTCAGACGGCTCTGCTAGAACATTCTGCATTGTACCAGCGGACAGGAGATGATGAAGTCAATTTGATACAATTAAGTGTAGTGTAGGCTAAATGTACTTTCCCAGGACTTGAACAATAGAGGCACTGAATAAAGACTATGGCCCTCATTTCGACCTCAGTGGTCTTTTGGCAAGACCGCCGAGGTTACCCCGGGCTGAAGCCCGCCATCGTAGGCGGTCTTCCGCCAACCGTATCATGACTGCTGGCAGCCTTCCGCCCTTTTTCAGATGGAGAGCCGCCAGCAGCCATACTGGCGATCGGCGGTGAAGTGGAGGCTGCTCCACCTCCACCACCACGTCATCAGAACACCACCCACCAAATTACATCCCAGTATTCGGCTAGCAGTGTTCTGGTGACAGGGTGCTGGTGGCGGAGCAGCTCCCATGGATCTGTTCCCTCCCAGAGGATCACCGGAACAGGTAAGGTGATCGTCCCTTAGGGGAGGGGGGTGTGTTGTGTGCATGCATGGGGGTGTGCGTGTGAGTGTGTAGAGGGGTTGTGTGAGTGCGTGTATGCATGCGGGGGTGTATTGTGTGTATGAGAAATGTGACGTATATGTATGTGTGCATGTATGTGTGCGTGTATGTGTGCGTGTATGTGTATGAGTGGTGTGAGCGTGCGTGTAGGGGTGTGTGTGGTGTGTGTGTGGGTGTTTCTATAGGGGGGTCGTGGGTGTTGGGGAGGATTCAGGGAAGGGGAGGGAGGAGGGGGAGACCCCAATCAGTGCCAGGGAACAAATTCCCTGGCACTGATAGTGCCTACCGCCATGGATTTTGTGGCGGTACAAAACCCCACGAAATCCATGGTGGTATGCGGGGTCCTGATACCGCCGGTGGTCTAGTGACGACCGCCGGGCCGGAGACCGAAGTCTCCAGCCCAGCGGTCGTTACAACCCTGGCGGTCGAAGTGTAAAAGTGGCGGTTTGGCATGGCGGTAACCGGGTTGTAATGAGGGCCTACGTATGCAACAATTTTGTTACCTGAAGAGCCGGATGATGTTCTCATCGCAAGAAGGACTAATCAAATTTATGGAACCTGAAGCCTATGTAGAAATTGAGATTTGGTAAATAAAAACTATAGGTTAGAGTCAAAACTTCCGTCGAGACTGGCCAATTAGCAATTAGTGGGACAGACTGGGAGACCCTAATAAAAAGTCACAACAAGGGGAGCGAAATCAGAACTGCGAGGAGAAAGTTGATGACATCAGGAGACGCTGTCCAAAGTGCTTATAATTGGGCTTATACTCTGTAAGCCTAATATGTAGCTGACCACTGATGACCTGGGGACGAAGACTGACTCGTTGCTGATCCATCCTGGGTAGACAGCTATAAAAATGTGACTGACAAAATTGTGCCTTTTCTTCTAGGTGCCAAATGCGCTGTTTCTGAAAGGAATTTCTCTCTTTAGATAGATTTTTCCAAATTAATGTTTTATTTTCGCATGAAGACCCACATGCTGATGCTAATCTTGGTTAGGTAGGCTGACAGGGGAGACGTTGATGGTGACAACTGACTGACAAATTGAATTGCTGAATTACTCCATTAATGCTGATAATCACTGACTTATGATTTGCATTGTTGTTTATGATTTATTTGGAGAAAAATGTTTTCTTTGATGAATTAATAAAGGTTGATTAATAAAGACAAAATTAACATTTGATTAGAATTGTAATCAATAGGGAATACAAATTATTAACATTTTCCATAAGTGATGGTTATTTCTGATTAAACTGTTTTTTCTTTTTGGTTCCTTAAGTTCCTTAAGTGTTTGATATAGATCTATTGATGTGGATTATTGGTTCAGTAATCACTGCATGATTAGGATACTCCATGCGATTCAATGGGTTCATCGACCTATACGCGTCCCCTTGTAAGTTTACTTACTAAGGACCGGGCGCGCTAACAGCTACAACAAACTACAACAAACTACTAGAGGGTTTGTTAAGTGCAATTCATATAAAGCGGATATGGTGTTAATCAAAAGATGTTTTGCACCTTGAGGGCCATGAGGTCCTAATCAATGAGAGGATTACTTGTAATACCGAGTATGTTGTGTATGTCTTGTGCTGTGGGAAATAATACGTTGGAAGTACGATAAATAACTTGAAAATGGTGCCGACTTTTTGTGAATTACATGATCCTTAAGAAAATTATGTAACACAAACATTTGTGTTCTGGAGTGCCCAGTCTCCTCCTTTAGGGGATATGAAACATTCTTTGGCCCTTACATTTCTTACAGGAGCTTTGAACATCCAATTTAGTCTTGGCCCCTTGATATACCACCGTAAGAAAACTGTTGTCCAGAGGATTTTCATTTTTGATTTGTGTTTTTGTATCATTAGAGAAGTAATTTAGCTCGGCTAGACATTGCTAACCCGGGCCGATTGTTTTCTAGACGACATTTTTAAAAATGGCAGATATGTTGCAATAATGATGCAATATTTCAGGAACCCTGAGACCTATATACTTCATTTTGGTGTCAAAGCATAGGTTTATAGAGACTCCTCATTTTCCAAAATGGCGACTCTATAATGATGTGTTTTAGTCATCATATTGGTATTTATTTCAATATTTGTTTTGCTTCAGGTTTTCTGTTGATTCAAATTTGTAAACATGAGCAAAGCAGGTGGTAGCAGAGGATGTTTACCAACTGACAGAGTGTTGCTAAATACAACATCTAAGGACTCCAACAAACTGTCATATGTCAAACCAATCCAAAAGAAAAAGTAACATCTACTGCAGCTGGAAAAATGAGAGTTTGAGATGCTGTAGAAATACGGCAAGACGAAGTTCATGAAAGATTGAAACTGATGGGAGAAGAGGATCAAATATTTTATCACTGTAACAACAAGTGCTACAAGTCATATACAATGGAAAATATTGACAAAAAATAGCAGAAAGTATTGAATCACAACAAGAATCTGAATTTTCTGAGGAAGTGACAATAACCAAACCCAATGCCCATTCACTTTGAAGATCGACGGCTACCCCTAGTCCACCTCAAACAACTAATCAGAAAGCAGAGCATCTTCAATGTGTTATATGTGGATTAGCCAGAACAGGGGCCAAAGGGAATGACAAAAGAAAAAAGTACAGATTATGTGAGTCTCGAAGGGCAAACATGTTTTTATATGCAGCTAGTTTCTTTCAAGTTGACGTTTTCAGCTAAGTAGCTGATCTAAATAGCGAGGTGAATGTATTTGCAGCAGATTTGAATGCCCACCTGAACTGCATGTCTGCATGTTTTTAAAAATATGAATGTACAATGAGCTCCCAGCAGCAACACAACTGCCAGTCTTCAGTTAAGTTTGCACTCTTTGAAAAAGCAAATGAAGTTTAAAAGCCACTCTTGAGTCCTGGCTACTGGTTCACACTCTGTGATATCAGAGAAATAATGGTCAACCTTGATGAAACTGTAATGAACCATAATGATGAGGTTAAGATTTTTCTGGTGAGAATGTACAATGACGGAATTTGTTTTTGTCAGTCTAACAAAAAGAATGAGCCATTTATGGTGTTCTCCACTGATTTGTCTCCTGTAGTTCTTACTGCCAAAATAAGATCACGGCATGCAGTAAAATTAGCAGCAACTATTTTGAGAAACATTCTAAAAGATTTAGATTTTGGACTTAATGACAAATTTTGTGATGTCCCAAAACTCCACAAATCATGGGAAAGCTAAGTAGAGAGCTAATCACTTCAATGAATAGGATTGGTGTATCAACATGTTATAAAGACATACTTCAGAGCAGGAACTTGTTAGCAGGTCATGTTGTAAAGTCTTGTGACTCTGATAGCACACCACTTCCAAGTCACTTTACTAGGAAAGAATTCACAATTGTTGCTCTTGATAATTTTGAAGGCAGCTCTTTCTTGTCTGGAACATCCAGCACACATGATACTGCCATGTTGCTTTTTGAAGACTGTACCAATGAAGTGGCTGCTTGAAAACAAGTTGTGTCAGCTGTAGGCATAAACAAATTAAGCTGTAAACTTATAAACCACCTGACTTGCCAACATGTGCAAAATCACTAAAAGCTATCAACATGTCTCAGTCTACCAGAAAGTTTCAAAGTGGCTGAGAGCATGGATCTGCTTCTACCTGATGCTGCGTTCTGCAATGCTGATTTAACTGAATTTATCACATCACTTATTCGGTGCGGACTGAAGGATGAAGAAAAGCCATTTCATCCATGGGCTGGAATTCATGCACTGATCTCTAACTGAAGAAGGCTGAGTTTTTACCAATAATACCATCTCCAGTCACAAACTACGCAACAGTATACACAGCTCTAAAACATTTCCAAAATGTGCATGCTCAACTTGAAGACCAGCCTAACCTGTCAATTTTCTGCAATAAGGGTGTTTTCAGTATTGTAGCTGACAGATGTATGAACAATACAGTAGAATTTGATGATCTTTATCCAATGATGGGCTTTTTCAACATGACAAAAGTTGTGCTGCGGTGTGCAGGATGTTATCTCAGTGGATATGGCATAGACAATGCACTTTTTGAGGCTGAAATCTTTGGAAGCTAAACTGTCCAGTCAGTATTGAGTGGAAATCAGTATGTTTGTTTATTACAAGGTACGATTATCATATCTGAGACTATAGAAACATTGCATTCGAATGCTTTCTGGAACAAGAATGACAAATTAGGTTTTGCATATCTTTTCGCAGAAGTGAACAAGGCACAGGATGCACTGCGTTCAAAAGACATAATGGAAAGCTAGGCATTGTTCAATACTCAGCTCAGAAAACCTGAAAATCAAGTTTGTAGAGTTTGTCAAAGAAGGTGAATTAAAATCAGCACTTTGCAAGTACTGGGAAAAGGCTTTGCACATGATAGCCCTAGTGAAAAACTTGGTACATGCTGATCAGGAAGGGATTGGGAGCTGCACGTGAAGACTGTGGAGTCACAGATTACTGTGTTTTACCAATTCAATTGCATAAACTACCTGAGGTATGGGTCCTGGTATTTGCAAAGAGTGAAGAAACTAGAAATGGAAATATAATACATCTACAGAAAATTCATCCAAAGGCATTTTGTGGTGAAAGACAGAGAGGGAAGGTTCAATGATGTGGCTCCAGATATGAAACTAGAACAGACAATCAAGAGATCACAGAAAAGCTCCAAGGGAATTGTTGGTCAGACACGTAAAAGTGAATATGTTGCTCAAAGGCAGCTAGTTTAACATAATGCCCTTTCTATTTGCAAACTTTCAAGAGAGATGATAAATTCAAAATGAATGGACCATCGTGAAACTGTTCCTCATCACAAAGCTGTGGGAAAGATAGGAGATCGTTTTAATAAACAGGTTGACAGCCTTCTTCATTTCATGCAGCAGCAACAAAACCCCTTTGAAATGACTGAGCCTTTGAGACTACAAAACTTTGTAACCAAACAATATGTGGGTAACGATATAAAGACACGTCTACTAGAGGTCCTGGAACATGGATCAAAACTATATGCAGAATAGAAGCGGGAGAGGTTTGTATTGAAAGAGAAAAAGCTGTTTGACACAATCACCAAAGCTAAATTTCCAAACTTTAATTGTCATAGTAAGAATTTAGTCCAAAAACTAACATAAAACGGGTTACAAAAAAACAACTTTTGCAAGCACATAGAGAGATGGATGTAGCACAAGAAAAGGGGGAATTTATAAAGGACATTCTGTTGCATGATCTTCTTCAAACAAACACATTATTTGATAGAGATGCTCCAACTAAACCAGTGAAGCGCAAACTCATACAAGAGCTTGAAAAAAAACTTTCACCTGAAGAATTTCAATTTAAAAAGTGTCCTCATTGAAAACCGCTGTTGTGGACTATGTGTCAAAATTGTGAATGGTCAAGATTTCATCCATGTAAACTTCAGAGAGGTCATTCAGACTGTTCTACAGATATCAAAATCAGTGTGCACCTTGAAAGAAGTGCACATTGTCTTCAACTGTTACCTTGAACTGTCTGTCAAAAAATATGAGAGAATCAGACGAATGTCGACAAGTGGAACAATTGGCCTTGCCTGCACCAAAAATTAAACACCTACATATGTGCAACTCGAAAAATTCTGGTCATCAACATCTTACTAAGATGAACTTGGATAGGTTAACTCGCCAAAACATTGCTGCTGCTTCAGTGAATAATGAATTTCCAGTTGTTGCAAGGGTAATGATTGTCAATGAGGAGTTGATGCCTGCAGAGATATATTCAAAAGGAACCGGACATATTATTCAAGAACTTTACAGAAAATAGGAGGAAGCTGACCTTCGTGTTGTGCCACATGTTAAGTAGGCTGTTCGAAATGGTTCCAATCGAGTCATTGTACTGACAAAAGACATAGGCGGTCATTCTGACCGCGGCGGTCGGCGGTCACCGCCCGCCAAGCGGTTCCCGCCGAAAGACCGCTCCGCGGTCAAAAGACCGCGGCGGCCATTCCGGCTTTCCCACTGGGCCGGCGGGCGACCGCCAGAAGACCGCCGGCCGGCCCAGCGGGACAGCCCCTTCAACAATGAAGCCGGCTCGGAATGGAGCCGGCGGAGTTGAAGGGGTGCGACGGGTGCAGTGGCACCCGTCGCGATTTTCACTGTCTGCTAAGCAGACAGTGAAAATCTTTGTGGGGCCCTGTTAGGGGGCCCCTGCACTGCCCAGTGGCATGGGCAGTGCAGGGGCCCCACGGCACCCGTTCCCGCCATCCTGGTTCTGGCGGTGGACACCGCCAGAAACAGGCTGGAGGGAAGGCGGTCGGAATCCCCATGGCGGTGCTGCAAGCAGTGCCGCGATGGCGGATTCCCTGGGCCAGCGGGAAACCGGCGGGAATCCGCCGGCTCCCCTTTTCTGACCACGGCTTTACCACTGCGGTCAGAATCGCCCAGGAAGCACCGCCAGCCTGTTGGCGGTGCTTCCGCCGCCCTCCGCCATGGCGGTCATGGACCGCCAAGGTCAGAATGACCCCCATAGATGTTATTATTGTGCCACTTAGATTTGTTGCAATGTTCATAAGTCAAGTATTTTCAGAGTTATGGATACGTTATGGAACAGGCGAGAAAAGACACCTAATCCCACTTCATATTCTGCACAAGAAACCTGACCAAGAGATGACAAGTATTATTATCAAGGCACATATTCTTACGGTGATGGCACTATAAGCAAAATTGGAACAAAGCTTGGAGCTTTAACTGCTGAACCTGTGAAGTTTCTAAGAGGATTTGGTGAGACAGAAGAAAAATGTGACTATAAAGACATAGAAAAATTCCTTGTGCGTGTGTGGAAAACAAGTTCTGACTGTCACACATTTGATGATGTTCAGTACAGTGAGTTCAAGAGGTCAGTCCCACTAAGTGACCATCCACTGACGTCATATTCTGTGCATGGACACCTTAAAGAGCCAAGAGCGATTGACAAAACAAATAAATAAAGTGAGCTATTAAAATGTGTCTCAAACAGGAGTGATAAACATTATTTTTTATTTATTCAGATCATACACGTTGTTTGGTGTATACATAAAAGGATTAAAAACCATTATAATTTGTTTCATTTCTATATATGTCTCTTCTTCCTCTATTGTAGCCGCCATTTTGGAAAATGGCAGAAGGGTTTCTCTTAGAAGTTATTTTCTGTCTCTATAAGACACTTGATTGCCAAAACCTATGTTTTGACACCAAAATGATGTACATAGTGCTCATGGTTCCTAAAATATTACATCATCACCGCAATACATCCATCATTTTAAAAAATGTCATCCAGAAAAATTCAGCTCGGATCAGCAATTTCCACCCAAGCTAAATTACTTCCCTAATGATCCAAAAACGCAAATAAAAAATGACAATTGTTTTTGTAGAGGTATACTAGGGGGCTGGGATTAATTAGTATAGTATTACTGATTTTCTCTTATGTTTTGAGCACGTTATTTGATGTAGTTTTTCCAACGGTTATTAATTATTTTCAGCTATATGACATCATAGAGTTGGCAGCAATCACAGAGACTGGGTAATGCAGAGATTATTATGAGGTATATCATGTGACATTGTAGAATCATTGAATTGTAATCTTGCTGCCTCTATTATAAATGAGTATGCTCTTTCAGATAGCCACACCTATATAACGCAGGTTGAGACTGGCAGGAAGATTGGAAGTGTGTCTGTTTCTCTTTGTTTCGTCCTATTTCTCTTTCCCACGATCTACCACTGTCTGACATACTAATCATATGCATGGTCACCAGTCATTTCAGGAAGGTGGGGATATTAGCATTGCTCCTCTTTAAACCAAATTACAAGTTTAGTAACATTTTGATCCCTGCATCTCTCACCAGTAATGCTTAGCCTTGTGTTCACAGACATGCAGATAGGAGCACACTCTGGGCCAGGTTCTCATCTGTGTCTTCTCAAGTGCAGCTGAAAGATGAGAGCAGGTGAGCATTCAAAGCCAGACAGAAACACATACTTTCAGTGCACCTCTACACTTTTTTCAGAATGAATGAAGACCTCAAGCAGCACTTAACTTTGATAAGAAGGGCCCTTGACCTGTTTTGTGAACTTAAATAACAAGGGCAACCAGCTGCATATTGTTTCTCATTCTGCACATCTAAAAGTTTACTAAGTAGACTTTTGTGCTTTCGGACCATACAACTAGTGTTTTGTACCTTTTTAACAATCATTCAGGCAGCTAAAAATCATTATACCCTGTTGGCTGGGGAACTTTATGTTTGATTAGGAAATTAACAGACAACATGTCAGCTTCACGTTTAGATGAATGGACATATTTTCACGTGTCTACGTAGGCACTGCTAATGCATCTAGTTCAATAATAAGTTGCACCGAGAGGGCGATTGTTAAATTTAAAAAGAAATGTGTTATTTTTGTAATTTTTGCTTGATGTTTCAATCTTCTATTATCAAATCTAAGGTGAACAAATCAAAAAATGAATGTTTGATCTGAACAATTTTAAGTATAGTAGTATTCAGTTCATATCCAGGGGCACAGCTGCGCAGGGGGCGTCTAGGGTGTAACACCTCCAAAAAACATACATTGTTCACTTGGTAGTTGAGTCTAAGAGCTCTAAATCAGGTCTAGTATGTTTGTGTTCGTTTTTCTCTTCATCCTAATTTGACTAAGAGAAGATGTTAACTTGTTGTTTTTTTATCAGACCTTTAAAGATATATCGTGCCCTGTTTACAAAACAAAGTAGTAAATCTGCGCCCACAGAAGGTCTTCTTGAGCTTTACAAATATACTACGTTTTAGAATTCACAAACAAGCGAAGTAGTAGGCTTGGAAAGCCAGGCCAGGTTCAGGTTTCCAGGCATATTACTGGCAATGTTATGTGACATTTTGTTGATGTGACATTTTTGGAGTTTACTGTTTCCAAACTGCAAATTGAACAAACAGTACATTTCCTCATTGGAAAGGTGCCTTTGCAGTTGTACTTTATTCACCACGGGGAAATTATTTTTCCGTGTTCTGTGTGTAGAAACCCCTTCCCTTGAACGCAAAACAATTTTGAGCACTTGTTTCCTTAACATTCTGGAAGCGGATAAACTCCAACAGTCTGCTGGAGCAAATCATATCTCATCATCTAGTTTCAACTTGGGCCCTAACAGACAGAACACAAATTTTCTCCTGGCCAGTCAAAGATAAAGCAACTTTGCATACTCATTAACAGATCATTCCAATTAATGCTTGAGCAGTAACAGATAAGGCTCATATCTAACTGGTCAGCAACAAGGTATTGGTACCCTAGATGGAATATAGGGAGTTGGCCAGCCAATCAGAATGCTGCTGTTTCAGGCTAAAGTTATTGTTACACATCTGCAAATGGAACATCCTTTCAGCTTCAAACATCCCCGTGGTGTGTTGTGGACCTCAGGAGCACTGCAGGAACAGTAGCCTTTTCACACCTGAAGAGATGAATTAAACAGGCATTGGCAAAGCCAATAGGTCTGGCATTGGCTGCCAGCCATTTGACTTTGTAAATGCTTGTCTCATGTTTCTTTTTTAAATGTTATTTTTGAGGAGCTGCCAGATTCTGGCCAATAAAAAAACAATCAGTGACTAAAATCAAAAATATGTTTTGCCCTCACAAATCACACTTTGCCGTAGTAGCCCCTGGTCCTGGAGGAAACCAGGGAGTATATTAACAACACAAAAGAATGATGGACGGAGTGCTGACAATGCAAACACTCACCCCCAGTCACAGATCTGGGTTTAATCCATCGTTTTTTTGCTGCCCATGCCATTCCAGTTTGGACCCAGCCATATGCAAATCAGTCTTGACCCTGTTCCCCATGGGAACAGTCCAGCCCGAACTGCCAGGCCAGGTCTTCCCTGGAGTGGAAACAAGCATCCTGGGACCGGTTTCGGGGTTTCACCCCTCATCAGCCAGGCTAGCTTGAATCCAGTGGCATGGGAAGCACGGGACCCACGTCTGGGCATACCCTTCCCACTTAGGGCGACATTAACAACACAAAAGAATGATGGATGGAGTGCTGACAATGCAAACACTCACCCCCAGTCACAGATCTGGGTTTAATCCATCGTTTTGTTTGCTGCCCATGCCATTCCAGTTTGGACCCAGCCATATGCAAATCAGTCTTGACCCTGTTCCCCATGGGAACAGTCCAGCCCGAACTGCCAGGCCAGGTCTTCCCTGGAGTGGAAACAAGCATCCTGGGACCGGTTTCGGGGTTTCACCCCTCATCAGCCAGGCTAGCTTGAATCCAGTGGCATGGGAAGCACGGGACCCACGTCTGGGCATACCCTTCCCACTTAGGGCGACATTAACAACACAAAAGAATGATGGACGGAGTGCTGACAATGCAAACACTCACCCCCAGTCACAGATCTGGGTTTAATCCATCGTTTTTTTGCTGCCCATGCCATTCCAGTTTGGACCCAGCCATATGCAAATCAGTCTTGACCCTGTTCCCCATGGGAACAGTCCAGCCTGAACTGCCAGGCCAGGTCTTCCCTGGAGTAGAGACAAGCATCCTGGGACCGGTTTCGGGGTTTCACCCCTCATCAGCCAGGCTAGTTTGAATCCAGTGGAATGGGAAGCACGGGACCCACGTCTGGGCATACCCTTCCCACTTAGGGCGACATTTACAACACAAAAGAATGATGGACGGAGTGCTGACAATGCAAACACTCACCCCCAGTCACAGATCTGGGTTTAATCCATCGTTTTTTTGCTGCCCATGCCATTCCAGTTTGGACCCAGCCATATGCAAATCAGTCTTGACCCTGTTCCCCATGGGAACAGTCCAGCCCGAACTGCCAGGCCAGGTCTTCCCTGGAATGGAAACAAGCATCCTGGGACCGGTTTCGGGGTTTCACCCCTCATCAGCCAGTCTAGCTTGAATCCAGTGGCATGGGAAGCACGGGACCCACGTCTGGGCATACCCTTCCCACTTAGGGCGACATTAACAACACAAAAGAATGATGCCTAGTACTGGCCTGGCACTGCTAAGAATTCTTGTTGCCATTCAGAGGTTGTAGCATATGCCCATTCAGGACCTGTATATCTTCGGTTTGCTATTCTCTTTCTTTTAAATTTTCGTTCACCTTGTTGTTCTCCTTCACTCAGATCATCTGCCTGTGAAGTATCGCTTTCTTCTATTATTGTCTCGTTTGCTATTTCTCTTATTCTAAGATGTGACTTGTCTGGCCAATTATCACCTCTGTGTGTCTTGTTTCTGTGTTTTCCTTCAGGACGTTGGACAGCACCCTCCTCTTGTGATATGGTGTTTTCTCTTGACGGACTTGCAACTGGTTCAGAAGACTCTGATCCGTTTCGATTTGAATTTACAACTTCTCCTTCTCTGTTGTCTTCCGGTTCTACACTGTATTCGGGCTCTGAATTGTATTCGTCTACTTCTGGGAGAACCTCTCCTTGTCTTAGTTCTCCTGCTGCCTCAACTGAGATAGGCACTCAGTCACCTCTCTCGAACTCACTGTCAGCTTGAGGGACAAGGCTGTTCTCAGTGGGCTCTCCTGTAGTCTCAGATCTTTCTTGACTAATCTCTGACTCTGAGACTTCTCCTCCTGAAGTTGCTGTACCGGAATCTTCAAGTTCCTCTTCAACAGGACACGTTACTCTCTTTGTGTGACTGGCATGTATCCAGTTGGGAACCCCGGCACACTTCACAGCAGTAGTGGTTGCCAATATTACTTGATATGGCCCCTTCCAACGTGGCTCAAGACACAATTTCCTCACGTGCTTCTTGACAACCACCCAATCTCCAGCTTGCAAAGAGTGTCCTGGTTCGCCGATTGGTGGCAACGTGTTAGCTTCCACCTGGTGAGAGAAAGAGCGAATCACGTCAGCCAAACTTTTGCAGTAATCCAACACCATATCATCTGTAATATTCACTAGTGCATTTGCAGGTACCGCTGGTAACCTCATTGCTCTACCCATGAGGATTTCATGGGGGGACAGTCCCGTTTTCTTATCTGGCGTGTTTCTCATAGACATCAGTACTAGAGGTAATGCATCTGGCCACTTCATGTTTGTTGCTGCACACATTTTTGCTATTCTTGATTTTAAGGTACCATTCATCTGTTCAACTAGTCCTGATGCTTCAGGGCGATAGCTACAATGCAACTTCTGCTCAATGTTGAGTGCGGCACACAGAAGTTTAATCACCTCATTGTCGAAGTGTCTTCCCCTATCTGATTCTATAGAAACCGGAAACCCGAACCTTGGTATTAACTCTCTGAGTAGTAGTTTTGCAACTGTAATACTGTCATTCCTACGTGTGGGATATGCCTCAATCCAATGACTGAAAACACACACAATCACCAACACGTACTTCAATCCTCCACAAACAGGCATTTCAATGAAATCCATTTGCATTTTGTTAAATGGACCTCCAGCTCTTCCAATGTGGCTCAAAGTTACCACTGTTCCTTTTCCAGCGTTCATCTGTTGACAGATGATGCAACTGTGACAAGTAATTTCTGCGGCATGTCTGAATTTTGGATTGAACCAATCAATTTTAAAAGATCTGATCATGGCATCTCTTCCTAAATGTGCCTGCCCATGATATAATCGGGCAAATTGTGACAGAAGACTATTTGGCAGAACCAATTTTCCTTCCTCTGAAACCCACATATTATCTGCTCTTTGTACACACTGCATTTTCTGCCAGGAACGTTTTTCTTCTTTGCTAGCACGGCTTTGTAATGTCTTTAATTCGTCTAAGGTATCAACCACTCGTAATGCTAGGCTTAAGGTCGTGTCGTTCTCAGGTTGTGGTAACAATTCCCACTGCTCTTTAAATGATATACAGTTTAATGCGCAAAATCTTGCAACTTGGTCTGCATAACCATTCCCCATTGACACAAAGTCTTGTGATCTGGTGTGAGCACTGCACTTCACCACGGCAATTTCAAGAGGCAACTGAATCGCATGTAACAAATCTCTTATTTGTTCTCCATTTTTCACTGGTGAACCAGAGGATGTCATGAAACCCCTCTGTGACCAGAGTTGGCCAAAATCATGCATAATTCCAAATCCATATCTGCTGTCAGTATAGATTGTGACTTTCAAATTCACAGCAGCATGGCAGGCTTTTGTAAGAGCTATTAATTCTGCCACCTGTGCAGAAAACACTTTCTCGAGCCAGGAGGCCTCGACTATGCCAGATATGGTACATACTGCGTAACCAGCTCTCAATGTTCCTGTTGAATCTCTTAAACAGAACCCATCAACGAACATAATGCAATCGTTTTCTTTTAACTGGGTATCCTGTATGTCTGGGCGAGGTTTGGTACAGAGCTCAGTCACCTCAAGACAATCATGCTCAAATTCTTCCCCATCTTTGATTTCTGTATTCTCATTGGGAAGTAAAGTTGCCGGGTTCAGCACAGTGCATCTTTTTAATGTAACATTTGGTGACCCCAGAATAATCGTCTCATATTTGGTAAGTCGTGCATTTGTCATGTGTTGCGTCTTAGTTCGTGTCAACAGAATTTAGACAGAATGTGGAACCTATACTGTCAAAGGGTATCCCACGACTATGCCCTCACATTGTGAAAGGCTTTGACCAACTGCTGCGACTGCTCGCAAACAACCCGGTAAGGCTGCTGCGACAGGGTCCAAAGTAGCTGAAAAATATGCTACAGGGCGATTTGCATCTCCGTGGACCTGTGTTAAAACAGACAAAGAACAAGCATCACGTTCATGACAGAACAACAGAAAAGGTTTCTCATAATTAGGCATTCCTAGTGCTGGAGCCCTGCACATGCACTCCTTCAGCTCTAAAAATGACTCAAGCACTTCTTTTGTCAAAGTGATTGTGTATGGTTCATCGTTGACCTCTTTTCCTGTCAGTTTTATTAAGGGTTTTGAAATGATCGAGAAATTGGGTATCCACTGGCGACAGTAACCCACCATTCCCAGAAACATCCTGACATTTCTCTTTGTTGTTGGGGGATTCATTTGTAAAACAGCTGTTATTCTCTCTTTTGATATTCTTCGGGACCCTTTCTCAATCAGATGCCCTAAATATTTCACTTCTTTTTGACAGTATTGCAACTTCTTAGGTGACACCTTGTGTCCATTCTTTCCCAAATGATTCAACAATGCAATGGTGTCATATTTACAGCTGTCTCTGGTTTTAGATGCAATCATCAAATCATCAATGTACTGCATAAGAGTTGAATTGAAAGGCAGCACAAGAGGTTCCAAATCCTTCTTCAATATCTGATTGAAGATGGATGGTGACTCAGAAAACCTCTGAGGAATTCTGCACCAACTGTACACCTTATCCAGGAATTTGAAACTGAACAAAAATTGGCTATCTTCGTGAAGAG
Source organism: Pleurodeles waltl (assembly GCF_031143425.1). Lineage (NCBI taxonomy): Eukaryota > Metazoa > Chordata > Amphibia > Caudata > Salamandridae > Pleurodeles > Pleurodeles waltl. The sequence goes on from NC_090448.1 coordinate 78,816,461, forward strand.
GTATTGAGAAAAATGCTTGTGATAGGTCTACTACAGTAAACCATTCAGCATCACAAGGAACCTGGAACATTATTACCGCTGGGTTAGGTACCACAGGGCAGCATTTTATCACAATTTCGTTTATTTTTCTCAAATCCTGCACAATTCGAACCTTTCCACAGGGCTTCTTTAAACCCATAATAGGTGAGTTACACGGACTGCTCAGAACTTCTTTCAAAACTCCCTGTCTGAGAAAATCTGCAATTATCTGTGTCACTTCAATGAGGACATCCTGAGTCATATGGTATTGTGGCACTTGTGGGAACACTGCATTTGGCTTTATCTGCACCTTGACTGGTCCTACTCCCTTGATTAATCCAACCTCTTTTCCAGTCAAATCCCACACTTTCTCTGTTACAGACCCTTGTAGATCAGCAGGTAGATCGATCAAGGTAAACACTGGGAATAGAGTAATTAGAGGGTAATCTTCATTCGTCTCTCCTCCTTCTTCTATGAATTGACCCTCATCTCCTTCATCATCACTGTTTGTCTGTACTTCTATTCCATCGTTGGAACAGGTAATCGAACATTGGGTCTTACATAATAAGTCTCTCCCTAGTAAGGACACTGGGCTTGAATCGCATACAACAAATCTATGCAGGCCTTGGAAATTTCCAATTTCAACCTGCACTGGGTCAGTAATTGGATTTTTCAGGTACTGGTTAGCCACTCCGACCACTCGTATGGTGCGCCCTGAAAGAGGTAATCTCGGTACTTCTGCACTTCGAACTGTAGAGCGTGTAGCTCCTGTGTCAACTAAAAATGAAACCTTATAGCCCATTACTTTTACCTCTACATATGGGCCTCTCTGATCTACCTCTAAAGACGCTGCAAGCCTGCACTCTTCACTGTCTGAGCTATCGTCTGACCAATCTCCATTCATGTCACTTTCACCTCGTAATGGGAATTGTTGTACAGTGTTGTTTTGGTTTGTTACCTGGCCTGTGACCTGCTGAGGAAGCGTCTCCTGTTGCTGTCCCATCGGAGCTAGGGGTAACTGCATTTGCTGTCTAGGCACCATAGGGATCTGCTGTTGTATTGGTTGTACTGTCACTGTTTAGAAACGCGGCATTTGCATTTGCTGCATGGGTTGTACCCCTGGCATTTGCATCAAATTATTCTGAAAATTCGGGTTCTGGTGTCTCATTCTTGGACCTCGTAAATTTTGTAGTGTACCAGCATTAATGCTCTGCTGAACTGTACCATCCTGCACCATATTCGGACAATCCCGTTTCCAATGCCCCATGCCCCCGCACGCATGACATGGTGACATCTTTTTCATTGCCTGACCGTCATTTTGAATAACAACATTATTCATATCAGAATTACGGTTCACAAAACCTCGACCTATGCCTCTCGGCTGTGCCTGAAACACACCATTCATTTGCGGTTGTTGCTGTATCATTTGCTGAACACCATTTCCCTGTATTCCAGCTTGTGCATCTCTTATCTGCATCACCATCACTTTCTCCTTCAACTTTTTCTGCTTCAACTCAATTTCATCACTACAGTATTTTGCATACTGTAACACTTCATCAATGGGTTTAGCTTGCCAACAAATCAAATGATTTTTAATCATCTGGCTGACCTCCGGTCTCAGCCCTTCGACGAACCTAAACACAAGATGATTCATGTCCTTCGGTTCGATTGTCTCAGTACCACTGTAATGTTTGAATGCTTTCAACAATCTCTCATAATACGCATGTATTAACTCTTTAACCTCTTGAGAAGTCCGTTTGATTTTCTGCCAATCGGTCACCTTCGGCGACACCTTTTGTTTCAAAAACTCAATTACTTTATGATAATATTTCATCACCTCTTCAGAAGGTGCTCCAGTCACCTTATCCCTTGCCGGCTCCTTCGTGGGCCAATCTACCCCTCTCTTGCACTCGAGCCACAAATCTGGCGGAACAATGATCTCAAATAAAGTATTCAAGTCTTCCCAAAGACACTTCGCAAGCTTCACGAATCTATCTGTCTGTTGATACCACTCGATCGGTTTTTCTCTTAACCTAGGATAATCATTCGTAAAGGACAAAGGCCCTGATTCTACCGCCGCCCGCCAAGCGGGAACCGCCAGAAGACCGTACCGCGGTCAAAAGACCGCAGCAGTCATTCTGGGTTTCCCACTGGGCTGGCGGGCGACCGCCGAAAGTCCGCCCGCCAGCCCAGCGGGAAACACCCTTCCCACGAGGAAGCCGGCTCAGAATGGAGCCGGCGGAGTGGGAAGGTGCGACGGGTGCAGTTGCACCCGTCGCGAATTTCAGTGTCTGCAAAGCAGACACTGAAATTCTTTGTGGGGCCCTCTTACGGGGGCCCCTGCAGTGCCCATGCCATTGGCATGGGCACTGCAGGGGCCCCCAGGGGCCCCACGACACCCCATACCGCCATCCTGTTCCTGGCGGGCGAACCGCCAGGAACAGGATGGCGGTATGGGGTGTCAGAATCCCCATGCAGCGGAAAGTCGGCGGTACACCGCCGGCTTTCCGCTTCTGGCCGTGGCTGTACCTCCGCGGTCAGAATGCCCGGCGGAGCACCGCCAGCCTGTTGGCGGTGCTACCGCCAACCTCCGCCATGGCAGTATTTACCGCCAGGGTCAGAATGACCCCCAAAATGTCTCCCCTAGACCAAGGCACATGCACCAAGACACCAGCAGCTGTTTCTCTCATAGGTAGGATTTTCACTGTGTCTAAATTGGGTGTGGTTGTTACTTCATTAGACCCTGGGCTATCTCTTTTTCCCTTATCTCTTTTCTTTGCCCACTGGCCTTCCCATTTCTCTATTGCTCCCCAAATTTGTGCACTTTGCAACAACTCTTTCAAATGTGCCTTCATGCCTGCAGATCTCATGTGTTCAAAATCTTTAGTGTCAAAATCTAATCTGTAGCTCCTTTTCAAATGTTTCGTGCTTCCAATATCGACATTGTATTTGTCTGCCAAATTCGTTAATCTCTGGTGTACTTTGCCTACCTCTTTGGTAATCTTAGGGCATAAGTACCTCAATTCTGCCTCAGTGTATGATTCCAACCTATTCACTCCCATTGTTCCTTCCATCAACTCAGCAGCTTCTGCTCCTAGTCGTACAAGATTCAGATATTCATCTTGTTTTTCCTTTCAGGTTCAATTGTAGTCACTGTAGTCTTTTGTGAAGTACAAGTTTTCTCTAACCACTCATTTAACTGTTGTACTGTAAAACCTTGCAGTGAAATGTTCCCTGCATGTATCATTGGAGTGTGGGAGGTATTCGTACTCATAGTTTGGGGAGCCAAGACTCCCAACCCTGCTTGCCGCATTGCTTCAAGAGGTGCCCCTATTGGACTAAGGTCCATTAAGGGTCTCGGTTGTTCGCATACCTGTCCTCCCTGGGCCATTATTTGTGGAGTTCTAATAAGCCCTCCTCTTATCGCTTCATGAGTCATAACTCCCTGTTCACATGTCCTTGTTTTCTCCTGTGCATATAACGGCACCAGGGGACCGACAGTAATAGGTAGCAATATAGCGGCAGGTGTCTGACCTGGTCCCAAGCTTCTTGGAGCTTCAACACCATAAGTCTGCTCTAGTGTAGCCGGTACAGGTACTAACGGTGGTCCTGCTACAGGGTTATACCCAGGTATCAGCTGTGGCGGTTGAGACACTAGCTTTGGAGTTGACTCGATCTGTATCAGCCTTGGCTTTGTATATATCGGGTCTGGCGGCACCACCAAGTTCATAGTAGTCTCAAGCACTGGGACATCAGGATAAATTCTTTTTATCTGCGGTGGAGGCTGCAACTGTATCGGTGAGTCTGGTGCAGTGGGTACACTGACACCATTCTGTATCAAGGCTGTATCACTAGTCTGTACCGTATCAGTAACTCCCTTTTCCTACGTCTGGTTCCCAGGATTCAAGCTAGTACTTGGAGCACTGTCGCTCACCGCATACGGTGGCGGACGATCATGTAACAATCTATCCATAAACGCCTCATCATCTGAATCATCCTCTTCTTCCCAGGACCTTTTGTTCTCTTTAATTTTGCCTGAATCTTTGTCGGTTTTGCAAGAAGCTTTCTTTCCCTGTGTCTCTTCTCCCTGTGTTATTGCCGGAAACAGCTTTAACCCATCTACTATTCCTCGTCTCCACATTTTATTCTCTGTCCCATCTAGCCTCTGCATAGGATTTTTCTGCTCGTCAATCTTCTGTGAAACCTTTCTTGCCTATGTTTAAGAGCCATCAGGTCCCAAATCGCCAAAGCCTCGTATTGTGCCGGTCTCGGAGGTGGTTTCTGCGTACTTAACATCCACCTCAAATTTTCTAATACCTTTGGATTGAATGTCCCATGTTCTGGATACGCTAGACACCCCTCTTTCTCTGTTAATTTGCGCCATTGTTTTATCCATAAACAAGGTGCAACACCCTTTTCGTCCATAACTGTATAAGCTGGAGTACCCTCAGGTGGTGTAGGTTCCCCATCGGTTGCAACAATATATACATCTCCTTTCAAAGCGCTTTTGAATGCCTTAACAAAATTCATTTTTGCAATTCTTTATTTCGTATTTAATCAGAAAACGGCTTAGTTCCCAGGACACTCTTCACCTACCCTTTTCTCAACCTATTGCCTCTCACGGACGGCAGCCAATCCGTGCGCGACCCCTCTCGGCATCCGACCTATCTCAGCGCGGCACCACTGACGTCACAGTCACACACACTGCAGCCGACAAAGTCTTGCGGCTTGTCCACACCTCACTAACTCCTTACAACTCATACAAACTAATGCGAATTATTGCAAGCACTTAAATGACAACACAAATCTGCCGGTTTACTACAGGAAGGGTAACACACTCGCTTCAGAACTTTACAGAGATTTCACTTGAAGCCTCGGCCGCTACTTTCTCCTTCTCAGTTCCCACATACGCAAGCAGAATTCGACCTGCAAATCCTACTCTCGACTTGTCAATGACTCCTTCTAGTGCCCTTTAGAACTTGTCAAATCTCCATCGAAGGTTTCCCACATGCATTATAACTCGAAACTTGACTTATCAACCACGCCCGATTGACCTATTAAACCGCACAGATTACAACATAAACCACATTTATCATCATACTCCGGAGTCTTAGACCTCAATATGTCCGTATACAACAACCAACCACGTGGATAATTTTTAGCAATAAGCGCTGCATTCACATGAAGTACGCCGACTTCCCTACTCTCATACTGTGGAGTACACCCACTCCTTCTAAAAAAACACTTAATTTGGCCTAAACACACGCACATTTTCACAACCACCTGCAAGATGCATAAGATTTAGTAAGCGCAAAGACCCTAACCACACATACTATGGCGCCGAGAACATTCCCAACTCATTTAGGCAGGCTCCGAGATCCCGGGAAAGCCTTGGCGAACCTAGCAACTCATCATCTCTCCAAATTGCATTATCACAGAAAAACAAATTAAACAATGAAACTCTGTCCTAGGGCCCCCAAGGGCCAAACCGTCGCTCTGCTACCAGAACTGTTAACGCGTCCGTCTATGTTAATTTATACACATCAGGACTCGTTTTAGGCCGATGAATCATTGGACCCAGTGGTGAGACACCGTAAGACGAGATAACTGATCAATATGTCAATCAATATGTCAATAACATTGTCAACAGTTAACACCAAAATATATTTCACTTTAGTCATTAATAAACCTTCGGCGCAATCATGACCTTTCAGTCACGAATAACCACACCTTAATGGAGTTTTAGTGAATTTTATTCCCTATTGATTACAATCTAATAGCAAATGCATTAATCTCGAAACCAAGAAGCAAATAAACATAATCACAAGGCGACAACTATGATGAGCTTTCAATAATGCAAAGATCAGGAACATAAGATAATCATGCGAATAAGAACAGATCGCGATACATAATACCTCCTAAAGGTCTTAGTTCAGCATAGCACTACGTCAGTCACGTCAGTTTCGTCAGTCATAATGAATACCTCATCTATCCTCAAATTAGCATTAGCATGTTGGGCTTCATGCAAAACAATTTAGAACATTAATTTGGAAAACATCTAACTAAGATCTCTAATCAAAACATACAGCAGTTGGTACCTAGAAAGAAAAGACAAAATAGATTTCATTAGCAATAATTACCCTCCTCGAGATAGGTCAGCATACAGGATCAGTCTTCGTCTTCAGGACATCAGTTAGATCACCGTCAGTCTATCTAAGTTAAAGGCAAGGGACACTCTCCCCATAAGGAGGAAAGTGTAATGGGCAGTCTATGGGCAAGGATGGTTTTGTCTAAGTCTCAAGTCACCAAATAGAGTGACAGAGTTTCTGGATGCAATTGATATCATTCCCTACCTAATGCACTTTGTCTCTTGTGTCATGGGTTTTTATCCCTTTTCCCAAAATACATTCCCCCAAAATTTTATTGGTCAGTCACTACACCCCACTATAGGTAACCTATCAAATTATACATTAAGTAATGCATTTGTCATTTCACGATATTTCTCTAATTCCTAATTGGTCTTCATAATTGACGTTTTTCGTAGGTGGCACATCCGGGGTTACTTCATTTCCTTGGCACACATCAGGTCAAAAGTTCTCTTCTCCACGCTTTATCGTCCTTGGAAGTGTCCATAATTGTTTCGAAGTTCATAATTTATACTAAAAGCTGCTAGCATGCGGATGAGAAAATCTAGCATTGTTGCAAACAAGTAAGGAAAAGAACAATCGCTGGGTCATGGTCTTTTGCAAATCAGCACACTGGAGAAACAGAAAAATACACTTTAATATGAGAGTTACACAGCTAGTTCTCGACTCACGCTAACTTAAGATATACGAGTTCTAATGAATGCAGTTTTATACGTGTTAATGTGCTCAGTTAGGCATAATATAAATGATTATTTCTTATACAGGGAGTGCAGAATTATTAGGCAAGTTGTATTTTTGAGGATTAATTTTATTATTGAACAACAACCATGTTCTCAATGAACCCAAAAAACTCATTAATATCAAAGCTGAATATTTTTGGAAGTAGTTTTTAGTTTGTTTTTAGTTTTAGCTATGTTAGGGGGATATCTGTGTGTGCAGGTGACTATCACTGTGCATAATTATTAGGCAAATTAACAAAAAAAAATATATACCCATTTCAATTATTTATTATTACCAGTGAAACCAATATAACATCTCAACATTCACAAATATACATTTCTGACATTCAAAAACAAAACAAAAACAAATCAGTGACCAATATAGCCACCTTTCTTTGCAAGGACACTCAAAAGCCTGCCATCCATGGATTCTGTCAGTGTTTTGATCTGTTCACCATCAACATTGCGTGCAGCAGCAACCACAGCCTCCCAGACACTGTTCAGAGAGGTGTACTGTTTTCCCTCCTTGTAAATCTCACATTTGATGATGGACCACAGGTTCTCAATGGGGTTCAGATCAGGTGAACAAGGAGGCCATGTCATTAGATTTCCTTCTTTTATACCCTTTCTTGCCAGCCACGCTGTGGAGTACTTGGACGCGTGTGATGGAGCATTGTCCTGCATGAAAATCATGTTTTTCTTGAAGGATGCAGACTTCTTCCTGTACCACTGCTTGAAGAAGGTGTCTTCCAGGAACTGGCAGTAGGACTGGGAGTTGAGCTTGACTCCATCCTCAACCCGAAAAGGCCCCACAAGCTCATCTTTGATGATACCAGCCCAAACTAGTACTCCACCTCCACCTTGCTGGCGTCTGAGTCGGACTGGAGCTCTCTGCCCTTTACCAATCCAGCCACGGGCCCATCCATCTGGCCCATCAAGACTCACTCTCATTTCATCAGTCCATAAAACCTTAGAAAAATCAGTCTTGAGATATTTCTTGGCCCAGTCTTGACGTTTCAGCTTGTGTGTCTTGTTCAGTGGTGGTCGTCTTTCAGCCTTTCTTACCTTGGCCATGTCTCTGAGTATTGCACACCTTGTGCTTTTGGGCACTCCAGTGATGTTGCAGCTCTGAAATATGGCCAAACTGGTGGCAAGTGGCATCGTGGCAGCTGCACGCTTGACTTTTCTCAGTTCATGGGCAGTTATTTTGCGCCTTGGTTTTTCCACACGCTTCTTGCGACCCTGTTGACTATTTTGAATGAAACGCTTGATTGTTCGATGATCACGCTTCAGAAGCTTTGCAATTTTAAGAGTGCTGCATCCCTCTGCAAGATATCTCACTATTTTTGACTTTTCTGAGCCTGTCAAGTCCTTCTTTTGACCCATTTTGCCAAAGGAAAGGAAGTTGCCTAATAATTATGCACACCTGATATAGGGAGTTGATGTCATTAGACCACACCCCTTCTCATTACAGAGATGCACATCACCTAATATGCTTAATTGGTAGTAGGCTTTCGAGCCTATACAGCTTGGAGTAAGACAACATGCATAAAGAGGATGATGTGGTCAAAATACTCATTTGCCTAATAATTCTGCACTCCCTGTAGTTGACATTAGTTTGCACATGTGAACAATTCTCCACGTTTATGAATACGTTTCAATGAATAATATTATTAATGCAGCATTGTTTAACATAAGCATTTCATGTCTATAATATGTAATATTTAAACTACGCTCTCTCAGTCCCTCCTCTGATGACGCTCGTCATCACACAATCTTTTGATCTTAATTTTTCACCTTGCGCATGATACGCATTTCAACATCTTGCCCTTTATGTGAGCTTTCCCATATTTCATTGAACATTTTCTCTCTTTCACTTTCTTCATTTTGTCGGGCTCTTTTAGACCAATTTCTTTTTACTTTGTCATTAATTTTGCATGCCCCCCATAATCCTAATAGGCAAATCAAAACAATTAATAGACCCATCATAATTTTTGCAAGTACCCCATTCCAAATGTTGGTAAACCAGCTTCCCACTCGGGCAATTCCTTTCCCAAATTTTTCCCAAACACCAGGTTCTTTTAGATCCTTCAAATCTGTACTATCTCTAGTAAGGTTAGTAAGCATGCTTCTAATTTTCTTACTGTTATCTGGAATAAATGAACAACAATGTCGTTCATTAAGCATTTTGCACACACCTCCACTCTTTGCTAAAAGAATGTCTAAAGCAAGCCGATTTTGAAGAGTCATTGCTCTTTCTGCAGCAAGTTCAGTATCCATCAGAAGTATAGCTCCTGTAAAATTTGTCAGCATGTTATCCACAATAGTAGACAACTTTTGAATTTTCATAGAATTTAAGATAACCCCTACTGATGGGATTATAGCTCCAAATATGTCACCAATGACAGCCGCCACTGATTCTCACTTTTGTCTAGTATGTTGTAATTCAGACATTTTAGGTATTTGTTTTAAGTCATCAATCTGGTATATCTTTGGGAATACTATTCCCAAATAACATGTCCCATACCATCCCTTAGGGAGACGGTAATATGCATTTAACCCACAGATGTAATAGATTCCAGGAATCGCTGGGTCTTGGCCATTTAACATAAAGGTCCATTTACTCTGAAACAGAAACACATGTCTACATTCACTCGTACCTACAAACAAATTGTCTTGATCAGATTTCGGCCTATATATACACAGTCTGCCTACGTGTAATGCATCTATAGCTAATTTGCCTTGTGTTTTAATTGCCGTGTAAGCATAATCATTTGCATAAGTACGTTTTTCTAAGCCTTTTTCTAACCTTTCTTTCAGTGCTTTGCGTCTATCATCTGTGTGATCTAAAAAGCTTTTCTCTACAGGAGACAGTAAGCAAGTCAAATTATTGCGATGTGCATAAGCAGTTCCAAATGTAAGTGTTGGCTCAAAGAATCCTCTAACTATTTTAATATCATGCTCTTTAGCTAACTTATTTAAGAATTCAATCACAGGCACAAAAGAAAACACAACATCCAAATTTGAATAAAAGTATTGCACATGCTCTTGATCATAGAATCTTGTTAATAGCAAGCTGCAGCTAATTCCATAAGTAAGAGGGAGGCTATGATAGGTAACTCCCTCCTGCACAGATGAAGGAATTTTAGTACACACATAACAATCTTTCGGAAAAACAACAGAAACGACCAGTCCATTATCGAATAAGACAAGCCCACAATCAGCAAATCAAAACGGCCAACGCACTGACCTGTCAGACCAGTCCTTTGGTCATTGCCTGATTTCCATATAGGTCAGTCTGACCCTGGCCCCTGTAATCTTTCACACAGCTGTAGTGTATGGTATGCATAGTCAACCGCTGTGGAAGCTTTTACCAATCCAACAATAAAAAAGAATTCCTGTTGGGTGGACACTTGGTTGTCAATTTCTGAACTCTTCTTGGAGAAATATATAAGGATGTTTCCATTTTGCCAATGATATTCAGTTCACAAAAATTATATCTTAACAGGTAGCAATTAGAAATATGGACATAACAGGGATCCCAGCTGCAGCAGCCTTTCTAGAAGTTCCCACATGAATGATCTGAAATCCAGGATTGTTGCAAAGGCATTACTTTAAGCGATCTCAACTACTTATGTCCTGGCTGCTAGGATAAAATTAACTGCTTCAGAATATGAAAGCGACCCAAATCACCCCGTTTTTCACGACATTTTTGTGACTTAATATTAGGGAAAAAATCTTTGCCTAGACCAATAGGTTTCAGGACCGGAGCTTTGCTAATGTTCTTTTTTATATTGATCCATGTATACATAAAGAGTGTTTTGTACAGCTTAACGCATATGCTATAGAGGTGGTATAACAGTCTATAAAGCCTTATAATGTTTACAACTTTTTAGTTGGGGGCGTTTTAAGGAATGGGCAGATGGGCAATTGCCCGGGGCCCCCACTTTCCAAAGGGCTCCTCTGGAAAATGATATTTCTCCCTATTTGACTATTCCACTTATCCAGTTAAACCTCATTGCCTATTGCTATCTCCAACTCTGTCGCTAAAAACTAGATATGTGGGGTCTCAGACAAGACAGATTTGAACTATTTATGACCTTGTCCAAGTTTAATAAATAAGGCAGGATTTTTGAGCGTCACATGAGCTTAAAATGTGTATTAAAAATCAAATTTATTTTGTACAGGTTACCCCAAAATACGTTCTGCCTAGGGTCCTCAAAATCTTTTTATTAACACCGTTTTTAATGCTGATGCTCCCTATTTTTTTCTTAAGAGTTCCATATTTTACTAATCATTTCAATTATCACATGTAAACAAATCACCCAGCCATTCCACCAGCTACAAGCAGTTTGGCAGGAGATATCCCAGGTGTCAAGGATATACACCTCATGGAACAACCGGATCATTCACCTCAGACTTTAACTAGGTGTCTTGAAATTCAAAAAAAAATATTCAAGCCTACCTCACTAAGTAGATTGTATCACCAAATTCTGGTTAAAAGTATCTATTCATTTTTTTTTCCCACCCATAGTTTCGGAAGTCCCTCTTGCCTCGAAAAATAGCACTTCGAAATTACTGCAAATTGGTAGTAGTGGCTGTACAAAAAAAACATAAAATAAAATGATTAAATGATCAGGATCTCGAACCATCACCCCTCTATTCAGACAAGAAAATATCTATTTTTTCAAGACATACGACGTTTCCTCGAGAACACACTAAAGAGCATTTAAAATCAGGCGATAAGGCTACGATCCAACATCTGATTAACATAACATATTTTCGTGGAATGTAAAGACAGTCATTTCTGGACATCTTGAGAGATGCTTATGTATCAAACATTTTAAAAGATTTTGTTTGCCAAAGCCTAACAGAGCTCAACAAATCACAGCACACACAGGTCTGGAGAATTAATACCAATCACTACTGAGCATAAATCATCTTTTCAGCTGCATCGATCTGTCTAGTTCATTCGGGTTGATAGCTCATGGTACCAGGCCCCTGGCAGGACCCTTCTCTGAGGCTCAAAATTGTCTGTCATGTGCCAGTGCAGACACCCTTGCATCATTGTGCAAGAATGTCTGTGATGCAGGAATTATTGTTTTTGTGCAGGAAGGGACATCTTCCACCACAAAAACAATCAATGGAGTTGTTTTCCTCCTTCTATGTATGCTTCAGGACACATAGAAAGAGGAAAAACTAGGAAAAATCAAGCTATTTTTCCTTGTTACGCCTTCCTTGGGGAGGCATAGGCTATTGTTGCATTCCCAGGTTTACAAGTCCTTGTAAATCTGGGAATGCATCAAAATCCAAGGGTGTTGAGTGGGAAAACCCACCACATTGCCCATGGAATGCCTCTTTCACACAGACTAAGGTAACATAGCGACTTGTGCTGCGTTGCCTTATTCCATATCTACAAGGCCATGAAAAGCCACACAAAGTGGCTTTGCGTGGCCTTGTAGATAAGAGCCTGCAGCCGGTGCATCAAAGACAAGCATTTGCAATGCAATGGGCCTCGCGTTTGCTCGAGTTAGAGCTATTAGCGTTGTAATTTCCTAACTGGATTTTTCTTGCCACATAAATTGAAAATGAAAAGTGAAACATTTGACATAAGCAAGGCAATTCAAAGCGCCACGGCGGATCGTGGCTGGGATGAAAGGCAAACCGAAACTGGAGGAGTGGCCATCACAGGCTGTGACAGGAGGAAGCGTGATGTAGTGTGATGGCCAACAAAAATGTTCACTTTGTGAAATCGCCTGGGAGGGAATTGAGCACACAAATAAGGGACATTTTACAAAATACACCAGTAAAAATTAAGCATTTACAACAAGCACAATAAAGAATGAATAGCAAGAGTGAGCGTGGTTAAAAGCACACAGAGAGATTACAACAGGCCAGAGCGCTTGCACGCTCGACCCTAAAAAGGACTCCCATAATAGGTACCCTGCATATAAATCTCCTTCTGAAAAATGCTACCATGCAAATAAACACCACTAACAAAGCATTTGCCCCCAAATATGATAGGTCTGATGTCTGCATGGCAACTACTCACTGTCCAACATTAGGTGTCAAGAGTGCTTGGCTGGCTTGAGAAATCTAAAACAAGATGTTATTTTATAAGGGTGATGTACAAGTATGGTTCACATTTAGGCTGCTTAAATTAAATCTGTGAGTCTGTATGTCCTTGCAGTAGGATATTAAAAAAACAGAAACATATGATCAACATAGGACGACTATGGATTATTTATCTTTACAGTCTACTTTTCACCTGGACCTCAATAGGTAATTTAGAGCTCTGTCCAAATGCAAGTCTAGTTAATTTAATAATATTTTCATCATTTTGCATATTCTGAATTTTCACTTGCTTCTTAACCTGAAGGAGATTGTTTTAGGTAGACAATGTCATGCAAAGAGACAATTTCTAGTGAAACTGGTAGTTCGTACGACTTTTCTGGGTGAGTTATACCCTTTCAGAAAAAAAGTAATTTGCAATACCTCTGAAATGTATTTCAGAAAATAAGTATCCTTTCTCAAACGACAAACATATATTATAAAAAATTGGATGATGATGATTAAAACATTGAATACCTATTTCTAAACAAATGTAATAATCACTTAAATATTTCCATGGACTCACATTAAGTTTGGGCAAGCACTGATGTGGCAGGAATGGGCCTACGTGCATCTATTCATACATAACGTTTGATATTGTTTGATTTCAGCGTGAACAGAGTTCTTTCAGCTGCTCGGTGCCAAAGACAGGATGTAAATACTTGAGCCGATGACAAAGAAAGGATGCACCTTTCCACAATGTGCACACTTTGCGTGTTGGAAAGGCAGTAGCTGCACTCCCAGGAACAATACATACCACGAGCACACAGGACCTTTCACTTTCTTTTAATTAGCATTTGCCGTTTTAGAAATAAAAAAAAAGTAAGACCTATAGCAACTCCTTGTCACCAGACAAATTCTATTCAAGTCCGGTTTTTCTTAAACAAACCTGTATGATGGGGCATTGTCAAGCAATGCCGATGAACTTGTAAAAGGATGTGGTGCAGGTCACTTGGTTGTATGTGATCAGGGAGTTGCCAGAAAGAGATGCGAGATGGAAGTGCACGTGAGATGACAACATGTGAGTGCACAGGTGAGATGATTAAGGAATCAGGATCGCGGGTGTTAGATTGGAAATTTGAGAAAGAGACATCAACTAAAGATGGCCTTCACTGATGATTAGATGTAAGATGTTTGGCTGCGAGATGGTGCGTCGGCCTTTAAAGTGCTTAAGTCTTGAATATTTTAATACTCCTTGGTTGCACCTTAATGGCAACTAAGTTACCTGCAGATCTACTGTTGAGATGTTTGTTTCTCTCCCAGCTGGACCCATGCACTGTTTACTAATGACCTTACAATGCCTCCAGGGTTTGGGCTTCTGTCGGTCCAGCATGGGCTCGGAAGGATTTACTGGTGGCTATTCTACAAAGACTGAAGTGTATACTGTGAGAAATGTGCGCAGTTCCATACAGGAGTGTGTGCTTTGCTCTTTTTTACACCTCTGATTTGCACACTATTATATATAGCCATAAAGACAATGCCACTATCCTATTCTAAACATAAGTGTGTGACGCTATAAACAGAGAAATGTGTGCTTCAGTAGAAAGAAGTAACTGCTATTCTCGACTAAATAGTTTGTGATATTCTAATTGTTAGAAATTGGGTTTTTGGTTGGCAGTCAGGTTACCCCCTGTCCAAGCAAGAACCCTCACTCTAGTCAGGGTAAGTCACACACAGTCCAAAATTATCCTGTGCCCACCCTCTGGTAGCTTGGCACGAGCAGTCAGGCTTAACTTAGAAGGCAATGTGTAAAGTATTTGTGCAATAAATCATACAATAACACAATATAGCACCACAAAAATACACCACACAGTGTTTAGAAAAATATATAATATTTATCTGGATAATTGCAGGTCAAAAAGAATAAAGATGCAATGTGAAATTGTAGAGATATCACTGAAAAGTGATATAAAGTGTCTTAAGTCTTTAAAAAGCAAACAAATGCGGTCATTCTGACCCTGGCGGTTTAAAACCGCCAGGGCAGAGTGCCGCGGAAGCACCGCCAACAGGCTGGCGGTGCTTCTGGGGCTATTCTGACCGCGGCGGTAAAGCCGCGGTCAGAAAAGGGAAGCCGGCGGTTTCCCGCCGGCTTCCCGCTGCCCCAGGGAATCCCCCATGGAGGCGCTGCAAGCAGCGCCGCCATGGGGATTCCGACCCCCTTCCCGCCAGCCTGGTTCTGGCGGTTTTCACCGCCAGAACCTGGCTGGCGGGAACGGTTGTCGTGGGGCCCCTGGGCGCCCCTGCAGTGCCCATGCCACTGGCATGGGCACTGCAGGGGCCCCCTAACAGGGCCCCACATTGATTTTCAGTGTCTGCGTGGCAGACACTGAAAATCGCGACGGGTGCAACTGCACCCATCGCACACCAGCAACTCCGCCGGCTCCATTCGGAGCCGGCTTCCTCGTTGCTGGTGCTTTCCCGCTGGGCGGGCGGGCGGCCTTTTGGCAGTCGCCCGCCCGCCCAGCGGGAAAGTCAGAATCACCGCGGCGGTCATTTGACCGCGCTGCGGTGTTCTGGCGGGGGAACTTTGGCGGGCGGCCTCCGCCGCCCGCCGAAGTTAGAATGACCCCCAAAGTCTCTTTCAAGCACAAAGTACCTGGTTTAAAGTGGAAAATCTCTGCAAAGGGGCCACAGAAGAAGAGATACGTGGAAAAATGGTATGTGCGTCGATTTCTCCCCTGCACACACGGACTTGCGTCGTTATTTTTCACGTGGGGAAGTCGGGCGTCATTTTCCGGCGCGCGGACAGTCTCTTTCTGTGGTTCGCGGGATTACCAGATGTCCCGGGGTCTGTGCGTGGAATCCTAGGCTTGTTTTCCGGCTGCGCGTCATTCCGGTGGGCTGTGCGTGGAATCTTCTCCCTCACAGCAGGCGTCGCGTCGATTTCCTTTCTGGAGTCAGGCGGCGTTGCCCAGGCGAGGCCGTGCGTCAAAGTTCCGGTCGCACCGCAGGCGTCGCGTCGAGCAGCATCGTTCCGGATCGGCGTGCGGTGACATTTTCACCGCGGAGCAAGCTGTGCGTCGAATTTTTCGGCGCACAAGGCGTCCAAATGAAAAAGAGAACTCTTTTTGGTCCTGAGACTTCAGGGAACAGGAGGCAAGCTCTATCCAAGCCCTTGGAGAGCACTTCAGCAGCAAGGCAAGAGTTCAGCAGGGCAGCAGGGCAACAGCAAGCAGCAGTCCTTTGTAGAAAGCAGTAGGGTAAGTCCTTTAGGCTGCCAAGCAGTTCTTCTTGGCAGGATGCAGGTTCTGGTTCAGGTTTCTTCTCCAGCAAGTGTCCGATGAGGTAGGACAGAGGCACTGTTTTATACCCAAATGTACCTTTGAAGTGGGGGAGACTTCAAAGAGTGGCTAAGAAGTGCACCAGGTCCCCTTCCAGTTCAATCCTGTCTGCCAGGGTTCCAGTAGGGGGTGTGGCAGTCCTTTGTGTGAGAGCAGGCTCTCCACTCTCCCAGCACAGGAAGACTCATTCAAAATGCAGATGTATGCAAGTGAGGCTGAGTACCCTGTGTTTGGGGTGTGTCTGAGTGAATGAACAAGGAGCTGTCAACTAAGCCCAGCCAGACGTGGATTGTAAGGCATAGATAGATTTAAGTGCAAAGAAATGCTCACTTTCTAAAAGTGGCATTTCTAGAATAGTAATATTAAATCCAACTTCACCAGTCAGCAGGATTTGGTATTACCATTCTGGCCATACTAAATATGACCTTCCTACTCCCTTCAGATCAGCAGCTACCACTTAAATACTGTATGAGGGCAGCCCCAATGTTAGCCTATGAAGGGAGCAGGCCACACAGTAGTGTAAAAACGAATTTAGGAGTTTTACACTACCAGGACATGTAAACTACACAGGTACATGTCCTGCCTTTCACCCACACAGCACCCTGCTCTAGAGGTTACCTAGGGCACACATTAGAGGTGACTCATATGTGGAGAAAGGGGAGGTTTAGGCTTGGCAAGTACTTTTAAATGCCAAGTCGAGGTGACAGTGAAACTGCACACACAGGCCTTGCAATGGCAAGTCTGAGACAAGGTAAAGGGGCTACTTAAGTGGGTGGCACAACCAGTGCTGCAGGCCCACTAGTAGCATTTAATCTACAGGCCCTGGGCACATATAGTGCACATTACTAGGGACTTATAACTAAATTAAATAGTCCAATCAGGTAGGATCCAAGGTTACCATGTTTAAAGGGAGAGAGCATATGCACTTTAGCACTGGTTAGAAGTGATAAAGTGTGCAGAGTCTAAAAGCCAGCAAAAACAGTGTCCAAAAAGTGGAGGGAGGGAGGCAGGCAGAAAGTTAGGGGTGACCACCCTAAGGCTGTCACGTCTAACACTAATCTAAAAAGATGGAAACGTGAGCTACGCTAGACAGAAGTTTACGCTGTTCTAGAAAGAGAATCAACCCTATCCTGACTGGTGTGCGCTTTTCTACATCGAGAACCCTTGGCTACACGTGATATGCTCTAGAAAGAGGAAAGTGTGTTATCCTAGAAAGTGAGGAGTGCATGCCATTCTAAACAATATAGGCATAAAGTGTGAATTCTTCTAGATTGACTAAAGTGCACTGAAATTGATGCTGGGGACAAGGTAGGGCTTGCAGGTGGTTCTATAACAGAACTTTTAACCGGCTAAGCTGGCTGCTAGTCAACAAAAAATACACAACAAAATACAATAAAATACCATCGTCTTTGCATGCACCCTTCTAGGCTTTCAACCCTACCCTGGAGAAAGGGGGGCTGTAGAAAAGCACACCTGGAGCCTCCTAATGGCAAATACCTGCTCATGATTAGCAGGCAGACAAAAGCCCTCACTGCCCACTGGGAGGCACTGCAAAAAAATAAAAATGAAAAGTAAAACAGTTTGACATAAGCGAGCTGACGGATGCCATGAGCGCGAAGCAGACACACAAAGGGAAACAGAAGTTCGCTTGCAGTGAAACATATCGGCAAAAGTGTAATTATCCATGTAACCTGCAAAAGTGCAATTATCCATATAACTGACAAAAGTGCAACTATCTTTGTAACAGGGTCGATGTCATGCAAAGTGCTCGACTACTGCCCAGCGAGATCACGCTGCCTACGAAATAAAGAGAAAAAGTAGTCCAGAAACCATATGGAAAACATGGAGCCCTCTATGTTTTCAGTAGCTAGCCAGTGCGCTCGAGGAGGGCTAAACACAAGAACAGGCATGACACATGCATGACTTTCACTGATGAATTCAAGTGAATTTTAAAAGGAAAGACCATGAACCAACCAAACTTATGGGTGCGACATGGGCATGGTTAAAAGCCCACAGAAAGATAACACCAGGGACAGAGCGCTTTGCGCGCTCAACCCTAAAAATGATGCACCGGTGGCACAAGCCAATTTATCTCCCTTTGTGTTTCACCAGCAACCAAGGTCATTCTGAGCAGCTCTCTGCAATTGGATTTTCATTGCCCTGGTTAACACCTATGCAGCTACAAATTGGAGTGACTACAGCCTTCCAATCAGGTACTGAAAGAAACTGAAGTATTAGTTGATGGGGGATGCTTTTAGACCTGTTAACCTTAGGGTGGGCTTCCCCCAAACGTTTTGCCTTCCTCTTCCATCTTTGCTGACATTGTTTTCGCTGACCTTAGAACTTTGCACACTTTAGCACGGCTAACTAGTGCCAAAGTACATGTCCTCAAACATGGTGGCACATTTGATTTACTTTTAAGTCCCTTGTAATTTGTTACTATGCGTACCCAGGCCCTGTAAAGTCAATGCTACTAGTGGGCCTGTAGCACTGATTATGCCCCCCACTTAAGTAGCCCTCGAACCATGTCTCAGGCCTGCCACAGTAGCCTGTGTGTGCAGTTTTAAACTGCTGTTTCGCCCTGGCAAGTGCACCCACTTTGCAGTCCCAAACCTTCCTTTTTCATATATATAGGTCACATCATAGGTAGGCCCTGAACGGAGGGCAGATGCAGTGTATTTAAAAAGTTTAATATGTACTTTTAAGTAAGGCTTGCCTCTCCCACAGGATAGCACTGGGCTTATTCTATTACATTTAATAAACTGTAAATCCCAAATAGGAACGGGTAAGAACTTCCGGCTAGAATTGTAAGGAGACATTCTATCTTATAATAAGGTCAGATTTTGAATTTCAGTTTTAAAATTGCCACTTTGGCAGTTTCCTACCTTAGCCATGTAATGACTGCAACCTGTCTCTGGATCACATGACTGGGTGTAGCTGACAGTTGGGCTTTATGAATTCTTCCTAGACAGCCACACACAATAGAGTGTTTCAGTGTGCCTTGATGGTCCATCACTGGCAGGATGGGGGGGGGGGGACACGAAGCTGAGCATAGCCATACTTAGATTTGAATAGACTGTGTCCTATCTCCACACAAAGGGATGCATACCCCTTGTAGTTAGTCTTGGGCCAGGGAAGGCAGGAGGCTGGTATACTTCAAAGGGAAACCTCTAGAAGGGTCTC
The DNA here is from genome assembly GCF_031143425.1 of Pleurodeles waltl. Lineage (NCBI taxonomy): Eukaryota > Metazoa > Chordata > Amphibia > Caudata > Salamandridae > Pleurodeles > Pleurodeles waltl. The sequence goes on from NC_090448.1 coordinate 78,835,919, forward strand.
CTTCTTCAAAGTAAGAGCCACATATAAATGTTGAACTCAGACACTAACTTTTGAATACACTCTAGGACCTGTGGAGACTCTCCCATGAAAAAGTACTGCTGTACTTCTGAAACTATAGCCACTCTTCTGGACTGCTGCCCTGCTGGACTTCTGCCTTGCTGGGTTGCTGCCCTGTTGCCCTCATCAGAGGGATTTGGACCTGCACTTGAACTCAGGACTCTCAGAGTGACTCCAAGGGCTAGTCTGGTTGCCTCCTGTTCAGAACCACGTGGGCATAACAGGCTCCCGACCACCTGCACCAATGTCATAACAAGCAGGAGCAACCCCTTGACCCCAAAGTTGTGACCCTTTGGCTCTGATCCCTTGGTGTGGCCTCAGAGAAGCTGAATGTAAGTTTTTAGGCCCTTAACAACTGCAAATGGGTCTGTTTGTGCCAAAAAACTTGCCTCCCGCACAGCCCACCAATGAGAAGTTCAGTCGGCCCAACTCTTTGCGCTATAGCATCAACCGCTTGTGCGGAGCACCGCCGCGAAGCTCTGGCCCACCTACTTGCTCAGGATCTTTGTGTTACAGTGGCGGCCATCTGTGACATCAGGTCTGCACTGTGCACTACATCAACGACCCTCCAAGTCCCTTCCCTGCTCCTCATGGACCTTCCACCGCTATAGGGGCTCTTTTCACTGGACTAAGAAGGTAACTTTTCAGCAGGACTAACCTGGTCCCTGTTCACTACCTGCACTCCAATGCAGTCGGCTTGACATTGTGACTTTCTCCTGGTCTCGCACAACCAGATAACCACAGCTGGTGCTTTGGTATTTTGGGTGCTATTTTCACTTAAATCCTTAAAACGGCATATTTCTAGTTTTACTGTTTAGATTTTTGTCTTTTTAGTCTTGATTTCTTTACAAAAATATATTCTATTTTTTATTTGGTGTGGGATCCTTTTTGGGTAATGTTTTTATTTTATTACTGTTTGAAGTGCTTCATAAATACATTACACATTGCCTGTAAGTGGGGCCTGACTGCTCAGTGGCATGCTACCAGAGGGTGACAACGGGTTAGTTTGGGGTTTGCTTGTGACATCACCCTGACAAGGTCTATGACTGCTATTTGAGTAGGGTTTCACCCCTCTCGACCAGTAACTTAATTTCTTACAGGTGTGAACCCACCTCAAATAAAAATCACAATCCTTGTGATGATAAACCACTAAAGCCTCTAACTAAACCCATGCTTAACCCACTGGTAGCTTGGCAGTAAGGCGTAACCTAGAGGAAAAGTGTAAAGTATTACTGCATAAATACAATAAATATGGTACCTCACTTGTTTGGGTAGGCCCAGTGCACATGACAGCAAATGCCCCAAAACACTACATGGACACATCACATTTTTCCAATGAAAATGGACATTTTTTTTGCAAAGTGCCTACCTGTGGATTTTGGGCTCTTGCTCAGCTGGTACACAGGGAAACCTAGCAAACCTATATATGTTTTACAACAAGATGCCTGGTGGAATACAGATTAGGTTGGCTTGTGAGGCTCTCACTGGGTTCTGTCACCCAGAATCCTTTGCAAACCTCAAACTGTGGGTAAAAAACACTTTTCTGCGCATTTCAGTGACAGAAAGTTCTGGAATCTAAGGGGTTCCACAAACTTCCTTCCACCCAGCATTCCCCCAGGTCCCCCATTTAAAATGTTACCTCACTTGCATGGTTAGCCCAAGTACGCGCAATAGGAAAGGTCCCAAAATGTATTGCGGTGATAATGATAACTAAGGTGAGTGTACTAATCAGTCCTGGGATCCGGAACCATTTAAGGAAACCTATCAAACCCAGACATTTCTATAAAGTAGACATCAAGGGGAGTACAGGGAGGTATCACTTGTGAGGATTTCCCAAAGTTGTTTTTCCCTCAGAATGCCCTGTAGAGGTAAACCATTGAATACAAACACTATTTCCCCTGCATTTCTGTGACATAAACTACAGAATATGCAGGGATCCACAAACTGCTTACCACCAACCATTCCCCAACTTGTCCCAATACAAAAGGCTACCCCTCTGGTGGGCCTGGGCTTACTGCCCGTGACAGGAATGGATCACACAATAGTCAATGGTAGTCCTTCATGAGGGCTACTGTTGACCCTGGGGTGATCCACTCCTGACACAGGCACTAGGCACAGGCACACAAGTTGTAAAGGCATTTATATCAGGACAAGTGGGGAAACTCCAGCTAGTAGGAATTTTGTGGATCCCTGCAAATTCCTTAGTTTGTGTGACAGAAGTGCAAGGAAAATTAGAGTTTTTATTCAATGTTTCTCCTTCGCAGGGTGTTCTGGGTAAGAAAACTTTGGCCACACCTCTGTGGACTCCCCCGGGTGTCTACTTTTTAGAAATGTCTGGGTTTGATAGGCATCCCCATATGTCCCCCGATTCCAGGACCCAAAACGCAAGCGCCCGCCGTACAAAACCAGATTGTTTGTGAAAGATAATTTTGATGACTCCACAACACGATTAGGGTCTTCTGTGTTGCGGCCCTGTGCAACGATAGGGGTTACCCAAACCATGATAGTCATCCAGTAGGACTGCAAGGTGAGTTTCTGCACTAACCTCATTTTGAGCGGAAGGCCAAAAATTATCTTCAACCCCACCAGCGAACTGGGAGTCCACTGGCTTGCCCTACAACGGGGCCCTGGAGTGCCTCCATGCTCCCTCAGAAGTTGTTCAGAATGCAAATTGGTTTACTGCACAATTTGCTGAAGGAAGTCAATATCCAAAAAGAGATGGACGGAGTCAATTGGCAAAAAGTTTGCTGTATCTACTTTACATCCAGCATCACCAGTAAAAGGTGGAATTTTGGGCTGAACTAAGTTGGGGGCCGCCAAGAGAGCACTCTCTGTGCTTGCCTCCGCATGCACCTGCTCTCTGGTTTGGGCTAACATGCTATTGTCCCGCTGCACAGACTGTGCTTGCGAAGGGACAGCACAACTGTCCTAATAGTCTCTCTCAGAATAAGCGGAAGACGTGTCGTCGAATGGGACTCCGCCGACTAAAAAATCACTCCCAGATTCTTCTCCATTGTCCTCTTCCTTAGATGCTGTCTCGGTGTCTGCTGTCTCAGTCTCTGATCCTGCCTCAAGGCTGACTGCCATAACCCAGCTTCAGCAGCAGTCATCTAACAAGATTCCATCTCTGCTACTGGCTAAACTGTTCCTCTAAAAGACTAGCTTAACTAGGTGGCAGATATGGTGACAAAATTGCTAGTGGGTGTGTGTGTGTGTGTGTGTGATGTGTGCAACAGTAAATGTCAGTCACCTTACCTTTGTTTGTTCCCTCCATGAGCAGGTTCTCTGAAGACACTGAAAAAAACAAAAAAGACACACTATTGCTTCACCTTGAGACATACCCATAATCACAGCCTTTAGAGCTGGTGGTGCCCAGTGCAACAAGCTTTTTTGCCGCTCCCCCTCCCCCTCCTATGACTTACTCCTTGGATTCCCTCACTACCACCCAACAGAATTGTCCTTCATCTATCCATAGACACCTTGCACATATATTTAATTTGTTTTAAAGTGCAGGTAACGGCTGGCTTTACTAATCCACACAGCAACTCACATAAATAAAATGCAGATCTGTTCTTTGCAGGAGGTATATAAACCTTCTGCGCTACTTTATGGAGTCAAAACCTCCACTAGACAAAAGTCCAATCTCTTTATCTAGCAGGAACATAATCACAAGAGTTACTTTTATTGCTACCTAAAAGCTATATTATATATTTATATATATATACACACACACACACATATGTAGGGAGAGAATGTCTCTCTCTATATGTATATATAAAGAGATCACTTTGTGTGTGCGGTTTCCCTGAGGGCCGATCACAGCCCCAAGGGAAACCACACATGCAATGACAAAAGTGATCTCTATATATATAAATTCATATACATATATATATATATAATTTAATAGCTGTGTGGTTTCTTTGGGGACGATCAATATATATTATTTAATAGCTGTGTGGTTTCTTTGGGGACGATCATGGCCCCCAGGGAAACCACACATCTATAAAAAACAAAAATGCCCCCCCCCCCCAAGGGGATCAACCCTGGTTATGGGCCACCTCCTGTCAATTTCATCTAAGTTTTTTTAAATGTGATTTTTATTTTATTTTTTAGCCCCTGGGGGTGGCGTGATTGGTAAACACACACTAAAAAAAAAAAAAAAAAATCCCAGATTTGGGGGAGGGGGGGGGGGGGGGGGGGGGTTGGGCCATTTTCTAAAGAGCCGACCCCCCAGTCAATATCCTCTTTAAAAAAAATATATATTTAACAACTTGGGGAGGCGAATGCGCCCCCCCCCCCAGCGGTAAACAGTTTCTTTTTAAAAAAAATATGGCCCTCAGGGGGTTGGCCCATTTTCAAGGGGGCCGACCCTCCCAGATGACATCCCTGGTGTTTAGTGGGGTTTCCCGAGCATGGATCGGAGCACAGCTGCGATGCATGAGCAGGAAACACTTTCAGGAAACCCTTGTTTGAAAGGGAAGAATCTCCCCAGTCAAACGAGGCCTGGGGCTGGGGAGGCCCTTTCGGGTCCATTTTCCCCCACCGGAGCAGAAAGCGTCCTTACCTTTGCTTCCTGCTCCGTTGGGGAAAACAAACGGCAACGTCAGAGCGCATCACAGCGCGCTGATATCACAGTGGGGTGGGTAGGGGGGCGAGAGGAAGACACCGAAGCTCTTCCGTAACTCCAGAGGGATTTTCAAATGTAAAAAAATCCTCCAGTGTGATGCACCAGAGGATTTTTAAAACCATTCGCTAGCGTTAGCCAAATCAAATCAAATCAAATCATTAACATTTATAAAGCGCGCTACTCACCCGTGCGGGTCTCAAGGCGCTAGGGGAAAGAGGGGGTTACTGCTGCTCGAAAAGCCAGGTATTTAGGAGTCTCCGGAAAGCGGAGTGGTCCTGGGTGGTCCTGAGGCTGGTGGGGAGGGAGTTCCAGGTCCTGGCCGCCAGGAAGGAGAAAGATCTCCCACCCGTCGTGGAGCGGCGGATGCGAGGGACGGAAGCGAGTGCGAGTCCAGAGGAATGGAGGAGGCGGGTGGGGACGTAGAAGCTGAGGCGTCGGTTGAGGTATTCCGGTCCCTTGTCGTGGAGGGCTTTGTGTGCGTGGGTGAGAAGTCGAAAGGTGATCCTTTTGCTGACTGGGAGCCAATGCAGGTGTCTCAGGTGTGTGGAGATGTGGCTGTTGCAGGGTACGTCGAGGATGAGGCGGGCTGAGGCGTTTTGAATGCGTTGCAGGCGATTTTGGAGTTTGGCTGTGGTCCCAGCGTAGAGGGTGTTGCCGTAGTCCAGGCGGCTCGTGACGAGGGCGTGGGTCACGGTTTTTCTAGTGTTGGCGGGGATCCAGTGGAAGATCTTGCGGAGCATGCGGAGGGTGAGGAAGCAGGCGGAGGACACGGCGTTGACTTGCTTGGTCATGGTGAGAAGAGGGTCCAAGATGAAGCCGAGGTTGCGGGCGTGGTCTGTGGGGGACGGTGCGGTGCCGAGGGCCGTGGGCCACCAGGAGTCGTCCCAGGCGGACGGGGTGTTGCCGAGGATGAGGACTTCTGTTTTTTCAGAGTTCAGCTTTAGGCGGCTGAGCCTCATCCAATCTGCGACGTCCTTCATACCCTCTTGTAGGTTGGTCTTGGCGCTGGCGGGGTCCTTAGTGAGGGAGAGTATAAGTTGGGTGCCGTCGGCGTAGGAGGTGATGATGATGTCGTGCTTGCGTACGATGTTGGCGAGGGGGCTCATGTAGACATTGAAGAGTGTCGGGCTGAGTGATGAGCCTTGAGGTACGCCGCAGATGATCTCGGTGGGTACTGAGCGAAACGGTGGGAGGTAAACTCTTTGGGAACGGTTTGAGAGGAAGGAGGCGATCCAGTCCAGGGCCTGGCCTTGGATCCCGGTGGAGCGGAGGCGGGTGATTAGGGTGCGGTGACAGACGGTGTCGAAGGCAGCCGAAAGGTCGAGGAGAATGAGGGAGACTGTTTCACCGTTGTCCATCAGGGTTCTGATGTCGTCTGTGACTGAGATGAGGGCGGTTTCCGTGCTGTGGTTGGTTCGGAATCCGGTTTGTGAAGGGTCGAGCAGGTTGTTGTTTTCCAGGAAGGTATTCAGCTGTTTGTTGACGGTCTTCTCTATTACCTTGGCTGGGAAAGGCAGGAGAGAGATGGGGCGGAAGTTTTTCAGGTCGCTCGGGTCAGCCGTAGGTTTCTTTAGTAGGGCGTTGACTTCAGCGTGTTTCCAGCATTCGGGGAAGGTAGCAGAAGAGAAAGAAGAGTTGATGACGGCCTGGAGGTGCGGGGCGATGATGTCGTCGGCTTTGTTAAAGATGAAGTGAGGGCAGGGGTCCGAAGGGGCGCCGGAGTGGATAGCGTTCATGGTGGATTTGGTTTCTTCAGTGTTGATGTGGGTCCAGTTGTTGAGGGTGATGGTCGGGGGTGCGGGTTCGGTGGTGTTTGGTTGGGTCTGGTGTCCGAAGCTGTCGTGGAGGTCGCTGATCTTGCGGTGGAAGAAGGTGGCGAGGGATTCGCACAAATCCTGTGAGGGCGTGACGGCGTTGGCGTTGGCGTTGGGGTTGGAGAACTCCTTGACGATGCTGAAGAGTTCTCTGCTGTTGTGGCTGTTTTTGTCCAGTCTGTCGGTGAAAAAGTTCCTTTTAGCAGCGCGGATCAGGTGGTGGTGTTCGCGGGTAGCGTTCTTGAGGGCGGTCATGTTGTCAGCGGTGTGGTCCTTGCGCCAGGCCTTCTCGAGAGCGCGGAGAGAGTGGCCGACGCACGCACGGATGGGGTTAAAATTACATGCTAAACTTTTTAAATATGCTATACCCTGCCCTTACGGCTGGCTAGCGCCTACCATAGGGGTAACTTGTCTGTATTAAAAAGGATGTTTTTGGCCTGGCAAAAGGATTATTTTGCCTGGTGGACATGGCAGTTCAAAACTGCACAGACAGGCTTTGCCATGGCAGGCCTGAATAATGTTTAAAGGGCTACTTCAGTTGCACAATTAGTGCTGCAGGCCCATGGTAGCATTTAATCTACAGGCCCTGGGCACGGGTAGTGCACTTTTCCAGGGACTTATAGGTAGGGGTGGGACGAAAACTCTGCTCCTCCAGCGGAGTTTTCAAAGCTTTGCCACTCTGCCTGGAACACGGAGTTTGGCAAAAACTCAGTCATCCACCACGTGGAGGAGTTACCGCCCATCCCACCCAGAAATGCTCTTCATCCTGCTGCACACAGAGTCGGCTTGAGCATGTGCTCCATTCAGATGAAGGTGGGGTCACGCTCCGGGGTGCAGAGCGCCTGTCCGGAAGCGCTGGATGAAGGGATTTCTGGCGTGCTTCAACTTCTGTGTTCATCTTTGGCCCCAGGGGATTTGGCATACAGCAACTTCAGAGGTGGCTGAGCGCCTCTACTGCACATGGTATGTGTAATGGGCCTTTGCGACAGCTGGGAAGGAAGTGGCTGCTCGTTTGGACAGACTGCCTGGATTCTTGGGCCTCAGGTAAAAGCAGGCGTCTCTGTCCTGACAAGTTATTCTAAATGAATGCGCAAACTTGACAGGGCCCAACAGTGCACCCTCTGCACCCGACCAGAGTCAGGACACTGTCAAAATTTAAATTCCGACTCCCCAACCCCACACACTTACAGTGCCTGTGAAAATGGCCGATGCACACAAAAATCTGAAGGCATTTACCACGATGAACTGCATGTGTATTTTTGTGTTGGGGATATTTCATAGTGCTTATCCATGTTGTTCCGCTTGGCATGATCACGCGTGCAATTCCAGTTTGAATGGAACTTGTCTGTTGTTTTATGTTTATTTCACTTGCAGTATACTTATTTATTGCCCACAAGTGAGTTCAGGACTGTTTACTGTCATCGTCATGTGACCTTAATATGTATGATCTCTATAGGTAAGTTGTTTTGGGCGGGGCAGGCGATACGCCATTGCGTTCCATTGGTTCACTCTTGAAGATTTCAGCAAGGCTAAATCGCGGCTCTTAAAATACAGGATTTAAGCTAAAATGAACATTTTGTTTAAGTAGACTGTTCTGAAGAGTGGCTCTTGAATGTTAACATATCCGCTCTGCCAATCAAGTCCTGCTGCCTGTAAATCCAAGTTGTGCCGTAGCCTTTTGAAAGTGTAAAAGTGAATCAAAAATGTAACAAAAAGGTCCTGGGAAAGTCTGACGACTAAGACTATGACAGCATTCCAACAGCGCCTTTAAATGTAGTCATTGTTGTTGGTGATTAGCAAGTGCATAGCGCCACGCCTGTCATCAGAACAGTAGCGCTACAAGCCGCGATGGGGTGAGGGCATCGGGTTCAGGGGTTTCCATCTGAGAAGATGTTGCAATGCTGCATGGGGAAAGTCTGTGCTGAACTGCAAAGTAGTAGGACCCTGTTTATCCGCATGTTAGTGGCTGAATGCTCCTGCCTCAAGCATAAGGCCTCGGTCACAGGACTGTTCTCTAGAGTGCATTGGTGGCCCCGGATAACTAGCATTAGATCTGCTAAACACGGGAAAGTGCCAGCTGTGTGATCTTATAATATACATTGCATTTACTAGAAATCTTTGTAAGGATGGTGAAAACCCTGATACAAATATCTTATGTTATTACAGTGTTGTCAATACTATACTAATATAATACTCCGCCCACTCATGGAAGTCCTGGAATCTTGTGGAGGTTTTTGGTTACTCCGCGGAATTCTGCAGAGTGAAACTCTGTGAGCCCTGCCCACCACTACTCATAGGTAGATTAAATATGCCCATTTGGTCTATGCTGATATAATTATATTTTAGGGAAAGAGCACAAGCACTTTAGAACTGGTTAGCAGTGGTAGTGTGCAGAATCCTAAGGCCAGCAAAAATAAAGTCAGTAAAAACAGGTCTGAAGGCAAAAAGTTAGGAGAAGCCATGCCAAGGATGCCAGGTCTAACAAGCTGTCTAACACTGAATCAAGTGAGGACAACTCTCCCCTTCCCCCATGTTGGAGATGGCCCTTCTTAGGGGATTTTCCTGAAACTTTTAGCTTTTTCCTCCCTTGTTTTTTTCACTCTTGTTGCGTGACCTTAGGACTCTGAGCACTTTCCCACTGTACAGCAGTGGAAAAGTGCATGCACCCTCCCTGCACTTGCCAGGAAGGGGTGCTTATTTGATTAGATCAGGTGCTGTACTCAGGAGTTCCCTGTAAAAAGGTACATCACATACCAGGGGCAGGTACGGCCCTGGCTACTAGTGGGATGTTGCCCTGACTGTGCCAACCCCTAAAATAGCTTGTCAAGCATGTATCTGGCCTGACCGTGCAGGTCTGTGGAGGTGCAGTTGTGCCAGGGCTCTGGTTGGGACGTCTAACTCCATAGCCAATCCTGAGTGAGCACTCTGTTACCTCTAGCCCACCCCGAAGGAGGAAGCAGGTGGTAGACAGAAGACTGGGCAGGAACACATGGGTTTCCCATGCACTGGTAGTGAAGAACACCCACGTGAGTTTTCCCTACCTAGGGGATCGGCTCTTCCCATAGGTTTTCCCAATTCCCTACCCAGTGGCATTAGGGACCTTGGCCCTTTCCCACTGTGAGTGCAGTGTGAAAGTGTGTGCGCCTCTGCTACCTGTGTGGTGCTCGCCAGTGTGTGCACACGTGTCCACTGGTGTTCCCCCTTAGTGTGCATAAATGTGTATCCAGCCTGCTATAGCAGGCTTGTGTGTGTGCACTTGCACCTTTGGCATTCTTAAACATGTATCCAGCCTGCCATCGCAGGCATGTGTGTGCGCATTGGCACCTATGGTGCTCTTAAACATGTGCCCAGCCCCCCAATGCGGGCTTCTTTGGCTTATATATGTGCAAGGACACGTATGCCCACAGAGTGAACAATACCCATGTGTGTTTTCACTACACATGGGAGTTTCTCTGCTCATAGATTAACAAGAGGAAAGTACAATTACTCTTAGCTGTAATAGTGGGTTGCAGTGGAGCAGCCTCACAATGTTTGCTATTATTAAATTCGTCCTGACAAACCTCTTTCAATGGCAAAGGTGGTTGTGTCAGGAATATCTTAGAAAATGTGACTTTTAGAAAGTGGGCATTTCTATGCTCTAAAAACGCTTTGTGTGCCTTTTTAAATTTGACTTCAGTCCACTTTGCAAGTGTGGGAACTCATCTGTGCATTTCGCAGAGACAGCTATAAACCTTGGGCACACAACTGGAATGACAGACCTCTGACATTTGAGGGGCGGGCAGGATAGATTGGCGGTAGAGGTTTTGACACTTGGCCTCTCGGGGCTGGATCATGGCCCTCCTAAAGAATAAGATCTGCATTCCAGAGCCCCAGAGCAGTCAGAGCTGACATTTAGGGGAGACATCTGTGGTTCAAAGGGGAACCCTGTGAACCTCCCCCAACTTCAAAGGCACACTACAGTATAACTACTTTTGCCACACTGAAGCAATTCAAAGATATGCTTGAGGAGATGCAGGACCGGAGTTACCGGCCCACAAGAGGATTTTGTGTTGCACCAGGAAAAACTACTGCCCTGGCAAGGGACCATACATTCTTCCTAAATCATGGCTGGCCTGGATGGATTGTCTGTGGCTGTGTGGCACCCCGGAGTGTGCTTGTTGGCTTTCCCCCTGTTCTTTGGTAGAGGTCTCAGGGATATCAAAGACCTCCCTCGGGCGGCCTGCACCTTCCACCCATGACATCTGGAGAGTATTCCCCGCATAAGTGCCCCATTGTCTGCTGGTTCCCATTTGGTAGCAGTAGTGTGAGTGTGGAACCAAGTATTGTGCCTAGAAACCAGATTGCCTGGAGCAGTGCCTGCAAAGTATTGCCTGCATTCAAGGAGTTTGGCCCTTCATCGTGGAGCCTTGTCACGCATATGCGTCTTGCTGGTGGTGAGCAGATTTACTGGTTGCGGGACCCCGCATGGCCAGCTTAGTTGAACATGTTGCATTTCTCTCATGCAACATCCCGACTGCACATTCATTGTTTGGAGTGTCCGATTCACAGGTTACGACCCTCGTAGGTGGAGGTGTACACATAGCAGTGCTGCATTCTACATCATGTGGTACCGCTGAACTTGCGTCACTGTGTGTGTGAACAGAGTTGCACGGTGTGACTCACGTCATCGCACAGAACACATTGTTCCTCATTCCAGGGAGGTACTGATATGGTAATTCTTCATGAGTAATCAGATTTATCTGGTGCTACTCAAGTAATCGCGCACCAGACGGTGTGCCTCATTTCAGGAATTGGTAACTCTTCGTGTGTAATCTGATTGGTCTGGGGTGACTCAAGTCATCTCACACCCAACATTGTGCCTCAATTCAGGGAGGTACAGCATTGGTAACTGTCCCTGTGCAATTGGAATTGTCTGATGTGACTCACGTCACCACTCACCAGATACTGGCCCTTATTACAGGTCTGGCAGTCAGCGTACCGCCGCAGTGGAGTTGGCGGCAGCACCGCCATGGGCCCGGCGGTGAAGACCACCATATCACAAGTCCTTGAAAGGTACCTGCAGAACACAGCCAAGTCACCGTTCGGCCCGCCACAGCAGAAGGGCTTGCGCACCAGGCAGCAACCATCTCCAGCCTGGCGGTCAGTCAGCATCCCACAACCATATTACGAGGTTGCACACTGCCAGGATTTCCGGGGCAGAGCCACCGCCACCAAAAGCCTGGTGGAAACGAACAATATAAAAGGGAACACCTACCTTCAGGAACACAGGCACCTCTGTAGGCGGCATGCCACGCAAATTGCAACTTCTTCCAATCCTCTACCTGACCCTGCAATTCCCGGACCAGCGATGGCAACCACGACACCAACCATAAGTACACCAGCCTAGCATACACTGGAGGGAGCGACGTTAGTACACACACACACACACAACACACACATGTAGCGGGAAGCCATGCCCGCACACACACACGCAAACATCTATATCAACACACACACATAAACACATGCATACACGTAAATACCACACAATCATGGTGAATGAAAGCCAGGACTAGGTAACAATGACACCAACGGTGTAGTGCCGCATAAGTACAATATATAGCAAAAATGTGCAATAACCAATGTACATACAGGTCCAAGGGGCAGTCCAAAATCCATAGTGCCCGAGCACACTGGGCACAAGATGACGTCCCAAGTTGACTCCTGACTGCAAAGTGCAGGCCTCCACAGGACAGGGGCATCAATGGGGAATGCAGGCACCTCTGGGGGTGAGGGGTGACGGGGTGGGGGGTTCTTGTGCTTGGAGAGTGGTCCTTCCATCTGGGCCTGGATGGGGGGCCCTTAGGTGTGCCTTTAGATGGGGGGTCCCTGGGCTTGCCCTTGAATGGGGGACTTAGCAAGGGGGGTTGTGCTTTGCCTTGGAAGTAGAAGGAGTGGACTTGGCCTTGGTTGCGGAGGGAGTCCGCTTGGCCTGAGAAGAGGAGGGAGTTGGCTTGGCCTGGGAAGAGGAGAGAGTGGGTTTGGGTTTGGCAGCAGGCGCAATGGACGTGACAGGGGGGAAAGTGGCAGGTGGTGGAGGTGCATGGGCAGGGGCAATGGCAGACTGTGATGCTGAAGGCAGGGGCTTAGGAAGGGTAGAAGGGTGCTTGGGGTGAACAGTGATTGGGTCAGTGGTGGGGAATAGGGAAAACACTCTGAGGAAACGTTTCTTGGGGACACATGGGAGGTCAGTGGGTATGGTTGTGAGGTGGGTACGTGGATGTGCCATGGGTGCAGGTGCATGGATGTATGAAATGTATGTGCTTGGAGACTGTTGGGTGGGTGAGTGTGTGCCTTTATACATACTGAGAGGAGGTGTGGAGGAGATGTAGGGAGGTGGCATGGGGGAAGTGTGAGTGTATGTTGGGGTTGTGCCTGCAGGTATGGTGGATGTGCTGCATGTGGGTGTGTTGACAGTCGTGGTGTCTGTGCCAGTGGTGTATGGGGTGCATGAATGGGGGCTAGGAGATGTGGTGACAGGAGCAGTGAGGGCACATGTGGCAGGAACAGTGACTGATGTGATGCTGACTGCAGGTGTGAGTGGTGTGTCAACTGTAAGAGGGTAGGTGGTTGGGGAGTCGGTGCAGGCTGTGTATGTTGGCATGTCTGCATGTGTGTGTTGAGTGTGTGCATGGCGTTGGTGGTTTCTGTGGTGCTTATGTCTGTCCTTGCATACCATGCCTGGATGGAATTCACAATAGTTGTCTGCCCCACAGAGATGGACCTCAGGAGGTCAATAGCCTCCTCATTGAAGGCAGCAGGGCTGACTAGGGCAGGGGCAAAGGTGCCTGCGATGAAGGAGATGCCCACCCTCTTGCGTGAGCGGGCATGGGCAACTGGGTGGGGAGCTAAAGGGAGGGTGGTGCTGGTAAGGAGGGTGGCAGACAAGGATGGTGCTGGGGTGGACCCAGATGGGTTTGCCACCGCCAGGGAGCCTCCATCGGAGGAGGAATTTGAAGATGTAGTGGTCGATCCTGTCTACCCCGTGGCACTCCCCCCACCCTCCGTCCCACTGGTCCCCTTGGCTCCGCTGATGTCAGCCTCCTGGGTCCCATGGACTGCAGCTTCCCCACTCACCGGTGCCCCTTCCCCTTTGCCAGATGATGTTGATGTACACAAAGACAGAGGAGGACAGAGAGCCAGAGAGAGAGAGAGAGCGACAGGGTGCAATCGGTCAATGCCAGCATAACAGTCACACAGGGTAGAACATCTGCATTTGATGCAATGCCATGATACCGTACGCCCACCTCTGAACATCCTACAACTTGGGAACACCATGGGGGAAACCGCAACAATGCACATGTCAGCAGCTGATGGTATGACAGATGCAAAAGTGTACATAAGGATTGTCATACCCACCACTACCTATGGCCGTTGAGACAAGCATAAAAAGGACTGCACACCCAACAGGATCCTGCACTCCTAGTTGGCAGGCCCCCTTGGCTATTGTCAAGAAGCACTGGTTGGCAGCCCCCCTTGGCCATTGTCAAGAAGCACTGTCACCACTTGGTGCAGCCACCCCACCATACATGCAGTGTCTGACACCTTATTGAGGTCATGGATACACCCTAGGCCAGGACCAAACACAATGCCCTGACACCCCAGCTCTGGAGATCCTGTTGGCATGTGCTGCCAACCAGATCTAGCAAGTAAGAGGCCACACAGTTATTCATTAGAGGACTCTGCCCCGCTACCACTGATTGCATGGCATTACTTACATCGTGATGTCAATCCTGCCCAGATGGACACAACCCATAGTGCACATCCACAGCTAACCATTGGTGTCAACCCAGAGCTACCATGCCAACATATGTCACAAGTGAGAGTGAGTACTTACTCCCATGTGGCTGCTGTGCTGCCCTCACGCACCCTTGCTCCATTCATACTGCCACCTACCAAGGTCCCCATTCCCATGCGCAAAACTCACATACAGGACAATGACAATGAACTCACCTGCTGCTCTGATGCCCCGTACAGCTGTCCATACAGGGACAGGACCCCGTCCACAAGCCGCTCCAACTCTTCCTGGGTGAAGGCTGGCGCCCTGTCCCGTGCAGGACACGACATCTTGGCTACCAGAGTCAGAACACAGCAGCACACGTAGTGTAGGTCTTCAGTGCACCAGGTTCAGGAGTCAAGTGAGCATGGGTACATTAAATGGGGGTCACGCCCACCGTGGAGATCACTGTCACCGCTGGCGGCAATCACCAATGGCTCCTGCCTCCCACTGGCAACAGTGTGAGCCGATGGTGAGTTGCACGGAGGTAGTGACCTCCTACTGCCATGACATGTTACGCCTGTGGGATGATCTCACTTCCACCTGTCCCATGCATGCAGACAGCGGCAACCGTTTAACATCTACAATGTGTGATGTGTGTGAAATCTACTGCATCATACATCTGTGCTGCACAACATTTTACCTCCTCTCTCCTGTTCCTTGGTACTATGCATGGTTGAGGATGAGGAATGCACCGGTGTACAGGCCCCTAGTCAACCTTGCCATCCTGGAGGAGCTTCACATTATCCAGACCTATCGCCTGAACCGTGTAACCATCATGGAACTGGTGGCCCAGTTGGAGCAGATATATTTCTTTGGTCATCCCAATGCCGTCCCTCCCACAGTGCAGGTGTTGTCATTCCTCCACTACCTTGCCTCAGGTTCCTTCCAGGTCACAGTGGGCTTCGCAGCTGGGGTATCACAGCCCATGTTCAGCAACATCCTGAGGGATGTACTGTCTGCCCTGATGAAACATATGTCCAGCTATATCCGTTTCTCCTATTGTTCAGAATTGCCCACTGTCGAAACTGCTTCTACCTTGTGGCACACATCCCAAATGTGATTGAGGCCGTTGATGGCACCCACATTGCCCTGGTGCCACCCAGGAGGAATGAACAGGTGTACAGAAACCACAAAAACTTTAATTCGGTCAGTGTGCAGGTGGTGTGTCTGTCGGACCAATACATCTGCCAGGAGACGGGCAGGTACCCAGGCTCTGTGCATGATTCCAACATGCTGTGGAACAGCAGCGTCCCACACATGATGGCACCACTCCTGAGGGACCGGGCATGGCCCGTTGGTATGTACCCCAGCATAAGTGTGGCCCTTAGCTCTCTGGACTCTTGTGTCCCTGCCCCATTCCCCCCCACCCCAGTCTTGACATGCCTTTTTTCTCTATACACACAGGTGACTCTGGCTATCCCAACCTGCCCTGGCTCCTGACACCTGCGAGGCATCCAACCTCAGCTGCAGAGGACCTGTACAATGAGGCCCACGGTCATACCTGACGGGTCATTGAGAGATCCTTCGGGCTGCTGAAGGACAGGTTCCGGTGTTTGCATATCTCCGGGGGTTCCCTGCTCTACAACCCACAGAAGGTTTGCCAGATCATTGTGGCCTGCTGCATGTTGCACAATCTGGCCCTGAGGCATCACATTGCTGGATGCAGAGGAGGGGGTAGCTGTGCCAGTGGCTGATGAAGAAGACATAGGGAGTTATGAAGAGGAGGATGATGAGGATGCAGCTGACTCCAGGGTGGAGCTGATTCAACATTACTTTGGCTGAGATGCAGGTATGTGTAAACTGTGTAGTATGTGTCCTCTACAACTGTCTGCCTGATGACACCTGTTGTCTGTGACCACTGACGCTATTGGTTGCAGCTCAGGCGCGAGTGGGTTGGGGAGGTGTCACATGTACCCATGACTTAGGTAGTCACACTGTACAGATCAAGCTCATAGTTAGGCTGCTGTTGTGCTGGTGCACTGGTGCCATCAATGTGTATGTAATATGTTCGCTGAGCTGCCAGTGCAGGTGCCATGTGTTTGCCACACAGGGTTGTTGCATGTGTGCAGCATCTATCCTGGGATTTGACATTGGGTGGCAGTGCTACATTGGTGTTGGTGGCAGTGGGTATGGGGTCAGGTCTTGTGTGGGTGTGGCTCGGGTTGGACCAATGGGTTGGGAAGTGTTGTTATTGTGTGTGAGTACTGGCCATGTGGTTGTGAACCTGGCTGACATATCTGCAAGGTATTCCTGTTTCTACAGTACATTTGTGTGGAGTTGGCATCTGTGACACCTACAGTGGTTGTTGTCCCTGTCTTGCTCTACTTTCAGGACAATGTTGTGGTGTTCTGTGATTCCTGCTTGGCCTGTTGCCTCTATTGACACATTATGTCCAGCCACTGCCTTCTATACGTCCATCCTCCCAGGATTTTGTTCCCATCTCTGACACCCTCCCATGTCTATGCAGGTGTACACATATTGCCAGTTCCATGTGTATTCATGACAAATAAATAGGCAGACATGAACTGTGCTCAATAGTTGTTTATTTCATATGTACAAGTGTAAGGGGTGATGAGTGGGGTCATGGCGGTGGAGTTCATCAGAGAGGTGAATTCAGCTGTAGTTAGTCCGGGTCCAGTGTGCTGGCTATGGGTAGATGGTGATATGAGAGTGGACAGTTGACAAGGTGTCACAGTCACACACAAGATAGAATATTCAGGAGAGGATCACTTCCTGGCGGTGGTTTTGGTCTGGCCATCATATCCGGCTGTATGTCTAGTTGGACGTCGTCGCTTGAGTCGGGGTTCCTCAGCTACAGGGGTCGGGGTACTGGTGGCCTGCGAGTCCTGCGGCAGAGCTTCCATGCCGCTGGCTGCCGCTGACGTGGAGGGCTGTGATGGGATGTGGTCAGTGGTAGGGGCCCGTGGGTGGGTGGTGGACGCACGAATGACAGTGGCCAGGTCCCTGAGCACCCCTGCTATGGAGGTTATGGTGGTGTTGTGGTCCTGCCACTGCTGCATGGCCGTCTGTTGGTATTGCCCCTGCAGCCGCTGGGTCTCCTGCACAGTAGCGAGGATTTGGGCCACTGTGTCCTGGGTGTGCTGGTATACCTCCGGGACTTGGTTGAAGCCCTCCTGGGCAGTCAGTTGGTGTGGCTGTCTTGACTCTTGGCTCATGGTTCCCCTCCTACTACCCCTGGCCCCCTGTACCCTTGGCACAGTGTGCCCACGCCAAGTAGTAGCAGGGCCGCCATTGGGTGCCCTTGACTCTGGCCTCTGTACTATGGAGCACACATCTGATTGATGGGTCCCTGGGGCAGAGGTATGGGTTCAGAGTCTGGCTGTGGTGTGGTGTGGTGTGGTTGCCACATGGGTAGGGGCATCCGGTGTGGCCAGGGTGTGCCATTGGTGGACTGTCCAGTGGCCTCAGATGGCCCAGGCTAGTTGTCCTCATCCAGAAATCCAGTGGGGCCTTCATCCTGGGGAGGGCTCTCTAAGCCTGGCATTCTCTGCAGGGTGTCAATGGCAGGGGTACCTGTGGATGGATACGGTAGATGTAAGTTGTGTGACTGTAGTTGTTATGTTCCCTGTTGTGATGCATGCATTGGCTTGACTGGCTTCCCAGTGCTGGCAAAGACAGCTGCTGCACTGCAGAACATTGATCTGGTTAGGATTGTGGGTGCTGTAGTTCTTCACAGTGTGGTTGACATCCATGCATTAGGTGTGTGTGTGTAGGGATGGTGGGAGTGGGGTGGGGTGATATGAGGAGATGGGGTGATGGGTGTTTGGGACGGGGGCAGTGGGGTGGGTTGCTGTGGGTTGGAGAGTGGTGGGGAGGCATGCTGGGCATGGGTGGTTGGTGCTTGTGGGTATTGCTGACTTACCAGAATCAGGCCCTCTGCTGATGCCAGTGAGGCCCTTGGGGTGCATGATGTCTGGGACCTTCTCCTCCCAGGTTGTCAACTGAAGGGGAGGAGGGGGCCCACGCCGGTCTTGTTGCTGGCTATCGTCTGCCTGGAAGCAATAGATCGGGCCTTCCCCCTGAGGTCGTTCCACCGCTTTCTGATGTCCTTCATTGTGTGTGGATATGTGCTTACTGCATTAACCCTGTCGACGATCCTCTGCCACAACTCAGTCTTTTTGGCTATGGGTGTTTGCTGTACCTGGACTCCTATGAGCTGTGGCTCTAGTCTGATAATCTCACCCATCATGAATTGCAACTCACTGTGAACCGTGGGAGCTTCTGCTGTGACATGTTGTGGGTATGTGTTGTGCATGTCGGGTGCAGTGTGAGGTGTGTGGTGATGTGGGGATGTTTGGCTGTGTGTGCTGGTGGGCTGGGGTGTTGATTTGTGCAATGTATGTTGTGTGATGTTCGTTTGCTGTGTTTTGGGGTTTGCTTTGTCTTGAGTGTGGCTGTGGCTGCTCAGATCTGGCGCAAGGGATTGTTGGTGGGGGGTGTTATATGGGAGCATGGTCAGGTGTGTATGGTTATCAGTTGTGGGATATTTGAACTGGCCAATGTGGTGTTGGCTACTAACCGCAGTGCCTTTTTGTTCCGCCGCGGTGCAAAACGCCAACGTTTTCTGCTGTGCATGTTCTGCTGTGCTGGAGGTTGCCTCATAATATGACGGTCGGTATGGTGTTGGCATGGGGGGGCTGGTGGTTGATCACTCACTCTTTCACCGTGGGTTTACCTGACGGTGTTAGTTTTGTGTCTGTATTTGGGCTGTTTGTGTTTTGTGTTTAGTAATACGGCGGTCGCTTTAACGCCACCACTGCCGGTATGGTGGCGCCATTTTGCATGGCTGTCTTGCCCGAAAACCGCCATACTCATAATGAGGGCCTCTGTGTCTCATTCCAAGGAGGGACAGAAATTGGTAACTTTTTGTGGGTGATCGGAATCATCTGGTGTGACTCAAGTCAACACGCACTAGACATTGTGTCTCATTCCAGGAGGTGCAGAATTGGTAACTATTTATGTACTGGAGTACCTGGCCTGGTTGGGTACTATTGTGAACAGTGAGTGCCCTAGGGTGACCCTCTCCATGCTTTGCAGACTGGGGCCCGCATTGGAAGGCATGGTGCGGGGTCCTGTGAGTGAACTTCCTGAGTGGCGGCTCAACTTCCATTTGTTGATTGTTGCCTGATCATCCTGTTATCTACTTTCATAGCCCGACCTTCCCCCCCCCCGGGACCCTGAGTAAGTGTGACTCCAGCCACGATTGGCCTAATATCCAGGGGAAAGTTGCTTTCATCACCAACCCATGGGGACAGGGTAGTAGGGATTGGGTTGAACGGCTGAGGAAGGTTTGGGCCCAGGAGGGCTACAAGCGCAGTTACAACTGACCTGTCTGATATCAGTGCACTGCATTAGGGTGCTGGGGCGAGTGTGTGCAAGTGTGTGCTATTCAAGTCTGCCTGATACCCGTGGCATTGTATAGCAGTGTGTAGTGAGTATGTAGAAATGACTGCCTGTGATTGACTACACCACATGTTACTTCCTTGCCAAAAGACTAACACAGTGAACATTGTTTTTTACCCGTGCTGCCTAGGCCGCGGAGCTATTAAAAAGTGCTGAAATTATCTGTGTGTACACATTGCTGCTAACATTGTGAACCAGGGTGCACCCTATAGCTGTGTGATACTGAGTTGGGACCATTGCTGGGGTGGGTCTAGTGCTGACAACGGTTTTTATGCATGAGGGCGCTGGGAGGGAATGTAGGATTTTTCCCAAGTGTACATATTGCTTATATTGTTTTTGACACTGTTGGGCCTAGTACTGCTAGTGATATTTTTTAATGTGATTTATGCACAGATTTACATGATGTTCTTTGTGTTTTAATTAAGGTATATGTTAAATACAAATCTTCTTTACACACACAATGTGTGAAGTCTCTTTGGTGATGCTCAGTGTATTTATTGTGTGTGCTGTGCCAATGCTTTATACATTGCTCCTGTGATAAGCCTGACTGCTCAATGCCAAGCTACCCATGGGTGAGCACAGGCTATACAGTGAGTGTAATCATCCACCCCTGACGGCAATGGAAGGTTCTACCTTGCTAGGGTCTCACCTCAGCCAACAAGAATATGCTGCCTCCATCACCCCATCTTACCCTCCCTCTCTTAGTCCCCCGTCACTTTTTTTCTCTTTTTTCATGCATGGATTGTGACAGGCCGACTAACAGTAGAAATGCCATAGACAAGGTCTACTGTGCAGAAGGCATACAAATGGACATTACTGACTGTTTCTAATCTATGGTGCTATTATTTAACCTCTCCTCCAGCAGAGACGGCTTTCCTTATGTAACAGTTTTTTCTTTATGAGGCAGGGGTATTTTCTCCCACTATTGTACTGCAGTTTTTTTTCCATTTATGTTTGGTCTCTCCTGCTTTATCACACTTTGGAATTAGGTATCCCTGGATGTGAACTGATCTATGGTTCCAATGCTAATGTTTTTTCAACAAAAAAAGCACAACACAAGAAAATCTCAAACCAATTTAGACAATTTGAGAATATTTTCATAAATCAAATTACACTAAAAATCCAATAAGTAGAACCAGAGACATGAATTTTTAAAGTTTGAGTTAAAAAAAGCACCAATTGCAGTTATCTGGCCATGCCATACCAGGACAAATTTAAAAGGTAAGGCCCACTGCAATGGAGCACAGGTTGCATACAGGGGCCAGGTTTGACCTGGTGGAAAGACTGCCTTCTGACTTAGAATTTTTTATGGAGAAAATGTGGTCATTGGTAAGTTGTTCGCAGGGCAGATGCAAAGCTGGGCTCGATTACAGCAAGTTTCAGAAGGGGGTTCCCAGTATAATCGTCAATCAGAATTCAGTCTCAAAGCATCAATACATACTATTCCAATTCAGTATTTGGTTGGGGTGAGCTGAAGTTTCAATTCCGCTGGCAGATTTAGAGGAATTTAGTCAATTCACTTTACTCATATATGGTGGAATTGCTAATACATTTTACTGCTCCACCAGTGGAATTAATCAGCATTTTAATTGGTTTTTGAACGGAGCTGAAAGGGGCAGGCGTCCCTCTATGTTTAAAAAACACTACAAATGCAGTGATATAAACAGAGGGGGACTCCTTCCTCTTACAGCCCTGTTTAACCCACTGCAGTGCAGTGCATACCCCTCAGTGCCCTTACATTCTTATGTGATGGTGCTGAGGGTAATGCACTGCTTGCAGTACAACGCATACCCCTCGTTGCCATTAAATAAGTATATAAGGGCACTGAGGGATATGCACTGCACTGGAGTGGATACCCCTCCGTGCCCTTACAAAGTTATTTAAGGGCACCAAGGAGTATGCACCACACTGCACTGCAGTACATACCCGTTGGTGCATCTTACATAAGTATGTGTAGTGTAAGCGATCTGAGTGGTTTGCGCTGGAGTGGATACCTCTCAGAGCCCTTACATAGTTAGGTAAGGACACCTAGGGTACGCACTGCACATAGTGGTGCATACTCTGTCCCTGTGCAGAATACTATGGAATCTTGCAGAATTTTAATGTAGTTCCACAGAATTGGATGGTATGAAACTCCACCTATTCCGCCCACTATAGAATTTAAAGGGACACCCTAAACACGCTGCTTCCGAATATCGAATCAGTATTTGGTCGCAAACCCAAATTGTAATTTGGTAATGTGTTACCAAATTTCAATGTGCTTTTGATAGATGCAAAAAAGTGATTCAGACCATTTGTGACTGCAAAAGGGCTTTGTACTTCTGGCTTTTAGTCCCCTCAGTGGAAGCAACTTTAGTATAGAAAAGCTACAAGTCAACCAGACTGTCCTAGGTGGGGCAAACAAATGAATAGGGAGGAAAGCCATCAAATCAGGAGCAGTCAAGTGAGACAGAAGACAAGGCCATCCAATAACGACCAAGGGGCTGACACAGGCCCATGCTGTGCATACAGGAAATAATTGGTCTGGCTAACAAACAGCAAGAGCTGCTGGTAGGCGAGACAGAAAAAGGAAGTTGGGGGTACTGGAGAATATGAATTCTATTAAGGTAACTAAATCAGTGTGACTCATGGAGGTTGAGATTTAAAAAATATCCTGGTAGTCATTTGAGTTCAATGCACAGCTGTCAACCAAGCTGTAAAACATAAGAGTTATAATAAAGCAGCATTGCAAACACCCTCAGCAGGTTGCAAAGTTACTATTTGCTGTTCCTCTCAATCAAGGTTTGAAAACACTGGCGCACAATAGACTCAAGATGCTAGTAAGAACTGTATGCACTTTAAATACAATTTTATAAGGGCCCTGCGTATGTCTACCCCAGGAAGTACTTAGTAAAACATTTGAAAGGGATGTCCACAGGTCGATTAGCAACTTTCATTCCACCATACACTCCATACAGGTTGTTCATCTTTTACCTCCTTTGGTGCTGTTGTAAGCATAATCAACACCATTGTAGTGTTAATCACACTAATTTTATTTCAGGAACATGACCTGGCGTCGATCCACTCCGAGGAGAACAGCAACTGTCTCTCCCTGGAATTTCTCTCCGCTCACATTCTTAACCAAAAACTCTTTTAATTAAAACACAACGCATCCTTTCCCCTTCCTCATGTGAAATAAAACGCAGATGTTTTCCAAAACCTAATAAAAGCATAAGAACAAAACTACATTGAAGAACTCTGTAAGAGAGGAATGAAAAGAGAAATACAAAAACTTAATAAGCAGAAAATAAAACTTCAAGACCTAACATAATCATTTAAATACGCCGGTGGTCTATGTATTCTTGAACTTCTGTTAAACCTGAAAACATCCACACCTATACCCTTTCCCGGAATGTTCTGAGCACCCTCCAAATGTCTCTCATGTTCACCTAAACTTGTAGCAGGTGTCACCGCCTTGTCTCTCTCATTCGCAACCAACATTGCTCAAGAACATCCCTCATCATCTTTCTTTTCACATTCATCAACCCTCTGATACAGAGCCACGTTTCTAACACTCCACCTCTCACCACCTTCCACCACCACATAGTACTTACTAACTTTCAAAACACGACCTCTAAATTTAGAAATACCTCCTCTTATTCTTCCCTATTTTATTTTAACCCAGTCACCCAGTCTTATTCTAGACACTTCTGTTGGTTCCACTACCTTCTCTCCACCAGACACAATCCACTCTCTAAGCCAAGAATGGACTAACTTGGAGCCTGGAGAACGCCCTCTCATCAACTGAAAGGGACATTTATTAGAGGTACTATGTATATTATTACGATAGGCCCAAATCATTTCAGAGATTGTTTTTTTTACATTACAATGATTGCTCAAAGTCTATTGAATAGTCCCCTTGACCAATCTGTTGGCCCTCTCCACAATACCATTTCCTTGTGGGTTGTATAAAGAAGTATGAGAATGTCTCATACCACACTGCCTCAAAAAAGAAACCATTTCATTTGAGGTCAACTGAGTCCCATTATCTGTAATCAGTACCAAAGGTAGACTCTCTTCCTCAAAGACTTCCTCGAACGCCTTTATTGCTATATTAGTAGTGATATCTCGCATTCACTTTAATATGAGCCACCTTGAACGTACATCAACAATTGCTGCAGCAAACCTCAGTTCAAATGGTACTTTAGAAATAGGTCCAATAAAATCAAGACAAATAGTATGCCATGGTTTTCCGGGATCCTCTAGATGACCACAACTTCTCTTGTCACCTACCTTTAATCTCTTTTCACTCTCCTTGCATAAACTGCATCTCTCTGCCAAATCTTTGACATGTCCATCCAAACACGGCCACCAAAACACCTCCTTTAACCTCCTACTAGTTAGACCTTGACCTCAATGACCCTCATTGCAATATTTGAACAATCTAAACCTTAATTCAACAGGTGGAACATACTGGTCACCCCTCATTATTACATTCTCACCACAAACCGACAACTCATCCAAAACATTCAAATAAGGCCTCATTGACACAGGTAATGCGCTCTCTCTCCTAGTTCTCCTATAAATTAATTTAATAACTTCCTTAAGACAATTATCAGTATTCATCTCTTCTTCCCACTCATCCCTTGTAAAGGCACCCAAACCTCCTTCAACAACATCTATGACCGAAGCTACGGCTCCTTCTGTGTCACAATTTTTAACAGATTGTGAATCAATGGATTCCCAATCAAGAGATAGCCTGGACAAACAGTCCACTTGTACATTCTTTCAACCTTGAACAAACTCAACTCTGTAAAGATACTCTTGTTATCTTGCTGCCAACATAGCAAATCTGGCCAACCCCTTGCCTGCCCCCGATGATAAAATCCTGGACAAAGGTTTGTGATCACTGTGTTAAACAAATTTCAACCCCCACAAATATACCCTGAAATACTCAGCACCCCAAACCGCAACTAAAGCTTCACTCTCTATTACTGAATAGTTTTGCTCGGCTTGAGTCAAAGTGCGAGATGCAAACTCTACCGTACTTTCTGTGCTTTCATGCATTTGAGACAGAAAGGCTCCCAATCCAGTCAAACCAGTGTCAACTGTTAATACAGATTGTAACTTAATGTCAAAAGCAGTAAGACTGTCTGAGTTACAAATTTCTTCCTTGATATTAACAAAACAATCCAGTTGTTCCTTTTCCCATATAAATTTACTCCCCCGCTGCAATAGTTTTCTTAAATTCTCAGTTTTGTCAGCAAATCTGTTAACAAATTTAGAGTAATATCCTATTAAGCCAAGGAATGATCTTAACTGATCCTTATCAGTAGGTGAAGGAGCCAATCTAATCGCCTCCAACAAACGTCTCTTTGGTTTATAATTTCCTTTGGATACAGTATACCCCAAGTGCTCAATTTCCTCTGTTAAAAATGTAAGTTTTTCCTGATTTAAGAACAAACCAGCTTCTCCTAGAACTTTTAGTACATCTTTTAAGATAACATTATGCTTCTGTACAGTTTTACCATGATCAAAATGACATCCTGAAAAAATATTACATTCTTCATATTGCCGAAAATATTTGTCATCATTTGTTGAAATACACTCGCAGCTGACGCTAGTCCAAACGGCATGTGAGTGAACTGAAAAGTGCCCTCAGAGGTCACAAATGCCGTCAAATGTTTAGAATCTACATGTAACTTAACCTGATGGTAGGCACTTCTCAAGTCAAGTTTTTAGAAATACCTTCTCCGTTTAACAGAACAAAGTAATTCATTGATGTTAGGAAGAGGATAGGTGTTAACCACTATGTTCTGGTTTAATGATCTCAAATCAACACGACCATTGGATTTCTGAGTAATCACCACTGGAGATATCCATGAAGACACCTCCACCAGTTCAATGATACCTTCAGACAACATATTCTGAATTATTTTTTTAACTTCATCTCTCACCACAAAGGGAACCTTTCGCAATTTATGTCTTTGGCAAAGCATCCTCTTTAAGTACAATTATGTGCACATATCCCTTCAAGCATCCCAATGTCTCCTTAAACACATTTTGGGCACCCCTTATAATATCTTGTAGTTGTGGATCTTCCAATATTAATATTTGATTAGTTGCCCTGGGATGGATTACAATGTTTAGATCAAATTGATGTATCCACCCCAAAATAGGTGGCCATTCTGACGCCACATAAACTTTCCCTTCAATACACCTGTTCCAAAATTGTATATGTCATAGCATATACCCTAGTAAGTGAATCTTTTCTCCTTGGTATCCACCTGGAGTGAAATATTTTGGAAACAAAGATACATCTTTCCAATGATTTTTTAATAATGTTTCAGGGATTATTGTGTACAACGAACCAGAATCAACCATAAGCTTGACTTCGTGATCATTTATTTTGAAGACAGCTGTAGGCCTACTAGTTTTCTCCTCCTCTCCTGCTGCAGCTGCTAATTCCTCTTGATTAACAACTAATATCACATTATCACTAGAATTGTTGTTAACCTCCTCAACCATGTTGACACTGGATCTAACATCTTTGCTAATTTTGCTGTTTTCCTTACATGTTCGCGCATAATGACCCCTGCGGCCACATTTCCGACACTCTTTATTTGTTTCAAAACACTTCTTTGAATCAGCCAAATGATACATACTTCCACACTGGGTAGATTCTCTTCCTTTAGACTTGGATAAGACTGCCTTTTGGATAATACATTAACTTCTTGTTCAACAAAGGGATTGTTATCAATCATTGCCATCACATCACTTAACTTATCTTTCCTTTCAAGTTCCTTAATACAACGCTGTGATTCCTTAATAACTTTCATCATTTCTATAGCCTCTCTTAGTGTACTATCTTTGGCTGCCCATAACCTCTCCTGAATTTTTCAATGCAGACACTGTACCATAAGTTGATCATGTATCACTCCTCCGTCATAGTCCCAAACTGACATTTGACAGATAACTCTCTTAATCTCGCTACAAATTCATCAATAGTTTCATGGTGTAAAACCTACATCTGGCCATTACTAAATTAGTTTATTTAGCAAATCTATTCTCCAACCTTTTGATGGCCGCTTTGAATACATCATCCATTGGTTGACCATTGGGACCTAAAACAGTGGGTAAATATTTGAAAACACGTTGACCCTCACAGCCCAATTCATTCAATAAAATAGTTGTTTGTGTAATGAAGACATTTTTTGGCCATCAACAGCTAATATATACTTTTCTAACGTTTCTAAGGTTGAGATAAACACAAGGGTGGTGGCAAAATATTACGTGGAGCCGCCATGAGCATGAATGGAACACACTAACACAGCTAATGACAGCCACAAGGTAAAATAAAATTTGATAAATAAAATATGTTTTTTCTTTTTAAATGTTCACCCAAAAAACAGATCTCATTGTATTTTCAATTTC
The DNA here is from genome assembly GCF_031143425.1 of Pleurodeles waltl. Lineage (NCBI taxonomy): Eukaryota > Metazoa > Chordata > Amphibia > Caudata > Salamandridae > Pleurodeles > Pleurodeles waltl. The sequence continues at coordinate 78,863,073 of NC_090448.1, forward strand.
TACCACATTCCTTGTTGGTGCGCAGATCACCAAACTGCCAGCACTTTGTTTAATTTTCACTCTGTTCCTTTGTTGGTGTGCAGATCACCACACTGCCTGCACTTTGCCGTGTTGTTTCACATGCTGCGTGTTTATTTGATGCTCACAGTGTGATGTGAGTACAGACATGCAGCTGACATGCAGCTGACCTCCCTAATGCGCTGCTTGTCAGTGACACGTAGCTTCTCCTCCTCTATGAAGTTGCATGCGCCTCCAAACGCGATCTGCACTCTGTTCCCCTACAGTCTGATAGGTCTCGACAGGGACGTGGAAATACACCCAGACAGCAACGCCAAATCTCTCCTCCAAACTGAATTCAGGACGTCCATGCAGGCTGTAAAATCCAGTGCCCCCAAATGACCCCTTGCAGCACAAACGATCCATACTCTGTCCCCCAATGCTCCGACAGGTCTCTGCAGAGGATCGGAAACAATCACCCAGACAGCAATGCCGAATCTCTCCTACTACACCGAGTACAGAACATCCGCAGGCCGGAAAATTCAGTGGTCACAAGGATGACCCAGGTCGTGTGTGAACTGGAACTTGTCACCAAATTGTTGTAGGCATTATCAACACCGTTGTAGTGTTAATCACACTAAGTTTATTTCAGGAACACGACCTGGCGTCTATCCACCCCGAGGAGAGAGCATCAACTGTCTGTCCCTGGAATTTCTCTCTGCTTACATTTTTAACCGAACATTCTTTGAATTAAAACACAACAGGGAAAGGAATGTGAGAAGAGAAGCTGCCTAGCGGTGAGTTGCAAACTTTAGCAAAGTAGATGTACTTTGAATCCCAGCATCTTCAGGGTCTATTTATCATGGTTTTGTGTTGCCCTTGTCCCACACAAGGGAGTGCAAGGATGGCGCAAGACCTAAATAAGATTTATCGCAAGGCAGTGCAAATCACTACCTTGAGTTACTCTGTCCCAGGGTGATATTCCATGGGTGGAGCGTGGGTGCTCCCACACATCCACTATTGAATTTTGGGGCATTTCCTGATTTACCAACAATGGTAAACCTTGGAATGCATCAAAATGCTACGCCTTCCAAAGGAGGCGCAACAAGGAGAAATATCCTTATTTCTCATTGTTGTTTCCTCTTTCTAAGAATGCAGCATTCTGCAGCACACTTACAAAGAGAAGAAAGCCTCTGAGGATTATTTGTGTGGGTAGGTGCTCCTTCCTGTATAAAAACAATCCTCCTGCCTGCATTGGTGCAAGGCAGCGCACTGTGCACCAGTCCAAGGAAAGAACAGGAATGCTCCATATCATGATAAACACGGTGCATTCCTGCCCTTTCCGTTTCTCACAGTACAGAGCAGCAAGTTGGCTTGCTTGCATGAAGTAATGATAAATCTGCCCCTTCATTTGTCTGAATTGTGTGATCCTGGGCAAATCTCTGTGTGTGTCATGTACTTTTAATCATTTGGAGTGTAGAGAAATGGTTGCATTTATTGTGATTGCTATTCATGAATATTATTTAAGACTCAATCGCCATTTAGCATGAATGAATAACCTAGATGCAGGAAGGAATTCACTAGGGCACATTACTGGATGATTTAGAATTGCCATTTACTGGTGGTACGAGTTTCTGGAACCTCTTGTGTTTGGTAGGGGTGGGCAGAACTTGTGGATTTTCCCTCTGTGGAATTCCACGGAGTGACATGAAAAATGCATGAGATTCCTCAGAGTTTTTTGAACGGGTGGAAATTGGCACGTCATGGTCCTCCTCCTCATTTTTAACACCAGGACATCATTCCTCTCTGAAAAATCAGTGTGAATGGCACCATGCAACGCTCTAGAGGGTGCTTCGTCTCAAGATGGTTAGGCTGCCGCTCAAGTAGACTATCTGCTCAAGCTGCAGCTTTCTCACCACGCTGGGAAAATCTTGCTAGGTGCCCTGCTAGCACCAAAAAATCACAGCAGGGACGCTCATACTCGCAACATACCATTGGCAAGCCCCATGCGAGAAAAGACTCTGCCACACTATGGTTGGCGGAATTTGGCCTGGACTCCACATTACAAGTGTAATGCAGAGTGACCAAAATTCTGCCAACTCTGCCAGTGGAGCCGAATTCACCTCTCACTTAGGCCCTGATTTATACTTTTTGACGCAAACCTGCGTTAGCACAGGTTTGCGTCAAAAAGTTTACCGCTGGCTAGTGCCATTCCTGTACGCCAGCCGGGTGTCATATTTAAAGAATGCCGCTAGCCGACGGTAAGGCCCGATTAGAGTCAAAATAAATAATGCTACCTGGGTGGGGGAGGCGTAGGGGAAACAGGAGGTTGTGCGTCAAAGAATTGCGCTAGTCAGATTAGAGTCAGAAAAATAACTCTAAACTGACTAGAGTCATTTTTTGACACACAACCCCCATGGACATGACTCCTGTCTTAATAATGACAGGAGTCATGCCCCCCTGCTCAATGGCCATGCCCAGGGGGCTTATGTCCCCTGGGCATGGCCATTGGGACAGTGCTATGTAGGGGGGCCCAAGTTAGACCCCCCTATGGCACTTTAAAAAAATAAAATAAAAACTTACCTGGACATACCTGGGATGGGTCCCCCTATCCTTGGGTGTCCTCCAGGTGTGGGTGGGGGTGAGTCGGGGTGTCCCTGGGGGCAGGGAAGGGCACCTGTGGGCTGTTTCGATGGTCTCTGACCATGAAAATGAGCCCACATGTCCCCTAACGCCTGCCCTGACCCAGGAGTTCAATAATGGCTTTTAGAAATGGGGTCTTTGGTTGGCAGTCAGGTTACCCCCTGTCCAAGCAAGGACCCTCACTCTAGTCAGGGTAAGTCACACACAATCTAAATTATCCTCTGCCCTCCCTCTGGTAGCTTGGCACTGAGCAGTCAGGCTTAACTTAGAAGGCAATGTGTAAAGTATTTGGCAATAAGTCATGCAATAAGACAGTAGAACACCACAAACATACACCACACAGTGGTTAGAAAAATATATGATATATATCTGGATAAATGCATGTCAAAACGATTAAAATGCAATAAGTATATTTTGGGAATATCACTGTAAAAATGATATAAAGTGTCTTTAGTCTCTCAAAAACAAGCACAAAGTACCTGGTTTGCGTTCAAAATCTCTGCAAGGAACCGCAGAGGAGGAGATGCGGGGAAAACAGGGTTGTGTGCGTTGATTTTTTGGGCTGCACACAGCGATGTGTTGTTTATTTTCCACGCAGAGAAGGCTTTGCATCGATTTCCGGCGCTCGATCTTGGATCCTTTTTGGGCTGCGGGGCTTTCGGATGCCCCGGGGACGATGCGTTGAAATCCAGAGCTGGCAGGAGGAAGTCACGGGGGCTGCGTCGATCCAGTGGGCATTGCGTGGACATTTCTACAGCACGGCAGATGCTGCGTCGATTCCTCTCAGGAAGTCAGGCTGAATTGTTCTGGCTCGGCTGTGTGTCAATCCAGTGGGCCATGTGTCAATTTTCTGGTCGCTATGCTGGTGCTGCGTCAATCTTCTCCTTGTGAAGTCGGGCTGCATCGTTCCGGTTCAGCGTGCGGTGAATTTTTCACCCATTTGCAGGCTGTGCATCATTTTCTGCCGGCTGTGCGTCGATTTCCGCCGCAGAGGGAGTTCTTCTTGTAGAAATGAACTATTTTTGGTCCTAAGACTTCAGGGAACAGGAGACAAGCTCTATCCAAGCCCTTGTAGAGCACTTCTTCAGCACAGCCAGAGAGCAGCAAGGCAGCAGGGCAACGGCAAGGCAGCAGTCCTTCTCAGAAAGCAGTCAGGTGAGTCCTTTGGGCAGCCAGACAGTTCTTCTTGGCAGGTTGCAGGTTCTGGTTCAGGTTCTTCTCCAGGAAGTGTCTGAGTTTGTGGGGGCAGAGGCCCTGTTTAAATACCCAAATGTGCCTTTGAAGTGGGGGAGACTTCAAAGAGTGGCTTAGAACTGCACAAGGTCCCCTTTCAGTTCAATCCTGTATGCTAGGGACCCAGTAGGGGGTGTGGCAATCCTTTGTGTGAAGGCAAACTACTGTCCTTTGACATGTAAGTGTCAGGCCCTCCACCCTCCCAGGCGAGGTAGCCCAATTCAAAATGCAGATGTGTGCAAGTGATGCTGAGCATCCTGTGTTTGGGGTTTGTCTGAGTAAATGCACAACAGAGCTGTCAACTGAACCTAGCCAGATGTGGATTGTAAAGCACAGAACAATTTAATTGCAGATAAATGCTCACTTTCTAAAAGTGGCATTGCTAAGATAGTAATATTAAATCCAACTTCACCAGTTAGCAGGATTTTGTATTGCGATTCTGGCCATACTAAATATGACCTTCCTACTCCTATCAGATCAGCAGCTACCACTGAAACAGTATATGAGGGTAGCCCTAATGTTAGCCTATGAAGGAGCAGGCCACACAGCAGTTCAATAACGAATTAAGGATTTTTACACTACCAGGACATGTAAACTACCCAGGTACATGTCCTGCCTTTTATCTACACAGCACCCTGCCCTGCCTATGGCCTACCTTAGGAGTGACTTATATGTAGCAAAAAGGGGAGTTTTAGGCTTGGCAAGTACTTTTAAATGCCAAGTCGACTTGGCAGTGAAACAGCACACACAGGCCTTGCAAAGGCAGGCCTGAGACATGGTTAAGGGGCTACTTAAGTGGGGGGCACAATCAGTGCCGCAGGCCCACTTGTATCATTTAATCTACAGGCCCTGGACACGTATATTCCACTTTACTAGGGACTTATAAGTAAATTAAATAATCCAATTGGGTATAATCTAATGTCATCATCTTTAAAGGGAGAGAGCATATGCACTTTAGAACTGGTTAGCAGTGGTAAAGTGTGCAGTGTCCTAAAACCAGCAAAAACAATATCTAAAAAGTGGAGGGAGGCAGGTCCAACAATGGCGCTAAGCAAGCTTAGTGGCATTATTTAAGGCCCTCCTCCTCCTGTGAGTTATTTTTGCACGGGAGGATAAATAAGGCGCTAAGGCCTCAGAGTCATTTTTTGCCCGAGAATGCCTACCTTTCATCTAATTGACGCAAAGTAGGTTTTCACTGTAAAAAAAAATGACGTTAACTGCAATATTTTGACGCTAGACGTGTCTAGCATCAAAATATAAATATGAAGTTAAGTTTGCGTCGGATTTGCGTAAAAAAACTGACGCAAATCCTGCACAAACAGAGTATAAATAACCTCATAGTGTTAAGTTGTATGAATATTTTTTAGGTATTGTTTACCGAAAAAGGGGAATTTAGGAAGTAGTTGGGAATTCGTGGTTTGCATTATTGAGTTTATTTACTTTTCACATTTAAACTTTGTTTTGGCACTGCTGTGACGTTATATGCTAATCTGAAATCACAAGTGGTTCTTACATATGGGAAGACATGTGTATAATTTCTCGTTCACATTAATGTGAAACAAAACTGAAGCCTTCTCAAGAATTATTACAGATTACTTCTCCAAGAAGTAGGTTTACGTTTTGAAATATGCTATTCTTGCTTTTGCTGCACAATTTGAAAGGATTTGCTGCCGTTTTGACAGTTTTACAGGACGTCAGTGAACAATACTGTTAACTGTATGTCGGTGTGTGGCGAGCAATCTCCAGAATTATAGGGAATTTGGCACGAAGTGACTGCTGACTGTGTTCTGCTTTATCTTTTTGTTTTTCTCTGCAACAATAAATAGAGGTAACCGGATACGAATACACCTGAAAACCACATTTTAAATTGAAAAGGGACATTAGTGCAGCATTAATGACTTGATAAACAGTAAAGTGACGCTCTGGTGCCATCTAATGGACAGATGAAAAGTAAATGTGGTTAATTTGTGCATTGTGAGTGAGAGAAATCGATTGTTATGTATTTTAAGTTTATTCTTGATGTTACGGGCATATACAGAACATACATGTAGTTTCTTGGACACGCAAAAGGGATCCCCCGAAGGAGGAAAAAAAAATGAATATTTTTTACTTGTGGTTTGCTGTGAATATATCTGTTAACCTTTCAACATGCCGAAACTATCAGAACCTTGTTGTAATTGTGATCAACGATATGGTGGCATCTCCTCACCTCCAAGGTTTTATCGGAGGAGTTATATCCACAAATGAATTTGAATGTTAGCTTTATGGCTTTGGGTGCTTAGTTGACAATGAACACTTCTGGTCTTAGGATTTATACTGTTATTTTTGAGTAACCACTTTTGGCTGCTTATTGTTTGCTTATTTGACAAGAGTCACTTGAGGACAGATGTATGTCCATTCATTTTGCGAGTCTCTGCGATTTTTTGCGATTCGCAATTAGACACTCGCAAAATAAAATGCACACATGTCTCAGACACATTTAGGTCCATATTTATACATTTCTAGCGCTGCATTTGCGGCATTTTTTGACGCAAAAGTGGTGCAAACTTACAAAATACAATTGTATTTTTAACGTTTGCGTCGCTTTTGCAGCAAAAAATGACACAAATGCATCGCTAAAAAAGTATAAATATGGGCCTTTGCATTTTCCAATGGCAGCGCAAAGACCTACCGCATCATTTTTCATGAGGTAGGTCTCAGTTTGTGACCCCCATTGGGAATGGCCGCACTCACAGGGATGGTGGCCTGCTGGGGACAGCAGAGCACCATGCCCGTGACTACTTTTAAATAAAGCAGTTATTTTTTTAAATGCCACCCATTTTCCTTAAAGGAAAACAGGATGCATTTCAAATAAAAAAATGAAAAGGTCTCTGGGACCACTACCTGCTCTGATAAAAATATTTACGATTCCATTCATGAATGGGTTAACACCAACTTGAACTTGGCGGCAACTGTGAATGTTTTCCAACCGCGTTCATGGTCACAAAACATTGCTACATGCCAGTGTGATTGGGTATTAGGAACGGACGATCTAAATACAACCCTAGCTAATACCGAATCGCAAAATACGATTCGGTAAACAAGTTACCGAGTCATATTTTCCTTTGGTACATAGAAAAAAGCATTCTTCCATCTTGAGTTTCCCTATCAATCAATCAATCAATCAAAAAAAATTTGTATAGCGCGCTACTCACCCGGAGGGTCTCAAGGCGCTGGGGGGGAGGGGGGACCGCTACTGCTCAAACAGCCAGATCTTGAGTTGCTTCCTGAAGGAGAGGTGGTCGTGGGTCAGACGGAGGTGGATGGGGAGGGAGTTCCAAGTCTTGGCTGCCAGGTAGGAGAAGGATCTTCCTCCCATGGTGGCTTTTCTAATGCGTGGCACGGCGGCGAGGGCGTGGCTGGTCGATCGTAGCTGGCGGGTGGGAGTGTAGAAGGTCAGGCGGTTGTTGAGGTACCTGGGGCCCAGGTCGTGGAGGGCCTTGTGTGCGTGGGTGAAGAGGCGGAACGTGATTCTCTTGCTGATGGGGAGCCAGTGCAAGTCTCTCAGGTGTCCGGAGATGTGGCTGTGTCGGGGGATGTCAAGGATGAGGCGTGCGGAGGCGTTCTGGATGCGTTCGAGTCTTTTCTGTAGTTTGACCGTGGTTCCGGTGTAGAGGGTGTTACCGTAGTCCAGTTGGCTGGTGACGAGTGCCTGGGTGACCGTCTTCCTGGTTTCGGTGGGGATCCATCGGAAGATCTTTCGGAGCATGCGTAAGATGTTGAAGCATGATGAAGAGACGGCGTTGACTTGTCTGGTCATCGAGAGGGAGGAGTCCAGGATGAAGCCCAGGTTGCATGCGTGGTCCGTTGGTTTGGGTGCGCTGCCCAGGGCAGGGGGCCACCAGGAGTCGTCCCAGGCAGATGGTGATGATCCAAGGATGAGGACTTCCGTCTTGTCTGAGTTTAGTTTCAGGCGGCTGTTCATCATCCACTCGGCTACGTCTTTCATCCCTTCGTGCAGGTTGGTTCTGGCGGTGGCTGGGTCGTTGGTGAGAGAGAGGATCAGCTGAGTGTCGTCGGCGTAGGAGATGATGTTGAGGTTGTGATGGCGTGCGATGGCTGCGAGGGGGCTCATGTAGACGTTGAAGAGGGTGGGGCTGAGTGAAGATCCTTGTGGTACGCCGCAGATGACTTCGGTGGCCTCGGATCTGAACGGGGGAGGCGGACTCTCTGGGTTCTTCCGGTGAGGAACGAGATGATCCACTCTAGAGCCTTCTCTTGAATTCCGATGTTGCTGAGGCGCTGCACTAGGGTGCGGTGGCAGACCGTGTCGAACGCTGCGGAGAGGTCCAGGAGGATGAGGGCCGCTGTTTCCCCATTGTCGAGCAGGGCTCGGATGTCGTCAGTGGCTGCGATAAGGGCGGTCTCGGTGCTGTGGTTGGCTCGGAAGCCGGACTGTGAGTGGTCGAGGGATCCATTAGTCTCGAGGAAGGCGGCCAGCTGTCTGTTGACGGTCTTCTCGATGACTTTGGCAGGAAACGGGAGGAGCGAGATGGGGCGGTAGTTCTTGAGGTCGGTGGGGTCTGCTGATGGTTTCTTCAGGAGGGCGCTGAGTTCGGCATGCTTCCAGCTCTCCGGGTAGGTGGCGGTGTTGAAGGAGCAATTGATGATGTCCCGGAGATGGGGTGCGATGACGGAGTCGGCCTTGTTGAAGACGTGGTGGGGGCATGGGTCGGTTGGTGATCCGGAATGGATAGTTTTCATCGTATGGATGGTGTCTTCGGTGCTGACCGGGGTCCAGGCGCGGAGGGTGGTGTTGGGGGGCGTCTGTTTGGTGGTTGGTTGCGTGGTCTGTGCGCCGAAGCTGTTGTGTATGTCGGCGATCTTGCGGTGAAAGAACGAGGCGAGTGAGTCGCAGAGGTCTTGTGAGGGGGTGATGTCGTTGTTTCCGGCGCTGGGGTTGGAGAGCTCTTTGACGATGCTGAAGAGTTCCTTGCTGTTGTGTGCGTTGTTGTCTAGTCGTTCTTTGAATGCTGTCTTCTTGGTGGTGTGGATCAGCTGGTGGTGTTTATGGGACGCGTACTTGAGGGCGGTCATGTTGTCTGTAGTCGGGTTTTTTCGCCAGGCTCTCTCGAGGGTGCGGCAGTTCTTCTTGGAGTTCTTGAGGTCGTTGTTGAACCAGGAGGCTTTCTTGCTGTTGGGCCTGATGGGATGGGTTTTCAGAGGTGCGAGGTTGTCAGCGCAGTTGGTGATCCACTGTGTAAGGTTGTTGGCTGCTTGGTTGGGGTCCGCTGAGCTGGCGGGAGGGTTCTGGCTCAGTGATGTGGAGAGCTGGTCGGCGGTGATCTTGTTCCAGCTCCTGCGTGGAGCCTGTTGTGGGTGGTGGTGAGTCGTGGTTTTTCTGAAGCTGAAGTGGACGCAGCTGTGGTCTGTCCAGTGGAGTCCGGTGGAGTGGCTGAAGGAGATGTACTTGCTGGAGGAGAAGACTGGGTCAAGCGTGTGTCCGGCGTAGTGGGTGGGGGTGTTCACCAGTTGCTTGAGTCCGAGGTTGGCGAGGTTGTCCAGCAGGGTGGTGGTGTTGTTGTCGTTGTTGTTCTCCAGGTGGAAGTTGAGGTCCCCTAGGAGGATGTAGTCGGCGGAGGAGAGGGCGTGAGGGCTGATGAAGTCTGCTTTGTCTTCGCTGAATTGTGTGCGGGGTCCTGGGGGTCTATAGATGAGGGTGCCTCTGAGTGTGGTCTTGGGGTCGGTGTGAATCTGGAAGTGGAGATGTTCGGCAGCTGTGAGGGTGTCGTCGGAGTTGGTCGTGATGCGGATGGTGTTCTTGTGGACAATGGCGATGCCTCCTCCTGTCTGGTTGATGCGGTCCCTCCGGGTGATCTTGTATCCGTCCGGGATGGCGATGGCGATGTCGGGCGCTGAGGAGGCGTTCATCCAGGTTTCTGTGAGGAAGGCGACGTCTGGAGATGTGGTGTCGAGCAGGTTCCAGAGTTCCACGGCGTGTCTGTGGATGGAGCGGGTGTTAAGCAGGATGCACTTCAGGTGGTTGCTGTTGGTGCTTGGTTTGGCGGGCGCGGTGCGGGTCTGGATGCAGGAGAACTTGCAGGATTGGCAGGTGAAGGGTCCGTGGGTGCGTCTTGGGGCGGCACGGCAGCACCCGGGGATCCGGCCGGTGTTGAGTGCGATGAGGGTGGCGGCTTCGTAGGTCCGGCGTGTAGGCTCGCAGCGGTGGGGGCCAGGGGGTCTGGCGCTGGGCGCGGTCCAGGCGCGGACGGTCGCAGACGGGCTTGCCTTTGGCGTGACTTCGGCGCGCCAGCGGCGCGCCCGCTGCGCGGCCTCCATATGAGGGGAAGAGGGAGGGAGGAGCAGCTGGGAGGTGGGAGCGGGGCGGCCAATGGGGAGCAAGGGGGCGGAGCTACCGGAGTGTAGCGGCGGGAAACGAACGGGCGGCGATGGGGTGACGCGACGAGGCTGGAAGAGAGAAGAACACGGTAAGGGCAAACAAGGTAAAAACAATACAATACAGTGGAACAATACCAGGGGCACAGGCACTCGGGGTACAGAAGAAAGAGCGGACACAGGCACTCGGGCACAACGAAGAGGGCGCTGGTGCTAGGTCACTGGAGGCGGGAAGGCAGTCAGGGCACAGGAGCACAGGGCACAGGAGCGAGAGCGGTCACGCTGGAGGCTGTGAGGCGGTGAGGGGAGCGACCTGCCTGAGAACCAGGGTCAGAGGTCGCTCTCTCTATCGCTGCGCGGATCCTTGCTGTTGTGTGCGTTGTTGTCTAGTCGTTCTTTGAATGCTGTCTTCTTGGTGGTGTGGATCAGCTGGTGGTGTTTATGGGACGCGTACTTGAGGGCGGTCATGTTGTCTGTAGTCGGGTTTTTTCGGCAGGCTCTCTCGAGGGTGCGGCAGTTCTTCTTGGAGTTCTTGAGGTCGTTGTTGAACCAGGAGGCTTTCTTGCTGTTGGGCCTGATGGGATGGGTTTTCAGAGGTGCGAGGTTGTCAGCGCAGTTGGTGATCCACTGTGTAAGGTTGTTGGCTGCTTGGTTGGGGTCCGCTGAGCTGGCGGGAGGGTTCTGGCTCAGTGATGTGGAGAGCTGGTCGGCGGTGATCTTGTTCCAGCTCCTGCGTGGAGCCTGTTGTGGGTGGTGGTGAGTCGTGGTTTTTCTGAAGCTGAAGTGGACGCAGCTGTGGTCTGTCCAGTGGAGTCCGGTGGAGTGGCTGAAGGAGATGTACTTGCTGGAGGAGAAGACTTGGTCAAGCGTGTGTCCGGCGTAGTGGGTGGGGGTGTTCACCAGTTGCTTGAGTCCGAGGTTGGCGAGGTTGTCCAGCAGGGTGGTGGTGTTGTTGTCGTTGTTGTTCTCCAGGTGGAAGTTGAGGTCCCCTAGGAGGATGTAGTCGGCGGAGGAGAGGGCGTGAGGGCTGATGAAGTCTGCTTTGTCTTCGCTGAATTGTGTGCGGGGTCCTGGGGGTCTATAGATGAGGGTGCCTCTGAGTGTGGTCTTGGGGTCGGTGTGAATCTGGAAGTGGAGATGTTCGGCAGCTGTGAGGGTGTCGTCGGAGTTGGTCGTGATGCGGATGGTGTTCTTGTGGACAATGGCGATGCCTCCTCCTGTCTGGTTGATGCGGTCCCTCCGGGTGATCTTGTATCCGTCCGGGATGGCGATGGCGATGTCGGGCGCTGAGGAGGCGTTCATCCAGGTTTCTGTGAGGAAGGCGACGTCTGGAGATGTGGTGTCGAGCAGGTTCCAGAGTTCCACGGCGTGTCTGTGGATGGAGCGGGTGTTAAGCAGGATGCACTTCAGGTGGTTGCTGTTGGTGCTTGGTTTGGCGGGCGCGGTGCGGGTCTGGATGCAGGAGAACTTGCAGGATTGGCAGGTGAAGGGTCCGTGGGTGCGTCTTGGGGCGGCACGGCAGCACCCGGGGATCCGGCCGGTGTTGAGTGCGATGAGGGTGGCGGCTTCGTAGGTCCGGCGTGTAGGCTCGCAGCGTTGGGGGCCAGGGGGTCTGGCGCTGGGCGCGGTCCAGGCGCGGACGGTCGCAGACGGGCTTGCCTTTGGTGCGACTTCGGCGCGCCAGCGGCGCGCCCGCTGCGCGGCCTCCATATGAGGGGAAGAGGGAGGGAGGAGCAGCTGGGAGGTGGGAGCGGGGCGGCCAATGGGGAGCAAGGGGGCGGAGCTACCGGAGTGTAGCGGCGGGAAACGAACGGGCGGCGATGGGGTGACGCGACGAGGCTGGAAGAGAGAAGAACACGGTAAGGGCAAACAAGGTAAAAACAATACAATACAGTGGAACAATACCAGGGGCACAGGCACTCGGGGTACAGAAGAAAGAGCGGACACAGGCACTCGGGCACAACGAAGAGGGCGCTGGTGCTAGGTCACTGGAGGCGGGAAGGCAGTCAGGGCACAGGAGCACAGGGCACAGGAGCGAGAGCGGTCACGCTGGAGGCTGTGAGGCGGTGAGGGGAGCGACCTGCCTGAGAACCAGGGTCAGAGGTCGCTCTCTCTATCGCTGCGCGGCCTCCATATGAGGGGAAGAGGGAGGGAGGAGCAGCTGGGAGGTGGGAGCGGGGCGGCCAATGGGGAGCAAGGGGGCGGAGCTACCGGAGTGTAGCGGCGGGAAACGAACGGGCGGCGATGGGGTGACGCGACGAGGCTGGAAGAGAGAAGAACACGGTAAGGGCAAACAAGGTAAAAACAATACAATACAGTGGAACAATACCAGGGGCACAGGCACTCGGGGTACAGAAGAAAGAGCGGACACAGGCACCCGGGCACAACGAAGAGGGTGCTGGTGCTAGGTCACTGGAGGCGGGAAGGCAGTCAGGGCACAGGAGCACAGGGCACAGGAGCGAGAGCGGTCACGCTGGAGGCTGTGAGGCGGTGAGGGGAGCGACCTGCCTGAGAACCAGGGTCAGAGGTCGCTCTCTCTATCGCTGCGCGGCCTCCATATGAGGGGAAGAGGGAGGGAGGAGCAGCTGGGAGGTGGGAGCGGGGCGGCCAATGGGGAGCAAGGGGGCGGACCTACCGGAGTGTAGCGGCGGGAAACGAACGGGCGGCGATGGGGTGACGCGACGAGGCTGGAAGAGAGAAGAACACGGTAAGGGCAAACAAGGTAAAAACAATACAATACAGTGGAACAATACCAGGGGCACAGGCACTCGGGGTACAGAAGAAAGAGCGGACACAGGCACTCGGGCACAACGAAGAGGGCGCTGGTGCTAGGTCACTGGAGGCGGGAAGGCAGTCAGGGCACAGGAGCACAGGGCACAGGAGCGAGAGCGGTCACGCTGGAGGCTGTGAGGCGGTGAGGGGAGCGACCTGCCTGAGAACCAGTATATTGTGTTGTTGCTGTAGTTTCTTGGGGACATGCCCATGCAGCTCCCCTTTAGCATAGTGCTGACAGCCCCCTTTTCTCTTACCTTCTAAGTTCTGCAAAGCAACCTCTGCTTTACTTGCTCTTGTGGCCTCGCAGAGCCACAGTTCTGGCAGCAACATAGAAAATGCCTTGGCCTGTTTCTCCTTCCTGCTGGAGCCATTGCTGAAGAGAGTGAGAAGTTCAGGCCTGCCTCTATTTTCCTGCACTGAATGTCTCATTGACCAGCATAAAGCGCACAAGTTAATAAAATAAAACACTGAGGGCCATATTTATGAACAATTTGTTATGTGGTTGTGTCACTTTTGGGGAGCAACCAAGAGGCAAAGTGCTAGTAGATGTTTACAAAGCCACACATTGGACGATTTGTGCCACCTTGAGGGGCTTTATAAAGATATCTAACACAACACAGAGGCTTGCATCACATTTGCGTTGCATGGGTGAAGCATGGGTGTTTGCTTGTAGCCATCCATTGATTTCATGCAATCCGAGAATTACAAAGGTTGTTAATTCTTGGATTGCTTTCTGCAACACACAAAGAAAGAAGAAATGTCTCAGGGGATTGTTTTGTGAAGGAAGTTATCCCTTTCTGCACAAAAACAATTCTCCTTGTAAAGCAAGCAGGTTGTGCCTGCATTGGCGCTAGGCTGCTTTGGAGAGCGGCAGCACTATGATAGAGCAGAAGCACGCCATAGTGACACTATTCTCATCTCTCCTTTCATGCAAAGCAGCACATCAAGGGGCATATTTATGGAAAGTGGCACTGCACCATATTTAAAATATGGTGCACCATGGCGCTGGGTAGGGGACAATAGCGTCATCTTTTATGACGCCATTGATGTACTCTGCAGAAGTAGTGCCAAAATATTGGCGCTACTCCTGCAGAGTTCATAGGGCCTCATTCTAAAGAATGGAAGGCCCCTTTTAACGCCTGCTTTTGAGCAGGCATTAAAAGTGCCGTAAAAATGGCGTAAGGAAATCTTATAGATTTCCTTACACCATTTTTCTGGCTCCCCTAACGCCTGGCACAGGCATAATGTAGCGGAAAGAGTTACAGGGTGACGCAATGCATGCATTGCGCAACCCTGTAAATAAGGCGTGGGGATTTTGGTCTCGTTGGGCCACATTAACATCAGAATAAATGACGTTAATGTGGTGCAAGTTGGCGCTAGGGGCCTATAAATATGCCCCCAAGTTTCCTTGCCACACTGCTTTGAGTGGAAATGTTAGTATATCTGGCTCTCATTTTCTTTTTTTATAGTACTGTATGGCGGTGAGGAACATAGAGCTTTTGAACAATGTCCAAATATATCTAAGATCCGCAAAGGCCATGAATGATTGTTTATGTGAACGGGAAGTTGCCCCTTACTGCATATTAAAAAATCATTCAACAGGCATTTGTAAATGCATTAGGTTTCGCTTATGAGACTAATAATCAGCTGTTTTTTGTTGTAAGTTGTAACTTGGTGAGCAGTTGTGCAATATAAGTTGCTGAAACTCTGTTAAAGTGTTATGACTTCTTTATTGAGAAAGGCAATATATTGTGCTGTTACTGGTGGTACCATAAAGAATGTACTAAAAGTGATAGTGTAAACATGAAGTTAGAACCATTCCTGCTCCACTCTGGTGACAGTGCCATTAGTGAACTAAGGGACAAGACAGACAGTTGTCATTAGAACCCTGTATGTGGGCCAGATTGGTATAGATAGAGCAACTTTATAGCCTATTAAATCAAACACACCCTTATGGTCCGCTGCCCTCCCAAGTCCCCATTGACTGATGTATGAGTTGATCCAAACATGCCAGAGGTACTGCCAGTAAAGCAACAACTGAACAAGGCTGACATGTATTTCCGAAGTTTACAAACGATAAATGTCGGCTTAATCAGAAGGTGTATAGCTGGATGAAGTAATGAGTTAAGAGAGCTGAATTATAACATCTGATGTATTGACTTCAAAGGCTCTGACAACCCTTCAAGCTGTCATTAACAACAATACATAGTAGAACCTAAGTAAAGATTTTTTTTGTAACTTGACATTTTTACAAATGTAAACCCTGCCATTTTCAAGTTGGGCATAGAAATCACAATATCAGGCTGTCCATCGCAATTAAGTAACTTGCAATAAATACATTAAAATAATTACAACATCTGTACAGGTTAGGAACCATGGTTATTTCACTGAAAAGTACAAAAATAAGCAGGGTACATGGAAAATGCAATATTAGAGTGCTAGGCAACATAAATGCGCATATTGAACTTGCTGATAATATTTACATACAGATGGTGACCAAGTAACGGAGAGAAGTTTCCTTTTGCGCCGAATACTACTCTTACCTCTTCATTGCTACCCAGTGCCACACTGCAGGAAGTAAAGGCGAACACCCTCCATGGGTTCCTTATCTCGCATCACAGGGTTCATATGTCCCATTTCCTGTCAGATTCCATTCAGCATTCTGTTATCTTAGCGACTGAACTTTGGCCTTTCTCACATCAAAGAGCTTTTTTGCATGTGAGCTGGAAATATTCTCTAAGGATGCATAAAGAGGCACAGGTAAACAAGGAGCAAGAAAGGCAGATATTGCTTATGTTTTAATTGAAGCTTCTGGATCAAACAATCAGGAAAAAACATCACAAATAAGATGTTGCTTGCCCCATAAAGGGGGCAATTATTTCATGTTAGTGCATGAAAAGAGAACCTGAGTGGTGCTCTGTGAGCACATCACGCTTCTATCCTTGTTAGAACACTAATTACTCGTCTATTTTTATAGAAGCTTTTATTTCCTGAGCTAGGTTATATGTGTCCTGCTGTCATCACCTATTATCCCTTGAAATGCATCAGAATATAAAAACCAGCCTGATTTTTTAGAGTGTTGCAAGCCTGTGGCAGTGAAGATTTTTGAAGAAGAGGGCCCAAAGTGGTGCCACGAGAAGATTGTCCAATACAATCAGGCTCATACATTTCATATCACTACAGTAGTTTTTTAAATAAGAAACCTTGCACAAAGACTCTTCCAGCGTGTAATTGTAGCTTGCTGCAAAGCAGCAGGTTAAAAAAGTTGGAATAAAAATATCATAGTCAAATATTATTTCGCCCAGTGAGGTGTATCATGCCAATGACACAGCATATTACTTTAAAGCGTGGCACACGCAAAGCAGTAAATAACTAAATATTTGTAGAGAAAATATAGATAAGTCTATGCCGCCATCTTCTGGTAATATTCTTTAGTTGCTTCTTCGGACAGTATGTTCTCACTGTGGCTGATAACGTTATTATTAATACATTTACTGACCTGAGAAGCTCCTTTTTATTCAGATATAAAAAGATGTAAACATCTATAAGATTTCCAGGCTGTTTTCACATCTAATTCCAGTGAAATCTAATTTGCTGCATGCTGATAGAACAACATTACATTTAAAAATGTGTTAGTCAAACAAAACTAGGAAATGAATTAAAAAAAAGTTGTGGGAGAAAGCAAAAAAAAAAAAAGCTGTCAGAAAGTATGCTTTAAATGCGTGCAGTCGTTCAGAAAATGCTGTTAGAAAGCACGCATTAAATGCGTGCAGTCGTCGGACAAAGCCAGAAAAATATGTTTGCAGAGCACGCTTTAAATGCGTGCAGTCATCTGACAAAACCATACAAATGCATTTAGAAAGCACGCTTTAAATGTGTGTAGCCAGGGCAAGATAATGAAAGGCAGGCAGGTAGAGTCCCAGCAGGGACAGTGTACAGGTAGGTAGAGGAAACCAAAACGGATTAACACAGCACTTGGGCTATGGGAAACTAATAAGAGCAAACACATGAGGAACAAGCATTGGTAAATGCAGGGAATAGTGCACAGCCAATAGAAACTGAGTAAAGTAAGTGGCAGGCACTTGAACCAAGGAAAGCAATTGGGACGGGATGTAAGTCCCTTTTAGGATTTATATTTAATACAATAGATTTCACACGCACAACACAAGCGCTGCGCAGCGAAACCTAAAAATGATTATGTGGTACTACTATGTCTGCTGCATCCTGCAGCACACATATAAGTGCCAAATCGCCATTGTAGTTCGTTTATGTGCAGGAAGGAACATCTTCCTGCACATAAACAATCACACCCCTCAATGCAGACATCCTTGGACTATGGTGCAAGGACGCCTGCGTTGGCAGCTAAATTTAGTGCCGGTGCAGGAGGAAACACAGAGGTGCGCCGTATTTTTGTAAATACGGCACATCCCTGCATTTCAAAAGTGGCACAGCCTGGCACTGCAAATTTTGTCGCAGCGCCACACTACTTTTTTGCAAATCTGGGCCTTCATGTTTTATGGTCTATACTTACCTAAATCTTTGAAATTGCATATCTTCAGTACTACTGCTTGGGTTTTTGGCATTTTGGTCTCATTTTATTACATTTTACTCTATTGTTCCTAGATTGGGATGGACTTTTTCTTGTGTTTTCTCTGTTTCTGTGCTGGGTAAATACTTAACACATTGCCTCTAAGTTAAATGACTGGTTTTGTGCCAAGGGTTAAACAAAGGGTTAAACAAAAATTAGTGACTTTTGTGTTTCACCCTACCAAGGATTGTGGTTGTTGCTTGAGAAGGCTTTATACCCTTCTCAAATAATACCCACATTTCTTACAGTGGTTAAAGAGGGGGCCGAAAGGGGGTTTATACAAGGGGCTTAGGAGTACCGGATGTGTTACTAAACTAGTATGCCCCATACATTCTATTGATGAATGACTAGATGTACAGCAGTGGGCAATTGTCATCACAGATCACCTAGTTGTTCTTTATGGTGAGATGATTCCAGATGATTTCTTCTTCAGGTGAGTCACATGGAATATAAGACATGTTATGGTGCATTAACAAGACCAGGATGGTGGAGTTACATGTTCTGGGGAAATACTTATGGTATCATCCATTCATTCAAGCAACTGGAATGAAGATGGAGAGCTAACCAGCAAACAACAAACATCTCACTGGATGACTACAAACCATCCAGATCCCAGCAGCCAGACTTTCCCTCGACCAAGACACAGACCTCATAAAACCAGAAGGAGCTCTACTAGCAACTGATATAAAAGTGTGTGGAGTTCAAGTTCCTCATCCACACATATAAAGTAGTACACAGCACAGTCCCAGCCTTCCTCAACAGCCAGGTACACTTTCACCAACACCCAGGCACCTCCACTCAGCTGGACTCCTACTCGCACAGGTACCATGCACACACAGAAGCAGAACATGAGGTCAAGCCTTCTCATGCATAGCGAAGTGGAATGATCTCACACTACACATCAAAGCTTTCCCCTCCGTTCTTGAATTCTACAAGAAGCTGAAGACCCTGCTCTTCGAGTAACTCCTCTCCTAATGCCAGGGCTATCATGGCACACCTGCACAGTGAACAGATACCCTCACAGGTAATAATCACTTTGCAAATACATGTAACATACTTACACATTGTTATATACATTATAGAGTATAGCCTCTCATGAATTTCCTCAACAATCACATTTTTAAGTACAAACCTATATGGTCTAACAATCTTTGTATGTATATTGTTGTAACTGAATGATGCAACTACTGTAATGCTGTCTCGCAGAGATGTACCTATTCAGATATTTCACAACCATAATATTCTTAGCTACTAACATGAAAGTCACCAATGGCTCCTGCATTGAGTTTATGTCAGAGCTTCCTATGATTTGTTGATGTGCTGCCAGCTTTCTTAGCAGCAGGCATCTTATCCATAGAGCCTAGTAATGGGTTCCCAAATCCAACAACTAGTTACTATGCATTTAGCGATGGTTTACCATACCATTCTTACATAGGCAGTCACCATATCCATGCCAAAGCAATATAATCCTATCTGTTCAATAAGAAGGGAAGGGAGAATTTACGTGCCTGGAAGCCTTGTCCACTGCAAGGATATTTCCCATTAATAATCCAATGGCCCCGCTTTGCTGCTTTTATTTATTTTTCTCTGATTTTGCTTTCCTTTGCTACTGTTTGCATTATAACCATGATGTTTCCAATTCATATTTTCTATACTAGGATAAGCTACAATAACCCCCACTAATCCCCACCTGTTATTTATGTATTAAGTTAGGGGCCAGAAACAGGGAAGTCTCTTCATAGTTCCTGCAAGTTTTGTGGCATGCTTGTTGTCTTCAATGCCTCTTTTGTAAACGCGAGATGCCAGACTTTTTTCTGTTTCTCCAATGATAACAAGCTACAGCCACAGCTCTTGGAGCCATGAATATATAACCTGTAGTGCCACTGTGCCACTGTGCTTCCAAAAAATGAGGAAGCAGCACCCAAGGCAATACAATTATATTTTGTAAGTTTGCGCCGCTTTTGTGTCTAAAATGGCTGCACAAAAAAAAGTATAAATATGGGACTTGGTTTTTGGGCATCCCCCTTCATTTAGCAGTAATTCCATTTTTTGCTGTCTGGCGCCATCTTGTGGTGAACCGTAGTTGTGCTGCAATTGATTTAGCTGCAATATCGCACGGGCACTGAAATCCTTCGCTGCATTGTGTCTTGTGTTCTAAATACACTGTCCAGTTAGTCATTCATACTTTCAACTCACCATCTTTTGTGGAGTGTGACCCACTATGGAACAGATTTCACCTCCAACATATCCTGGAAATCCCACCCAGACTCTCTGCGAACTTCCCTCATTCTCTAAGAATTTTCTTAAGTCTTTTATCTGCAATGGGTTCATCCAAAACCAAGATCTGACTTCACCTTCTTCTTTCTTAAAAGATGGCGAGTCATGCTTTCTGTTTGGCTTGGATTCATGGACAGTGTTTCGCCGCATGTTCTCTTATAGATGGTTGAACGAAAGTTCAGACTGATTTAGATCTACTGGTAGTTATCCGAAGAGTGTCTAGCTTCCAGGTTGCAAGGTTTGGTAAGTTAGGGGGCCCATCCACAAAGGCACTTTGGAGTTTGTAATGTAGTACTCCAGTGGTACTCTTTTACTTACCTGTCTTTGTGAATTTACCCCAAAACATCTAAAAATGAAAATAATAATGGAATATTCAAGCACTATTCCACATACAATCAGTACAAATAGAAAGGAATGTTCCATCTTTGCACATTTACCAGTTGAGAGTTGACGGTCTTTGTGCTGATTCACAAGGACATGTAAGGTAGGTAAAGGAGTGTTTGATAGTACTACTTCCCATTCCCTTGGATGCTTTTGTGCATGTACCTCAAAGTGTTCTCAACCGAAGATTAGCACAAGGGGGGAGGGAGCACACTTCCTCTCACCCCAGCACAGTTCACCCCATTGCATCCTGGTAGATTAGCAGATGCCTTAAACTTAACTTCAAATCTTAGCTCTCTGGTGCCATCTAGGAGTAAAGGAAACATTTTTGTAGAGTTTCAGATACACTGCAAACACAACTATCACTAGCTTTTCTTTTATCCATTGACAACAGTTAACCCGTTGGGTGCCTTGGACATAACGGTTACGTCCTGGACAGCATAGCTTGGGTGCCCAGGACATAACTGTTACATCCTGCACCAGGCCCTCGGGGGAAGCGCTAGAGCACCCCTCGAAGGCCTCCCTCCCACACCCCCAGGGCAGAAGGGGAATCGCATGATCGCGCGCTGACATCATTAGAGGCTGCCCGACACGGTGGAAGCCATTTGCTTCCAGCATGTTGAGGGAGAAGAAGGTACATTTCTTCTCCGGCCAGGGGGCAGGGAGGGTAATTCCTCTAAAAGAGGCATCAAGGCAAAGGAAAGGGTTTTACTTTCCCTTGATGCCTCTTTTAGTCTTCCTATGCCCACTAGACACCAGGAATTATTGTTTATGTTGTTTTATGTAATGTTTTATGTGTCGGGGAGCTGCCCCTTGGTCAAGGGTCGCTCCCCTAAGGGGGCATAATGTTTTTCGCCGCTTCTGCCTCCTCTTGGGGCAGATCGTCCGATTATTTTTGGGGCCGATCTGCCCCCAAGGAGGGCATGAGCCACAGCGATGCAAGGGATGTTTTGCTCTTTGTTTTTTTGTGTGGGGGCGACCCCTTGGACAAGACTCGCCCCCCAAAAGGGGGCAGCGCACTGTTGGGCAGTTCTGCCCCTCTTGGGGGCAGATCGCCCTATTTATTTTAGGCCTATCTGCCCCTAAGGGAAGCAGAATCCACTTAGCGCCAGGGATCTTGCGTGTGTGTGTGTGTTTTGTGTGGGGGGTGCCCCTTGGGCAAGGGTCACCCCCAAAAGAGGCAATGTATTTTATGCCATTTCTGCTCCCCTTGGGGCAAGATTGGCCTATTTTGTTTTGGCCCATATGCACATTTGTGAAGTTACACTTCTTAGAAGGGATCATGGCTAGCCGCAAAGTGACCGCTCAGCAGGTTTTTGGCATGCTTTTTGAGTCGTCTTCTGACCATGATTATGAGACTGACTGCATCTGAGACAGAAGAGGAAGTGAGAGATTCTGGCAGTGAGTTTTCTGTCCAAAAGGAATCTTCTGATGAGGATGCCACTCTTAGTGCAGATGAAAGCCTGTTTTAGAGGAGGACACTGATGTGCCAATAGTGCAGCAGCCTGGGGCTGAAATGTTTCAGACCGGAAGACCTGACACCTGGGTTGCTCCAAACATCGAGTAGCCACAGTTGCCTGTCTTTACTGGTCTCCCAGGGTGTAGAGTAAATAAGGAAAACTTTTTGGCTGTCAATTTCTTTGAGTTGTTAATAGACAATATATTTTTGGAAGAGATTGTTGAGCAGACTAATTTGGATGCAGAGCAGTATTTGAGGGACAACGCTGCCAGACCTATGCCTCAGCCTAGAGCTACCCAGTGGATTCCCACAAATCTGAAAGAGATGAAAAAGTTCTTGATTTTGACTATTTTGATGGGCTTGATAAGAAAGCCGTCACTGGCTTCTTATTGGTCTACTAGCCCCTTGATGGCAATGGCTATATTTCCTGCAACCATGATTTGTAATTGGTATTTGCTTGTTCTTTGGATTCTGCATTTTGTTGACAATGCTTTAGCCTTGCCACAAGTTCACCCTGATTATGACTGTCTTTTTAAGATTAGGCTTATCCTTGATGAATTTGTAGATCGGTTTTCAGAGGTGTATGTTCCAGGCAAGGAAATAAGGCCCTGATTCTAACCCCGGCGGTCTTTGACCGCCGGGGCGAGGGTCGGCGGGAGCACCGCCGACCGGCCGGCGGTGCCCCGCAGGGCATTCTGACCGCGGCGCTTTGGCCGCGGTCAGAAAGGGTAAACCGGCGGTCTCCCGCCGGTTTACCGCTGCCCTTAGAATCCCCCATGGCGGCGCAGCTTGCTGCGCCGCCATGGGGGATTCTGACACCCCCTACCGCCATCCTGTTCCTAGCGGTTCGCCCGCCAGGAACAGGATGGCGGTAGGCGGTAGGGGGTGCCGCGGGGCCCCTGGGCACGGCATGGGCACGGCAGGGGCACGGCAGGGGCCCCCGTAAGAGGGCCCCGCAAGGTATTTCAGTGTCTGCCTTGCAGACACTGAAATACGCGACGGGTGCTACTGCACCCGTCGCACCTTCCCACTTCGCCGGCTCGATTACGAGCCAGCATCCTCGTGGGAAGGGAGTTTTTCCCTGGGCTGGCGGGCGGTCTTTTGGAGACCGCCCGCCAGCCCAGGGAAAAACTCATAATACCCTCCGCGGTCTTCGGACCGCGGAGCGGTATTATGGGGGCGGAATTCTTGCGGGCGGCCTCCGCCGCCCGCCAGAATTAGAATCACCCCCTAAGTGTGGATGAGTCTTTGGTCCTGTTCAACGGTTGTTTTGTTTTTATGCAGTACATTCCTAGCAAGAGGGCAC
Organism: Pleurodeles waltl; assembly: GCF_031143425.1. Classification (NCBI taxonomy): domain Eukaryota; kingdom Metazoa; phylum Chordata; class Amphibia; order Caudata; family Salamandridae; genus Pleurodeles; species Pleurodeles waltl. Next base: position 78,886,107 of record NC_090448.1, read on the forward strand.
AGTATGGAAATAAATTGTAAATGCTGTCTGAAAGTAGTGCAGGATATGTTTATAATTTCTGGGTCTACACTGGTAGGGATTCCAGTATTGACCCCCCTGGTTGTCTGCCCAATTTAGGAGTTAGTGAGAAAATTGTGTGGGAACTCAGTAGACAACTGTTTAACAAAGGTCATCATTTGTATGTAGATAACGTCTACACTGGAGTGCAGTTGTTCAAGGAATAGACACTGTTGCTTGTGGCACTATCCGCTTTAACCGCAAAGGCTATCTAAGGGAGCTTGTCTGTAAAACACTTGAGAGGGGACAGTGCAGTGCCTTGCGGAATGATGAGCTGCTAGCTCTGAAATGTGCAGACAGGAGGGATGTGTACATGCTAACTACCATCCATGATGATAAGTTGCTTAAGTGGGCAAACCTGTGTGCATTTTAGACTTCAATAAGCATGAGTGGTGTTGATAGAGTAGATCAGAGGCTGAAGCCTTACACTGCTGTTCCTAAGACTTACGTTTGGTATAAAAAGTTGGTGATTCATTCGTTTAATCTAGCAACTTTTAATGCTTTTATTGTGTTCAAGGATTGATCCCCTGAGTCAAGGATGAAATTTATTAGATTTCAGGAATCAGTGATAGAGAGCCTTGTTTTGGTGTATCATGCAAGAGTTCCTAGAGTAGCAGTGGTGGAGGATGTGGCTAGATTGAAAGATCGCCACTTTCCTAATCAGATTCCTCTAACTCCCAAAAAAGACTTTCTTGCTAAGAAATGTAGAGTCTGTGCCCGAAGAGGTATCCAGAGAGAGACTTGGATGTACTGTCCTGATTGCCCTTCAAAGCCTGGGCTGTGTGTGGCAAGCGGTTTCAGAGGTTACCACACAAAAAATAAATTTTGGGAAATACCGTGAGCGTAAACTGCCTGTTTCATATGTTCAGTTTCACGGTTGGCATTAATGTTATGTATTTAGTTACAGCTTTTGTTTTTGTAGTTTTGTACTTACGCATAATTAGTTAGTGGTTTCTTTGGTGTTTAAAAAAAAGTGATGGCGGTGTGCGTGGAGTGGTGCTTGGCTGACGGTGTGCGTGGAGTACAGCTTGGCTGGGGGTGTGTGTGATGTGGCGCTTGGCTGGAGGTGTGCGTGGAGTGACACTTGGCTGGCGGCGTGCGTGGAGTGCCGATTGGCTGGGAGTGTAAATAGTGACTTGCTGTTGACCACTGCAACACACTGCCAGCCAAACACCAGTCCACACACTCCCATCAGCTGGTGTGATTGCTATATCAGGCATGTGGGTGTTTGAAAGTGATGGGCCCTTGAATGGCGCGGTCTATTGATGCAAGTGTTGTAATGTGCATGGCCCGCGGCTTGCGGTGTGGATGGTCTTGTGCGTGTCATGTATGAAAGGTGTATGAATGGACTGTAAAGCGGCTCGTGCTTTGACACGGCTTTACAGCTAACGAGCTGTGAGTCATTGGTTCAGTTTTTTGGCCTTTCAGTTATTAATAGTGCATTTCATTTTTGTGAACCATCACTCACTCTCATGCCAAATCCAACCAGTATGGCCCATATTTATACTCTGTTTGCGCCAGATTTGCGTAATTTGTTTTACACTAATCCGGCGCAAACTTAACACCATATTTATATTTTGATGCTAGACCGTCTAGCATCAAAATATCCGAGTTTGCATAATTTTCTGGATGTGTGAAACCGCCTTGCGTCAATGGGATGCATAATAGGTGTTCCCGTCCCAAAAATGACTCAAACACCCGTGCGCCATCTTTATCCAACAGGGCAAAAATGACGCATGGCTGTGAGGCGGACCCAAAAAATGACGCAAAGCCCGATTTCCATCCAATTTTAACACCTGGGTCAGGGCAGGCATTACAATAGGGCAAACACACCACTACTTAAGGAAAACACACACAAGCAACATCATTTCTCCAGAAGGACAACATGGAGGGGCTACTCATGCAGCATGCCTGATGACGCAGAGCACAGGACCAATAGCAGCAGCTACCACCACACAAATGTGGACCCAAAAGGCAATGCAGAAGGCAGGAGAGGCTCTTCAGGACCAGGACAACCCTCCTGGGCCTCAGGGAACAGGATCTCATCTCGAGGTACAAACTCAACTGGCAAGCCATACAGCAGCTTTTTCACCAAATTGAGCCACAGATAACAGACAGCCATGCAGTCAAATCTGACTACTTCTTATGTCACATCACATGTGATGCATCTGATTGTACAGTAAACATCCCACACAGTTTGTAAAAAACGCATCTTTTCTATTTCACATATGAAGGGCAAAATTATAGGACCACAGCATGTGACAGACATCCACGTTGTCAACATGGTCTACTGTAGCACATGACACACAACTATGACATCTTCAGTCATAAGGTAAATAAGTGCATCATACATGAGGCAGGGGATGTGAAATATCATTGGTAACAGGAATGTATGAACAGACCCCTGACATTAGTAAGTATGACATTTGCTATCTCTGCAAGGAACTTGTGTGACAAGAGGTCCATCAATCCTGAAAATGGATAGCATGAGTGTCCCAGGTATGACAAGCAATGGCCACAACACATGCCCTGCACAATCCATCCCTGGTAATAAGTCCTGCCACTGCTATGTGCTAAGTCTCTGCCCTCCCTTCTCTAGGGGGCGCTGTAAATGGACTATCTGTACCCTGGGAATCATCATTAACACTCACCCAGACTCCCATTCTGACTCCTGTATGCTTCCCTTTTCTATATGGCCTGCTATAGAACAACTAGATTAGCCCATAATGCACTGCCTGGTAGTAGGTAAGACCTGTAATCTCTTGTCCATAACTTCCCATGGGAAAATTCTAGTTGTTCCCTTACACTGGATTATCTCCTCCAGGACTTGAGAGAGTCTGAAGTTGCACACACCTGAGAGTAGCATGGGTGACAAGTGGTGCATCAATCCTGAAAATGGATAGCATGAGTGTCCCAGGTATGACAAGCAATGGTCACAACATTTGCCCTGCACAATCCATCCCTGGTAATAAGTCCTGCCATGTGTTAAATATCTGCCCTCCCTTCTCTAGGGGGCGCTGTAAATTGACTATCTGTACGCTGGGAATCATCATTAACATTCACCAAGACTCCCATTCTGACTCCTGTTTGCTTTCCTTTTCTATATGGCATGCCATAGAACAACTACATCAGCCTGCATGGACGTCAGGTCCCATAATGCACTGCTTGGTAGTCGGTAAGACCTGTAATCTTCTGTCCATAGCTTTCCATGGGAAAAGTCTGGTAGTCCCCTTATACTGGATTCTCTCCTCCAGGACTTGTGAGAGACTCAAGCTGCACACACATGTGACTCTGCCCTGGCCTTGCTGCTGCCTGGAACTGCTTAGAATCTGCCATCCCCTGAAGCTCCTCGTCGTGCATTGGAATACAATTCATTTGTGTACCAGAGCCCTTGTTGGTTTGTGTTATAGTCCTGATTACACCTGAAACTGCTCTCTGTTTCCACAGTATTGTTCCTGCTTGTTCCAGTCGGGCTCTGCTCCCTGTTTTTCAGCCTTGGTAATGTTTGTTCCTGACAGAGCCTGCTTTCTGTTAGCCAGGCCTGTTCCAGTCTTTGCATCAACCAGAGCCTGTTCCCTGTGCCTGCATTTGCCTCCTAGTTGGTTCCCTTGCCATCCGTTTCCTCTTGGGGTATTGTGTCTGGTAAGTGTACTATCAGTCTTCAACTGTATAGAATTGTTTAATTTTGTATTTGTACTGACACATGGTTTCTAGAAGGCTAATACAGCCCCCATCCTTTGTTTAGTTTTGCATGTATTCATTAGTGCCTAACAGTGACAGTGTGTTATGGCTGTATTCCTGGATTTGTTACTGTGTCTCCAGCCCAACAAACAAAGGCTAGTCTTGTGTATGTAAGGACAATCCATGTTTGTTACCTAAGGGTGTAGGCACAGATTCACTTCTGCCACCACCTTTCGATGGGGCTTGCGTGGTGACTAGCTGTGAGATTAATCTGCACAGAGGCACTGACGTTCCCTGTTGCTGTGGGAAGTTCTGAGTCCTACCCTGAGTACAAATGGAGTGATGAGCCCTGCGTGTTTGTCCATTACTGATCCGTTATATATTTGTCCACACTAAGGTTGCTCTGTCTTCACTCTTCTGTATTATCTGCTGTACCATAGCTGCCCCATCCCCTTGTATCCCTTTAGCTGATCTTCGGCTTTAGGACAAATCTGCTTTGAAAGATCTCTGAACTCAAGGTTTGCCCCAACAGACTCCTAACTAGACCTGCACAAAACCATAACACCATGGAGCCCAATAATGACACAGGGTACACATGCCCACACACTTGTACTGGACACTTTTGTGCAATGCACCTCTGAAAATACGTGAACACATGCGGCCAGGGATGCTGGTCCACCACAGCCACAGGAGGAACATAGGTATTTACATTAGTCAAACTGACGTGTACATAACAATCTTATGATAGGAAATGAGGCTCTGTGTCGCAAACACTGTACCTACCAAACATGTTAAAATGCCTGACTTATGGGTAGTTTACACACAAGTCACCATGAAGTCATAGCCAACAATTAATTACATTTTAGGGGTAACATATCCGACATAGCCCTCATCAGCCATCCTCGATCTTCCCTGTGCATTGTTTGTGGTGGGAAATGTAATGTCCCCAAAGTCAAACAACTACACACAGCAAATGAGTCTACACATATTACAAACACATATCATGACTGTTGTAATTCATTGATTGCCATCTGATGTTGATACCCATTTGTAACTCCTTCATACATGAACATCACGCCAAATGTATTCATGCCGTTCCATCAGATGCACACATATAATTTGTAACAGTCAATTCACACACAAAACACACAGGCCATGATTTATATTTTTGTAGCGCAGCCTTGCCATCATATATTGATGCAAAATCTGTGCAAACTTACAAATTCCATTTGAATTTCCTAAGTTTGAGCTGCTTTTGCGTCAGTAACATAAAGGAAAATCCTGCGTAAAGATAGTAAATATGTGGGCTGCAGTTGCATGGTCTACCACATGTGGCCAAGCACTAGAACACACACTGCAGGCCATACCATCCTATCTTCGTCTAGATAAAGGCTGCATGCATGTTAAATAATGAAAAATCATGCAAACACAGTTTGAGTCAGACATTTTTATGCAAATACATTGAAAAAACACACAAACGCATACTAAACATCAATGGGTCCCTTGCATTAATTCCACCAGTGCACCCCACGCATGCGGATATCCATAAAAATAGTAGTTTCCTGGTAATGCGTGGAATTTTGCCACATATGTAGATGATGCGTCAAAAATATTCACGCAAACTACATATGCATAAAAAAATACACACAAGACAGAAAACGGGGCACAAAGGGGACAGCAAGTGATGTAATAGGAAATCCTATTTATATACACAGTACAGTGGGTGTACTTTCACTTTCACTTTGCAGTCTGATTTTTCTTGACTGTGTGGCTGTGTGTTGGTGTTGCTCTCTTGTCGATTGTGTATATTGTCTCTTGTGTGAGCTATCTTTTGTCTTTTGGTGTATCCTTATTGTATTTTGTACCTGTGTAAGTGTTTTTGTGTATTTTATTGTTGTCTGAATTGTATTTGTACTGTCGGGTGTCTGTTTGGGGGTTAGATTAGTTGGGGTAGTTTGGGTCGGTCATTGGGGTTTATAAGTTTAATTTTCTCTACTTTCTTGTCCTTTATTTTTCATTTTTTTCTTAAAATACTGTACTGTACTATGTCGGGAAGGGCGAGGCTGGGGCGCATGGGTGAGGAAGAGTTTGGGGCATTTGTTTGGCTGGTGTGCCACTTCCTTCCAATGATGCTGGAGGCAGGGGGCCGTGTGATACAGGGGTATCATGCGGAGGCAAGACGGCTGCGTTGGGCGAAGGTGCTCTTCCACCTTAAATGAGTATTCAACACCTCATGGAACGAGCACCAGTTGAAGCATCGCTGGTATGACCTGGTGGCCCAAGAGCAGGACCTGCTGGACCACCTGTGTGTGGTGATCGGTGGCACTGTTGGTGAGTATCACATTGACAAATGTGTTCAGTAGAATGCACTTGAGTGACAGTAGCAGAAGTCTTTACATGCAATGTTTGTGGCCATGCGGAATGCAAGTTGAACAAACTGTTAGTGTACCAGTAATGAGATGTATTACACATGTTTATGCATGTTAACAATAAAGTCCAGTGTTTTGTTGAGCCATGTCAGACTATTAGTCAGGGCCATATGTACCAAGCTATGTATAACTTTCACAAACTGCATAGTTTACTGAATTTTTTGAGTTTATGTCAGGACCAATAGTAATTAAAATGCACAAACCTAAATTTGTTATTCTGCTATTATATTGCACAATCACAAAACAGGGTTTTCTAGTGGCATTTAAGAATAGGCGTTCCAATCCTAACATTGAGTCACAGGCGGCTATTTGTTATATTCTTGGGCTCAAATGCTGGCACTAAGCAATTCCAGTTACAATCCGTTTCAACTTGGTGCTAACCCATTTTCAAAATGGGAGGGGTCCCCATGGGATCCCTTCCTCTTTGTGAATGCATGGGCAAAAACTTTTTCTGAGCATGACGTTTTGCCACTGACCACTTCCAAAAATGTCTTTCAGTAATAAAATAGTTTTTAAAAATACTTTCTGTTCACCCCTGCTGAAATAAGGCTACATTTGAACAAATATTTACATCCCAATATGAAAACAGTCACAGACATGGTGGTCTGCTGAACCTAGCAGACCAGCATCCCCGTGAGGGCCAACATTCCCATGGGGTTTGCAAAATGAGACCTACCTCATCATTATTCAAGAGGTAGGTCATTTGCTAACCCATTTTTGAATTGCAAACAGTGTCATTTTGAGTGTTCTACATCTGATCCTCCAAATGGTAATTGCTAGTTGCTAAGTCTCGCAATGTGTGAATCACAATACCTTATATAGGTACATATGGCCCTGCAATGACTACACATGTGCCAATGCATTCTGTCAATGGTGATCAGCTAAGACACTGTCAGTATACCATATTTCACAGTTTTGGGACAGCAGTGGGCAATCTATGTTTAGCGCTACATTGTCATCACTACACACACACAATCCCTGCCATCATGCTGTCATGGGGGAATATACGGCTTAGGGGACACTGCCAATAGGGCATTTTTTACCTACATACAACTGCGCCACATCCGTTATGGACCACTGAAAGCACGATATTTGCTGAATTGAAATTGACCCACATGTCCATCACACAGTTACTCATTGTCCCTTGATGCACAAGCCACAATACCTGAGTCACTTGTATTGCAGTGCACCAGGGAAGTGCCATTGCAATTGTCACCCAATTACAAATCATGAAATGGAGTACCATCTGAAATGGATTTGCCACAAAACTTTGTAGTCAGGTTTAGCACCACATGATTGTTAGGGCCAGTGCATGTGTGCATATGTGTGTCTATCACTCACTGGAGTGTCAGTGTCAATGCAAGTTTGCAGTGGTATGTCTGTTTGAGTGTCTACATGCCTGATCTGCAGCTCAATCATATAAAATGTCACACACTGTGATATGTTGTTCCCATGTTTGTACAGTAATCAGACATTGAGCATATATCTCCTTTCCATGTCTTACAGGTGGACCGGCCCCCTATACCATCGGGAAAGTGGCTCGATTCGAGGACCCAGATGTATCCAGTAAGTGTGAAAATGTCTGTCCTGTGCGGTGATGGCAGCTGTTTTGTGATTGACTCTTGTGTGTTAGACTCATTGCAAAATATGACGAGCTGGCACATGATCTGATATATGACTTGACTGGAGGTTGACATAGTGATCCATGCGAGGGTTAGACATTCACTGGCAGAGAGTCATATCTTGGGAGTCTTGTGCTGTGCAATAGGCAGCATCAGGTGAACAAGGTGATTGGTGGCCACATGTAGGCCCACATTTGATTTGGAGGTGGTCCAGTTTCAAAGTATTGACAGCAAGTCATATCCTAATTTACACTAGACAGTGATGCATCAGTTTTCCACACAAAATAGTGCATCCCTGTATTGTAATGTACATGTAGGACTGTATGGGTGACTGTCCCCCAGCATCTAGCCCCAAATGTTGTACTCCATTTACGACAAAGTCGTATGCCTCCCCCCACCACTGTCAGCCCCGACACCAGCACCGCCACTGCCACTACTGAGCAGCCATCGCCGCCGGCGGGCAGTGTGTAGTCCTGCCTCCATGGACTGTAACGCAACCTGACCCCTGCAAATCGTGTGGGTCTGACACCCAGGTGAGAGACTGTGACCTTGAACTCCCCAAGATCTGCATCACAAGGCACAAAGCCCCCTCCAGAACCAGTGGAAGAAGGCATCCACTCACCCCTTCCTTGCCAGGATGAAGCACACTGGGGACAAAGCCCCATCCAGAACCAGTGGAAGAAGCCATCTACTCACCCCCTCCTTTCCAGGATGAAGCATACTGGGCACAAAGCCCCCTCCAGAACCAGTGAGAACCATCCACTTGAGAGACTGTGGCTTTGCACTCCCCACGACCAAGCAGTGGGCAAACCTCCCACTTGAGAGACTGTGGCCTTGCACTCCCCAGGACACAGCAGTGGGTAGACCACCCACTTGAGAGACTGTGGCCTTGCACTCCCCAGGACCAAGCAGTGGGCAGACCACCCACTTCAGAGACTGTGACCTTGCACTCCCCAGGACCAAGCAGTGGGCTGACCACCCACTTCAGAGACTGTGGCTTTGCACTCAACAGGACTAAGCAGTGGGCAGACCATCCATATGAGAGACTGTGGCTTTGCACTCCCCAGGACCAAGCAGTGGGCAAACCACCCATGTGAGATACTGTGGCTTTGCACTCCCCAGGACCAAGCACTGGGCAAACCACCCACTTGAGAGACTGTGGCTTTGCACCCCCCCAGGACATTGCACAGGGCATGTTGCCCCCTCCAGGACCAGTGGTGTTGTACCATCTTCCAGCTGAGGTGCCCCCATTCCCCGTCCCCCTGAGGTGCCTGTGTATTTTCGACCTGATGCCCCTGCAGTGTTCTCTCCGTGTTGATGCCGGAGTCAAGTGGAGCCTTGGCCTATGTGATATGGCCCTGTGGCCCACGGACATTGTGGATTCGGCAGTGTCCCTCCGTTTGTATATATGTATATACTGTTTTGATTTTTGAGGACGTATTTCTAATATTTTATCTTATTACACTCACTTTAATCACTTCCTTTTGTCACTGCATTTTTCCTGAGGAGTACTGGGTAGATATGTAATGTTGTTGCATCTGGTTATGGTGTTGGGGGAGGGAGTGTTGCATGTGTGTGTCACTCTCTTTTTCCTCCCCCCTCCCTTGTGTGCTAGGCGGCAGTACTCGCCGTGGTCGTCTTCGTCGGCGTTGGTATTCATGGTGTAGGAGGAGGTAGACCAGCATGGGGAACACCTGCAGTTCGGGCTCCATGGCGGCGTGGTTCTTCCCTGAGTGTCCAGAGGTGAGTTGTTTCCCTTTTGTGTTCTGTTTCCGCCATGCTTTTGATGTCATTGGTACCGCCCCGGAAAAGGTGGCGGATAGGCCTGTTGTAATATGGTGGGCAGTACATTGTCTTCCGCCTGTGCTTGTTGCTACCGACGTGGCAGTCGGTGTGTTAAAGTGTCTGTCTGTGTGAGCAGTTTCTGCCATGGTTATAGTTCCATTTTTTTTACCGCCGGCTTGTTGCCGGTGCTACCGCCGCTTTATCACCGACCACCAGGGTTGTAATGATGGCCTATATTTCTTCATAGTTTACTTCATAGAGTGTTGTTATAAGTGAGTCTGACCCTGTGAGTATTCCCTCCCACTCTTTTTTCAAACTCTAATGAAAATATGAGCAATGTGTGATTGCATGTCCACGTGGTACAGTTCCTCTTTTCAAATGTTGAACTAGGTTCCAACGTATGTTTAGTCCTGAGATTGATTTCTACTCGGTGAGAGTGAGATTGGAACAAGTATGAATGTGTTTTGGTGTTATTGCACCCCTGACTGCATTTTAATGCTGATGGTACTCAATGTTTGTCACCTATTGAACAATTTTTCATGCTTTTTGTTGCATGAAAGCATAATCATTGACATTAGGCAGAAGCAGAGGCTTGAATATGATTCATCCTTGTTAGAAATGGAGTCTCTAGTTGGCAGTGGTTTGCACCCTGTCCAAGCAGGGACCCTTGCTCAGGGTCAGGGTAAGGGAGTCACGCAGCTAAGATAATCCCTGCTCACCCCCTTGTAAGCTTGGCACAAGCAGTCCAGCTTATCTCAGAGACAATGGGCCAGATGTAGTAAACTTCTGAATTGTAACCCGCAAATTGTAAGTCAGAGCGACTCGCAATTTGCGAGTCGCAATTCGGAATGTTGGATGGTGTCCCTGACACCATCTGCGACTCGCAAGGGGGTCGCAAAGGCCCACCTGATTAATATTCATGAGATGGGTCGCAATTTGCGACCCGCTTGCGAGTGGCAGAGTTCACAGGGATGGTGGCCTGCTGTGGACAGCAGCCCCCCATGTCTGTGACTGCTTTTTAATAAAGCAGTTTTTGTTTTGTAAGGCAACTCGTTTTCCTTAAAGGAAAACAAGATGCATTACAAAAACGAAAAATGAAACGTTTTTGTTTCATTTTTTCAGAGCAGGCAGTGATCCATAGGACCACTGCCTGCTCTGAAAAAATGTTTGCAGTTCCATTCACAATGGGGTTCCATTCACAATGGGGAAAAATGTTTGCAGTTCCATGGGCACCCCCTCGCTTTTGCGAATGGGTAACTACCCATTTCAAATGGGTGCAAACTGCCATTGCTTTGCGACTGCATTCGCGGTCACAAAGCAATCCTGCATTGCACTGCGACTTGCAATTAGGAAGGGGACTCTGCTTCCTAATTGCGAGTCGCAAACCTGTTTTGCGATTCGGTAACCAGGTTACCGAATCGCAAAACGGGTTTTGTGCATTTTTGCTGTTTGCGACGTGCAAAATGCTTCTTACATCTGGGCCAATGTGTGAAGTGTTTGCACACACACACAGCAACACTGTGAAAACACTACAAAAGGACTTCACACCAATTTAGAAAAATAGCCAATATTTATCTGAGTAAAACAAGACCAAAACGACAAAAAATCCAACATACACAAGTAAAGATACGATTTTTCAAAGATTAAATGTAGTATAGCTCCTACAAACACAATAGCTCCAGTTGGGGCTTGACAGAGTTGCTTCTAATAGTGCAGTACCAACAGCGAGGGAGCGCAGGCCAGCTACCGAGTTGTATAGTCCCCGGTTACAGTACCTTGGGAAATTATGAGTAAACAAAGACATTACACAGAGTCGGGGAGGTGAGATACCGCTGGAGCCTGTGTGGCATTGGTTCCTTATTGCCATCGGGGAGGTGCAATGTTGGTTCCTTACTACTAGGTAGGGGAGTTGAGTCGTCGGTTCCTCATAGTTGCAGAGTAGGTGATGCGGCATTGGCAGCAAGATGTAAGTCTCTTACGACAAGGCAGGATTGATAAATCCAGTAGGTCAGGAGTCGACTTCATGGTGTCATAATTACACCTGGGGCCACAGGAGCTGAGGAAGAGTTGAAGTCTTGTGTCATGGATGTCAGTGACATGGTTGTTGCACTCAGCGGGGACCATGGCTCCAGTGCAGGTAGCGGCGCTGGGTCAGGGAGCGGTGCTGATTCCGAAGTCCCTTTCGAAGTATATGTACCAGATTCTTCCTGGTTGCATCAGAACTCACTCCCAAAGGGCCAGGAACTTGATTTGGCACCACTGCGCAAGTCAGGATTCTCAGCAAAAGAGCCCAGGTGCTGGCAGATGACATCTTTAATGGCCCTAAAACTTCTTAACAGGCGGCAAGCTCAGTTCAAACCCTTAGAGATCATTGGAAAGCATGATGTAAAAAGCAAAGTCCAGTCCTTTCACTCCCAGGATAGAAGCAGTGAGCAGCAGGCCAGCACAACAAATCAACAGGCAGAGTGGCAGTCCCTTCTACAGCATCCACCCCTTCTTCCTGGCCAAATGTCTTCAGTCCAGAAGTGTTCCAACTATGTGGTGTCAGAGGTCCAGTACTTATACCCATTTAGTAGTAGGCAAACTTCAAAGATAGGTCTTTGTAGTGCACAAGACCCTTCTATTCCCTCCCATGATCTCAGACACACTCAAGGGGGTTGGAGACTGCTTTGTGTGGGGACAGGCACAGCCCTATTCAGGTGCAAGTGTCAGCTCCTCTCACCACTCTAGCTCAGGAAGACCCATCAGCCCAGTGATGAGCCATCATGATATGAAGGGTACACCACAGCTCCCTTTGTGTGAGACTGTCTAGAGTGAATGCACAAACTGCCCAACTGTCTTCCTGAGCCAGACATGTATTTAGCAGACAGGCAGAGGCACAGAATGGTTAAGCAAGAAAATGCCAACTTTCTAAAAGTGGCATTTTCAAATTTACAATTCCAAAACCAACTTTACCAAAAGATGTAGTTTTTTAAAATTGTGAGTTCACAGATCCCAAACCCAGTATCACTACCTGGTCCCAATGGGAAATTACACTTAAAAAATATTTCAAGGCAATCCCCATGTTACCCTATGAGAGAGATAGGTCTTGAGATAGTGAAAACTGAAATTAGCAGTATTTCACTATCAGGACATGTAAAACACATCATTACATGTCCTATCTTTTAAATACTCTACACCCTGCCCCTGGGGATGCCTGGAGCCTACCTTAGGGGTGACGTACAGGTAATAAAAGGAAAGGTTTGGGCTTGGCAAGTGGGTGCGCTTGCCAGGTCGACAAGGCATTTTAAAACTGAACACAGACATTACAATGGCAGGCCTGGGACATGTTTGCAGGGCTACTCATGTAGGTGGCACAATCAGTGCTGCAGGCCCACTAGTAGCATTTGATCTGCAGGCCCTGGGCACACATAGTGCACTTTACTTTGGACTTACTTGAAAATCAAATATACCAATCATGTATAAACCAATCACCAATACACTTTAGACAGGGAGCATTTAAACTTTAGCACCAGTCAGAAGTGATAGAGTGCCCAGAGTCCTAAAACCAGCAAAAAAGAAATTCAGCACAGGATCAAATACAGGAGGTCAGAAGCAAAACACAGGGGAAAACATGCCAAGAGCCGCCAGGTCTAATAATCCTTATCTATATAATGGTAGTTTGATCACTTGGAACATCAGCTTTAAAAGGTGTGTCAGATTTAAAACTGTTTCAAGCAGCTGAATGATATAAGTGCATTTCTTGATTGACCTGGTTTGAACTCAAAACTTGAATCAAAGAATTCTAATAAAGAACTACAGGACTAACCTTCCTATCACAAGCAGCCATCACTGCATCCTATGCTGCGGGACAGAGAAGCTTTATAATCTATGCAGCAGGTTTCGTTTCTAAATAAAAACGGGGAGGAAGAATTATGAGAGCCTTGCACTGTTGTTGCTTCAATATTTTTGATGTGACGGTGACGCAGTCAGAACTCCATATTTACAAGGCAACGTACTTGGGCCAATGTGTCAGTTTTTGTATGCCTGCATCAGAAAATATCTGCGCCCGAATAGGCTGCGCTTCGCAGAACTTAAAATATGCAAGGTAGCCGTTCCCTCGTAAAATATGAACATAAAACTGACACAGTGATATTTACGAGTTTTGGAATATGTGACACATCATCTGCTTGAAATGAAAAATTCCTGCACATCAGCAACCCAGGCATGATAAATGGACATAAAGAGAACACACACAAAGCAGTTTTCCATCGTCAAATACTTCATAGAGGTGCTCGTTCTTCACCTGGGAGTTGCGAGGAGACCACTGCCTTCACCATCTCCACCACCACATAGGCAGTGCAGGAGAAGGATTGTGTTTTGTTTTTCCAATGGATTTCCCTCATGGACCTCAGGGAGGAAGAGGTCATCACATATTGTAGACACAAGAGGGAGCCCATCATTCAACTGCTCAACCAGATTGTGCCAATGCTGCAGCCACCAACTGACAGGCCAATGAACATCTCTCTGCAGCTCACGCTGATGGCAGTTCTAAACTTCCTGGCATCTGGTTCATTCTAGAGCACAACATCCAGACTGTCAGGAATTTCACAGGCATCTTTTTCTGCCTTCCTACCCTCTGTCTTGAATGCCATCATCAGAGTCACAACCCATTAACTCCTTTCCCCCATGACGCAACAACAGCAGCTGCACACTGAGCAAGGCTTCTATGTCATTGTTGAGTTTCCACATGTCTTGGGGACTATGGACTGCACACATGTGCAACTGGTCCCACCTGCAGCAACATCACATCTGTTGTGCAATAGAAAGCACACATACCCCATCCACTTCCATGTAATTGTGGACTGTCTAGGGATGTTCAGAAATGTACAAGTACCCTGGGAGTGCCATGATGCCTACATCTTCAGGCACTCTATCATCAATGAGTGCTTCCAGAATGGGAGATATGGGAATGGTCAACTTGTAAGTAAGTACATCTGAAGGACATAACAGACCTATTAACAATAAATAAAGTATAACAATATAGCCATATATGTGTCTATTGACCGAGATAGTGCCATATGTACAAGGGTTGTGCCTCATACTTGCCACATACATCATGGTACACGTGCAATGCTAATCCCCAAGTCACACACGTTAAGATAGGAAAAGCTACAGTGTGTGCCTTTGGATGGTGTAAGTATCAAGAGCAATGCAGCACTATGCAAAATCCAGTGTTTCATCACTGCGCGCAAAGGAGGTGATACATGGCTGTTTTCTGTGTCTACATGCAACTCCCATGGTTCATAATGTGGGTCATGTAACCCACACCAGGTAAAATGTGAAATGGGTCAAATCAATGTATCCTCCCAGGTCATGTAATAAGTTAGGCCACACATGACACTCTGGCAAACTATGGGGGTCATCCCGCCGTCAGAATACCGCTGCACGGTCAAAAGACCGCTGCGGTAATTCTGAGTTTCCAGCTGGGCGGGCGGGCGACCGCCAGAAGGCCGCCCGCCTGCCCAGCGGGAAACCCCCTTCCACGAGGATGCCGGCTCCGAATGGAGCCGGCGGAGTGGAAAGGGTGCGACGGGTGCAGTTGCACCCTTCGCGATTTTCAGTGTCTGCTATGCAGACACTGAAAATCTTGGTGGGGCCCTGTTAGGGGGCCCCACGACACCCGTTACCGCCAGCCAGGTTCTGGCGGTCAAAACCGCCAGAACCCAGCGCCGCCATGGAGGATTCCTCAGGCCAGGGAAAAACCGGCGGGAAACCGCTGGTTTCCCTTTTCTGACCGCGGCTTTACCGCCGCGGTCAGAATTGGCCTGGATGCAACGCCAGCCTGTTGGCGGTGCATCCGCGGTCCCCGGCCCTGGAGGTCCATGACCGCCAGGGTCGGAATGACCCCCAATGTGTTTTGCAATCCAATGCACATATACATAGACTATTAGGCCTATGAGGGTACATCCTGTTTAAGTAGGTGGCTCCTCCTGCACAAAGTCAATCCCGCATTAAATACAGGCACACAAGCACCATGTTGCACGTGTGTCTGCCTCTGTGCTAGGCAGCTCATTGTGTGCCACTTCAGGTTTAAAAGTCAGGAATGTGCTATATGGCAATACTGTCCACCTCTGCACCTTCCCAGTGGCGCTGTGCAGTGCTGATAGATGACTTGTTGCACTGTAAAGTGGTAGATTACAATACGTTTGGCCTATTGTGTCATCTGCACATAGTGGGCCCAACACACTGCAATGTACACACAATGATGTCCCAAAATGACATGCACTCACTATTCTGTCAATGACAGTAGCTACAGAACAGCAGTGAGTAGCAATGTGTCATTTCACTATGTGTAAATGAATGGAACCACATCATCTGCACTGGGTAACAAAATCACTGTTAAACCATGTGGTATGAAATAAACACCAATATGATTCAAAGGCAACACAAGAGAGAGGTGTGAGATAAGTTTACCCTCAGTGGCGTACCTATTCTCGTTATTGATTAAGGCTTAACATTTCGTGGGGAGTGAGAACAGGAATTGTGGAAATGAGTACGCATGTCACATGTCAGTATACTTATATGTTGTTCAAAATGTCAGAAGCAATACAGGTAGAATTTTTTTTTTTTTTAAACAGATCAATACCATGTGCAAAAAACCTGTGCTTGGGCAAGACATTCACCAAACAAAGATAACAATGTGGAACAGTGTGAACATGTTGAGAGTATGTGTGCTACTAGAGTGTACTGATTGTCAGACATTCTACCACAATACAAATGGGGTGTCTATCTAAACACTGTGCAGTGACTGAGTGTGAGTATTGTACAACATGAGATTTGTTTCTGGCTGAGACTTGTGGAACACAGAATAGTTATTTTACTGTCCTGTGATTGTGAACGGAGGGATATATTGAGCATGGACACAGTGCAGCACAGATAGTGTCACCACAGCACAGCTAGTTGTTAAAGCGGAAGGCAAGTAACATGCTGGACAGAATATGATACAGATCATACATGCCATTTTGCCAGCAGTGGAGCTATCTTGGCTGTCTATGTCCAAGGCTGGGCCACATGCACTCTGGAGCAAGGATTCTAGTATTGCATATAGGAATGAATTTGTCCATGAATGTTTGTCTATCTGTAAACAACAATATCCTGTGAAGCATAGCCCACCATCTTTGTGTGCTGTTGAATGCAGCACACATTTCACAATTCAGTAACAAGGAGGTTCCAAGCTTATCCTCATTGTAATGGACCCCCTGGAAATGTGATACTTCCTGGTGCATCTCCCCGTTTATCTGGTAGTGTGGGTCTGGAGTAAGGCAATGCAGTAGTTTGCAATATTTTGTGTCACATGCAATCAATGACACTACTCAGGGCTGCAGAGGCTGGCCTTGTGTGGCACAAAACCCATACTTTTAGACTTGCATAGCACAGTTACCATGGTGTGTTGTGCAATCACCACACATATTTGATCAGATATACCGCCCTGAATGCAGAAGTGTCTTTGCCACCACATTACCTTGCCTAGACCTTGCCTAGCTGCATGGTGCAAAGACATGGCTGGCTGATGATCACATGTTCTACATTACAATGACGCTATATTTTCACAAACAAATGCACAACTGTGTCAAGCAGGGTGGCACTCCAAATGTTTTTTTTTTTTAGATTCAGCCTCTCACTAATCCCCAAGCAGTGTGTGCTACATAGGTAACCCATCATATGGAAGGATACTTGACATATAGGATGAGTATAGAATTTGCACATATATGTTGATGACCACATGCCCCAGGAACAATCTTCCCATGCATTTATAACTGTGGGGGCCTTTCAAGTGTGTAACCTGGCAACGGCTGTCACAACAGATGTGTGTGTACAAAGCTCATTATTACTGCATTGCTGTACTGCCATGTTGCCTGTTGTTCCCCTGGCGTCCTGAGGAGGAATGCATATGTATAACTTGAACCCAGACTGACTCCACAGGCCATGCTCTGGGCCACCTATTATCAAATGTCTGGGACATGAAAAGATGTCAGTCCACCTGAGTCACCACCTAGAAACTGGCCTCATGCCAAGTGGTGTCACCCTTTTCCCCAGATCTTAAGAGTTGCATGCAACACTGGCTTTACTAGCAAATAAAAGTAAATGTACCTGCATCACCACTTCTACCTAAGTACACCCAAGACTACTTAAAATCACAAACATTTGTAAATCTTGAAATAAGTAACATATCTTGACAATTATTACTTTGTCACTCTCCAAATAAAAAGGCACTCAAAGAGTCACACCAAGTACAATATTGAAATGCCATACATTAGCACACCATGACAGAAATGTCGGCCATGAGTCACATCAATACTTGGCAGCTATGACTCCTGGACAAATGGAAGTGTGGGCCAGTTGATAACTCATGCATTGCACAGTCCTCCACAGTAGGTCCCACATATTAGGACAGTTGTGCGGGCCAGAACCCATGCTTCATACCTGTTGCACATCGCATGGCACCACTTGTGTCGGTTGAAAGCCACGCAACGTGCCCAATGTGTAAATGTGGCTGTAGAAGTGCAAATGTATTGTTCACGCCCCACACATTGCTCATTTTACTTGCAATGCATCTAAATGACACAAAAGTCAGAAGTGTGCATACTCGACCCAGGAAGTGACACAGTGGGTGAGTCAGCCTGCAAACTGGTAAGTGTTACTTTCCCTTTTTCTTACAGTCTGGTGGATTGTGCTGGTTGTTGGAGGCGTATTAGAGATCAGCTGGTGTTTCATGTTGTAGGAAGGTGGCTTTCTTCTAACATGGGTACCCCCATTGTTGGCCTATTTGTCAGTGCGTTTTTACTGTCTCACTGGGATCCTGCTAGTCAGGACCCCAGTGCTTAGAGTTGTGGCCTATATGTCAGTATGTATTATTGTGTTGTCAGTATGCTTTACTGTGTCACTGGAGTTCTGCTAACCAGAACTCCAGTGCTTATGCTCTTTCTGTTGTTAAATTTGTCACTATAGTCTAGTCCCAGCCATTCCAAGACCTATGCGACTCCCTAGCCTCCTACTTCCACCGCAAGATTGCAGACATCCATGACAGCTTCAGCACCCAGAACCCCCCTGGCAACCACCAACGCCACCACTTCACCTCCGACCAACCTCCTGCTCTCCTGGACCCCCGTCAATGACAAAGACACATCAAAATCATGAACACTATCCACTCCGGCTCTCCATCTGACCCCTGTCCTCACACATCCTCAACTAAGCAAGCTCCGTCATCGGACCCCAACTAAGGAGGATCATCAACAGCTCCTTCGAGTCCGCCACCTTCCCGGAGAGCTTGAAATGCGCTGAGATCAACGCGCTCCTCAAAAAACCCAAGGCGGACTCAAAGGACCTCAAGAACTCCTGGCCTATCTCCCTTCTCCTCTTCCCAGCAAAAGTAATCGAGAAGGCTGTCAACAGACAACTAACCTGCCTCCTCAAGGAGAACGCCACCCTGGACCCTTCCCAATCTGAATTCCGCAGCAACCACAGTACCGAAACCGCCCTCATCGCCGCCACCGATGACATCAGAACCATACTGGACAATGGTGAAACCGCGTCCCTCATCCTCCTGGACCTCTCGGCTGTGTTCGACACAGTCTGCCACCACACCCTACGCTCACGCCTCAGTAATGCAGGAATCTGTGACAGAGCCCCGGCCTGGGTCACCACCTATCTCACCGACAGAACCCAGAGAGTCCGCCTCCCACCATTCCGCTCGGAGGCCACCTAGATCATCTGCGGCATACCCCAGGGTACGTCCCACAGCCCGAACCTCTTCAATGTCTACATGGCCCCCCGTTAACATCACCCGATCCCACAACCTCAACATCATCTCATACGCTGACGACACCCAGCTGATCCTTTCCGTCACCAAGGACTCTGCCAAGACCAACCTCCACAAAGAAATGAAGGCCATCGCCGAATTGATGAAGAGCAGCTACCTCAAACTCAGTTCCGACAAGACAGAAGTCCTCATCTTCGGCTCCACTCCCTCCCCATTGGAGGACTCCTGGTGGCCTGCCACTCTCTGAGCTGCTCCGACTCCCACCGACTATGCCCGCAACCTAGGATTCATCTTGGACTCCTCATTATCCATGACCCAGCAAGTGAACGCCATCTCCTCCTCCTGTTTCAACACCCTCCACATGCTCTGAAAGATCTACAAATGGATACCCACCGAAACCAGAAGAACAGTCACCAAAGCCCATGTAAGCAGCAAACGGCTACGGCAATGCCCTCTACGCAGGAACCAGGGCCAAACTCCAGAAGAGGCTGCAACGCATCCAGAACACCTCCGCAAACCTCATCCTGGACATCCCCGCCACTGCCCCATCACAGACCACCTGAGAAACCTGCACTGGCTCCCAGTCAACAAGAGAATCACCTTCAAACTCCTCACCCACACTCAGAAAGCACTGCACAACACCGGACCAGAATACCTCAACAGACGGCTCTCCTTCTACATCCCCCCTGGCATATCCGCTCAGCTCTGTCCTCACCCTCGAAACCGTCCCAGGTGTCCGCAGAGCTACAACCGCCGGTAGATCATTCTCGCAACTTGCCGCCAAAACGTGGAAGACTCTTCCCACCCACCTGTGCCAGACCAAAGACCTCCCTTCTTTCAGGAAACTTTTCAAGACCTGTGTGTTCGAGCAGTAGCAGCACCTCCCCCTCATTTCCCCCCGCTCCTCAGGGCCTTGAGACCCACACGGGTGAGTAGTGTTCTTTACAAATTCCTGATTGATTAATTAATTGACTTCATATTCTACTCCAGATTTGCATACTGGATACCCCATATAAGTTCCTAGTATATGGCACCAAGGTACCCAGGGCATTGGGATTCCAGGATTTCTGGGCTGCAGCATTTCTTTTGCCACCCATAAGGAGCTGATACAAACCTTTCTTCAGGGCTGCCATTACAGCCTGAGTGAAATAGTGTAAGCACTATTTCATAGCCATTTTCACTGCACCAGGTAACTTATAAGTCACCTATATGTCTAACCTTCAGTTCCTGAAGGCTAAGTGCAAAGTTACTGTGTGTGAGGGCACCATTGCACTAGCAAAGGTGCCTCCACATTGTCCAGGACCAATTTCCCACACTTTGTGAGTGCGGGGACACCATCATAAGTGTGCACTACATATATGTCAATACATATATGTAGCTTTACAATGGTAACCCCGAAAATGGCTGTGTGAGGTGTCCCAGATTGTGAAATTGTACCCCCAATCTAATTCTGGTATTGGGGGGCCAATTCCATGCACCCTGGGGGCTCCACCATGGACCCCAAGTACTGCCAGACCAGCTCTCTGAGGTTTCCACTGCAGCCCCAGCTACTGCCATCTCACAGGCAGGTTTCTGCCCTCCCGGGGATTCAGCAGCTCAATCCCAGTAAGGCAGAACAATGCATTGCCTTTAGGAGCGGGGTGTTACACCCTCTCCCATTGGAAATAGGTGTTACAGACATGGGGGGGTAGCCTCCCGCAGCCTCTGGAAATGCTGTAAAGGGCACACACCCTGTGCCCTCCTTGCATAATCCAGTCTAAAATGGTTCAGGGACCACCAGTCCCTGCTCTGGCATGAGACTGGACAAAAGAAAGGGGAGTGACCACTCCCCTGTCCGTCACCAACCCAAGGGTGGTTCCCAGAGCTCCTCCAAAGTAATCCTGGTGTTATCTTGGATTCCAAGGTGTGGGGACCCTCTGGGAGTGTTTGAGTGTCCAATTCCAGCAGGTGATGTCAGAGACCCCTCCTGATAGGTGCATACCTGGGTGGGAAGTCAATACCCCTCTTAGGGCTATTTAGGGTGTCTCCTCCGGGTGTTTCCTCAGATTCGGTTTGCAAGACTCCATCAGGACTCCTCTGCATCCTCTGCTTCAGCTTCTGACCATCGGATCAACTGGAGACTGCCCCAGGATCGCTATAAGTGCAACAAAGTATCCAGGAAGGTTACTGTGATCATGCAACTTCAGGTCCAACCAGCAACTGCGACAGTTTCCAGGTTGTGCATACTCTGAGGACTTCCTGTCTTCATTCTGCACCAGAAGAACAGAAGGAATCTCCCATGGAGAGATGGAGTCACTTCCCTGCTTCAGCAGGCACCACTCTGCAATGACGACTGGTATTCTGGGAGTCCTCTCCTGTCGACAAGCATGATCCCTGGAACACAGGTGGTGGACCGAAGTGATCCTGACTGTCCAAAGGTCTAGCTGTCCAAATTTGGTGGAGGTAAGAGCTTGCCTCACCGTGCCAGACAGTATCCCTGTGCAACACATCTTCTGTACCTCCTTGGGCTTCTGTGCACTTCTTCCAAAAGTTCTTCATGCACAGTGTAGCTCAGGTCCCCAGAACTCTATCCTGCAATGCTCAGCTCCCTGAGTTGTTCTCCGGCATTGTGGAATCACTTTGTGTAGTGCTGCGATAACTGCACTTTGCAACTCCTTTGTCCCCGTGTCCTGGGACTCGTGTGGGTGCTACCTGGTCTTCCGAGGACTCTCTGAAGTGCTGAGAGCTCCCTCTGTCTCCTAAGTCTGAGTCTAGACCCCCAGGTCCCTCCTGGGCCTGAGCAGCGCCTCTTTGATGCAACATGCTCCCTTGCATGAACCAAGGCTTGTTGGCGGAATTCAGTGACGAAAACAGACTGCAACCAATGACTCAACATGCGACTTCTCTTGCTCCTAGCAGGAACCTGCAACTGTCTTCTTTGGTGCATTTCTGTACTTTCCTCTAACCGGAGAATTATCATCCAGGTTGGCAGGGGCTCCTGTTCTTTCTGGAGTCTTCATCGACTTCTGGACTTGGTCTCGTCTCTCCACAGGTCTTCAGGTCCAGGAATCCATTGTTGGTTTCTTGCAGTCTTGCTTGGTTTTTGCATAATCCTTTACCATAACTTCTAGTGTGTTCTGAAGAAACTTGCTGTACTTTACTCCTGTTTTCCTGGGCTCTGGTATGGGGTATTTTACTTACCTTTGGTGTTTTCTTACACTCCCAGAGCCCCTCTACACACTACACTTGCCTAGGAGGGAATCCAACATTTTCATTCCACTATTTTAGTATATGGTTTGTGTTGCCCCTAGGCCCCTGCAATCTATTGTATTTTTCACTGTTTGCACTATTTTCTGGCTGTGTACTTACCTGATTTTGGTTACTAGTGTATAAAATGTGTATAATACTTACCTCCAGTAGGAGTATTGCCTCTAAGATATTTTTGGTCTTGTGTCACTAAAATAAAGTACCTTTATTTTTGGTAACACTGAGTATTGTCTTTCTTGTGCATCAGTACTGTGTGACTATAGTGGTATTGTAGGAGCTTGGCATGTCTCCTAGTTCAGCCTTGGCTGGTCTGCTGCAGCTACCCCTAGACAGCCTAAGCTGCTAGACACTGCCTAGATTTCACTAGGTTGGATCACTCGACCTGGTATAAGGTGTAAGTACCTCTAGTACCCACTACAAACGAGGCAAACTTCTCACACATGTTGAAATATTGTATTGTGTGTCTGCTCAGTCCCTTTTTGTTTATTATGTCGAATTGTAGTAAATTGTCTGGGCTTTGTCAATGTATTGTCGGGTGTTTGTCCATTTAGGTATTTTAGATTTTCAGGTTAGGGGTTTTGTTAAAGAGTATTTGTTTTTGTCTTTTTGTTTTTTAGGTGAGGGCATTTCAGGAAACAGAACGGAACAGCACATGTCAAAGGGAGAGTTAGGAAACCCGCTATGGCTGCTGGCCCATTATGTACCGCAGATGATGGCATCTGTGGGTAGAGTGATCAAGGGTCAACCCATCCCCCCACCAAGAACTTAAGCAGCACTGGAAGGGGGTGCGTTGGAACATGGCCAGGCTGTTTGGCGTGGAATGCAGCGTACATCAACTGAAGCGTTGATGGGTGGATATGATGTCATGAGATGCAGATTTGGTACACCACCTAGGACTAGAGATTGGCGGACCCATTAGGATGTATGTCTGTACCAGCTTCAGGTAGTTGTGTAACACTCATGGTTTTATTTCTTTTTAATATCTATGGGGCCTTATCTATGGGGAATTGTCAGAGGGCAGAACCACGTATTGCTGCTGTGCTGCACTACTCCAATGTGAAAGGGCAGGAATGCACTGTATTTATGCAAAACTGCATTCATGTCCTTTCCACCAGTGATGCCACACAAGGGGCTGCATTGTGCCAACACAAGCACCCTTGCACCATGTTGCATGCTTTGCAGCTAGACAGCACTCTGTGTAGCTCTGACATGAATAGTCTTATCAGGTACTTATGATGTTGTATAAGCGGTATACCTGTCCATTTCCATCCCAGCAGTACTTTTCCCTGCCTCGGGCCAATGGTTTTGCCACTCTGTGACACAGTGCAAGTGGCTCTGAGATGGAGGTACACAGCAGTACACAAAACAGTCACATGCCTAAGGCATGCTGCAGCCATGTTTTGGGATATATGTCTGAGCATTAACATACAGCCACCTCTGTCATGTAAGGTGACTATTTGCAACTCATAACTACAGACAGTTTATATGTGTGTGTGTCCAATGTTTAGAGAACGCAAAATCATCTGGATGCCATAGTACTGTTCATGATATATGTACAGGGTGTATTTGCAATATTTACAATGCAATGTTCTACTTGTTGTCTTGTAGGTGGACCTGCACCATACACCAGGGGTAAAATAGAAACCTTCCAGAATCCCAATGCTACCAGTAAGTGTTCTGAATACGTTTGGATATTTTTAGGATTTGTGTGTAGTCCATGATAGCAGTATCATTATGTTGTTGATGTGGATGTTTCACTCACATGAAACCATTTCACCCTCAGTGTACATGTTTGTCAGAATTTGTACACAGAATGGAGTCAGATGGCCAGGATTCCTGTCAATGTCTATGTAATGACAAAGTATTCAAGGACACTAGGTTAAATGCTCTTTCCCTGCAGTGCTGATGATGGCGCTGCACCAGTTTCGTTGCCTATTGCATACGTTCCATCATCTGGCACTAAATCTGCTGATTGTCCCACAAAGAAAATTGTGACATCTAATACATCACACAGACTTAATAAACATAGGTTTACCAAATGTTTAAGCCAAGTGGAATAACCTGGTTTAACTTGTCTGGACAGGGCATGTTTAGCTATGTCCATATCTGACTTGGACCCTGGTGCAGAGGAGGTGTTACATACTGTCCAGACAGCAGTAATGAATGAAGACACAACAGTCTCATGTATTTGGATATAAAGTAAGTGTGTGTACAAATGCCACAGATATGTCTTCATTTAGCACCAGCCAGTGCAGATACATGTTACATACAGTCAGCCGCTCCTGCAACTGAAGATTAATGTTTAAGAAATTAGGCAGGGTCAGGCATTACTAGTGATCAAAACTTAGGATGATTATTTGCCCTTACAATTACATGTTGCAATGCTGGATGTTAAAGTGCAAAAATGTCAACACTTGTGTGACTGGATCAGCAGGGTAGCAATCCCTGGCAAACCATTCTTCCTATGATGGATGCTAATAAGGCTGTTGTGAGTGTGCAAACATATTGGTGAACGTTGGTTTGGCTCATGCATGAGGCCATATGGTATGTCACAATCTGGAGCTGTAAGGGTGTTTTAACCTTATCTGTAGTCTTTTGGATTCATCATGTGCATGACTTAACCATGAGTTATGGCTGCTATATACTGGCCTCAAGCATACTTGGGCAACCCACAGAGTAGTCCTTGTCATCCATATGTGAAATGGAGAGGGAGGGAAAAAATTGCATGGATGCTACATGCAGAGAAGTTTGGTGTCAGCAGCATTCTTGCAATTATTCTGATCCCTTACTGGTGTATGATTTATACAGCCCAGCACCAATGCCGTTACCCCTGACTCATGGTGCAAAGTTCCCTGCATCATACATAACAAATTACTTGTACAGATGAACCTACCAGCACGCATGCCTACACTTCTCACCTGCATTGCCTAATTTATTTTGTGCAGGGACGAAAGCAGCCTTGGCTATATATGTGTACACACATTTATATATGTGTAAGAGAACATGGTTGTGCTGCAGTTGTATACTTGACACTTTTTGTTCATTTCCAAGGATTTGGGCTGATTGGTGAAGTGTTTAACATTTAGGTCTTCATGAACTTAGCTATCCAGACTCCATCTATGATTGGACTACCTGACACTGAGTCAGTTAAGCATGTAATGCATGTTTTCATGTTTGCTTCTGTTTTTACATATGAGTAATGCAATGCAGAGGCACACTGATTGGACTAACGTTTCTTAACATTTCATCTATGTGGCAAAGCAAATGACAACACCTGTTGCATGAGGCTACACAGCAAACAAAGTATCTGCATGTTAACCGTGTGTCCTGTTTGATATGGAAACATCATCATGCTTGCAAATCAATGTTAGGATTTATGTGCTTATGGGTGAATGTATCAATCCAGTACCAAAATATATGGCTACACTGCCACACTTGAGTCATTTGGCCTTGTGTGATTAGGAAATGTCCTTGTACAGGTGGTACATTGTTCTTATCTCTTTCACAATCTTCGTTCCTGTTTGTTTCAAAATGTAGCTGGTGCATTATTCCTTTACCTCCCTAGTCAAGATGACAGATGAAGAGGCCAGAAATGTCCAAATCCGTCTGAGGCACTACCACCACATACGTAAGGTTGCCAAGGTCTACAGGAAGATGCAGGTCCGTTATTAGGAAAAAAAGGAAGCTCGGACATTGAATGCAGGTAGGCATGGACAGCAAGGACTATCGAATGCCACAAGTATATCT
Organism: Pleurodeles waltl; assembly: GCF_031143425.1. Classification (NCBI taxonomy): domain Eukaryota; kingdom Metazoa; phylum Chordata; class Amphibia; order Caudata; family Salamandridae; genus Pleurodeles; species Pleurodeles waltl. Next base: position 78,912,476 of record NC_090448.1, read on the forward strand.
GGGTCAGGCCATTCCAGGCCCATCAGCTGAGTTACAGGTGCCGGACACACAGGAGTTACAGCACCCCCTGCCATTAGTGTTGCATTTGAGTTTAATTAAGTAGTAGTTTTTAGTTGTGTTTAGATATTTGTATGTTTTTAAGTGGGTGGCGGTTGATGTGTAGTGTGTGTTAGTAGTGGAAAAAAGTATGTTTTTGATGTTGTTGTCTTCTGTGTTGTACTGATGTATGTGTATTAAAGGACGTGTTTAACAGTTAAGATAGTTTAGGCTATGTTAGGTAGTGTAGTTTAAAACTTAGGTAATTTAACATAGGCTAGATAGTTATAGTTAGATGGGATTGTTACATACATAAATATATTTGCAAATTTCACTACTTCATCATCAATTTTTAATTTGGATTTGCTACCCTGGCATAATATGAGTTGAGCACATGAGGCAGGACTTGCCTGCAGTGTTAGTAGATGTGTTACTTAGTGAGAGGCATATGGGCAATACTCACAATTGAGTAGCTTGAGGAGGCTTCACAAGTCTTTAACCACTGTCAGTGCTCCTCTTCATGTGACTTGACACACAGACCAACATGGATTGCTACCTGCTGTAGTATTGTGTTTTGAAGATGCTGCAGGCATAGTAGGGATGGTTCTGTGACTCCAAAGTCTCCATTCCTGGCTCTGCTGGGACACACACTGGTGCCTGCCACTTACACACTCACCCTTGAACCATTATACTACAAAGTAACTTGTTAGCTGTTTTTTTGCCATGAATGTGTCCAACATTTGCCTGGAAATGTCAAGCATCATTGGCATTGAGTACTTGCTGAGTGGGGTACTTCATGCATGTGTCTTTGTGCAACTACTAGGTTACTAAGGTACAGGGCTTGTATCGTGGTACTTATCCTGGGTAGTGAGTTTGGCGACCAGGACAGAGGCTTTAGGTTGATGGATCCAAGACTACCAGGAGCTACCAAGACTGGCATGTATCTTGGGGCATCCAGGTTCAGCTCTACATGTTGAAATGAGTGATCACTTTGGAGGGTGGTTTCTATTTTGTATTTCTTCAGTCGAGGCCACAAAGCAAGGTTCACAGCTGTGTAGTCTATTGTTGAGCCTACCATTGAGCTATAATGGGTGAAACCTGGTGGTGTATTATCTATGGTTCACTCATTAAGGACCCTCATGCCCTGATGCTCCAATGTACCAGCCAGTTTCCTCCCCATGACGTCTGATTTCTTCTGTGGCTGAGAAGCTTGGGGCAGGTCTGACCATAAAGCATTTTCTGCGGCCAGCTGCTCGTTGTGCTCTGGTGTATGGATTAAATGCGTGTTGAAGTCACCCGTCACTAGACTATCCCAAGTTGGATGGGAATATCTTGTTTGTGTGTGAGTCTCAGATGACTCCTGCACAAACACCACCACCCTCTGGGGAGGCTCAACATACATCAGAGGATGAAGATGTGGGCTCCACCACTTTCCAGGGTGAAACTTCCCTTTAACATGTGCCTGTGCTTGGCCAGTTTCCGATTGTACCTGCATGTATGATCATTCCTCCTCCCTTGTCACCTGGCTCTGTACCCTTTTTGTGTTCCCACTTGTTAATAGGATCCATTTGTGAACTATTGATGTGGCCTACCCTCCATAACTTCAATTTGGACCTCCTCCTCATTGGAATACTCTTCTACTCAATATGTCACATGGCATATAGCCCCTGTGGTCCCTGTCTCGACATTCTTTGGACTTCAATCAAGCTGGTGTTGTTGTCCCAAGAACTCCTACTTTTGAATTGACATTGTACACACCTGTAAATAAATGCACTATCATAAACCAGTGTGTTGTTTGTCTGTGACAGATAGGAATAACTAGATCACGGTGGATGTTTCACTATAAAAGCCACTTCTTTCCTTCTCAAGGTAACTTCCACAGTCCCTATCATATGCTCTGGGTGGACATGGCCAAGCATTATGTACATCCACTGACAGGGCATTATGTTGAAAGTCCCTTTTAACTATTGAACGACATGCCTACATGCACACAATGGGTTGTGTGAGGCATGTGAGCCACTACCACAGTTACACACAACAGCAGATATCTTGCTCATTGATCAACACAAATTGATCACACACACATATGTCTCCCTCAGAGCTTACACTGAAGAAATCTCATATGTACTAATATAATGTATGCACTGACAACATTCAGATGCTAATGGCCAGACTGATGATTAGCCGACTGTACAAAACTTTAGAGGAGGATTCCAACTCATATTGGTTTGAAACAAGGGTGTGTTTTGCCCTTTACCGGTTTAATCTCTTCATGGCTGACCTTTCCCCTAAGCTGGATGTGATTAACTCGCAATCCCTGAAGTTGGGAATTTTGTCTAAATCACATCTTTCATACGCAGATGACATAGTCTTATTGAGCCACACAAAATTGGGTCACAATGTTTAGTTAACATCTGGGCCAATTTTACAACAACAAACAAATAGGAAATCAATAACAGTAAGTCGAGAACTTTGTCCATGGGGTGCACCTTCAGCACTGCACTCAATCTTAAACTAGACAACACAGTATTGGAAGAGATCAGTCATTACAAATATCTAGGCATTAACATAGACAACAAACTGAACTTTGCAGTGCAAAAACAACATTTCACACAGAGATGCAAAGCATTGACATTTGCCTTTTGTGCTCTGGCTAGGAAGCTGAATGGGCCTACGTACAAACCTGTATTGTCTGTCATGTCTTCGAAACCTTTACCAGCCATAACTTATGGAAGTGCGACATTATATGGAAAAGACGCTTTAATTCTTGACTGCTAACAAATAAAAGTGTATAAACAAGTTTTTTGTCTCCCCACTTCTCCTTCACAAGTTAGGCTAGAATTTGGTCTCAAACAGCAGCAGCTAGACAGAAAAGTCCATATGATTGAGATCCGGCACAAAATCAGGGGAAATAAAACAAGCCCACTAGTTGCAGCCTTATGGAACTCTGTGGCATATTTATTTGTGCTGAATTTGTATCATTTTATTTTATGCAAATTTGGCGCAAAACTAATTCCATATGTATATTTTGACGTTAGACCCGTCTCACGTCAAAATATTGGAGTTTGCACCATTTTCCAGATGCATAAACATACCTTGCGTCAATGAGATGCAAGGTAGGCGTTCCCGTCTAAAAAATGGTGCTAGCCCCATATTTATCACCCGTGCTAAAACGACGCACGGGTGGGAGGAGGGGCTTTGCACCATTATTTAATGCCTGGATCAGACCAAGCATTAGGGGACCTCAGGAACCATTTCCATGGTAAACACCATGGAATGGGTCCACAGGTGCCCTCCTCAAGCCCCAGGGACACCCCACCCACACCAGAGGGACACTGGAGGAAGGGGGACCCCATCCCAGGTAATTAGGGAAAGTATAGGTAAGTAATTTTATTTTTCAATTAAAGTGCCATCGGGCCCAACTTGGTGCCCCCTGCATGGCACAGGGTCAATGGCCATGCCCAGGAGACAATGGTCCCCTGTGATGGCCATTGGGGGTGGTGGGCATGACTCCTGTCTTTTGTAAGACAGGAGTCCTGTGGTGTGAATGGTTTTGCATCAGAGAAAGGTGCTAGGGTGGTTAGGGGCATTTTCTTTTTCCTCTAACCAGCCTAACATAATTTTTTGGTGCAAAACATCCTTCTCCCATACCGTCAGCCCCACCCGGCTACTATCATTTTTTTTTTTACACAAGCCCACCCTTTACCCTGGCTTGCGCCATCCTATAAATAAGGCGTCCAGCAGGTGCTCAGAAATGGCACAAGCCGGTGCTAAACCTTTTGGTGCAAAACTGCGTTTGTGCAGTTTTGCACCAAAAAGTATAAATATGCCGCTCTGTAGCTAAAGGCCCAAAGTCAGTATACAATGGGTATCTGCAACACTCCCTGCAAGAGATTCAAACAACACAATTATGAGACTCTAAATATATCGCACCCCCCCATTCTGCTGTGTATTAAATAGAGAAGTGAGGCTGCAATCCTTGGTTGATGATGCATAAGTTTGTGGGCTGATCGCATGCTTGGATCGTTATGCATAATTATACCAATCTAGTGACAGTATTTATTCTCAGTGTTTCCAGTGCACTTGAAATGCCAGTTGCTTACCATGCAATTGGGCTCCTTGCTGTCTCTAGCTGACCAACCAACATAGAAGAATGGGGGTGGGACGTTATGCAGGCTGTGCGACACCACAACAGAGGATATGTTACATCTGATTTGCATAGGTCCCGCTTTAAGAGAAGCACATCTCCACTTGTTAAAACCTGTTTTTGTTATGAGTGGGATCTGCTTCTGTCGTCTGGCAGTTATGAAAGTGTTTAATCCGTCTGAACCACAGATAATTTGTAGACTGGTGACATTTTTAAGCCTGCATGCGAAATATCTAACTGGCTGCACATGATTTTTCTAGCCGCTTCTTTTAGATTCCATAGGGCTTTACAATGCTGTTAATGTCTGTCACGGAAGCTCGGTATGAACTCAACAACGTTAAATTTTAAAGTATTTTAGTACATTATGAAGACTTAATGATCTCCTCTGCATAAATTTCACCATTTTAAAGAAGCTATGAGAATTTTATGCCTAAATGAATTCCAGCTGTACAGCTTTACAGTGTCAATAGATGTGAGTCATGCAATAAGCATTGGTACTGTATGCAGGGCCAGAGGTTCCCATCAGAATTATGCACTTATTTCTGCTCTTCCTTTACTGGCACCTCATTTTTCGATGGGCCTAAATCTTGTGGCACGTTAAAATGATTATATATTTATAATAGTGTTAATGGATTTACGTAAAGTACTATGAGGAGAGTTTATGCAGTCCTGTCCCCCCTCTATTTGAACCTAATATCCTAATGAACTAAAAACTTATAGCACTTTTAAAAGGTCTTGATGTTTACAATAGTTTACAATAGTTTTAACAGTTTTATGTAAAGTGTAAAGTATATGTGTTTTAAGTGTGTATTTTCAATGAGACTATGCATTATGTATTCTGGTTGCTTCCCCCCGTCTTCCCTCCCTCTTTTGCCACGATTTTATTTAATCATGCAAATAAAGACTTACTACTACTACTGAGATGCACACACATCAGGGGCAAAAGATGTGGTTCTCCTGTGGTTCTCCTGTCTCTGGCTGCATTTGTCTGTGCAGGGAAGGCAGCACAGCACTGACAAGGGCCTCATGGCATGCCAACAAGGTCACTGTGGAAGGCACCCATAGTTGCAATATCAGAGTTCTACTTGCACTACATAGATTGGAGGATTTTGAAAATGGACCCCAGCTGTGTGGCAACCTCACTGGTGTCCTATTGGCAAAGCTGTTGTTGTTTGCTCTGCATCATGACACTAGCAATGTCAGCCTGGGACAGTTCCATTCTATGGAGTAAAAGGTAGGTGCCTTTAATAGCCTCAGAGGTGTCCTTTTTGTGTCTGAGGTGCCTACGGATTCCCACAATGGTCTCCTTCCCCTGCCACTTCACTCCTACTGCTTACCATTGGAAGACAACTTGGGGATCTTCAGAGTCCAAAAATGAGTTTGAGCTGGCAGTTTGAGGCATGTCCTGAGCAGTTTTCCCTCTAAATATTTTTGTCTCTGTGCGGCAGTGACCTGTTTTGTCCACACATTTCTTTTTTTTGTGCTCAACTGAGAAATACTAGCAAAAATATTCTACTTTCTAGTGAGATTAGAAAGGATACCTCCCCAAACATTTAAATGTTAGAGGGTTACTGGAAAGTACATTTCCCTGCTAAATTGTCTAATGAGTATTGGCAAAGCCAATAGGTCTGGCTTTATTGTGCTGCACCCTACACTTACACAGGCATACTCCCCATCCTGCATTCACAATACACGCTGAGAATTTACACTCAGGCACATACCCACAAAGCATACTATTTACCCTAGACTTACAAAAACTCACTGCTTACCCTACACTCACAGTCACATTTCTCACCTACCTTACCTCTCATTCAGATGCACTCATAAACACACAGGAATTCTACATTCAGGTACCATATTCACTGTGACACACTCAGACACACCACATTTTCTACACTCGCACAGATACAGGACTCATTATACACTCACACAGGCACACCACTCATTCTACACCTGCAAGCAATCCTGTCACCCTGAACTCCCTACTTACAGCACTCACCCAGCAGCCACATACTGCACCCACATTACTCACATTGCACTCATTCAGCCAAGCCACTCATTGCATAGTCACGAGGGTACCCTCCAACACTTCACTCACAATACACACTGTTCAACCTGAGCTCAAAATACACTAATCCAGACATACCCATACCCTTGTATTAACAGAGGCACACAACATACATTGCACCCAGTCAGAGACATTGGGGAGGACTAGACACAGGACAGGCACATATCAGGTCCTGCAGAACCCAACCCTTTCACCATCCTTGTTAGACTTAGACGAATGCAGGAGATTAGAGATTAGGAGATATAATGAAATCCTTTGTAAGTAAATGAAAGTATAGAGCATCTTTGATATTGTAGGCCAAAGGACAACATCAGTGAGTCAAGCAGCTAATTTGAAGCAAACCTTAAAAAAAAGATAACATTACAAAAAAAGAGACTGTGCAGGTAGGAGGATGTCCTGGTGGGACACTGCTAACAGAGGGAATTGGGGCTGAGAAAGCAGTGCAGAGAAGAAAAGAGACTGCCCAGGATATATAACTGTCACAGAAGATTGCAGTGATGAGGGAACAGACTATAAGAGAGCGATAATTGTTAGAGACTATTGCACAAAGACAATGAGACAGCAGGGAAAGGAACAGTGCCAGGGAAGTAACAGTGAGAGAGAGGGAACAAAAGCTGAGATAGCTGTAACTATGGAACACAGCTGTGCAAAGAAGAAAATACTGCTCAGAGTAGGTGACTATGAAAGACAGCAGTTGACAGCAAAATAACTGGTTTAAGACAGTATTTATTAAGAGAGACTGCTGTGCCACATCAGAAATTTAAGAATGTATCCCACAATTTACCCCACAACAATTAGCATGGAACAATATTGAGTAAATATGTGGAGCAGGTGCCTATTTGTGTTTTTATTTGTTTGTGTGTTCTGTAAAGTACCAACTGTTACCTTATGATAACTTTGAAGCATCTTTTCAGAGAAGGCTAAAGGTGTTTTTTCAGGTTCTGATGAATTCCTAGCTGCTCCAGCATATTGTTAGGCTTGTGCCCAGGCAATGGCAGACACGTTCACCCTGAGCTGCACCGAATGCTGAGGGTTGTTTGGGGGTTATTCATGTGACCCTTCAGCTTGAAAACTGCCTGATCTCATTGAGAGGAAAAGAGAGATAGCATGAAATTGTAATGCCTATGTGATTACAGTTCAAGCACTGCTTGGAAGATCGCGTGAATGAAGTCAGAGAGAGCAGGCTAGGCAGTAAGCCTCAGATCCTCCCTGTGGTATTAGCACCCCACCCCCCTGTCACTGAAACATATACGAAGGTAAAACATATGTCAATTAACTTGATTGTCCGCTCGTGATCAACACTGGTGTTCCTCATATTTTAAAAATGTATATTTTTCTACATTGTACTGTAGAGAAATAGGTGCTTGAATTACTAATATGGCTTCTCAGAGTAGTGTTTCACACACAGCTAGCATTTGTTTTGGTATAAAGCAATTTAGGACTTCTTCTCCTTTCTGGTGACACTGAATTTGCCAACCTGAAGCTAGTCCTCCCTCTTCTCATTTCCTGACTACTAATATAATTGAATAATAACCTCTTTGCCTCATGACTTGTGCAAAGAAGACCCACCACTCCTTAAGCACCGGCACTTTAGTCCAGTGAAGAATCCTATTCCTAGACCAAGGTCACTCTGCCACTCAGGAGAGTGATGGTATCCTCCATGAAGCAGGGGAAGCAGGGAAACCACTGGGAAGAAGGAATTGGCAGAATGCTGATTCAAAGCACATCAGACAAGTATGCCACTGTTTGGGACAAAATGTGTACCAGATAGGGAATCATACATATATTTGTGAAAAAAACGTTCATCCAATGGTTTGTTGGCACCATATCACAAATGCTTATTACCTAACTCAATGGTTATCATACTCTGGTCACGTTATTCATTTTCATTAGAGGTCTAATTTTTAACTACATCTTGGATTTACTTTTGCTCCCATTCATCAATCCTGGTCTTGATAACTGTCTTTTGAGTATTTGTTTTATAAGATTTGTTTTCATGAAGGGCTTGTAGTACCAACTGTGGCACTCCTGACAGTTCCAGACAGGAACAATAATTATTAAGAGCAACTTGCCACATAGGTGTGTAAAAGATCAGGAGAGCAGCTTTCAAATGTGGGCAGGGAGAACAATATAATATTTCAACATTTTCGACTAAGTTGGTCCATTCAATTTAGCTTAAGAATGTAAGTAGGGAAATGTCCCTCCACATTGTGCAGAACAGCATATCTGAGATGCAGATTATTGTATGGCAGTTATTTTCAACTGGGTTCATTTTTTTCAGCGTGGCATTTCTCTACCTCGCCAATTAAATCAGGTTTATCATAACACATTGTTTTGGAACAGAGGGGCTTTTGCAGTAGGAACATCTTTTAAGTACAAGCATGGAAATAAAACAGCTTTTGTTGTTTGGAATGCATTTATTGTAAAAATTGCAGCACTCGCACAAACAACATTTCCTCATTTTCACACTTGCAAAGTGTGTAAATATTGTGTCTTCTTTTGCAGTTTCAAATACAGTGATTTGATTTGTTTTCTTCTAAGAATGGTGGTAGTGAGGTGGGGGAGTTGCACCTTGAACAATCCAGAGTCAGGAAAAAAATATCACCCTTTATGTTCATTAACAAGTCATCAAGAGCTCTTCGCCTGTCAGCGGGAGATTGCTTTGTTTTGCGTGGGTTTTAAGGCCTCCTTGTGTAGAGAAATTATAATGTGCTCGGCCGCCCAGGTGCGCAGCTTAGAGGTAACATGGGTCCTGGGGTAGGTGGATCCTCTACAACATCCCAGCAATACTGTCATCCTTTGCCATGACCAGTTAAAGTGTTCCAAAGGAGTCCATGAGCTGCTAGAAGGTGTCATCGTCAATGAGGGCCATGATGACCTCCCGAACAGGTTGGTCAACCAGGACAGGCCGCTGGTCAGGAGTTGTTGTTTCTCCCTCTCCAATGTAATGGCAATGTGCTACTGGTAATCTACACTAGACGTTGACATGAGTAATGTTTCTGAGATCCAAAGTTTATTCTCGTTCACTTTCATTTCAATATTGAAGTGAAAGGCATGTTACTTATAGAAAATAAGGCAAAGTTGCATTGTAGTTGCCTTTTCACTGCCAATATATTTCCATTGTTTACACAACCAATGTGTGATAAGGGTGACTTTCCATGTCATAACATCCATGGCAACACAATTACACAGGCTTCTGGCATTCCTTGCCTCTGAGGGTGAGGTGAGGTAAAGTACACATCTGCCTTGGGGATTTTCATCTTTTTTTTTTACATGAAGGTCTATAATCATTATTGTTTCACTTCTTGACACACCTACTGTGCAAATTGCACAGGTTCAGCAGGGTGCTTGCACCCCCTCTAGCCACTACTCAGCCCACATCTCTGGTTTGTTCTTGCAATAGGTTGGATCCTGCATTTGCCTTACATATTGTATACCATGCCAGGGTGCCATGTTGTCCTATTTTACATTAACATTGTCAATTCATGTGGCCAAGGGCTCATATTTGACACACATCCACATATCTCTACCTAGCTAGCAACCTGGCAGCAGTGCAGGAATGTGTATGGACATGTATATACAAAAGATTTAAGTATATGTGTGAACACGTAAAATCATTATACACAGTTGTCAGTTGTCACCATAGTTCATAAGAGCAGGCACTGTGTCAAACCTCTGAGGGGATATGCCCAATCTATCTAAGAATTTTTCAGACACTGACACTCAACCCATGTTTTATCTGCAAGAGTTGTTTATCTGCAGAGTATTACCCTTTTTTTAACTAAGACCCGCACATTTGTACTTGTGCATGTGTCCTCTGGCACTCCTTATTTAGACGCAGGGACTCAACTTACTGTCTCACACTGGAGCCACCTGGGTCAGAAATGGACTCTCATTTCAACACAACAAAAAAGGTAACTATATTCAAGTCTATAAGATGTTTAATTTCCTTCTGTTTTTCACATATGTGTCAGTCATCAGTCAGACATTTCTTTGTCTAGCTCCCACACATGATAAATATTAACCCAGGTCCACAGTCCACGTAGGATGTAGGACACCCATGCCCTCTTCAATGGCATCCCTTCACAGCTGCTACAACACGTGTGACAGTAATTAGACACAGCAGTGTATGAGTATGTCTCAGGATACCTTGCAGTACACACATCACAATGTAATAACTCATCTCCTTGAAATGCAATGTCTCCCCATTCAGACATAGTGCCAAATTAATGTGCTCAGCGACACCTACATTGCAGTACACTACCAGGGGCACACCAGACTCACAGATCATTTATTCTTTCACTTTCTCACTTAACACCCATGGTTCTCAGGTGTGCCTCACTTACATTCACCACCACCCCAAGTCTAAATTTGTGGATAACAGGAGGTAATGTGGTCTCAACATTTCAGACAGCACCTGTGTGCTCTCACCCTACAGATCATGACAGTTGCATACAATGTAATTTCATGCTAGTGACAGTACTCACAGCTATTCACATGAGCCTACTTGATGAAACTTCACAAACACCATAGCCGAAACCACCCTCAGGTGAGTAGGCCTGGGTGTTAAAATCTGCTCCGATCATGCACAGAGTTCAGGCACTCCTCTCTACACTGAGTAACGCAGAGTTCCCAAAGTTCTGCCATTTGGCACCTGGTGTACTTTTTTTACTGTCAACATGTGTGAGAGTTGTTTTTGGTGCTCGCGCCACGATATTCTCAGGCTGCTTGTGAGTGCACAAGAGATTCCAGCCGCAATGGCACCTTTGTAGCGCAGTCAACGAGCAAACGTGGGTGCAGTTAAAGCAGATTCTTTACTTGAGAAGTAGCTAAATCTACTTGAAAATATATTTTGGAGTAGAATTTCTACTCCAATAGACAGTTCACTTTTTTTGACTGTGAAAAGCCCAGGAACAGGAAGTGCCCCAGAGACTTATTTTTTTTTGTTTCTGTCTAGCAGTGCTCTGTCCATCTCCTGGTAACTTTGCACTTGGATTTTGAGGTGGAAGGATCACTCTCTTTGTCTGCTCAAGATACACCTTTGGATTTAAGGAATTTGGGGCATATTTAAGAGCCCCTAGAACTACCCTAGCTCCACCATAGCATAATTTATTTTTTCTTGCTAAGGTTGCGTTAAAGTGGCATTTTCCTCACGACATATTCACAAAGTAGTGCAATGCATGCATTGTGCCACTTTGTAAACCCTTGTGCCCCATTATGCCTGCGCAAGCCATATTGTATGCAAGGGGGGCGCCATTGTTTTTGGCACTTTTAACACCTGCTCAGCGCTGGTGTTAAAAGGGGGCATACCATTATTTATAATGGGCCCCCATGTACTCCTGCAGAGTACATCAATAGCGGGAAAAAAATGATGCTGTTGCCCCCTACCCTGCCCCATGGTGTGCCGTATTTTAAATACGGCGTACACATGGTGGCGGTAGGGGGCGCTAAGGGATGCAAGGAAAGTGGTGCTGCACTTAAATCTGTCCCTTTGTTTTTGTGATATCACACAAGTAAGTTAAAAAGCTATTGTATAGGGGTGGTGTTTTTTGCTTGGGGTTGCACCAGCTTTACTTTGTATTTTTTATTGATTTTTAAATCACTGAACGTTTCAGTGGGGGTAGTTATTTTTTTGCATTTCATTTTTCACCTTTTGTAAAGGGAAAAATGTTGCACAGTTCAGTACTTTTTCTCCATGTTTGTTACATTTGCAATATTCATTGTTTTTACCATGTGGCCTAGTCTCCCAATGGACCATCCAGCTAGTAGGCCCAGTACTAGTCAACAGCGCATGAAAGAACTGTTTCTGTGGTATATGTTGTTTTAATTAAAACACGGTTTAGGGCAGGGATGGCATTGGATTAAAAAGAAATGTTGGTTATTCTTTGTATTTCATTTTTGTCTGCAAAATGTGTATATGTGGGGTAACATTTGGTGCCATAGGAAGATGTGTGTTATTATGATTTTTTTATAGCTCAGTTAATTTTCAAGTTTGGCTTTGCTGAATTAATAGTAGTGGTTTTCTTCGGTGTTACCATGCCTTCTTTGTCTGGACATTGTGTGTGAGTGTGCTTAAGATAGGCCACCATCTGACTTTGTTCTGCATGCCATGTGACCAGGGGCCATTTTGTGTAGTCTGTGTCCAAAGGTCTGAATGTGTTTTTTGTTTTCTATGCCGCTTTGCTTGTGTAGCATTTTGTTTTCTTCCTCACTGAAATTAATCTTCGTCTTCTACTGGCGTTCTGTTTGGACATCCTGGTTGGAGGTGGGGTTGTTGAGACTGTAATCAATTACGAGACTTTAGAAAGGTGAAGGTATTATATGGTATGGCTAGGTAGCCTTACCATGGAATACCAACACAAAACCAAGTACTAGACCTACCATTTACTCTCAGGAACCCCTAGCTCAGTCCTGGTATTGTGACAAAGAGCAGTCAGGCTACTTAGAGGAACATGTGCAAAGCATTTCACATAACTAACATGGGCAATAAGTAAATGACATGACTCTATGGAAATCCAACACCAATTTAGAAAAATAGATTAGATTTTAATATTAATTTAGACACCAAGACAAACTTTGTAGCTTTTGTACAACCAGAGTTGTGAATTTAGAAAATACAGTACTTTGTAGATTGTAGATTTAAAGGGCATCAATTGAAGTCAATGTGGAAAATAGCAGTGTACACTTGGGCACTTGTAGGGTGGGTTCCAATGAACTCACAGGAACTTAATGTTCCCTGCAGGGACCTAGACCAAGATTCAACAGGCAGACTTTTGTTACCTTACCCAGGGAGTCAGGTTGCAGAGGTGATGTGGCTGTCCTTGGTGCTGAACGGTCTGCAGTGGCTGGTGCATTGTGCACTCTGTAGCAAAACTAGACTTAGGGGTGGACTCACACTCTACCCTTCGGATGTAGAGGTCTTTGGGGGCTAAGAATCAACACTTGGATCATCACTATCTTGTCTGGTGGCTCCAGGTGCAGAGGTAGCTGTCAATCACCAGGCTGGTCCTGCCCATGATGCTTTACTGCTCTAGTCAGTCATGTCCTTCAGGCTGCAGTCCCACAGGGGAGGGGCCGCTGGCGATGTCGGTCTCTATGCTGGGGGGGGGGGGGCAGTGGTGCCATGGATTTGGTGAACATTGTGTGGCTGTCAGTTTCCGGTCAGGCGACAGACAAGCTTTGGTAGCTCCAAGGGTGGTCCACGGGCTCTGGCAGCTGGAGGTCGTTTGGTGGGGAGTAGAGGCTTGAAACTTGGCACAGGCCTCACTCCCACTCCTAGGATGCTGGGCATCAAGTTTCCTTAGGCTCAGATATGCAGAGCCTGTCGTGTCACAGTTCTTCGATCTCAGCCCACCTTTACTCCTGTATTTTACAGGGTACTGGTACCACCAGTCAGGGAAGTCTTCCTTGGAGTTTTGGTGTCCACTAGGACCCCTCTTGCTGGGACCAACGAGTCTTCACCTCGGGCACACATCGATCATCATGGGTCTTCTTAGGTCACTCTGAGTCCTCTTCTTTGTGATGGCGCTGGAGTCCAGGTCCTGTTGTTGGTGCACACATCTCTTTGTGGTTCTTTGTACTTCTTCCTTCTTTTCCAGTTCTGGTGCCAGGGGAGCCCCTTAAAACCTGGCTTAGGGACATTTAAAGGTGTGAGGGACAGTGGCCAATGGGCTAATAGTTCCTGTGGCTAATCCATCCCTGGAGTGCCAACTTCCTGGGGGACTAAATCACTTTCTACCCATAATGCACTATTCTTGGGGTCTGCCAAGATGGCAGAACCCTCGCTTGGCCGTGCAGGACTCCTAGCCCACCCTCAGTGCATGGCTAGTCCTTTGGGGGTGCACACCTCTTGCATAACTAATTTCCCACCTGCCTCGCCAGGCAGGGCAGGGAAGGGCTGTGTCCTCCACTGGGGGGCCGCTACTTACACATCAAAGGCAGGTGAAGCCTTTCAGGCTCACCGCCCTGATGATTTTCTCACTAGCTAGCCAGGGTGGGAGGAGGTGTGACCTTCTTCCTGCTCAGGTCCTTTTTCTAACATCCTGCCAAGGTGCTAGCACCATCAGCAGGAGGTCAGACTCTTGTCTGTGGTGGCAGAGGCTCAGGACTCAGTAACTTGGTGGGCACCCTATAAGGGTGCCACTTGGGCATCTGCTTTTCAATCCTAAACATGGGCATCATGTTGAGGGTTAAAAAGCACAGTGTTTGATACCAAACACAACAGAATTCAGCTGGGACATTGCAGAGCTGGGCATCTGAGCAGTGGTCAGATGCCAGCCCATGTTATCCAAGGGACCGCTGGTTACTTGGGCCGGCTTTGTGTTTTAGATGCCAGCACAGGGGCATATGTACTCCTGCATATATACCCCCACTCATTCAACAGTGCACCCTGTCTCTTGTGCTAGAGGGGGCCTGCCTTAGGGAGTGAGCGGCCTGTCCATGGGCAGTAACAGGGACTCTGCCTGCACCTGGGGTGGGCAGAGTCTCACTCGAGTAGTAGTAGGCTGCTTGTGCAGGCTTACATGGCAGCTCTGCAGACTCTCTTTTAGTGCTTCAGCCTTGGGGATATCCTTTACCACCCTTGTCCTGGGTATCCTGGGTACCGATTACTAGGGTCCCATGGGGGGTGTAAGTTCCTTGCTAATTGGCCTATGCAATTTGACATACAATTTAAGAGAAAGAGCATTGGTACCGGGCCTGGTTATCAGGCCTCAGTACGCTGACAGGTCAAAAACAACAGCATCTGACAGCAAAAAGTGGAGGGTGACCATCCAAAAAGTGACACTTTACAACAGAGACAAAGGTAATTTGTGGCACATAAGCATTGGTTTACAACCCGCAAATCAGCTTTATGTCACTTTTCCAGCACATGTGCCAGTTTTCGCTGAGGCGTCCGTCCCGTGGATGCATAATGTTTTGGTATGCATCTTGGGAACTCAAGGTGCATCCATGGAGTTAGTAACACAGCACAACTTTTTCTTATGCATCACTGCCTTCCTACAGTGATGCATCAGTTTTTATAAATATGCTCTAGTATTTCTTTGAAGTGCTACAAAGTGCTGAAGCAGGGAAGAGCCAACACATTATTTGCCTTTTTCTAGACGAATCATAGCTATTGAAATAAAATGTAACCGTAATAATTTCCAAGACAGACATAGGCACATATGCCATCATCTTCTCATTTTCACTCTCTTCAGCTCCCTCTTTGCCAAATAATTTTAATTTTCCTTACATATGCTAATAAAAAATTACTTTGTAGGAAACAGAAACTTTTTTGGGTCAACACGAGATTATTTCACTATCAAATGCAAATCAAAGTGAACCTTTAGGCTCATTTTGATACATCACGTAAGTCAGCCTAAAGGATCAATAATTTCAACCTAATTTGACACATTATGCTAACAATTCAGCCAATGGTCAGGCCAGGGATTGTAATGAATTATTCCTAGGACTGATATTACCTCGGTATTACTCGCATATAGGACACACTGTGGCGATTTCGGTTTAAATGTAACAAGTACAGGACCAGAGGCGGGGCAGCAATGTCGGCCCAGGTTCAATAGCTATCTCCGAAAATAATTTTCTCTCTTTTGAAGATATTTACAGTCACTATATACCCATAGCTCTGTGATATAAACTGCTGCTGCCACTGCCCTTGACATACAAACTTGAAGGATGATATTCAGTGACTGACATCTGTTTTATAATTGACACTCAGAATAGCATTGAGTCACTGCTGCAAAAATACTGGCTGCCTTATCAACATGGTCTTGCCAAGTCAGTTTACTCTTGACGCAAATCCAAAAGTTATCATTCTTAACAGTTTTGACTACCTCGCCATGATCCTTGGGGATTTTTTTAGGGATTAGGATGTCCTCATTGACATTATTTTTGTTTTTTGGATGTTGATGTGCAGGTCCTTGTGGTGGTAGTAGCTCTCAAAGCTGTGAAGATTCCTGTGCAATTCATTTTGTGTACAGGACAATACTACAGCGCAGGGGCAGCTGACAACTACCAAGAGTGGTAGGATGGGTAAATGAGTGGGGGTGGGTGCATCCACTCATGTGCATGCTACATTTAGGGAGGGGATAAATGAAACAAAAAAAATAACTCACCTTGTTTGTAAGGTGACTGACACTTCATCCTCCCTCCAGTTTCCCTCTTCTCTCCAGACTTCAACTCCCTTAACCAATCCTGGCACTGCTCTCATGCTGAGAGCATCCTCGATGGAGTAGGAGGCATGTATTGTCCCATTCTGCACATCAGGGTGCTCACTCAGGTGGATTCCTCTCCTGCATAGCCATTCCTTAATGTATTGGAAACTTCTGGTACCAATCCAGGACTAACCTGACATGATATGACCATCAAGCCAGGTGTTAGTTTTAATTATTCTCTGGCACTGTTCTGTGACCTCAGCAACCCAATACACCCCCACACCTTACAATAGTATTGTGAGATGTTACAGGGCTTCATGTGTATACTTGTAACAATACAACTCCTTACTTTCAAACAACCTTAATTGGGGTGGTAAGACCCCTGTGAGGACCACGTTTGTAGTATTTTCACCTGGGTGCTGGTTTCCACCGTATTATTGTTGATCCTGATGAGACCCCTTATCTTTAAGAGGGTTGAAACATTGTTGACTTTTACTGGTGAACCTAACAAAATAACCCTTTGATACGAATTGAGTTATATATAAGAAATGGACAATTGACGGTTTTAGGTCACTTATGTATAGGATTTTGGAAACCTTTTAATGTGATTGTAGTTA
This sequence comes from Pleurodeles waltl, assembly GCF_031143425.1. Classification (NCBI taxonomy): domain Eukaryota; kingdom Metazoa; phylum Chordata; class Amphibia; order Caudata; family Salamandridae; genus Pleurodeles; species Pleurodeles waltl. The sequence continues at coordinate 78,929,498 of NC_090448.1, forward strand.
ACAAAATTGTTTTATAATATGGTGTAAGTCTTGGGTTTCTGGTTTTGAGACAACATTTTGAATATTTTAAGATTATTACACTTAGGTGTTTTTAATATGATTGAACATAAATATAAATCATTTTCATATAATTACTCCAGGTTGTCTTTTTCTGAGTGTGATTGATCTTTCGTCTGTCATCCTAAAGGTCATGATTATTAGGTATCTATTGTCACTTCATTGAACATACAATTATTGTTGGACACAAAGCAATGTTTTTTATGTATATCATGCTGTTAACCAGCATGGCAGAAGCACCAGGATTAGAGGTAGCGGTCTCTCTTGGTGCTCCCAAGGGCACTGGAGACCTGTGCTTGTTCTCAACCTAGCTGTCCAGTACTCAAGATAGCCGGCCAAAAAGACATGCACACTTTAAACAAATGCACAGGCAGCCCACCTCTCCTCCCTGCTACTGGCAGTGGTACTGATCTGGCCCCACCTAAAGTTTCTCACATAGATGCTGTCTGTTGAACCCAGTCAAAAGACGCTTTCCCCAAACGATGCAGACACAGTGAAATCACAAAACGTACACTTAAATCGCAGTTTCTGTAAATCACATGGTAAATGTACATTTGTGTTGTCACGCACCGGGTTTCACAGTTCCCTTGAACCAAACCTTGTGTTATGCAATTGGCGTAATCGGCTGCGCAGGTAATAAATATTGGATACACATAGGTGGTCATTATGACCCTGGCGGTATTATAACCGCAGGGCCAAAACAACGGGAGCATCGCCAACAGGCTGGCGGTGCCTCCCGGTGTATTTTGACCGCAGCGGTAGTGCTGCGGTCGCACCGCCGGGGCCGGCGGTTTACCGGCACAATGGCCCCGGCGGATGTAATCCGCCAGGGCAGCGCTGCTTGCAGCGCTTCCCAGGGGATTACGAGTCCCCGACCGCCAGCCTTTTTCTGGCGGTCTGAACCGCCAGGAAAAGGCTGGCGGTAGGGGGAGTCGTGGGGCCCCTGGGGGCCCCATGCGGCTTTTCACTGTCCACTATGCAGACAGTGAAAAGCGCGACGGGTGCAACTGCACCCGTCGCACGGCCGCAACACCACCGGCTCCATTTGGAGCCGGCTCCTATGTTGCAGCCGTGATCCCCACTGGGCCAGCGGGCGGAAACCAGGTTTCCGCCCGCCGGCCCAGCAGGGATCTCCAAATGGCCGTGCCGGGGGTGCGGCCGCATGGCGGTCAGATCTTGGCGGGCGGCTGATGCCGCCCGCCAAGGTCGTAATGACCCCCATACTCTCATAACTGGGGATTCATCAAGATTTGAGACGTGAAAAAAAAATGCACACAGACCTAATGTGTTCAGAATCAGGCACTTTATGCCCCTCATATCGCTAATGCAGGTGGCAGTAATGGCCTGAGGAACTTCTTTTCTGTTCTGGAGTGGAGCATATTTGGTGAAAGTCGTCTTTGCTTACAAATAGCAACGTTTATCATTTAATGGAGGCTGAGCATGACGCGCCATAGAGCTCCTGGGCCCTGTATCACTTTTTGATGATTCTTCGTTTAGACAGTTGTTGGTCTTAAGTTTTATTTCAGCATTTGCAGACAACACTTTCACAGCATGAGAAAGCTAGATAAAATTCCTATTACGCTGACATAATCCCTCATAGTTATAGGTCACTGTGCTTATTTTGCATTTTGCATACATTTTCTGAAATTTCATAAAAACAGTTTACAGGAATTCCACACTGCCCTAGAGGAAAGTATGAAACCGTATGTGGGTCTCTGTGCTCCCAACTATATAAGTGGTCCTGATAAGATCTTTTGCTTTTGAATAGCCTCTGACCAGGAAGCAAACATCTGTCTTACAGCTCCTAAATATTCCCCTGAATATCGTAAATTAATGCCACTTAGTATCCCAACTGCTTTCTGCATCAGAGGATTTTTCTGACGCTACGGCAGTGCAGAACAGTCCCTCACCCTGTGGCGTATTTACAAACTGGCGCAATGGTATCATTGTGCCAGTTTGTAAAGCACTGTGGCACAATATACCTGCGCCAGATATAATGTATGCAAGGGAGGCATTCCCTGCAAGGAGGCCTGTAGGAAAAACGCAGTGAAATCTACAAGATTTCGCTGTGTCATTCTAGCGTCATTTTTTAACGCCTGCTCAGGGCAGGCAAACAGTGAAGCTGTGCTTTGTTCAAAGGGCCTCCCTATGCTTTACTGGACTAGCATCAAACTTTTTGACACTAGTCCAGCAAAGTGCCACAACTGCATCAGAAATTCTGACGCAGCTGTGCTAACGAGTGCCATGGTGCGCTGTATTGTAAATACAGCGCTACCATGGTGTCATTAGGGGGGGCACAGGGAGGCGCAAGTAAACTGTTGTGGGCGATGCACCAGTTTGTAGTAAATGAGGCCCAATATTTTTTAAACTAATCAACATTTTTAAGGCCTTCAAAACACAGAGGAGAGAGTGTATGTGTTTTTTTGTCAGAGAGGGCAAATAAAAAATCACAGATAAAATTCTACAAACACTTTACATTACCTAACTGAAAGCACTTGTACCCAACTATTTAGTACGGAATACATTTTTTAGGGGGGTGTAACATCCAAAACACCCCCCCTGGTGCTACGCCCCTGTGGAAAAAAAACCTGGACTCGATTAGCTACTACACGTGGAATTGGGTAACTTGAGAAAGTGCTGACTTTGTGCCCTTTAAATCAGTTGTTAATTGGTAAATAAAAACGTGCCAGTGTCAAAAGCTCTCCTTTGAAACACATAGCTGCTGCATTTAAATGTACGAGCAAAGAATACTAAGGCAACGAAATCCTAAAACAATCTAGGACCTCTTTAATCCATTTACATTTTATGGCCACTCCCTGCCCCTTCAGCTCTTGCTTTCAGCTTCCTGCTTTCTCACTTTGTGACACTTTTCCGTCTTTCTCTTCCTCTGTCTTTGCCATGTGTCTTTTGCTCGCAGTAATTGCCTGATGCAGAAAAATAAGTGCAGGCCCACAAAAATAAGTGCTGGTGCTCTCCCCCTTAAACCCCCCATCCCACCGGCAACCACCGGCTCAAAATAAGCACTGCTTAAAATACTGATGTTGACTGTAGATTTGTGTGCCCCAACACTTCTATGTTAATGGGTGTCAGCAATTCTCAATTTTTGTTGAGGACCATGTTCTCTTTTCAATGAGTGCACATTCAAGCCATTTGTGCACGCATCTGGGCTTCTCACAAAAACAGGCGACTCCCACTCATTGTTACACAACAGAGCCTCTCTTCTAATTTAACAGGGCCCACATCTATGTTATATAAATTCATTGCCTGAGCCCGCGAACGTCAAACAAAATAAATTCCTTCGTACCTAGGGTTTCTTTTTTGCAGTTTTCTGTTAACTCGTCCGAGTAACTGTCCGGTATCTATCGTGGATGAGTATTTTGCCAAAGTAGTTATCCATTATGCCACAAGATGGCAATGTTGTAACATTTTTTCTCTTTAAAAAAAAAAAGAACACCTTTTCTTAGAGAACTTCTTTAACGTGAATGTGATGGCATCAGATTGTGAACCTTTGGGGAGGACTGGGATTAGACAAATGACTTGAATTGCTGGGAAGGTTATTGATCCCTGATGGAATCCAGTCTTCTGTAGCTTATGTTCTGCACACTTTGAAGATTCTCACTGCGCTGCAAGTGATGTCACCTCAGATCTCAGAGGGAGGGAGAAGGTAGGGTGTTGGACTGTAGACACAGTGGCCACATGTGGTTCGTAGCTTTTTGTAGGTTGCGAATCATCCCCCTTGCTAGCATTTCCCTATGTACAAATCATTATTTTGCTGTGCAGTTTCTGACTCGCAAAACAGGGTTTGCGAATCACAATTAGAAAGGGGCGTCCCTTCCTAATTGCGACTCGCAAGGTGATGTATGATTGTTTTGTAACCGTGAATACGGTCACCAAAGAAATCACAGTTAACGCCAATTTCAAAATGGCGTTAACCCATTCACAAATGGGAAGGGGTTATGGACCTCCTCCCCTTTTGTGAATGGGGGCACAAACATTATTTCAGAGCACACAGTGGTCTCACGGGCCACTGCCTACCCTGAAAAATTCAAACTGAAACGTTTCATTTTTATTTTTGAAATGTAGCCCGTATTTCTTTAAGGACAACAGGCTGCATTTAAAAAAAAAAAAATGCTTTATTTCAAAAGCTGATTCAGCAGGCCACCATCCCTGTGAGTGCATCCATTCCCAAATGGGTCGCAAATGGCGACTTGCCTCATGAAGATTAATGCCACAGGTCTTGTGCGACCCATCTGGGATTCGCTAACAGCGTCTCAGACACTGTTGTATATTTTGCTTTGTGACTCACAATTTGTGATTGCAAAGAAATCACAAATTGTGAGTTGCAAAACAAATGGAGGTACATCTGGCATAAGCATCAGCCAGGTACTGCTGGTGAAACCGCTGCACATCAAGCTGGCATGGTTGGTCAATATACCAATCATTTGATTGATCTGATTATTTAATAGTCTACAGAACAAACTATTCATCACTCTCAGCATGTTTTAGTAATAACTAATAATTGCATTTCTTATCTAACTCAACAAGACAAAAGCATTAGTGGGCTGAGCACTCCCAACTGAGCAGTAGGTCACAGCTTTACATTGAAGCACAATCTTAGACGTTCATGATTCTGAAGTCGATAAATGAATTTCTGTTTTGTTGTGCTTTTTCACACTTACATATTATTTGATGCCATTATTCAGCTTAAGCAGTTGTCACTAGAGTCACTGTAATTACAGCAATTTACATTTTCGACATCAGAGGTATTATATAGATTTCTGCATGTCGTTAAATGGAGTGAGATGCATATTAAACAGCTGCCACTTAAATTGGCACTTGTCTGACTTCTGGATAAGTCGACCAAAAACTTTTACCACTCAGAAGATTAGACAATTAAGTAAAACAGAACACTCAGGAAAAAAGCATAAGCCCACATTTACTAACATGCTGCGCTGTTGTTGCTAGTTGTGTCATTTTTTTGGAACAGCCATGATGCAAAATGCTAGTCAAGATTTACAAAACCACATAAAACTGATTTGTATCACCTTGCACAGCTTTGTGAAAATAACTAGCACTCTGCGCTGCGTTGCTGAACTGCCATACGCTAATTCGAAAGGGCGGGAATGCATTACACTTATGAGATACGGGGCATTCCTGTCCTTTCAGCCAGCACTGCTAAACAATTTGCTGCCTGGCACCAACACAGACACTTGCAGCATGGTGCAAGGGTGTCTGTCTAGTTGGCAGGATTGTTTTTGGGCAGAAAGGGTCACCTCTCTGCAAAAAAGCAATCTGTGCAGGCTTGTTCCTCCTTCTATATGTGCTGCAAAATGCAGCATACGTAGAAGGTTTCTCCTTCATAGTCAAGTCATAGTAGATGTAATAAGAAACCAACTGATATAATCCAATTTTAGGTTTAATGTGCATGGTACTTTCACTATTAATAGTGAGCATATTGAAGCATATTCACAAGACCCTAGAGCCACCTTGCGCCACTCTAGTGTAATAATTTTGATGCTAAGGCGCAACTAGCGTGGCTTTTCTGCTTTGTCATATTTACAAAGTGTTGCAATGCTTGCATTGTGCCACTTTGTAAACCCTTGTGCCACATTATACCTGTGCCAGGCATAATGTATGCAAGGCAGGGTTGTTCCGGTGCATGTTGGCCCGAAAAAATGGAGCAGTGAAATTTACAACATTTCACTGCACCATTTTTCCATCATTTTTAACGCCTGCTCAGAGAAGGCATTAAATTGACACACCCATTATATTCACTGGGCCTCCCTGTGCTTTGTTGCACTAGCGTCAACATTTTTGATGCTATTGTAGCAAAGAGCCACAACAGAGTCAAAACTTTTGATGCTATTGTGCTAACAACCCCCACTGTGCACTGTATTGTAAATTGTTCAAGAAAAGTGGCGCATTATCCACGATGCGTCACTTTTTTGTAAATATGCCCCATTGTATTTTATACCTATGTCTTTGGGTCAGCCTTAGTTAATCATTAGCTTAATTTGCTCCAGAGCCTTTATCTGTTTGATTGAGCCATTGTCTTCACATCTTAATTCAACCCACAGAAAAATGTTAGTCTCACCATTCTTCAATTGGCTGATTAGATATGAGGTGTGATCTCTGCTGGAATTCAATAGGGACTCTTGTACATCTTAAATAAGTCATCAAGTAGTCTACATCATGCAAAGTATTTTTATTTCTATTTTATTGAAACATCAGCATATGAAAATAAAAGCAAAACAGCAATATTAATACTTCACAGTTATAAAACACACCATGCCCTATCCATCAGTCACTACCTTAACTCTCCATAAGGATTTTTTTTTTTAAATGCAACACAGTAAGATGCTAAGCATATATTCTCTGCAAAACAGCCTGCTTTTTTACAGACTGCACAAACTGTATTTGCTGTTCCATAGATCCTCAGAGTACCAGGGCGAAAGAGGACTTTATTCTAATAGGGTATGCTTCAATGGCTGTTATGTTTCCACATTAGTTTTAAAATGTGGGGCTCTTGGCGGGGAGGGGTATGTTACTGTTAATTGTCAGATGTCACATGATTGCTAAATGTCAGAGGTTATTGGTTGAGGGCGTACATCCATTCACTCTTCCTGCTGGCTTTTGTGTCAAATTCTTCTAGGTTAAATTAGCACTCAAAGTAGCTACCTGGTGGCTCAGTAGTAATCTCATTGTACTTAGAATACAGAGAACCAGAACCCATATCATAATCTAAGATGACCATGTGTTGGTTCCTCCAGAGCCTCATTTCAGTCGGAAGCTCTCGACTAGCTCCCATGCAGCACAGTATTCATTTCTATCAGTTCCAACATTTTCTGACATCCTGACAGCCACTCTAAAGCTTCTGGTTATCCATGACATGATCTCCTAATGGAATTTCACAAAAGCATTCACACACACAAAACATGAGCCCCAGTCCAAATACAAATCTCTCAATTATGCAATTCAGGAACTTATCTAGTGGTCCACTCAGCTTTAGCAAAATCGGAGCACAGTCTAGCTGCAGCCTATCTCCACTTCTGCCAAGTAATCCCATGCCACAACCCCAAACAATACATAATTTAGGAGGTACAATACATCAAGGAGCCATTGATTGGCCTTTGATGAAGTTGGCAATCTGATGTGCTTCATGATATTCAGGGTTTTGGAGGTCAGGATACGTTTCTTTCATTTTCCTTACAGTGAGCTGAAGGTTGAAGTCTCTAAGAAAGATGTTGTTGAATTGATGATAGACATGGAATTAATGAGGTTGAATATTTATTTTAATCAAATCTTTGTTGAGGTCTTGGATACTGTAAATCCAGAGGGCAGTGGTTGTCCAGGAATTGCAAAGGAGTAAGAGCAGTAGAGCTCTATTTACTTTAGGGCTGTAAAGTTTGAATGGAACTATGCCAGGAGGGCTTGATGACAAAACCAAGGCCTTCACCTGTCTTTTGGGCGCAATCAATCCAATCTGTCATCTATCCTTTGATGATGAGGACATCAACAACATGCAAATGTGTGTATGAGCTAGGTTTCTGGCTTGTGTTCGGTGATATTTACTCCAATATCCTCAACATTAGGCTTCTGCATTGGACCTTGGTAAGCATGCCATTTAGTGTTTGTGGTGTTCAAGATGTGTGATGGAGTTGAATGGGATTTGAATGAAAATCTTTAGTTGGTGGTGTGATTGTGCTTGGAGTGCATGGGGTGAGTGTGCTTATGAATGAGTGTGGGATTGGTGTATGAGGTGTTAGTGATCAGGCACTTGACATGGGACATTCCAGGCCCTCAGTGTGCCAGACAAGAGCTACCCTACATATGTTGCCTTTGTCCCTGTCCAGTGTTTGTCCACTGTTAGTCAATTCTGTTCAGGCTGAATGCTCTATTGCAGTGTGGCAGCAGGACCATACCCTAAAATTCAGGACACCACAAAATTTGGTTACCTAAAATGTATCTTTAGACCGTTCTCTGTGAAAAGAAAAAAGAAATGCAGAACTTTTATAAACACAATTTTAAACTAAATAAACCATTGTCTGTTCTACCTAAGTAAAATAAATTCAGTAAGCTAAGGCAAGGTACCATTCTTAATCATTTTAAAGCCACAGTTCACACAAAGTAGACCCTTGTCCAATGACAATCTACCCTGGCTAAGGTACCTACTCCTGTGCACTTAGAATCAAGGTACACCAGCCCAAATGAGACACACAATCCCGGAAAGGAAAACTTGTTCATTCAGAAACCTCTGTCTGTGAGTATGTGGCACATCGCACTACACACTAGCTGATGCAAACAAGTGACAAGTAAAACCACAATATCTTGAGATCTTGGATCTTTATTAATCCAATAACCAAACCTACCAATAAAAAGAACAACAAATATAAATACAAATTTGAATAGCACATCAAAAAAAAAAAAATCTATCCAACAATTTAATCCTTGATCAGCATCACATATCCAAACATCTCAGAAAGGGCATAACAATCCATTCCTCAAGCCCATACTTGAACACATCTCAAAATAAATATATCATTCACAAATTGATTCACCCTATTCATACTTACATTGTAAATCATCCAGGAATGCATTGCAAGTAGCCCCTGAGAAACTCCAGAATCAGAACCAGTAGCGATGTTCCAAGAAAATCTGCCATTCTTTTGGACGTGGCTTTAAGGACACTGAAGAAGGTTTGGGGACCCCTTGGGAAAAGGAGGTGCTCTTTAATGCACAGCCATTCCCTCCTACTAATTTGTGGGAGCAGTACTGTTTCTCAATATTCAGGACACCCCAAAATTCAGATAACAAAATTTCCCTTCAGCCAGTTCCCACGGGTGAATCTTGCATGAAAAGCCACCTTTCCCAAAATCAATTCACCAGGGCAAGTGCTAGGTCCTGGTCAAGATTTTACCTTCGCACTTAGTCACTCTTTTGGAGGTTTTCTCTCAAAGACAAGCCCTTGAGTTCCTCTGATCAAGGCGTCAATGCTGTCGGCCTGCTGCAGCACAGTGCCTCGGTGAGCCCCTAGAAATCTATGGCCCTCATTACAACCCTGGCAGTTGGTGGTAAAGCGGCGGTAAGACCGTGAACAGGCCCGGCGGAAAATAAAATGGAATTACGACTGTGGCGGTTACCGCCACGGTCATCCGTCACTTCACCATTCCGACCGCCATGGCGGTGATGACCGCTGGGCTGGAGATTTCGGTCTCCAGCCTGGCGGCCGTCACTAGACCACCGACGGTATCAGGACCCTGCATACCGCCAAGGAGTTCGGTGGTTGAGATCCATGGTCGTAGGCACTATCAGTGCCAGGGAATTCTTTCCCTGGCACTGATAGGGGTCTTCCCCACCCGCTGCTACCCCCCACGAGTCCTCTCCCCACACCCTCCACCCCCTGCCACCCCCCAAAGGTGGCACAACCCCCCTCCCCAACCCCACCCCCAACATGCACATACACGCACCCCTCCACGCACACACCCCCAACATGCACATACACACACCTCTACATGCACACATACACCACGACAACACATACCTGCACACATACAAACAGACATGCACACCGACCGACCCGCACACATTTCCCATAGCCACAACACCCCCCCTGCATGCATACACGCACTCACACACACCCTCTACACACTCACAAGCACCCCCTCATGCATGCACACAACACACAACACCCCCACGACCCCTCCCTTAATGGACGATCAACTTACCTTGTCTGTTGATCCACAGGGAGGGGACGGGATCCATGGGGGCAGCTCCGCCACCAGCACACTGTCACCAGAACACCGCCACACCGAATCATGGGACGTGATTCGGTGGGCGGTGTTCTGTTGACGGGGTGGTGGAGGTTGAGCAGCCTCCACTTTCCTGCCGTCCGCCAGTATGGCTGCTGGCGGTTTTCTGTACAGAAAAGGACAGAGGCCTGCCAGCGGTCATAATACCAGGCACGGCGGTATCTCGACGGTCTTGCAAAAAGACCGCCGAGGTCATAATGAGGTCCTATGTCCTTTAAGTCAATGGTGAGGAGCTCCAGTGGGACAAACCAGCATGGTTTCGCTGGTTTGCGGATGTACGATAGCGGCTTGATTCTCAACGTCGAGCCAGTCTTTTTCTGGAGCTTTTTACCAAAACTTTGTAAACAATTCCCAAACTTTCAGAACTTCTTCTGAGTGGTTTCCTTTGTGTTGAAAAGTGTTCATCAGCACCAGCCAAGGATTCAGAAGCTCTGGTTTGCCTCTTGGAGTCTGGGACTCAATCTTCCACAATGTACGCACAAAGTTCATGCAAAATCCGGTTACCACTGGTCAACTGGGATGATCCTCTGTTTGGGATTGCAGGTGACTCCTTTCAGCACCATTCTATCAGTTGCTGCTCAGAGAGTCCACTCCTTTTCCTTTTGAAGCAGGCACAGTTCTTTCTTTGTGGAGCCTTGAGAGTGCGGCAGATGCAGTCCTTTTGAGTTCAAGCCTTCTGTGGTTCTGTCCAAGCATCCAGCAGGGCAGTCCTTCTGATGGTCCAAGCAGTGATCAGAAGGGCTCCTGCTGCTCTGTCATATTTATTCTTCATTTTGGGTTGACAGAATGAGGTTAAGGTTGCCTCCCTCTATTATGACCATTTCCTGTGAAGTGTGGAATATTTTAGTTTCAGAATGCACTGTTCTCACACAAATCAAAAAGGAGAAATTATTTTCTTGAGTGTGTGTCTGTGTGGCTAACATCTGACTACAGTCCACTTCCATCTCCTCTACTAATCTAATTAAGGGGGCTCCCATCTAGCTGGGGATCAAAGAAGTGGGGGCTGGCCTGGGTCCTGTGACCTCCGCTCTTCTGCCTTTGAAGTCAACCTTATCTCCACAGTCAGCTTCCTCTCCTGGCTTCTCCAGGAAACAGATCACCTCCCACCAAATGGCTATATTCTTTCAGCCCCAGACCTCTTCACACCTACTCAGGGAGCAGCTTGGCTCAGGCTGTAAAAGGCTAACCAATCAGAAGAGGCTTATACAGGCTGCATTTGTTAACTTACGGATAGTAAGTTTTAAAACTGCTTTCCTGCAATTGTTATAATAAATCCAAACTTGGCAAGTTGTCAGATTTACTGTAACCATTATTTTGATAATTTCAATGAGATTGCTACCTATCTCCGGTCAAACATTAGACTTTATTAAAGGGTAATAAAGCCTTCCCATGGGGCTAGCAGCACTACAATAGAGGAAACCAACTTTGGCTGTTTTTCCCTACCAGTACATATAAAACATATCTTACATTTCTTTAGTTGTCCCTACATTTTATAACAAACCACTTTAACATTGGGCATCTTGGGCAGACCATAGGGGTGACTTGTATGTTAAACAAAGTAGTTTTGAACTTTGGAAGTACTTTAAATTCTAAACTTGAATTAAGACACAGCCTGGATTTAAAATGACACCAGACACCACAGCAGTGCATAGTTAAGTGCATTAAGTCAGCTGGGGTCTCTTAACCTACTTGTCCTACCATATACTAGGCACCTATGGGTAGGTTGTCTTGGCCAATTAGAATTATACCAATTACCATATACCTTTAGAGGACAGAGCACTGGCTCTGCGCATGGTAAGGAGAGCCTATGGCATTTTCAGAGTCAGTGACCACCAGCATCAATTAAAAAATGCGGGTGATCCGGGCAAAACAGGATGGCTTTCCTACAACCCCCAAGTGTAGCAGAGGGTATTGAAAAATAATAAAATGACATTCCCTTGTTAATGTTGTTCCCAGATGGATTTAGTATTTTTTATTCTGGGAAAAGAAATGCTGGTCACATAACCTTATTTAGCATTATGGGAGAAGTGAAATGCTCCTCTGTAATGTTGAGAGAAAGATGAATACAAATGGTCCAGTTTCTTGCTTAAAGATGATTTTACACAAGAACCGATGGGAAACTATAAGTAATTGATTTCAAGAAGATTCTCAAGAGGTCATTGGATTGAGATCAGGATTTAAAGAACACAGATGTCTGATTAATGGGAACCTGGAAAACACTGACAAATAAGCAAATGCCAACCAGACAAACGGGGAAAACGAAGCAGAGAAACCAAAGGCACATGTAGAATGGTGTTAAGTATAAGATATGATCAGAGTGTCAAAAACTGTAAGATCAAACTTTGTAACTAGTGGGATGCTTCAGATGTATTACAATCAAATTCCTTGGGCTATTCAACAATGATCACACATGAATCAATCAACCTGCCTTTGAACCATCACAGTAACACCGGTTGTTAATCAGATTTTCAAACATCCTGATCCATCGTCATCAAAACTCTGGACATTGCAGAACTCTCATGATAATAAACATGCCTTCAAGCTATTAGTCCATCAATGGGCCTTAAGCATTACCCTCTAAATTATTGTCTTAATCCGGCCACATTCCCAGCGAACATGTCATGGAACTCATTACAAGCAACCCTTTAATAAGTACAGAGATATTGAGGAGAGGGGACGTGAAATCTGATTTCAGCTAGTTTACCACACAAAACAAGTATTACAAGCTATTCCACTGAAAAATTGAATAATATGTCCTACCTGAAATAGAGGACCTTTTCCTGATGTAATTCCCCCTTCTAGAACAAATAATGTGCCCTCTCCCATTACCACATGTTTCACACAGGTGATAAATGTTAGCAGGGGAATTGAAGTGGATCGGGGGCTGGGCATAAGTGGTTGTGGAGTGGGTAAAGGGCAGTCTAGAGTAGGTTAATGCTTGCCAGAATGTTATCTACAATATCTGCAGCTTAGAAGAGGATCAGGTGAGGGCTATGCTGTTCCACTGTGCTCATCTACTGCCCATGGTTTCACGAGATGTGGGTTCATACCTGGTGAAAATGCGTCTAATGTTTCTAGACTTGAAGTTACTGGGTTTGGTATCTGCGCACCCAGAAACACTGGGCAACCAGATACCCCACAGAGTGGTCTATGTTCCCATCCTGGCATTGTAAGGTGCGGCAACACTGGTGTCAGTTTTTATTGAGTGTAGATTTCCACCTGATAAAACCTCAGGTGAAAAGAGGCTGGGCTGTGAGCACAGAGGAGGCTGGTCACTACCCACCCACTCCAGCATCACAAGGGGAGTAGACAATTCTTGCCTTAGTGAGTCCCGAGTATTGACTCAACACAAATACCCTCTCCAATCTCATATAACACCACCAAACCTGCACCAACCACCTTAACCTGCGTCCCTGATTATGAGCTGGCACAAGCAGAATCCTTAGTGGGGAAACCACTCCGAACATTTCTTCCACTTGACTTTAAAGGGTACAGGAACCAACATACAAGTATGTTGAGTGTGAATCTACACCTGGAATAACTACATAAAGGGTGACAGGGTCTGCAGGCATAATCACACTCCCACCTTCCCCTCTCCTCACAATAGAGAAGAAGACAACAAGCGAGGCCAGAGTCTACCCAGGTACCATTCCAGCTCACTGACCAACACCACTGACTCGCACCAGCTCCCTTGTTATTATTTGCCACCTGCTCAGAACCTCATGATCTGGTTGCCATTTACAATGGTGTGCTTTGATAGATTGCTCAAGTCCCCTCATGCCATTGAAGTACCAAATTCTCTGGCACAGGGATATCTTTTAGCAGTACATCCTGCACCATGAGATGTTGAAGACATCCACATAATCCTCTTCTCACATAAGCATGAGGTGCAGGGTGGAGATGGGAGCAGTCATTGCATTTGGTTGTTGCAGCAGTAATAGGAAGGTGGCAACAGATTGGGTGGTGTTTGCCCACTGCCCTTGTTGTATGTTAGCAGTCATCCTTGGCCACACCAGGTAGATTTCCCTTGGCTATCATAAAAGCATAGGAGTACCAATCTACCAGTTTGACTAGGGAAAACAGACAATTGGTATCATGCAAGTCACTGCTGAACTTGCCCAGAGAGAGTTTGGCCCATATTTATACTTTTTGACACTAAACTGCGCTAACGCAGTTTAGCGTCAAAAAATGTAGCGCCGTCTAACGCCATTCTGAAGCGCCATGCGGGCGCCGTATTTATGGAATGGCGTTAGCCGGCGCTAGCAGACCGGCGCTGCCTGGTGTGCGTGGAAAAAAACCACGTAGACCAGGCAGCGCCGGCGTAGGGGGAAAATGGCGTTAGGGCGTCTTAAAATGGGGCAAGTCAGGTTGAGGCAAAAAAATCGCCTCAACCCGATTTGCGCCATTTTTTTCGACGCCCAGACGCCATTTAAATGACTCCTGCCTTAGTAAAGACAGGAGTCATGCCCCCGTGCCCAATGGCCATTGCCAGGGGACTTATGTCCCCTGGGCATGGTCATTGGGCATAGTGGCATGTAGGGGGGCACAAATAAGGCCCCCCTACGCCACCAAAAAAAATTTAAAATATAAAAAATTATACTTACCTGAACTTACCTGAATGTCCCTGGGGTGGGTCCCTCCATCCTTGGATGTCCTCCTGGGGTGGGCAGGGGTGGCAGGGGGGGTCCCTGTGGGCAGGGGAGGGCACCTGTGGGCTCATTTTGAGCCCACAGGCCCCTTAACGCCTACCCTGACCCAGGCGTTAAATAGTGGCGCAAATGCGGGGTTTTTTGACCCGCCAACTCCCGGGCGTGATTTTTGCCCGGGAGTATAAATACGACGCATTTGCGTCGCCGTCATTTTTTTAGACGGGAAAGCCTTCCTTGCATCTCATTAACGCAAGGAAGGCGTTCACGCAAGAAAATGACGCTATTTGCCCATACTTTGGCGCTAGACGCGTCTAACGCCAAAGTATAAATATGGCGTTAGTTTTACGCCGAATTTGCGTCGAAAAAAACGATGCTAATTCGGCGCAAACGGAGTATAAATACGGGCCTTTGTGTTTAGTGTTCTCCCTTCAAAGGAACATTTTCAAAAAAAGATTTGAAATGGTGGATTTTAAAGCATAAATATTATAAATAATTTTGAAAGAAAATATGCAAATTAATTATTAAAGAACAAATGTCAAGAAAACATTAAAAGCAATCCGAAAATATACGTAATTGATGCCTCCAGTTAGCCAACTGCTACTTCCCCAAAATACTGCAGAAAATAAACTCCTGGCTCTTTAGTGGGAAAGTATGTCCCCACGACCAGGGGCCACTAAAAAGGTAACTCTTTAGGGTAATGTGCTTACTGCAGAGAAGTATGTGGGATGAGATGTTTCAACTCCATTTGTGGTTGGCTCAGCCTATAATTCTTGTACATTACTTGCAAGGTAAACAGGAAATGAGACCTACAAACTTGCGAAGATATTTTTACCAGAAAAAAAATCTGCTAAAACTAAAGCCGAAGATCAAGGAATAGCACAACATGAATTAAAAACAGCACAGCTGAAGTAAAATTTCCAAATTATAACAGCTACTGGGCAAATAAAAAACACACACACACATCACTGCTCTCCATGAGGCCAAGCAAAAGAGCTACCTCCCTACCCGAAGTGCTAATTATGTAAATAAAAATGTGCCGGTGCCCAAAGCCCTCCTCTTAAACATCCGGCTACTGCAATCAAATGTGCGAACACGGAATACTGAGGCAGTGTAATCCTGAAGCCATCACGGGCCTCTTCAATCAATTTACAGCCACTCCCTGCCCCTTCAGCTCACTCTTGCAGCTTTCTGCTTTCTCCCATTGTGACTACTTTTCATTTTTCTCTTCCTCCGTCTTTCCTATATATGTCTTTTGCTCGCAGTAAATGCTTGAGGCAGAAAAATAAGTGCTGGCCCTCAAAAATAAGTGCTGGTACCTTCCATCAGAAACAACAAGCACAAATTAAGCACTGCTACCCCGCACTGAGAAACATAGAAACCCTTTGATAAATATACGGTGAATAAAAATAGAGAAGGGTGAGGCAGCAAATTAACAAGAAGAGCTGAATCAGAAATGAAACAGATATTCTTTATTGCTTGATTCCTTAAAATCATTGCATGACAGTACAAAATAAAATACTAAAAATAAATCCCAAATAACCACTGCGTGGCCAGCAATACAAATTGGATTTTAAAAAATTTGCAAGATAAACACACTAATATCCTCTGATAAACCCTACATTGGTGTATTAGCGCCCTTAAATAAAATACATGGTTACTGAAAACGAATAGATAAAGTAGCCCAGTGGCGCAGATATTGCACTGATCTTATCGTCTTTAGTTGTGGTGGTTCCAAGTTGAACATCATTATGTAAAAAGAGTTGAGTTATTAATAAACAGTGTGGGGTGCATCAGCAAACAGTGCATTGTATACGTTTATGTTAACCTATATCAAATACCTTATGTGATAACAGGATTATAAAACTGGTATAAATACCCATACTCTGCTTCCAGCACCAATTTCACATTATTTAGAAAAAAAAGAAAAATAATCTTGTATTTAAAAAAAATTAAAAAACCTAGGAGCTCTAAAGGATGACTGGGATAGAACTAGCTATGCCTGTTCTAGCCACATAAACCACTCTTGCCTTGAGGGCTCGGCCGAATTAGCCACAGGCCCTCACTGTTGCCCGCCACAATTTACTTCTACCCGTTTCGCAAATCTCTGCAAAAATGTTACCTCAGCGCAGCTTAATCTGAGGTCTCTAGTGCCAAAGCAGGTCAAGCCTGCCTTCCTGCAGGACCTTATACCTCTAGCAATCCATATTCTTCGTAGATCCTGTAGTAGGGCAAGACATCTGCACAATACATGGATAATCTCCTCTAGCCCAAGGTGGCATAGCAGGCAGCTCCCTTGTTACTCACATCTCTTCCAGACCGGTAAGTAACATCTGACAGGTAGTAGTCCCAGTCTGTAACTCATTAGCTGAGACTTAGGGACAGATTTAAGAAAAGTGGTGCTGCATCCAATGCAGTGCCACTTTTCTTCCACCCCTTAGTGCCCCCCTAACGCCACCATTTGTGCACCGTATTTAAGATATGGCGCACCATGGCAGTAGTTAGGGAACTAGCATCAAAATTTTGGACGTTAGCTTGGTGCTTTGCAGGATTAGCATCACAAATGTTGTTGCTAATCCTGCGAAGCACATTGAGGTCAATTATAAATAATGGATGTTCCTCCTTTTAAAGCATGCTTTGTGCAGGCATTAAAAATGGCGCAAAAAATGGAGCAATGTAATGTTTTTAAATTCCTTTGCCATTTTTCTGCCCCCCTAATGGGGGAACGCCCCCTTGAAAACATTATGCCTCATTTTGCCTAAGTGCAGGCATAATGTGGCACAGGGGGTTACAAAGTGGTGCAATGAATGCATTGCGCCACTTTGTAAATCTGGCATGGTGATTTTGACCTCGTTGGGCCACAATAGCATAAAAAATGACACTAATGTGGCGCAAGGAGACGCTAGGCCCTCTTACATGTGGGTCTTAGTTTTTCCTTAAAAGACTCACTGCTATAACTCTGGGGTTTCAGCAGCTCGCAAGTTGAGAGTGTCAGCTAGCCATGTTTACGTTGTGCTAGAGTGGCCTTGTCTTCAAGCAGATAAGGCCATTTACTGCTTATCTTTATTAACATTTTGAACTCCTGATGACTTATTGGTACATCCCAAGCAGGCTGTAACTTCAAGGAGTTCAGAGACTGATGCAAGTAAGATCGTGCTTGGGAACTAAGTGTGGAGTTCAGTTCAACCCATATACGGTGGGACAGAGATTCTTCATTTGCAGACCGTGCCAAAGCTTGCTTAGTAATCCCAAATTCAAGTCTGATCCGAGCAGGCAACACATACAATGGAAGCAGAAAGATTGCTCTGTAGATCTTAAGCAACCTTTTATCCAATATATTTCACAATCTCTTCCCTTAAGAACCTCACTCCCGTAAGCCAGCGTAGGCATAACCTTTGCCTGAACCATCTTCAGGACAGGGGACAGTGTGGGGCCTTTAAGCCTGGTGGCAAGAGATCTGAGACCTAAACACAGAACATTTCCTTTTCTTGTGATTTCTTCCAACTGATCTGTGTAGTTTCCATTCACATTGAAATAGAAACCTGTTAGAAATGGGGACTTTGGTTGGCAGTCAGGTTACACCCTGTCCAAGCAAGGACCCTCACTCTAGTCAGGGTAAAAGAGAATCACCCTCAGCTAACCCGTGCTTACCCCCATGATAGCTTTGCAGGAGCAGTAGGCTTAAATTCAGAGTGCTAGGTGTAAAGTATTTCTACCAACACACATAGGGGGTCATTCTGACACTGGCGGTCATTGACGTCCAGGGCCAACAACCACGGAAGCACCGCCAACAGGCTGGCGGTGCTTCCTGGCCAATTCTGACCGCGGCGGTAAAGCTGCGGTCAGAAAAGGGAAACCGGTGGTTTCCCGCCGGTTTCCCGCCGGTTTACCCTGGCCAAAGGAATCCTCCATGGCGACCCCCTTCCCGCCAGCCTGTTCCTGGCGGTTTACACCGCCAGGAACAGGCTGGCGGGAACGGGTGTCGTGGGGCCCCTGGGGGCCCCTGCACTGCCCATGCCACTGGCATGGGCAGTGCAGGGGCCCCCTAACAGGGCCCCATTAAGATTTTCAGTGTCTGCTTGACAGACACTGAAAATCGCGACGGGTGCAACTGCACCCGTCGCACCCCAGCAAATCCGCCGGCTCCATTCGGAGCCGGCTTCATCTTTGCTGGGGCTTTCCCGCTGGGCCGGCGGGCGATCTTTTGAAGATCGCCCGCCGGCCCAGCGGGAAAGTTAGAATGGTTCCCGCAGTCATTTGACCGCGGGCCGGTGTTTGGGCGGTATCCGCCCGGCGGGCGGCGCCCGCCACCCGCCGGGATCGGAATGACCCCCATAGTAACTTAATGAAATCACTGCAAAATTACACAACACAGGTTTAGAAAAATAGGAAATATTTATCTAAACAAAACAAGAACAAAATGACAAAAATCCACAATACACAAGTTATCACTGAAAATGCAAAAAGAGTCTTCATGTAGTTTTAAACACACACTAACACTGTTAGCGTGAACATGTACCTTAGGTTCATCAAAAATAATCCCGCATTTGCTAGTGTGTGGCAAAGAGGGCTTGCGATGCATCGATTTCACTCACGAGCGAGACCTTGCGTAGTTTCTCCTTTCATCGGGATGGGCACGCCGTTTCTTCTCTTCAAAGGAGAGCAACATGTCGATCTGGTCAGCACTCTTGGGTCCGGGTAGGCCTTGCGTCATTTTTACACACCCAGCGGTGTTTGCGTCAGAAATCCAGCCGCACGATGATCCGAAAACCAAGCAGCGCGGGTTAGGATCTCACTTGGGGAGGGCAGCTCTCAAACTCATTATTTGTTGACGACTTGGTGCTACTAAGCCGCACGGAGGTCAGCCTGCAGCGCCTTTTTTGATGCAACATTGTCTTACTCAATTAAGAATGGCCTGGTATTTAACAAAAACAAAACAAAGATCCGGGTTCTCAAAGGCAACCGTTCAAAACAGCAAATGTGGTTCATGGAGAAAGAGAGGCTTGAGACCACCATCAGCTTTAAATATTTGGGTTTTGTTAGACTTTTCATCCTTGGCGTGGTCTCCCTTAACTTTTTGCCTCTGTTTCCCAGGTTGTGATGTTTGCTGGACTCAGTTTTTTCTGTTTTTGTTACTCTGCACTTTACTACTGCTAACCACTGCTAATGTGCAAGTGCTCCTTTACAAAATGTGTATGTAATTGGCTTATCCATGATTGGCATAATTGATTTACCAGTAAGTCCCTAGTAAAATGCACTAGAGGTGCCAGGGCCTAGAAATCAAATGCTAATTGTGGGCCTGCGGCACTGATTGTGCCACCCACACAAGTAGCTCTGTAATCATTTCTCAGACCTGCCACTGCAGTGTCTGTGTGTGCAGTTGTAACTGTAAATTCGACTTGGCAAGTGTATCCACTTGCCAGGCCTACACCTTTCCTTTTCTTACATGTAAGATACCCCTAAGGTAGCCCCATGGGCAGGGTGCCGTGTATGTTTAAGGTAAGACATATACTAATGTGTTTTATATGTCCTAAAAGGGAAATACTGCTAAATTAGTTTTTCACTGTTGCAAGGCCTACTTCAAAGGAGGAATTGGGTATAAGAAGGACACCCAAAACCACAGATTTTAGATCACTTCTGGACATCAAGAGGAACCTCTGCCTGGAGAAGAGCTGAAGAGCTGAGGAGAAGTGCTTCCCTGCCTGTGTCTGTGCTTTGTGGAGCTATCCTGCAGTTGCTGCTGCTGCCTGTGCAAGGGGAAAAAGACTGGACTTTGTGGTATATTCCTACAGGGTTTGGACTGAGCTTGCCCCCTGTTTTGACCACCACCTGGACTCTCTGCTGAGACTCCTGCCCTGACAAGTGGTGCCCTATGCAGTCCCTGGGCCCTTGAAAGGAAAAGCTCAAGGTGAAAACTCAAGGAAATGGACTTTGGACGACTCCGGTATGACGCCACTGCTGAATCCGGTGACGCCGCCTGCACCCGACTCCGTGACCTTCGCTGGAACGTGGCGACCTTCGCAAGCTCAACACCGCTGCAGCCCCGCCGAAGTCTGCGACTCCGTGGAAGTCGCCGCACCACACCGTAACTGACGCCGCTCAAAGTGCGCAGATTCAACGTTTCGCACAGATGCCGCGATCCCCGACTTCGCGCATCAGCTTGTTTCCATTCTTCATCAAGGTACAGTACCTGGGCGTCTATGTGACTCCGTGGTCGGCGCCGCTGGTGTCAGATTGTTGGGAACGACTCCGTTACTATGCCGTGTTAACACATCATCAAAGCATTTTGTGTTTCTACGCGCTATGGGGGTCATTCTGACCTTGGCGGTAAAATGCGCTTACTGCCGGTCAGAAGACCGCCATAACACCGCCACGGCCGTGGTAAACCGCCACGGGTATTCTGACCCGCAACTGGCAAACCGCCAAAAACCCGACATCAACAAAAGTCCACCACACCAAGGGCCAGCGGGAAACTGGCGATGACCAAACCTCCACCGTCACGCCAACAGAAATACGCCCATTCCATTCCGACCCACGAATCCAAGCGGCGGTCTTTCAACCGCGGTATTCCATTGGCGGTACACACCACCGCGGTCAAAATACACACACAGCTCCTAAACACTGCCACATTGGACAATTCGAAATACACACACCTGATACACATACACACACCACACCCACACACCCAATTCAATATAAAACACACACCCACATCATCCACAAACCCTTACGACCAAAAAATCTGAAAGAAGGCCAGAGACAGACAGCACTGCTTAGATAACACCATCACACAGAGGCAAACCACACCATCACCCACACAATATCCACGCACAAAACACCACACATCACCACACTCACCACACTCTACAACACATACACCACCCCACACCTCATCCACACCACCCTATGGCACCCCAAAGACACCCCCGGTTTTCTGACGCCGAACTCCGGGTCATGGTGGAGGAAATAGTTCAGGTAGAGCCAGAGCTCTTCGGGACACAGGTGCAGCACACCACCATTGCCAGGAAGATGGAGCTATGGCAAAGGATAGTCGACAGGGTCAACGCTGTGGGACAGCATCCACAAAATTGGGATGACATCAGGAAGCGGTGGAACGACCTACGGGGGAAGGTGCGTTCCATGGTATCAAGGCACAACATCGCGGTGCAGAAGACTGGCGGCGGACCCCCACCTACTCCCCCAGAATTCACAGCATGGGAGGAGGAAGTCTTGCACATCCTGCATCCTGAAGGCCTCGCAGGAGTATCTGGAGGAATGGACTCTGGTAAGTAAAATCTTAACTACTTCATCCCCCCCACCCCACCTGCATCCCAAATCATACCCCCACCCTCACCCCCACCCCCATCACACCTACTCCCTGCAAATGTCTCACCATCACAACCCACCCATCCCAACACCTAGCCCTGCATGCATCCACAAAGCATGGACACCCATCACCAAAGCATGCCCACTGCACATACACATCTCCCCCACAAGCCACCCTCACAAAAGCCCCCACACAGGAATGCCAGCCCTGGGGTACACGGGCACCCACCCATTGACCGATATGGCACACACTGAAGCAATAACCATACCTCTATACCCCTGCAGGACCCGAACGCCACCACACTGCCCAGGAGGGTCCAGAAATGTCCATCCCACCCCCAGAAGAGGCCACCAGTGATGACAGCAGCTCTGTCTCCCTGGACCCAGATGACCAGCCCGGCCCATCGGGGACCTCGGGACAGTCGGTTCCCCTCACACAGCCACTGGCCACAGCAGACCCAACCCCCTCTGGGAACACCAGCACAGCTCCCACCCAGCGGGCCCATGCCTCTGTCTCCAGGACACGTCAATCAGCGGTGTGTCCACCACTACAGGGCACCCAGGTTAACCCACCACCCCAACAACAACAGGGACCTGGGGGCAGTGGTAGTGGGCACACGGTCCAGGGGACAGAGGCCCAGGGAAACAGGGGAACTGGGAGGGCTGCTGTGCGACAGGGGGGGGACAGGCCCAGGGAACGCACTCTCCACGAGGCCCTCTCCTCCATCATGGGAGCATACCACCACTCCCAGGAGACGATGGCGAGGGTACTGGCTAGGTTCCAGGAGATCCAGGTCATGCAGGAGCAACAGTACATGGGGTTCAGGGAAGAACTCCGAAGCATCAGTTCTGCAATGGGCACCATCGTCAGGGCACTCAACCAGATTGTCACCACATTGCGGGACCATGTGGCACTACAAAGGGCCCCTGTCACTAGCATGGACCAAGAACAGGCAACCACCTCCGCCGGTGCTAGTGGACAGGAGGCCCCCACACAACAACAGGCCACCAGAACCCCACCTCCTGCAGAAGAAGAACCACCCCGCACGCGGGGCCTGAGATCTCGTAAGAAGACAGAGTAGGATGCCAAGACCCTCGCCAGCAAAGGATACCCCCTGATGTCATCCCACTGTCCCACATTGTCACCCTGTCCAACCTTTAACTGCCCCTGCTCCACCTTCAACAGGCATATGGACAATGCACCTGTGAGACTGAAAAGCTGGACTCTGCCATGGACATTCCTCCACCATCACCCATCACCGATTTGCAACCATGTCCCCATTTCCTGCACTTTAATAAAAACACTTATTGCACAAAATTCATCTGGAGTCTGCCTGTATTTTTTAACAAATGTATCAGACATAACGCTGCCAAAATGTCCAGTTACACAGTGATGAGAACATACCACTGTCACACAGCTGTAGTCCATGGGTAAACCAAGCAGAGGTCACGTAGTGGGGGCCACATCACTGACATTTAAAGGGAAAGTCACAAATCAGTTAACATACACTGGGAGAATAGGCCAGACAGTGGAGAGGCAGGAGACTGTAAGTAATCGTAAAATGCCGGTGTTGAATCTTACCTGTGTGTTATTGAAAATACTGTTGTATCACTCTGTCCCTGTTGTCTGTGTCGTCCCCGTCGTCTTCCTCCTCTTCACTCTCCACAGGTTCCACCACTGCCACAACACCACCATCTGGACCATCCTCCTGCAGGAAAGGCACCTGGCGTCGCAAAGCCAGGTTGTGAAGCATACAGCAGGCCACGATGATATGACACACCTTCTTTGGTGAGTACATTAGGGATCCACCTGTCATATGCAGGCACCTAGACCTGGCCTTCAGGAGGCCGAAGGTCCGCTCGATCACCCTCCTAGTACACCCATGGGCCTCATTGTACCGTTCCTCTGCCCTGGTCCTGGGATTCCTTACTGGGGTCAGTAGCCAGGACAGGTTGGGGTAACCAGAGTCACCTATTAGCCACACACAGTGTCTCTGTAGCTGTTCCATCACATAAGGGATACTGCTATTTCGCATGATGTACGCGTCATGCACTGACCCAGGGAACTTGACATTTACATGGGAGATGTACTGGTCTGCCAAACAGACCACCTGGACATTCATCGAATTATAACTTTTTCTGTTCCTGTACACCTGTTCACTTCCTCTGGGGGGTACCAAAGCCACATGGGTCCCATCAATGGCACCAATGATGTTGGGAATATGTCCAAGGGCATAGAAATCACCCTTCACTGTAGCCAAATCACCCACCTCAGGGAAAACAATGTAGCTCCGCATGTATTTCATCAGGGCAGACAACACTCTGGACAACACCTTTGAAAACATAGGCTGGGGCATCCCTGATGAAATGGCCACTGTAGATTGAAAGGACCCACTTGCCAAAAAATGGAGCACTGACAGAACCTGCACTAGAGGGGGGATCCCTGTGGGTTGGCGGATGGGTGACATCAGGTCTGGCTCCAGCTGGGCACACAGTTCCTGTATAGTGGCACGGTCAAGTCTGTATGTGAGTATGACATGTCTTTCTTCCATTGTCGACAGGTCCACCAGCGGTCTGTACACCGGAGGATTCCTCCATCTCCTCGCAAGTCCCAGCGGACGGTGCCTAGGAAGGACAACATGGAGCACAGAGTCAAGCAACCCACAGGTACGTTCACACAGCTTGCACAGTACACGATTCTCTATGCATTGAATGGCTTGTATGAGTGGCAATGCAAGGCCTAGGCCTGTGTGACGCAGTAGAAATTAAGCCATGTGAGCCCTTGAAATGGCGGCTGCCTGACCTGTGAAGTGTGACAATGGGATGTGAGGTCAATGCGCTGGCGTGGCACACCGTGGCGGTAGGCGGTCGAAGACCGCGGTGCAAAGCCGCATTGGTTAACATTGAACCCTATGGGTTTCAGGAGCCAATGAGGATGTGCACCGGCGGTCGCGGTACGCACCGCCGCGGTACGCACCGCCGCGGCCGTGACCGCCATTTTCTATCTGCTTAATCACTCGAGACCTGATCATCCACAGGAGAGGACCTATACTGCAAGTGCTGCTGTGACCTCGGTCTGGAAGAGACAATGGCTGCTGCGACTGGGGAAAGGGCCCCTGCCTTCACTTCATAAGAATTGGAGAAACTCGTCGATCGAGACCTCCCCCAGTATGCGCTACTCTACGGTCCTCCAGACCAACAGGTAAGTACACTGGGACCATGTTTTGTGGCCAATGCCTGGGTTGAGTGGGGTGAATGAAAGATGATGGGGAGGGGAGCGAATGAGGCATGCATCACACGACAGATGAGAGCATGTGCCATATGGCAAGGTTGGGGAGGGGGGCCACTCACATCGACCATGCAGAAAATTATGATATTTTATTTCGGCTCCCTGTACATGTCACATAGGTCAGCGCCCATCAGAAGATCGACATTTGGCGTGCCTGGGGGTCCACAACAGACGGGGCACCCACTGCCGAAAGAGGTTGGAGGACATCCGCCGCTGGAGCAGAAAGACTGCGGAGGCTCTGCTGGGGATGGCCTCCCAACCTAGGAGGGGTGCCACACGGCAGTTGACCCCCCTGATGTCCCGGATCCTGGCGGTGGCCTACCCCGATTTGGATGGGCGCGTGAGGACATCACAGCAGACACAAGGGGGGGAGTACCAGCAAATTCTGCTATATTAGCGCACAGTGGAGGTGTCTGGGTGGGGGAGGAGGGCTGTGGCTATCTCTAGGCCAGGGCGATTTCTGTAGGCTAGGCCCCTCCGTAAGGCATGGCCCTGTGCCCCCGCCCCCCCACCTCTGTAGGGTGCTAAGTACTGCTATCCATGGCCCTGGGTCACCTATGTGTGCATTTGTCGTCCATAGGCTTGTAGGGCAAGTCACAATAATTGAGTAGTGTACACCGAGTGCGCGGCGTAGTGCAGGGGACTTCTGTGTCTGTCCTCTCCGCCAACGGTGTCGCCAATGCATGCACTCAACATGTCTTTGTTTCTCCCCCCCCTTTTGTTGTTGTCTTCCTGTTCATGTGTGCATTAGCATCATCAGGCTTAGGAGAAGTGGCATCGGAGCACGAGGGAGCTGCATCTCACATGGCCCCGAAGGGCCATGCAACCGACTCCGAGTCCACCAGTGAGACGGAGGGCGAGGGGAGCTCCACAACGGGGACCTGTGGAGACGTCAGCGACACAGACACATCCTCGGAAGGGAGCTCCCTTGTGGTGGCGGCAACATCCGTGCCCACCGCTACAACAGGTACAGCCGCCACCCAGCGCTCCAGCTCCGCCCTCCAAGCAGCCCCTCAGCGTTCGCCCCGTGCCCGCTCGGCCAGGAAGGCGGGCATCTCCTTGGCCCCAGGCACCTCAGGCCCTGCCCCAGTTACCCCTGCTGCCCTCAGTGAGGAGATCATTGACCTCCTCCAGACGCTCATTGTTGGGCAGTCTACCCTTTTGAATGCCATCCAGGGTGTAGAAAGGGAGGTGCACCGGAGCAATGCATACCTGGAGGGCATTCATTCGGGTCAGGCTGCCCATCAGCGATCGTTCAACGCTCTGGCCTCAGCACTGACGGCAGCCATTGTCCCTGTCTCCAGCCTCCCCCCTCCAATTTCCTCATCCCAGTCCCACTCCCCTGTTCCTCTGCCTATCCCAGACACACCTACAGACCAGCCTGCACACACATCAACACCCAAGGGCAGCTCATCCAGACATAAGCACCACAGATCACACAAGCATTCACACATGCAACATCCACATGCAGACATGCCAACAGCCACTGCCTCCTCTGTGCCCCCTCCTCCTCGTCTCCCTCCTCCCTCCCTGTGACGTCTCCACTCACACCTGCATGCACACCACCATCAGCCAGTACGTCCATCACCAGCACACCCACCAGAACACTCAGCACACATGCAGACACCACCCCCTCTGCCATTTACACGTCCCCTGTGTCCTCTCCCAGTGTGTCTGTCACCCCCTCTTCCAAACCACACAAACGCAGGCAGCCACCCACCCAACAGCCATCCACCTCACGACAGCCTCCGTCACAAGCACCTGCACCCAAAGACAGCACACTTGGCTCTCCTACAACCACATCCTCTTCCTCCACTCCCATACCCACTGCACCTACTCTTCCCACTGCTCCTAAAAAGTTTTTCCTCTCCAAAATTAACCTCTTTGCATCACCTGACCCACCCCCTCCATCTCGTAAGAGTCCAAACAGCACCTCAGCCACCACAAGCCCTGCACCTACAAGGACCATAGTCCAGGGCTATTGGAGTCCACCAGCTTCTAGGGCAGATACATCGGCCAGCAGCAAGGGGACAGCCAGCCCACCCTCTGGGAAGAAAACTAAAAAAGGGAAGGGCCGGCGCGAGAGGCCAGAGACGGCAGCCCCCAAAGGCACTACCCAGGCACCGTCACCTGGCACATCCACTAAGGGAGGCAAGGGCCCCAGAGAATCGGCGAAGGAGGGCAAGGGCAGCAGGGCGGACAAATCCGGCAGCAGGCGAGCTGCCCAGGAGGGCCCCACCAGCCCAATTTCGGGTGTGAAGGAGGACACCCACGGGCCCAGGACTCCAGCACAGGAGGGCCCCGCAAGCGAAAGGTCAGATGGCGACTGAGCGGGAAATATTGGCCCGATCTGGTTCCCTGGGAACACATGTCAAGCACCACTGAACAGGGCCCCGCCGTGACAAGCACCGCTGAACAGGGCCCCGCCATGACAAGCACCGCTAAACAGGGCCCTTCAAGACAAGCACCGCCGAACTGGTCCCCTCAAGACAAGCACCGCTAAACAGGGCCCTTCAAGACAAGCACTGCCGAACTGGTCCCTTCAAGACAAGCACCGCTGAACAGGGCCCTTCAAGACAAGCACTGCTGAACAGGGCCCCGCCGTAACAAGCACCGTTGAACAGGGCCCTTCAAGACAAGCACCGCTGAACAGGGCCCTTCAAGACAAGCACCGCTGAACAGGGCCCCGCCGTGACAAGCACCGCTTAACAGGGCCCTTCAAGACAAGCACCGCCGAACTGGTCCCTTCAAGACAAGCACCGCTGAACAGGGCCCTTCAAGACAAGCACCGCTGAACAGGGCCCCGCCGTGACAAGCACCGCTGAACAGGGCCCTTCATCTCAAGCACCGCTCCGCTCGGCACCGCCGTCTCTGAACCGCTCCGCTGGGCCCTTCATCTCAAGCACTGCTCCGCTGGCACCGCCGTCTCTGAACCGCTCCGCTGGGCCCTTCCTGTCAAGCACCGCTCCGCTGGGCCCTTCCTGTCAAGCACCGCTCCACTGGGCCCTTCCTGTCAAGCACCGCTTCGCTGGGCACAGCCGTCTCTGAACCGCTCCGCTGGGCCCTTCCTGTCAAGCACCGCTCCGCTGGGCCCTTCCTGTCAAGCACCGCTCCGCTGGGCTCTTCATCTCAAGCACCGCTCCGCTGGGCCCTTCCTGTCAAGCACCGCTCCGCTGGGCCCTTCCTGTCAAGTACCGCTCCACTGGGCCCTTCCTGTCAAGCACCGCTCCGCTGGGCACCGCCGTCTTTGAACCGCTCCGCTGGGCCCTTCCTGTCAAGCACCGCTCCGCTGGGCCCTTCCTGTCAAGCACCGCTCCGCTGGGCACCGCCGTCTCTGAACCGCTCCGCTGGGCCCTTCATCTCAAGCACCGCTCCGCTAGGCCCTTCCTGTCAAGCACCGCTCCGCTGGGCCCTTCCTGTCAAGCACCGCTCCGCTGGGCACCGCCGTCTCTGAACCGCTCCGCTGGGCCCTTCATCTCAAGCACCGCTCCGCTGGGCCCTTCCTGTCAAGCACCGCTCCGCTGGGCCCTTCATCTCAAGCACCGCTCTGCTGGGCCCTTCATCTCAAGCACCGCTGGGCCCTTCCTGTCAAGCACCGCTCCGCTGGGCACCGCCGTCTCTGAACCGCTCCGCTGGGGCCCTTCATCTCAAGCACCGCTCCGCTGGGCCCTTCCTGTCAAGCACCGCTCCGCTGGGCCCTTCATCTCAAGCACCGCTCCGCTGGGCCCTTCCTGTCAAGCACCGCTCCGCTGGGCCCTTCCTGTCAAGCACCGCTCCGCTGGGCCCTTCATCTCAAGCACCGCTGGCCCATTGGCAGGGCCGGATCTGTGTCGGCCAGGGCTTCACGAAGCACTCTGGGAACCATGCCTCCTCCAGAACCAGTGGAGTCTGTAATCCACTTGATGGACTGTGGCTTTGCACTCCCCAGGATGGATCAGTGGGCAACCCACCCACTGTAGAGACTTGAGAGACTGTGGCTTTGCACTCCCCAGGATGGTCCAGTGGGCAACCCACCCACTGTATAGGCTTGTGAGACTGTGGCTTTGCACTCCCCAGGATGGTCCAGTGGGCAACCCACCCACTGTAGAGACTTGTGAGACTGTGGCTTTGCACTCCCCAGGATGGTCCAGTGGGCAACCCACCCACTGTAGAGACTTGTGAGACTGTGGCTTTGCACTCCCCAGGATGGTACAGTGGGCATGGAGGCCCCTCGTGGATCTGGCGTTGTGGACTCAACTGGCTGAGGTGCCCCCCCTTCCCTTCCCCCTGAGGTGCCTGTAGTTTTACTATCTGATGCCCCTGCAGTGTTCTCTCCAATGGAATAGGGCCTTCTGTGTGGGCTTTGCCCATGTGTTTAGGCCCATTGGCCCACGAACAATGGATGATAGCCAATATGGGCCGGACTTTTGACCTATGTATATATTGTTCATGATGTAATATATTTTATTTATATATTTCATATTTCACTTAACTTTAAATATGCTATAATATACTTCTATTTTAATGATCATTTTATTTTGTCTTTGCATTCTTCCAGGGGGGTTGGGGGGTGTCACTCTGACTTGTTGCTCTGCATTGATGTGTGTGTTGTAGTGGGTGAGGGTGGGGGTGGGTGTGTGGCGTATGTGTGTCCCCGTAATTTTTTGCCTTCCCCCTCCCCTGTGTCGTAGGTGCAGTACTCACCGTTGTCGTCTGCCCCGGCGTTCGTGCTCCTGGTAGAGGAGCAGGAAGACAATGGCTGGGAGGATGTGTAGTTCCGGTTCCATGCTGTCCTCGTGGAGTGTGTAGAGGTGAGCGTTTTCCGTTAGAAAAGTCTGTTTCCGCCGTGCTTTTATCGGCGGGGCAACCGCCCCGGAAAAGGTGGCAGATTGGTGGGTCGTGATAGTGTGGGCGGTACATTGTCTCCCGCCTGTCTGTTGGCGGTGACCGCCAAGCTGTTTGTTTGTACCGCCGTGGCGGTCGGAGTGTTAAAGTGGCGGGCTGTGTTGGCGGTTCCCGCCAGGGTAGGAATTCCATTTTTTGGACCGCCAGCCTATTGGCGGGTTGGCCGCCGCTTTAACACCGACCGCCAGGGTTGGAATGACCCCCTATATTTGGATTTAATCTTTAAAAATTCATAACTTGACTTGTTTATGGTGGAGTTTTGTTATTTTGATCTTGTTTTGTTTAAATAAATGTTTTACTATTTTTCTAAACCTGTGTTTTGTCATTTTGTAGTGCTTTCATTAAGTTACTGCATGTGTTGGTACAAATACTTTACACCTAGCACTCTGAAGTTAAGCCCACTGCCCTGCCAAGCTACCAAGGGGGTAAGCAGGGGTTAGCTGAGGGTGATTCTCTTTTACCCTGACTAGAGTGAGGGTCCTTGCTTGACCAGGGGGTAACCTGACTGTCAACCAAAGACCCCATTTCTAACACATACCTAACTATCTCTGGCATTCACACTTTAACAAATTGTGTGATCCTTATTAAATGACTTGCTCTCTCTTTGCATCAGTTCCTTTAACTACCAAAGTTGTGGATATACATTGCTCAGGCTCACTGATTTACCGTGGTGCTTTATCATTAGTAGGAGAAAGTACATAAATGGTGTATTTTAAGAAAAAGACTAAACAGCAGAAAGTAGCTTGGTCCATCACAAATTCTTGAACTGCCAAGGGAGTGTATCATTTGGAGATAAAGCAGCTGTTTCCACAGTAGCCCCCCCCTTTTGTGCAGCCTACGTTCTCCACTGCATTGGCAGCAGTAGTGTAACATTGCATAATGGGCTTCTCTAAATTATATGTTGAGGGATTCTGGTTAAAGCTCTCTGTTAGAAATGGGGTTTTTGGTTGGCAGTCAGGTTACCCTATGTCCAAGCAAGAACCCTCACTCTAGTCAGGGTAAGTCACACACAATCCAAATTATCCTGTGCCCACCCTCTGGTAGCTTGGCACAGAGCAGTCAGGCTTAATTTAGAAGACAATGTGTAAAGCATTTGTGAAATAAATCATACAATAACATAATATAGCACCACAATAATACACCACACAGTGTTTAGAAAAAATATATAATATTTATCTGGGTATTTGCAGGTCAAAACGATCAAAGATGCAATATGAATTTGTAAAGATATCACTAAAAAGTGATATGAAGTGTCTTATGTCTTTAAAAAGTAAACAAAGTCTCTCTTAAGCACAAAGTACCTGGTTTGGCGTGGGAAATCTCCACAGATGGCCGCAGAAGAGGAGATGCGTGGAAAAATGGTGTGTGCGTCACTTACGCCCCTTCACACACAGACTTGCGTTGTAATTTTTCACGCGGGGAGACGTGCTTCGTTCTACGGGAGGAAAAATGGTGTGTGCGTCGGTTGCGCCCCTTCACACACGGACTTGTGTCGTTATTTTTCACTCGGGGAAGACATGCGTCGTTTTCAGGCACTCGGACCGTCTCCTTCTATGGATTGTGGGATTATCAGATGTCCCAGGGTCTGTGCGTGGATTCTTCGGCTTGTTTTCCGG
Source organism: Pleurodeles waltl (assembly GCF_031143425.1). Lineage (NCBI taxonomy): Eukaryota > Metazoa > Chordata > Amphibia > Caudata > Salamandridae > Pleurodeles > Pleurodeles waltl. Next base: position 78,961,125 of record NC_090448.1, read on the forward strand.
CTGCGTGTCGTTCCGCGAGGCTGTGCGGGGAATTTTCTTTCTCACGGCAGGCGTTGCATCGATTTCCCCTCTGAAAGTCGGGCGGCGTTGTCCATGCGAGGCCGTGCGTCAAAGTTCCGGCCTCCCGTAGGCGTCGGGTCGAGCAGCGTCGGCGTGCGGTGATTTTCTCGCCGCAGAGCAAGCTGTGCGTCGAAATTTTCAGCGCACGAAGAGTCCAAATGAAAAAGAGAAGTCTTTTTGGTCCTGAGACTTCAGGGAACAGGAGGCAAGCTCTATCCAAGCCCTTGGAGAGCACTTTTACAGCCAGACAAGAGTTCAGCAAGGCAGCAGGTCAACAGCAAGGCAGCAGTCCTTTGTAGAAAGCAGACAGGTGAGTCCTTTGAGCAGCCAGGCAGTTCTTCTTGGCAGGATGTAGTTTCTGGTTCAGGTTTCTTCTCCAGCAAGTGTCTGATGATGTAGGGCAGAGGCCCTGTTTTATACTAAATTGTGCCTTTCAAGTGGGGGTGACTTCAAAGAGTGGCTAAGAAATGTACCAGGTCCCCTTTCAGTTCAATCCTGTCTGCCAGGGTCCCAGTAGGGGGTGTGGCAGTCCTTTGTGTGAGGGCAGTCCCTCCACCCTCCCAGCCCAGGAAGACCCATTCAAAATGCAGATGAATGCAAGTGACGCTGAGTACACTGTGTTTGGGGTGTGTCTGAGTGAATGCACAAGGAGGTGTCAACTAAACCTAGCCAGATGTGGATTGGAAGGCACAGAAAGATTTAAGTGCAAAGAAATGCTCACTTTCTAAAAGTGGCATTTCTAGAATAGGAATATTAAATCCAACTTCACCAGTCAGCAGGATTTTGTATTACCATTCTGGCCATACTAAATATGACTTTCCTGCTCCTTTCAGATCAGCAGCTGCCACTTCAACAATGTATGAGGGCGGCCCCAATGTTAGCCTTTGAAGGGAGCAGGCCTCACAGTAGTGTAAAAACGAATTTAGTAGTTTTACACTACCAGGACATATAACTACACAGGTACGTGTCCTGCCTTTTACCCACACAGCACCCTGCTCTAGGGGTTACCTAGGGCACACATTAGGGGTGACTTATATGTAGAAAACGCTGAGTTTTAGGCTTGGCAAGTACTTTTAAATGCCAAGTCGAAGTGGCAGTGAAACTGCACACACAGGCCTTGCAATGGCAGGCCGGAGACAAGGTTAAGGGGCTACTGAAGTGGGTGGCACAACCAGTGCTGCAGGCCCACTAGTAGCATTTAATTTACAGGCCCTAGGCACATATAGTGCACTCTACTAGGGTCTTACAAGTAAATCAAATAGCCAATCATGGATAAACCAATCAACAGTACAATTTACACAGAGAGCATATGCACTTTAGCACTGGTTAGCAGTGGTTAAGTGCCCAGAGTTCAAAAGCCAACAACAACAGGTCAGAAAAAATAAGAGGAAGGAGGCAAACTTTTGGGGATGACCCTGTCAAAAAGCCAGGTCCAACACTCTCCAATAGCATGTATCAACCACCTCTCCACATCAGAAAATACCCTAAAGACCATCAGATATTATTCAGGGAGATAGGGAGAGATGATTTTAGAAAGTCGTTTTTTTTTGCATTTTAGGATAAACTTGGCTACGGCATTATAATATTTTAAATAACTTTCAAGTGATGAGAAGTAGGTTACCACATTGCTTTGTAAACATTGCCAACAACTGTATACCATGTAAACATTGTTGCCAGTTCCCATAGAGCGAGATATATTTTACACTCTCACGAGCTGAACCTCCTACTTTTTCTCCGATTGCTTTACTCTCTCATGCTTAGGTACACGTCCATTCACCTTGAAACATCTGCTTACTCACTGTCACACATGCTCAGAGATGTGTGCTACCACTTATACACTCACACACACACTCGCTGCTCTCTCTCTCACACATATATACACACACACACACACGCAGACATTCCTGTTCCCATCTACTACAAATAACACATAATCACCCATATGAGGCACGATTACCAGTCTCAACATCATCACACAGGGCACTCACCCAGATCAAGTAGCTTCATGTCCTTCAGGCACAGTCTTCTCCATCATGTATAGTCAGCCTCCTCCCCTGCTGATCATCAGGCAGCATTGCACAAAGTGCACTGAGTCACCCCAACTGACAAGGCAACTAACACGGGAGAAAAGATGACAACGAAACAAATGCTGACAGCGAGGAGGAGACTGAGAAGAAGTAAAGGTGTACAAGAGAGAAAGAGAAACACTATTTGACAAAAGAGGGTTAGAGACTGTTATTAAGGAGTGGAAAAAGCATGATAGAAGGGCAGCATAAAGGAGAGACTAATACCATGAATGTAGGACAATCAAGAAGGAGAGCACCAGAAAGTAAGGGTTCTCAAAGATGGAGTAACAGCAGCACCAAAGCAAAATACAAACGCTGTGGGATAGCGTAACTGGATGGATGGAATGCGGAACCAATCAAACATTCACCCCTAGTCACAGATCTGGGTTTAATCCATCCATTATTTTGCTCACCATGCCACCCCAGTTTGAACCCAGCCATATGCAAATCAGTCTTGACCCTGTTCCTCATGGGAACAGTCCAGCCCGAACTGCCAGGCCAGGTTCTCCCTGGACCGGAAACAAGCATCCTGGGACCGGTTTTGGGGTTTCACCCCTCATCAGCCAGGCTAGCTTGAATCCAGTGGCACAGTGAGCCCGGGACCCACATCTGGGCATACCCGGCGCACTTAGGGCGGCAAAACAAAGCAAAATACAAACGCTGTGGGATAGCGTAACTGGATGGACGGAATGCGGAACCAATCAAACATTCACCCCCAGTCACTGATCTGGGTTTAATCCATCCATTATTTTGCTCACCATGCCACCCCAGTTTGAACCCAGCCATATGCAAATCAGTCTTGACCCTGTTCCTCATGGGAACAGTCCAGCCCGAACTGCCAGGCCAGGTTCTCCCTGGACCGGAAACAAGCATGCTGGGACCGGTTTCGGGGTTTCACCCCTCATCAGCCAGGCTAGCTTGAATCCAGTGGCACAGTGAGCCCGGGACCCACGTCTGGGCATACCCGGCGCACTTAGGGCGGCAAAAGCAAAGCAAAATACAAACGCTGTGGGATAGCGTAACTGGATGGATCATCCAGCACCATAAAAGGCATAGAAAAAGAGGAAACTGACTTTGAAAATGGATGACAAAAGGTAGAGTGAAGGGCAAATATGGAAATGAAGATGTAAACATTAAATGACAGTTAACAAATAGGGCCAGTTAAAGTAAACAGTAAAGAAGTCATGACCGATTAATAGCAGCGTGCATGTGTGTGACATACAAAGCAATTCAAATGAGACAGGGGTCAGATGCAAGGAGGTAAATAAAGGAAGAGATTATGTGAAAAGAAGACAATGAAAACTGAAGACAGAAAAGAAGGGCATGTTTGGGAGAGAAAAGGAGGTAGTGAGACATGACTACAAAGTCAAACAAGCATTTTCAATGCAACGGGTCTCGCATTTGTTCCAGTTAGAGCTATTAGCGTTGTAAAGCAAAAAAAAACGCACCGCGATCGCGCTATGTAAAATGCAGCGCAATTGCGCTGCATGTAAAATAAACAGATAAAGTAGTCCGAACTCCAGGCTGAAAACATCGAGCCTCGTATGTTTTTGGTACTTTACCGGTGATGTGTAGGTGGGCTAAACACCGGAAAAGGCATGACGTATGCATGCCTTTCACAAATGGAAGTAAGCGGATTTAAAAGGCAAACCCACGAACCAATGTAAGTGACTGACGTGGCATGGGTGTGGTTTTAAGCCCAAAGAGAGATTACAGAATGGACGGAGCACTTCGTGCTCGCCCATAAAAAGGGTGAGCAAATGTTCAAGTGTGATTACTACTATGTGAAGGATATCCAAATAATAAGATTGCAAGAGAAGAGTGGCATTCACACAGAAAGAACAGAACAACTAGGAGAAAGAGTAAGAGGCACAAAGGGCAGATACATTGTAGTGACAGTCAATGGGCGGGGAGGGACATTTATACTTAAAAAGTGATTTTTAAGGGAAAAGAGAAGTAGATAAGAAACGTCATATGCAGTGTGCTAAATGAGGAAAGACAGGCATAAGGAATTAGTACGCTAAATGCAGTGTTAAGCATTGCAATTATATTTCAAATGAATGTTTTAAGGCCAGCAGCAAAGCCCTGACATCTTTCACGTGCCCTGCTGCAGGAATAATGTCTGCATTTTAAAGATGTGCAGAGGAATATCAAGTCATAATTATTAAGCCATTCAGAAACTAAGAAAGTTCTCCCAACTGCCATGCCCAGTGTCATAAATTTAGGGCAACATTCACACATTTGAAAAAAGATCCTCCATGCACAGGTGTCTAAGGAGAATTCTTGCAGACCATGGCCCTCTGAAACAGCAGTCATTGGAACACCTGACAGATAGGGTTACAACTTGACTGGCATTAAATCACAAGAAATGATTCTTGCAGTGCCCAGTATACAACGAAAGGGAGCCTTGAGCATGTGAGTGTAAAACGTGTGTTTGTAGCCTCAGAGATCTGCCTCTGCTCTGGATTGGCTGACTATTTGTCCTGCAGTGAGTTTTAATGTTGCAAGGCAAAACTGAATTAAATCAGCCTTTCTCACTCACCGATCAACAATATGCCTATTACCGGCATAACGCAACATTGCACTGCTTTGCAGACAGCAAACACTGCGAGGTGGCTGATGCTCCCTGTGAACTACAGCATTGCGCTGGCTCTACTACAAGCTAGAGACAATGCTGTAGGCCGTTTCCGGCTGGGTCAGCAGGCAGAAACTGAGGTTTTCGCTGCTGACCCAGCGGGAAACTCGTAATGGGGAAGGGTAATGACCAGCAATCAAACCTCCATCTGCCACTACCACTGCACTCTTTCTGTTTCTTAATCTAAAAGGAATGTGTAAAAAGTGTCTCATCTCAAGGAGTGGAAAATGTTCACTAGGAATGCAAATATATAATCATGTGTCTTCTGCAGCTGTTTTTCAGCCAGAGAAGGGGCAGCCTTTCCACCGGTTCCCTATGTGAAGTTGGGGGCCTCAGGTTATGTTTTCAGTTAGGCCCGTAGATTGTTCCAGCAAATGTACATATTGCAGTCCTACCTCTCAGTCAGAGCACTTGCCGACTTCCAGGGTATGAAGCAGGTCTTCTTCTCCTGTCCCAAGGCCCAGGCAAGTGCAAGTTTCACTACAGTGAAAGTGAAACAAATGTTTTCTGAACTGCTGCTCCCTCCAAGGATGAGTCATCTAAGGTACCAAACACCTATAATCTTGAGGCCAGAGCCAGCCACAAAAACAAGGAAAACACAGCTTTTTTAGTTTCAGTACAGTCAGCTCCACAGGCAAACCTTGCTTTCTTCATCGTTCGATAAATTCAGCCCCAAGTAGAGCCTATGCACCAGCCTTGCCTTGAAAATATTTGGAATGTAAATCATGCAACAGATACCATGTTACAATATGATAAGATGTCCTCAAAATTTAACAAAGTGCATTTCTTACCAATCAGAAGCATTTCACCTTAGTACATCAGATTATTTAGGCAGTATTTATTAAAATTGGGACTGTTTAAGCATGAACTGAAAAAACCCTACCCTCATCCTAATGATAAAGCTATTAGTGAATTAAGAGGCATGTCAGGGATCATGTGTACCTACGTGTATCCTACAATCTTATTATAGGTGGAGCAATGTATAGGTTATTAAACACAAGACTTGTTTCTACAGCGTACTCCCCGAAATCACATAGTTGAAGGTGTTCCCAGTAGTGATAATAAACAAAAAGAAAGCTTAGTGAAATAAAGTATTTGACTAGAATCACAACATTTATTCACAGAGGGAAGTCGATATAGAGCCTAGATTTTCAAGTTTCACGCTGCTATATGAGATGAGTATCTTTTTCTGACATCAAAGCTGAAAGCTTTGTATCTGAATTTTTTAGGTTGAATCAACGTTTAATTTTTGACAGCTTTACATAGTGCAAACTTAGCGAGGGACATAGGCACACCACAAGTAACACAGACCAGTTACAAACGTTTATTTCTTTTGGTTCAGAGAGATTTGCTGTTATTTACAAGATGTGTTGAGGGACGGCCAAGATTCGAACCTGATTCCCCAAGTTATATGGGCAGCAGCAGTAGCCAGTAGGTTACACAGCCTCTTTGAAAGCTTTTAACTTGTCATAGACTCATGGTGCCAGGAGCGCTTCGAGGTGAGTCAAGCATCAGGCTCAACCCTGGCTTGCGTTTTCAGTGGCTCGACCACCTCTAACTAAAATATATTTTAGTGCCCGTAGTACAAGGGTATCCCCCCATCCTCGCTCATGCTACTGCCTCACCTTGCATTTTCTCAAAGGAGAAAGTAATCACCGCTCAGCCTAGAATTTTTATTTCACATCTCTGGGCTTGGGCGCTTTTCACAGAGTTCTTCTCTGCTCTTGAAAATGTAATCGAACTGTGCTTGGGATTACTGTAACTTCTGGTCACGGACAGGTTATTCTGAGTCCACTGGCTAGCCAGGTCACAAGGAGATTGTCTTCTTTTTTGTCCCAGTACGTTCATTCCATCCACTGTGGAACCGCTTTTTCTCCTGCCTAAGATTTGAGTCCACTCAAAAGAGTGGGCTCATGTTTTTCTCCACAATACGGCCTTCCAAATGTACTGCTGCGCTGCAGAGTTGAAATCACGCTCATTTGCTACTTTCTCAGTCTCCGTCCTGCCTCTCCTCTCGTGGTGCCTCGCAATGATTGCCACCCAATCATACATTGTTTACACCGGTATGCCCTGCCCTTCACAATTTAAATGAATGGAAAGCCACCAAGGGCCAGATGTAGGAAGCCGTTTGCATGGTGCAAACTGCGAAAATCGACTCGCAATTTGTGAATGCGACTCGCAAATAGGAAGGGGTGTTCCCTTCCTATTTGCGACTTGCATCGCAAATCAGAATTGCTTTGTGACCACGAATGCAGTCGCAAAGCAACTCGCAGTTACCACCATTGTCACACTGGTGGTAACTCATTTGCAAAAGGGAAGGGGTTGCCAAGAATGTTTTTTCAGAGCAGGCAGTGGTCCACCAAATGGTTTCGGTATTTTTTCATTTTGCAACTCGTTTTCCTTTAAGGAAAACGGGCTGCAAAATGAAGAAAAAAAAACTGCTTTATTTAAAAAGCAGTCACAGACATGGAGGTCTGCTGACTTTAGCAGGCCACCATCCCTGTGAGTGCAGGGACTCGCTATGGGGTCGCAAAATGCGACCCACCTCATTAATATTGATGAGGTGGGTCTTTGCGACCCCATAGCGAGTCACAGACAGTGTCTGAGACACCTTTCTGCATCCGAGATTGCGACTCGGAAATTGCGAGTCGGACAGACTAGCAATTTCCGAGTCACAATCTCGGAGTTTGCTACATGTGGCCCTAAGTCTGACCCGTGCCATAGAAATAAATGGCTCAATTGAAAATCCGTACCTTCCATTGTAATCTAACACACCCTCCACTGTGATGTCACTGGTGTAGCTTTTGCCTTCAGCGTGAAGACCTTGCCCAGCCAGCGATGCACATCACACCAAAGTCCAAAGTCCTAACTCCTTTCCCACCAGATTAGGCCAAATTCATCACCAAGTAGCAAGTAGCTATTATTTTCCCGCTGCTTTGTATGTTGGCTCTTATTTTTGCCTCCCACTTGGGATGGTATGCTGATGACAATTATGCCCATCAACGGTAGCCACCAACAGTACCTAATTGATGGAAGCAAGCAGCTCAGACCTACCAAAAATGATAGGTTATATTTCTGGAAAGTCAGAATGTTCCCAAATAGAACCACAACAAGGTCCATGTAGATGAAACCAAAACAAGTTCCATATAGGTCCAGGTGTTTATTTTTCTGCGAAAGGACTGAGAATGCTACTTTTATATGGAATTTCAAAATCATCATGAGAAAAATGTCATAGTGACTTGTGATATTGCATCAGAAGAGAACCCATGAGAATTATTTCCCCATTTGTCACATTCCCTATTCCCAGTCTCTCTATCCTATTATTAAACACAATTCAAACCATATGTTACAAAAAATAAAATTACACCTTCAAAATTCATAATGAATATGAGTCATATTTTTTACGATAATACTTGCAATGTAGAAAAATAAGCAACAGTTATACATCTATATGATATGTACTCCCTAAAGAGAAATGGGCAGCTGCAGAATATAATGGACACCTATATAAAAAAAAACACAAAACACATGGCACTTTGTCCTTTATAGCCCCATGCCATAATGCCAGCTCAGGCCTGCCTTGCTGTTCCCTGAGTGCTCTCTAAGTTGATTTTCTCCATTCAACTCCTTGCATCTTTGCCCAACAGAATTTGGACCTGAGGTCTGTCAACCAGACTTGATAGCTCAGGCCATTAATACTTCATCATCAGGACCACAACATGTAAGCCCACCAAACTACTGCCTTGAGACCTGAAACCCTCATGTCATTTTCAATCCTCTAGGGGGATCTTCTCATTAGCACTGTAGGTCTTGCAAGAGCAGTCCAACTCTTGTGTAACTGGAAGCCATTTTGGATAAGTTCAGCTACTTAGATAGTGCAAGTGTCAATACACGACCAGTCCTTGAAAGATCATATCAAGTAGAAACCTTGTGTTTGTCTCTGATCAACCTTCCTGTGCATTTCTGTACTGCTTGCTGCTTTGATGTGCCAGAGGACGAGTAGTATCAGTTAATTTCCAGCATTGCTGCACCCCTGAGTCTGCTCGCATGGTTCCTTGTTCTTCACTCCAAGAGCAATCACTAAAAAAACACCAATCAGAATAGGTGCACTCATTGTGCGGTAGCAAAGGGTATTACAAAAAACTAATGGAAATCTGAAAGAGGAAGCAACTATATAATCAACAGAAAGTAGTTATGTCTATGCAGGCTTTGTCACTAACAGCTAGCTGCCATTATTAAAAGCTCATAATAAACATTAGCAATTCAACAATTCTTTTGCATGCGCACTAATGGGAAATACTTGTGCTAATCAGCAGACAGTTTACAATTTGTAAGTATTATACGTAAATAGGACTATGTTCAAGTTGGTGTTGTCCCATACCTTCAAAGAGTAGGTCTTGTACTACTAATTATATAAAGTTGTGAAAAAATTTATGAAAATGGTGACAGAAAATGTGTCCATTAGGGTGCCATGTCAAGGTATCTGATTAGGGAATGAGGGAGTCAGGGGGTGGGGGGGGTGGCACCGGATCGCCCAGACGGGAAGGCCCCAGGTGTCGGCCACCCAAGGGAAGGGGTAGGGGTGTAGGAAGAGGGGTGGGGGAGGGGGCTAGGGTTACAAGATCCTTTATTTTTAGACTAAAATATAGGTATTTACAATGTAGAATTACTAAGTCTCTGGTGTGGATAATGTCATCTGATCCAGACCTCGGCTCACGCTTTCCGGTGGTTCCTGATCACTTAATATTTAGGCAATTATTTGTAAAAAGGTAAAGACAAGGTTAAACTCTACATTAAAAATAGTTTCCTGGAATGTTAATGGGTTAAACAATCCCAGAAAAAGGGCTGTCATCGAGGATAGGGTAAATGCCCTATACCCCATTGTTATCCTATTACGAGAAACTCATATCCCTGTTAAAAAAGTAGCGGGCTTCAATATGTTTAAAAGCTCGGTTGATTTTAAGGCTGTTGCTGCAGCTCCAGCTGCTCATAGAGGTGTAGCGTTTTTTTTAGCTAAGAATCTTGGAGCTCGGGTACTCGATTTTCTTGCCGACCCTGCTGGGCGATGGTGCTGGGTACATTGCCTAATGGCCAAAGAGAGATTTCTTTTTGTCAGTTTTTATGCACCCCTATTAGATGATCCAGGCCCTTAACTGGAACTCTTTCAATCCCTTCTGAAACTTTCAGGCACAATTATTATTGGCGGTGATTTTAATTTTTTGCAGAATCCATTTTTGGATTCTACTGTTAAAGGTAAAAAACAGCACAAACCTAAAGTCGCTAAGATTTTTAAAGATTACATCAAAGTGTTGGTGCTATGAGAATAAGTGCCCCAAAGGAGAGGGAGTACACATGGGTCTCCAGCCGGTTCAAAAGCTCTTCTCGCATTGATTTATTTTTAATATCTAAATTACTGCGCTTTAAGAATCAGTCAGTGAGCCATTCTGATTTATCCCACCATGCCACCCTAGCATTGGAAATATCTCTTCCTCCAGGGCATTCTACGCCCCAACCTAGAAGGTGGGTGTTCAATCAGCAGCTTCTTCATGAGAAGGGTTGTTTACAGGTCTCCAAAGTCGAAATTAATAACTTCTTCGAAAGTAATCAGGGGTCTTCTACTCTAGCCACGGTCTGGGACGCATTTAAGGCCTTTTTCAGGGGTTTAGTAATTGCTAAGGGGGCAGCAGATAAATCCTATCAAAGACGTCAGGCTAGGGCTTTGGAAGTAGAAGTACGGAGGAGTTTGGCTATCTATGTGCAGGCTCCTACGGAAAATAATAGAAATTCTTTTGAATTAGCTAAACGGGCTTTGTCTGAAAGTTTCCTCAAGAGGGTCGACATAGGATATCAGACTAATATACAGAAAGCATATGAAGAGAGTAATTTTACAGTTAAATTTTTGGCCTGGAAGGCTCAAGATCAAATTGCTAATTGCTAATAATATGATACACACAATGAGGTGTCCTGTATCTGGGATTAGGTATACAGACCCCAGAGATGTGGAAAAAATTATGTTAGAACACTATAGGCGAGTTTATAGTGAAACCCAGGATATTGATCATACCGCTATTAGGGATTTTTGGGGGAATTTAGACATCCCTACTCTTGCGGATGAAGATAGTGAGGCTCTACGGCAGCCATTTACAAAGTCGGAACTTCTTGAGGTTGTTAAGAATCTCCCAATGGGGAAGGCCTGTGGACCTGATGGCTTCCTGGCTGAATTTTACATAAGCTTCAACAATATATTTATAGACGACTTTCTGTCTTTAATTAATGGCTTGCTAAAGGGTAAGCCGATCCCCAACTCTTGGTATTCTGGGAATGTGGTCAGCTTCCCTAAAAAAACAAGGACAAGGAAAATCCTAATGCATATCGTCCAATCTCTTTGTTAAATACAGATTATAAAATCATCACCAAACTTCTGGACAACAGGCTCAATAGGGTTGTTACTAAACTGGTGCACCCTGCTCAGAATGGGTTTATTGCCGGTCGGCAACTTTCATCTAACATGCATTATTTAGCTGAGTCTCTCGACTATTTTGATTCTAATAAAATCTCTGCCATCATTGTTTTATTATATTAGACGCGGAAAAAGCTTTTGATTAAGTCGTATGGGACACACTGTTTGGAATATTGTCCAGATATAAGGTACCCTCCCAGATCTCTGCACTAATTCAAAGGCTGTATCAAGGCTCTCGGACAATACTATAATTAACTCCGTCTGTATTGGTCAACTTCAAGTTCAGCGTGGGACCCGTCAAGGACGTCCCCTATCCCCTATTCTTTTTGCTCTCTTCATTGAACCTTAAGCGATTAAAATCAGACAGAATAATCAGATTCATCCCCCGCTGAAGTTAATGGGGAAGATCAAACTCTACGCTGATGATATTATTATGTTTTTAGATGAAGACCCATCCTCCCACGAGGAGGCTCTTAAAGTGTTCGACGAATTTCAGCAAATTGGGGGCTATAAGATTAATATGAGTAAAACCGATATTATTCTTTCTGGCTCTTCTTTTGTTTAACTGCTTCCTGAACTAAAGCATTGTGTAAATAATAGGCCAAAGAGATATCTAGGGATTATTTTTTCATCCGAAATAGGAGATCTGTAAGATCTCAACTATGTCCCTTTACTTTTGAAAACCCAGGCCCTGCTGGCACGCTGGGGGTCCCTCCCCCTTTCTATCCTTGGACGAATTGCACTCATTAAAATGTCTATATTACCACCATTTAATTTTCTGTTTTCGGCTATTCCTTGTGTATTAACATCCTCATTTTATAAGAAAATAGAGTCGATGTTCGGCTCATTCATTTGGCAAAACCACAAGGCACGGGCTGCTTTAAGTACAGTATATGCTGATAGAGAAAAAAGAGGGTTTGGCATTACCAAATTTTAAAGATTACTATTTCGCTTTTTTTGCACATTATTTGACTCACTTTAAAGTTAATCAAATTACTGGTGGCCCACTCATCACAGATTTTCGCGACTTAGTCTGCAAGGAACACGATATTCCGAATCCTGCACTATTGGCGAAATCTCCAAAAAAAGTTCGATATAAGGTTCTTAAATGGCTGTTTAAAAAGAAATCAGATTTTTTTAGAAGCTATTCAATCCCATATTTGCATCTTCTTACTCCCCTCACACATTTTGTGTTGCACTCGGGTCTTCAGCTCGATTCTGAGACAGTAAGGAGATGTGATTCTGCAGGAATTAGTAAAATCTGGGATTTTCGTATCAATGATCATTGGGCTACCCCTTCAAATATTATGTAGGCTGTTCAAAATTATTTTCTTCTGGGAGGTTCTTATAGTATCATGCTTCATAGTCTGAGAGATTTGGATATCGATTCAATTATTAATATGCAGGTTGTAGTTTCCGACCCCCTCTGGGACAAGGCGTGCGGGGGCATGGAGAAGGCTGCTTCTTGAACAGAATAAGACTGATCTCTGGGCAAAGGCGGCGAGGAAATGGGCTCATCAAGAGGAACTTGACCTCTCTAGGGAGTGCTGGGAAAAGATCAATTCTTTAAATTTTTCAGTATTCAGAGGTGCGAATTGGCATTGTATGATATTTTTTAGTAAATGGCTATTATATCGTACCCCACAAGCCTTGTCCCGAGTTATGCCCAGTTGCCCTGATCTCTGTTTTTGTTGTAAGGCAGTAGGGGTGGCGGGCTGGATACATATGATCGGTACATGTCACCTAATTCAGGATTACTGGGATGGACTGTTTAAGATATTAACAACTATTGCTCAGATCCCTATAATCCCTACGGTTTGGTTGATGGGTGTGGGCTACGACCCTGGGGCAAGGCTCCCACCTCAGTGGGAAAAATTAGTTTTTATAGCCACTGCGGTTGCCAGATCTCTTCTATTAAGAAATTGGCGTTCCAATCTAATTCCCACCCCTCAAGAATGGTTCAGTAAAATGGTACAGGTCAGAAATCAGGAAATGAGATGTGCCAGGAGAGTGGGCGGCGGCAAAAGGTTTTCACGGATTTGGGGGGAATTTATTTCTAGATAATGGTATATAATTGTGCGTAAAAAGAAGGGGGGTTCTCTTTTCTCGCTTTTTTTTCAGTCACTTACCCCGATTGTTTGTAGCTGGAGTTGTCCTATTAGAAATTCCTTGGGGAGAATGTTTAAGAGAAATAGTATGGAATTATATAAAAAAAAGAAAATGTATCCATGTATCAGAATTACTCTCACATGTATGCAGGGTCAGGGTAGCTAAAACGTACAACTATCAGTTGGAGAAATGTAAGCACTAATAGTCTGCTAATTAAATGTGCAGGTGATTTCGGTTCAGATATAGGTTAGCTGACAACAGAGTGACATTCCACTTGAACAACAATTGACCAGAATATCCAGCTATCTCTTTTCCATCCCCTCTTTTGCTTTGCTTCTCAAGGGAAACTCTGCTACTCTTTTGGAGGTTCCATCAGAAAATGAGCGTGTGAGTGGAACTGCTGGACTCCTGCACAATTCAAGGTATAGAAGTTAGTCCATTTACAATTCTTGTTCCAACATCCAAGAATGTAATTGGAACCCTTTCTCTACTATAAAGGGCCCCTGGAGCTCTCCTTGTATTATTTTGAAACTTTACAAGGCAGGCACATTATGAAGCTTGCCTGAGGTTGCTAGTTGCTGTATTCACAGCTTCACGCACCCTTAGTATTTATGTAGAACCCCATGTTTTTGGTGAAGTGCTTTATGCATTCCCTTCTGTAGTTTGGACTGAGCTTACACTGGTAGTCATGCTAAACAGCATTGCACTTGATATTACCATTGAACTGGTTTGGGAGGGCGATATGGATAATCTTCTGCAGAAATGACAGTGTGTAAAAAAGTGCTACTGTGTGAGCTCATCAGTATCCATGTTTGGCTTGTTCATGAGGGACAGGATATGTGTGGTCTTCATCTGGAAAGAAGCGTTTCAGAATACAAGATTTGCTTTTATTGCTTCCACAAATATGCTTCATGGCATATGACATCACAGTCATAAGATGTTGCTAATGATTCTGGAGTAAGAGTCACAGTTCTTCTGCTAAGAAAGTGTGGAAGGTCAATCATTTGGGTGTGTTGCATCCTAGTACCGCTCTGAGGTTGGTAGGATTGTTTTGCTTTCGATGTGTATCTGGGTTTTGTCTATTTTCAACTTCCAGATGCTTTTGGTGACTGAGAACATTTTTTTGAAGTGAGTGATTAGGAGTATGGATTGGATTGGATTCATGAAGTGCTCCATTCCTGCAGCTTTGTAGGATTCCATGGTTTTAATTGACATTTAATGGCATACTTGTGGTAGGTGATTTTGTTGCTGTATTGATGTCAGGATGCTTGACATTCGTGGACCAGGACTTTGCTGAACATGGCATTTGTTGTTGTTTTGAGTTGTTAACATCTATGCAGAGTGCAGGGCTGCAAGGCATTTGTACACATGTGTGAGAAAATTCTTGACAGACCTGATTAATTTTTTTATCCACTCACATTGGTCTCATTGAATTAGGGAGGTGAAGTTCAAATCGGGTCAAGTCTTATGTTACATGCTCCTTTCCATAAAACATTTAATGGTGCTTGCAGGTACTTTTGCCATAGTTTTGCAGATAAGGTTCAAAATGTAATGTGAACAACTACAGCTTAGTGGGTAACTGCCCGTTCTGCCAGTTCTTCAAGTGAAAGTTGGTAAAAAGTTTTCAAGTCCCAGGCCCTGCAGTTTAGGGACAGGAGAACTACACTTACATCAGCCAAGGGTTCAGAACCCAGGGGGCAGATAACACTTGGGAAGTTAGGGCAAACTCCATAAAAGACCAGCAGCAGGGTCCAGGCAGGTGCAGTTGGTGCTGGTCAGCTGGGCAGTTATAGAGAAAGACCTCCGGAAGCTTGTTGTATCCCTGTAGCTCAAAGAAAAGGTCAGCCAACTGACCAATGGAACCACTTCTTAGGTCCTGGGTTGAAGGTAAGCAGGTCCAGCCTTCCTTCAGGCTTCAGACAGCAGAGTAGACCTTCTTCTGAGTCTCTACAGGAGTCCACCAGTAGTTTTCTGATTAAAAGCTCTCGGGCTGTCACTTTTATGTCCAGTGCCAGTTTGTGGATAGGGGACATCCCCTTTGTCTAACCCAAAACTGTTCATTTTTCACTCCTATTGGATCTGGCTCCAATCGGGCTAGTGAAACAAAGAACAGGCAGGCCCAGGTGTGAGCTGGAGTTGCCAGTGACAGAGTAGGCATCTTCCGAAGTCAGGAAGGGGCTAGGTACAGCCTTCATGTTACCCTTTGAAGCTCAGACAGGGCTGGGTACATGCACAAAGCCATCCTGATCAGGAGAGGAACACCCTTTTCCATGTCTCAGGCCCTTTTGTTCTGTGTCTGGGAGAAATACACATCACACCACAGGAAACAAATTAACAGTCATGTGACCCTAGGCACTATCAGGAAGGCACATTTGGTTTCAGCAGAAAAATGTCAAGGCCCGTATTTATACTTTTTTTAGCGCCGCATTTGCGCCGCTTCTTGATGCAAAACGGCGCAAACCTACAAAATACAATGGCATTTTGCAAGTTTGCGCCGTTTTTGCGTCAAAAAACGACGCAAATGCGGCGCAAAAAAAGTATAAATACGGGCCCAAATATCTAAAAGTGCGCTTTTCAAAACAGTAAAATAAAATCCTATTAGAGAGGGTACTTAATGGCAATTCAAACACATGGAAGATGTATTTCTCTAGCTGTTAACAAATTGAAGGTATTACTTATTAAGTATTATAAGGTAGCCTAGTGTTAGTCTATTAGACAGCTAGCACAAGCACTTTACCACTGGTCAGCGGGAGTAAAGTGTTTTAGAGCCCTAAAGCCAACAAAAACAGATTCAGCAAATATAGAGCAGTGAAGGCAAAAATCAGGGAAATATCATACAAAAAATGGTAATTCCCAAAATGCAGTGTCAGTCACACTCATTTCACAGCCCTGCAGATTATTGGTCCATAGATATTATCACTCACCTAGCAATTTATCAAAACCCCGGTCAATGAAACAGTTTATTTTAGGGCATACCTGACTCATCAGTTCAAAAAAGGTCTTAAATATCAAGCATTTGACTCTTTTTGTCAATAAACACATCTGCTGCCTAACTCAAAGACTTCTAAAACATACAATAAAAAAATGATAATGGGTATTTCCGAGCCCCAGGTTACTTTTTTTGTCTCAACAACACACACACAGCAGTTCCCTCCATCAATGTAGCACTCCTCGTCAAACACTTTCATTCTTTACAAAAAGTATTTCTTTGCAATAATTAAAAAAAACATCTCACCAGTTTGCCAAGGCCAGCCCTATTGGCTTTGCCAGGGCAAATAATGAAGCATGGCAGCAAGTTTGAAAATACCTATTTTAATATTATGATGTATTCTAAGGAGTGCTACACAGCTGAATACATGCATTTTTATCAAACAGTGTAATGGAGGCAGCGGGAAAAGATAAACAGTGTGCATCAAAGTCAGGGTTTACCTTCTAATTTTTACAATGCTGTTAACACCTCTGAGGCTAAGGGGGTCACAACAGAAATCTTGGGATTTGTATGGGGCAAGCAGTTTCCTTCCCTGGTGATCACTAAATGACTTGCATGATGAAAGACCCAACTAGTTCACTACATCAAAATGTCCTCATCCATTCACATTAAATTAATTTCAGAAAGCAAATAGTAAAACTCCAGCGTATTATTGCACAGCATCTTTATACTTTGAACTAAAATTTGAAATAATTTGAATGAGCTTCTAAAGTTTTTTTCTTTTTTTTAAGTCCTTATAAATGGTCCACTTGGGCACAGGGAGAGTCTGAAACTAGCAGAGACAGGGCGGTCCAGATCAAGAGGCTTGACACCCCCTCATGCCTCGTCCAACGTCCACAGAGAGCAAATTCTGCCTTAGCCTCGTGTGCAAGACATAACTCTGGCGGGACAACCATACTCAAGTCTCGCAACCTCGAAAGACCTTGGGGATGACATCTTAATCATTGGACAATTTAAAACCATAATCCAAATTAAGTCAATTCAATGACTAATCGTGCTCTAGAACTAAGTTTTAAAGGCAACTTTCCAAAGATTCCAAAACTTAGTCCTTTTACTGGGGCGGCGATTTTTTCCAGTTGATACAAATTTTTTACCACTATCAGCCACTCTTGTCCAGATGGAGCCACTGGAGAGACCCATTTCAAGCAGATCTCATGTCTAGCTAAAAGGATTAGCACAAATAACAGGTTGCTTTGACATCTAGTAAGCTTCTTCTCCAACCTCACGTCTGAGGGTACCCCAAAGATAATCAAGGACAAACTTAACTCCACTACTGGGCTAATCACGTCAAGTAAGACCTTACCCACATCTTGCCAGAACTCTTCCAACCAATGACAATACCAGAACATGTGTAACTCTTCAGCCCCTTCGTCATCACTACGAGGGTAATTTTTTTTGCCATTTCCCGAGCTGTTAATCTCACCGGGGACCAATAAACCCTATGCAGTGTAAATAAATGGTTCTTCTTCAAAAAGGCTGATATAACTGTATGCCAAAGTGTTAATGCTGAGATTTGCAAAAGAAGAGTAACGTCCAAAGCTGGTAAGGAGAGACCCCACTTTTTGTCCTGGGAGCGTAAGAGGCTCTTCTTCTTCTTCCATTAGCATCCAATACCAA
Source organism: Pleurodeles waltl (assembly GCF_031143425.1). NCBI lineage: Eukaryota > Metazoa > Chordata > Amphibia > Caudata > Salamandridae > Pleurodeles > Pleurodeles waltl. The sequence goes on from NC_090448.1 coordinate 78,979,061, forward strand.
AACACAATTTCCTTGTGATAGGGAGACCTCTGTAATAACCTCTTCTTCCAAACACTCTCCCCTGTCCCCTCCTTCGGGAGAGAGAGCCTAACTAGCTAACTAATTGATAATACTTAAATTTAGAGATCGAGCCACCCGTTTGTTCCCGGAGCAAGGACCAGGGCAATAACCTTTAGTCTTCCATCATTTGCCACCACCTCACGTTCCCATTTTCCCACAGAGAGACAGAAAGTTTATCCTGAAGACATTCCGGGGTACCAGGTGAGTTCCAAATAGGGGCCATACTACTGTTATATGGCAACCCTAAGGCTTATCGAACCTGAATCCAGGTTTTGCATGCTGCTAAAAGAACCTTTAACCAAACCTTTTTGAAAAATTTAGGATGGCCAAATTCAAACAAAATATGGTCCCCAGCCTCCAAGGTAGGTTCAACCATATATTTAAAAAGCGGAGTGAAACTAAGCCATTCATTCAGTAAAGACCTTATGTTCTTTAGCTGAAAAGCGAGACAGTATTTATAAAAGTCAGGTGTTACAATCCCTCCATTCTCTTTTTTCTTACATAACTTCTTCCTTGCGATGCGGACTCCCCTGGATGCCCATACGAACGCAGACAGATCTCCCTGTAGTATTTCAACCATTCCACCTTTACAACCAGAAGGATTGTGTTGAAAAGAAAAGTGCATTTTGGTAGAATGATCATTTTTACTATATTTGATCTACCAATTAAAGATAGAGGGAGACCACCCCATGTATTCAAAAGTTTCCTTGTCTCTTTCCATACTTTGTTCAAATTGATCCATGCAACCTCTTCTAGCTTAGTCCTTATCAGGACCCCCAAATATCTTATCTCTTGCTTAACTAGAGGACCAGTATAACTGGTGTTCCAACACATAATTTCTGTCTTCTCCTGGTTTATGGAGTAGTTGGATACCCTCCCAAACTCTTCTAAAGATAGTAATATACTAGGCAATAACCCCACTATATTCCTAGTATACATAATTAGGTCATCCGCTTATAGAGCCACTTCCTTTTCCCAACCGCGACACAAAAATGGTTCAATCCTCATATTCCTTCTCATCATTGTAGCCAACGGTTCAATATATAGGTTGAAGACGAGCAGGGAAAGGGGGCATCCACGGTCTATCTTGATAGGCTGTGAAAAATTATGATTGATCAAAATACTAGCCACGGGATTCTTATATACGGATTTTACAGCCTAAGAGAAGAGGTCCCCGAACTTAAAGTCCTCCATAGTCAACTGCAAAAAAGACCAGCTGCCTCGATCAAAGGTTTTAGCGGCATCAAAAGTAAGAACTGCCAAGGGGGACTCATCCTGCAGAGCCAGAGCGATAGAACCTAATAAATCATGAGTTAACTCATGAAGTTGCCTCCCCTTAATGAAACCCTTTTGATCGTCATGCTCCAGAATACCCATCACCCTTTCAAGCCTTTTAGATAAAATATGTGTGCAAATTTTATAATCAGAATTCAGTAATGAGATGGGCCGATATGACTCATATCTCACTGGACTTTATTAGATTTCAGAATCAAGCTGATTGTGGCCTCATCCCATGATTTCGGGATTACTTTTCCATTGAGAAACACTTCATTAAATAGTTCCAGCATAGTTGGGGTCAACTCCTCCCATAGTACTCTGTAGAGGTCAATAGGAAAACTATTGGGACCCAATGCTTTCCCTAATTTTGGGACACTTTATGGCCTTGTGTCCCTCTTCCCTACTTATCTTGGCCTCCAACTCATATCTTAATATGTTATCCAAGCCGGGGAGATGTAAATCGGAAAAAAAGGCCCTAATCTGGGTCTCTGAAGCCTCGGAGTCTTCAGTATATAATTTTTGGAAGAAGGAGATAAAATCACCTTTTAGTGCAAGCTCCTCTGTCCAGAGTCCCCTCGTGGCTTCATTTCTAATAGAAGTGATACTGTTCTTTGTCTGATCTACCTTTGTTTTCCATGCCAAAGGTTTACCACAACCTTCTCCATATTCATAATGGGCAAATCCCATCTCTTCCTATTTCTATATTCTAGGAAAGCCTCCAGCTCACCCGTTTTCTCCTTTAGCTGGGCACACAAAGTATTTAGAAGATTTTCATCTCTGGGCTGCTGAGCTTTAAAATGCAGCCCTTCCATAATAGCCATGTCCTGGTCAAACTTTCTAATATGGTCTTTCTCTTTTCTATATCTATAGACGGCTCGGTTCATTAGTCTTCCTCTTATATAGGCTTTATAAGCATCCCAGACAACCTGTAAAGTGGCTGACCCATAATTTAAATCAAAAAAACTTTTGGTATCTTGCTTTAATCCTTCCACAACCATCTCATCTGTTAATAAGACCCGATTTACCGTCCATCTAGAATGAGGAGAATGTTTTTCAAGATTCAAATGTAATGTCACTGCTGAATGATCTGATAAATGTTCAGGGGCATGACCTACATAGCCAACTTCCCCCCCAGGCTATTGTGTATTAAAAAGAAATCGATCCTGGAGTGATGGCCATATTTTTTATTGTAAAAAGTGTACCTAGAGCCATTCCCACCCTTCAAATGCCAAATATCGACTACACCCAGATCTACTATTGCTTGTCTCACCCTGGCTCTTGTTTTAGGTGTATTCACAATACCTCTTGGGGTGGACCTGTCTAAAACTGGATCCATTAAAATATTAAAATCTCCTCCCACTAGGGCTTGGTATTTTGAAGTAAGCAACTAATTATAGGGGACTTGAAATGGTTCTGGGTCATCTATATTGGGGCCATAATAACCAGCTATCGTGAACCATGACCCATGCAACCTCGCGTCAACCACCAGCCATCTTCCTCATGGTCTACGTTGATCTTGCCCAATACTGCCTTTGTAGATTTTTTAAACAGAACAGCAACTCCTTTCACTGCACAGGATTGGGTGGTACACACACACACACACACACTGATCTACCCATTTTGTGTGTTTAAGAATATCCTGCCACTCAACCCACAATAAATGTGTCTCCTGAAGAACGATTACTTCTTCCTCCATAATTTTTAAAAGTTCCAAGGTCTTCCACCTTCAACTCTTAACCCTAAGGCTGTTTACGTTCCAAGATACAGCCTTCAATTGGCTACACTTATTTCTAGACATGCTACATATCCATAAAGCCCAACTTCTCCTAACCTACCCTAAGTGGTCTAATCACAAGGACCCATTCTATCAAAACTATGAGGACTAAAAAATTGTTATGATTTTTTCCCGCATGCTACCACACCATGTGAAAAGGACAAAAAAATTCAAAAATTAGAAAAGCCAACCTCCCCGTGAATCCTGAGGAACCCTCCATAAATCCATTGGAGTAACAAAACTCCTATTTGGAACTTCCAGGAACTCACAACCTTACATTTTGGCATAAAAATAATTACTCTGTCCCCCATATCTGCTCTAAAAGGGAACGAATTTCACCCGGCTCTCCTATATTGTACATTTTATTCTTCCACATAATTCTAAGAGCTGCAGGAAATCTCATCTGAACAGTACTTTAATTTTGAGGGAATCTTAACTTTCAGTTTGGTCTGAATTGTTTCTATTGGAGCAGGACTGATTTTCAAACTGATGCTTCCCCTCTAAAGTGGCACAGTGTGTAAAAAAATAATGAAAGGGATTTGGCCTATCAAATGGAAGTTGCTGAGAATTTTGCAAGCATTCCACTCACCCCTTATATATGTTCCAATTATGAAAGGTATGCTCAGATAAGAGTCTCATGCTCACTGTGCCAAAGGATCTGAACTTCACCTCACTGATGAAGTCTGAGTCAGAGGAACAACAAAGCAATTCCCCTAGGCAAAATCAAGGCTGACTGTGCAAAAAGTCTGTATAATAAAGAATTTAGGCTTGGCAAGTACTTTTAAATGCCAAGTTGAATTGGCAGTGAAACTGCACACACAAGCTTTGCAATGGCAGGCCTGAGACAAAGTTAAGGGGCTACTTAAGTGGGTGGCACAATCAGTGCTTCAGGCCCACTAGTAGCATTTATTCTATAGGCCCTGGGCACATATAGTGCACTCTACTAGGGACTTATAAGTACATTAAATAGTCCAATTGGGTAAGATCCAACGTTTCCATGTTTTAAAGAGAGTGAGCATATGCACTTTAGCACTGGTTAGCTGTGGTAAAGTGCGCAGTCTTAAAACCAGCAAAAACAGTATCTAAAAAGTGGAGGTAAGCAGGCAAAAAGTTAGGGGTGACCACCCTAAGGCTGTCAGGTCTAACACTACTGTTGGTGGATCCTTCTTCAGAAGTATGCATTGAAGTTGCAATTCTACCAAAATCGAATTGTACTCTTTATTTTTTTAGGATTTTGAATTTGTGTAGTTTGTGTATCCCAGGTTAGGTGCAACAAAACAACATTTATGCAAACACGGAGGTTGCATGTATACAGAAACCAGGCAAAACATAGGTAACTGGTACCAAAATCTCCTTTCTTCCTCATCAACAAAAAGGCAATAGGATCAAGGGATAGCACTCCTCTGTTTTTTACTCCTACTTGCTACAACTATAGATATCAGGCTTTGGATATCAGCCAATACACAGGCGGCCATATTTAAAAAAAAGTCCCCTAGGGGTGCAACAGGCATGTGTGCCTCAGTTTTGCAGGCACACAGCACATCATTATTACAAAATAGACTTCAGAAGCTTGTGTAGCCGCCTTCTGTAATATAGATCATGGCAGCACTGCATATGCACCAGTGTGATCTTCAGGGGACATTTCCTCATTTTCATGTGGACACAACTGCATGCAAATGAAGGAGCACTTCTTTGCCTCTGCACCCATGTCGTCTTATAGATGTGAGTATGGAGGCAAGCCTGTGGTCAGGTGGTGGAGTCACTGTGCCCCACAAAGAGGCGATGCCCAATCAGTGCACATACCAAGAGCAACCCTTGAAAAGGGGTCCCTAGGTCATCCACCTGAAGGTGGATGCTGCCAGATGCTGCACCCACTTGCAAGCTGATCTATAGCCCCCTTTTAATGGCAGGATGAGTTGCCTCCTGAAAAATGAAAAAGGGACCGTCTGCTTTAAAAAGCTGGTGTGCTCTTCCTTTTTAATACATGTAAGTCACCCCTAGGGTAGGCCCTGGACAGCCCAGCGGGCAGGCTGAAGTATCTTTAAAAGGTTGGACTTGTCATTTAAGTTGTACATGTCCTGGTAGCAAACAAAATGTTAAATTAGTTTTTCACTACTGCAAGGCCTACCTGCTCTATAGGCTAGCATTGGAGTTACTTTATTGCATTTAATAAGTGACAATTTCCTAATGGGAGCAGTTCATGTTTGGTGCCTTTGGGATTGTAAGGAAAAATCCTCTGACATTGTGAAGTCAGATTTTACATTACAGTTTAGAAAATGCTACTTTAAGAAAGTTGTCATTCTTCTGCCCTAGCCATGTAGGGCCTCATTACGGGGCTGGTAGTCCAAAGCCTGCCAGCCTTGTGATGACGGTTGAACCACTAGACCTGTGGCAGTCTGACTGCCACATTACAAGCCTGGCAGGGGAGCCCACCAGGGGACGGCCGTCTTCTCCAGGACCGTGGATCCCGATGGTCTGACAGCAGTCTGAGTTGTACTCAGCCAGGGCAGCGCTCAGTTCAGGGCCACCTGGCTGATTACAACTTAGCTTTCTGACAGCCTTCTCATGGTGGGTTCCTGGCCCTGAAAAGGTCAGGGGAAAGCCAGTACCATTACCCCCTGCCCAGCACCGTCAGAATGCGCACTGTCTGCTTTGCTGTGCAGACAGTATGCATTCCAAGGGTGCTGTGTGGTACAGTATTGGCCTCGGCTCCAATATCATAGCACTGTTTCCACTGGGCAGCTTGGCGGAAAACGCATGCTACAATGTTCCCTCAAGTCAGCCTGACGGGAACATTGTAATAAGCTCAGCGGGGACGCCACCACCATGGCGGTGCCATCCTCCCCCTGGATTTGGCAATCCTGAGGTGGGACCGCCAAACTCATATTAATGCCCTTAGGCCCTGATTTATACTTTTTGTTGCAAAACTGCACTAACGCAGTTTTGCACCAAAAAGTTTAGCACTGGCTTGCACCATTTCTGTGCACCAGCCGGGCACCATATTTATGGAATGGTGCAAGCCGGTTCAAGGGGTAGTCTAGCATAAAAAAATGACATTAGTCAGGTGGGGCTGGTGGTATAGAAGAGGGGGTTTTGCACCAAAAAATGATGGTATTCTGGTTAGAGTAAAAAAAATGACTCTAACCTGCCTAGAGTCATTTTCTGACGCAAAATCATCCATACCACACGAGTCATACCCACCACCCCAATGGCCAGCACAGGGGACCAGGGTCCCCTGGGCATGGCCATTGCACTTAGTGCCATGTAGGGGGGCCCATTTCAGGGCCCCCAATGGCAATTAAAAAAAATACTTACCTGTACTTACCTATACTTACCTGGGATGGGGTCCCCCATCCTTCGCTGTCCATCTGGTGTGGGTGGGGGTGTCCCTGGGGCCTGGGGAGGGCACCTGTGGGCTTATTCCATGGTGTTCCAACATGGAAATAGGCATACAGGTCCCCTAACACCTGCCCTGACCCAGGCATTAAAAAATGGTGCAAAGCAAGCTTTGCATCATTTCTTGACCCCTCCTCCCCCCATGCGTTATTTTTGCACGGGAGGTTAAATAAGGCGCTAAGACCTTAGAGTCATTTTTATCCAGGAACGCCTACCTTGCATCTCATTGACGTGTCTAGCACCAAAATATAAATATGAAGTTAAGTTTGTGTCGGATTTGTATAAAAAAAAAACATGACACAAATCTGGCGCAAACAGATTATAAATATGCCCCTCTGTGTCTGCAGCCTTTCTCTGGTTCACATGACTCAATGTAGCCGATAGTTTGGCGTTGTGTACTCCTCCTAGACAGCCCCACACAAGAGAGAGCTTGGGTGTGCCTGGATGGGCCATCATAGGGAGAATGGGAGGGTGGAGCTGGGCACAGCCCTAACTACACTTGAATAGGCTGTGTCCTGTCTCCAAACAAAGGATTGTGTGCTCCCATTAGTTAGTCTGGAACCATGGAAGAAAAGGCAGTATGTGGGTGCACTTCAAAGAGAATTTCTAGAGGCTTCTCCCACCTGTCAGATGAAGGGCACCAGGTATAAATACCGGACCTCAGACACCACCTACCTAGTATACTTCTGGACCTCTGTGTACTCTGCCAGGAAGAAGGACTGCTGTGCTGTTGAAAGGACTGCCACTGTCATGGACTGCTGCACTGCTGGACTACTGCCTTCCTGGAGTGCTGCCTTGCTGTGCTAACCGGCTGTCTGCTGCCCTATTGCCTGAGTGAGAAGGACTGGACCTGCATCTGTTGAATCCAGGAGTTCAAAGTGACTCCAAGGGCTAATTGGCTGGTCTTCTGAGTAGAACCTCAGGGACAGAAGGATTCAATAACATTGAACCCAACATCTGGACTCTGCCATCTGTGATTTCTATGCTGCTAAGTGGTGCCACCCGAGTCCTGGACCCTTGGTAGTGGTCCTGAAATTGTTCTACCAGCCCATCTTATGAATCCAGCAGAATCGAAGCATCTCCTCTGCTCCATGGAGCAACGACAGGGAGAACCAACCCATCAGCTCTTCTATGAGGGTTCTCCTGATGGAAGGACTCTGCATCAACCTCACAGCCTACATGAACTGCCACGTGTGCAAAGCTTTGCCAACACAGGTCCTCACATCGCAAACCCCTTGTCGACAGCAGCCTCAATGTCAACACATAGTTGTAGCATCGTAGCCTCTACAGGACCTACGCATCGCCTTGACTGCATGACGTATCCTTGATGCCCGACTTTTCATTGCAATCCCTCATTGACATAATCTTCAAGGACAACTCAGGACATGTCATCGCTGCTCTGTAACACCTTGAAATGGCACATTGCCTCAGCTGTGTGACCCATTCTTGGCACAGGAGCTTTAACACTCCACAACCAGAACCTAAGGTACTCTTGTTCAGTGTGCCTAACTGTACCTGGCCCACATTCTATCATGGTCAGCCTGAACTTGTGACTTTGTTCTGGTCCGGTGAGACCAGATATCCACAGTTGGCACTGGTGCTTTTTGGCTATGTTCACTTAACTTTTAAAACCTGCATATCTCCGGCTCTACTGACTGAAGTTTTGTTATTTTGTTATTTTTTTATTTACAAAAAATTACTCTATTTTTCTAATTAATTTTGTGGTGTGTTTTCACTGTGCTAGTGTTTGAAGTGTTGTACAAATACTTTGCATATTACCTCTAAGATAAGCCTGACTGCTTCATGCCAAGTTACCAGGGCGTTTAGCACAGGTTAATTTGGAGTTTGTCTGTGATTTCACCCAGACAAGGATTGTGGTTTCTGCTTGAGTAGGATTTCACTCTTATCTGCTCCTCCTCCAACACCCACAATTCAATGAGCAACCCAATTTCTTACACTGGTCATCAGTGTCATGTTTTGGACTTGTGTTTGTGCAGCGCAATATAGTAATTTGGTGTTACACCACCAGTCAGTTTAAATATTCAAGATCAATTCAAGCCTCTTTAAATTCTCCCTAGTTGGCTGATTGGCAATTTTTTCTTTTTTCAAAAAATTAAGTTCCCTTTCTCTTTGATTTATACCATGGAAGTGGAGAGTCTAAGGCCCATATTTATACTTTTTGACGCTAAACTGCGCTAACGCAGTTTAGCGTCAAAAAGTTTTGCGCCGGCTAACGCCATTCTGAAGCGCCATGCGGGCGCCGTATTTATTGAATGGCGTTAGCCGGCGCAAGCAGACCGGCGCTGCCTGGTGTGCGCGAGAAAAACCACGTACACCAGGCAGCGCCGGCGTAGGGGGAAAATGGCGCATGGGCGTCTTAAAATGGGGCAAGTCAGGTTACGTCGAAAAAATCATCGTAACCCGACTTGCGCCATTTATTTTCGACGCCCATCCCCCATCAACATGACTCCTATCATTGTAAAGATAGGAGTCATGCCCCCTTGCCCAATGGCCATGCCCAGGGGACTTCTGTCCCCTGGGCATGGTCATTGGGCATAGTGGCATGTAGGGGGGCACAAATCAGGCCCCCCTATGCCACAAAAAAAAAAAAAATAATACTTACCTGAACTTACCTTAATGTCCATGGGAAGGGTCCCTCCGTCCTTGGGTGTCCTCCTGGGGTGGGCAAGGGTGGCAGGGGGGGTCCCTGGGGGCAGGGGAGGGCACTCTGGGCTCATTTTGAGCCCACTTGTCCCTTAACGCCATCCCTGACCCAGGCGTTAAAAAGCGGCGCAAAAGCGCCGTTTTTGGCCACGCCCACTCCCGGGCGTCATTTTTGCCCGGGAGTATAAATACCACGTAAAGGCCTGGGAGTCATTTTTTAAGACGGGAACGCCTCCCTTGCATATCATTAACGCAAGGAAGGGGTTCACGCTAAAAAATGACGCACACTCCGGGCACTTTGGCGCCCGAAGCGTCTAACGCCAGAGTATAAATATGGCGTTAGTTGGCGTTAGTTTAGCGTCGAATTTGCGTCGAAAAAAACGACGCAAATTCGGCGCAACCAGAGTATAAATACGGCCCTAAATGTCCATAATCTCAGCAGGGCTGAGCTGCAGATACTCTGGAAGAAGAGGGGATACTTTCAGGAAAAAAGGACATAAAGCTGGACCTTCAGATAGCCCTTCATGAAGTGCTTCATTTGTGCTTGTTGTTTCTGGCGCGGTGCACCAGCACTTTTTTTTTAGGGCCAGCACTTATTTTTCTGCCTCAAGCATTTACTGCAATAAAAAAGACAACTATAGAAAAGACGGGGGAAGAGAAAAACGAAAAAGCATCACAATGGAAGAAAGCAGAAGGCTGCACGAGTGAGCTGAAGGGGCAGGGAGTGCCTGTAAATGGATTGAAGATGCCCGAGATGGCTTTAGGATTACGTTGCCACAGTATTCCATGTACGTACAATTAAATGCAGCAACCGAATGTTTAAGAGGAGGGCTTTCAGCACCGGCACATTTTTATTCACAAATTAAACACTGCCCTCATGCCTGAGAGGAAGCTCTAGGATGCAATCTCAGCATGAGGATCCTAATGTGGAGGAGTTTGATTAGGGGAAACTTGTTTTGGTAATGGCTGATGACCTGGCTGTGTGCCCTGAGTTCACATAGAAGATGTTTCTCTACCAACCGAGAGAGCCCAGTGGAGGGCAGACAGAAGCGTGGCTTCTAGGAACATGTCCCTAGAGGAGCTGGTGCACAGGAAACCAGAAAGGGATTTCATACTCCAAATGGCTAAGAGTAAAACAGAGGAAAAGAAGGCTAGGAGACCTTTGGCAGAGATATAAATGCTGCTGGAGCATAAGAAGAGTCTGTGAGAACTGAAGATAAAAACTAGACAAGCCACATAATCCAGCAGCAACGGTGGAAGCTTACCTGTAGTGTCTGAAGATGACAAGAAGGTCTGCATACCCAAAGACCTGGTGCCCAACTATGTGGTGGAGGAAGATATTGACAAATGGCTTGCTGCATGAGGTAGCCCTGATGGTACACAAGATCCAAGAGGAGCACGGGGTGGCTTGTGGAAGCATATGTCTAAAGTGGGGAAGGATACTAGCTAGCAGTAGATGGCAGACCAAGTATGCCCCCATGAAGGGTATCCTTGTTGCTAGGTTTGGGCTGAATTCTGAGAAATACTGTCAGACAGCCAAAAGCTTCCTAACCAGTCCTGGGTAGACTTCTTAGATTACTCTAGTAGGGCACTGAATGGCTGGGTGAGGGGCAGCAAAGTTAATGATTATGATGAGCTATACAACCTAATTCTGAAGGAGCATATGCTCAATATTTTTAATAGAGCTGCACCAGAGCCTGGTGGATAGTGAGCTTTCTGAGGAGGCAGACATCTGGGACAGAACCTGGATGACCAAGAAGGCATCTGGGGTAGACACTCAAAAGGAGGATCAGGGTTCCTACTGGAAGAAGGAGGGGAGATAAAAATAAAAAAGAGTTTTCACAAGGCTCCCAAAATAGATCACAGGGTAAGGGTCCCAATCCCAATCTGATCACCAAAGAAATGCTATGTGGACAAAAATACAGGTACATTTGTCACTTCGTGCTTTGAGCGCTACCATTATGGACATGACAAGGGGGATGCTAAGTGCTCCAAGAGGGCATAGCCCCCACTGTTGGGCACTCCCAGGGGTTGGCCAGAGTAGCACTTGGGGAGGAGATGGTCTCAGTCAGTGAAGGGAGGGGTAATGTGATGGAGAATAGGGGTGGGTGGTAAGCTCTACTCAACTAGCTGAGTTTGCAAAGTTTTGCCCACTCTGCACTCTGCTTGGAGTACGGAGTTCATCAAAAACTCTGTCAACCACCACAAGGCAGAGTTTACCACCCATCCCTACTCTTAAGATTCTCATCAAATAGTCTTTCCGTGTAAGATTCGGCCAGCAATATCATAGCATCTTTTTTCTGGTTCTTTGTTTACATCAACAGTCTCGTAGCCATCTCAGCTGAACTAATGTACAGCAGTGGCAAGGCATGGTTTTCTCAAAGTGTGCTCCGACAGCATTGTGGGGTGAGCGTTATGTAGCCTTCTACTTCTTGAAAGAAGGTTGAGACCATTGTGACCATTGTGCCTAAGTTATTCAACAAGACATGTGCTTCTTAATCTAATATGACAGGACTGACTGTGAATGAACCACCTAGTCATATTACTGCTGTTAGATCAGCCCTAGCACTTAATGGTGTCTTCCTATAACAAACTATCATCCTTAGATCTGTGTAATTGTGGGTGTATGATAGGGTTGCAAATAGACCTTGAAATTCAATGCAAATTGGTAACTCAAAATAAACTGAGGCGGAGCTAACACTTTAAAGCAATTTGGGGTGTGAAGCAGCCTTCAGAGCCAGCATGAGCAATGGGCATAAAATTGTGCATTTTTATTAAACATATTCAATGAACCAAATAGAATTAGAATAAAAATGTGTCAGACGATTTGGACGTGTGGTCTGGAAAGAAACAAACAGGAGACCTGCCTGATGTGACTGACTCATTTCCAGCCAAACCAGTCTCTTGTGACATCAGAGCACAGCTTAACCTCCCTGTGAATCAAGGGGTGTTTTAAAATGTGCATACCAGACTGCCCCATAACATATACAGACTGCTCGGCTATAGCAAGATCTTGAGAGGTGCGCTCCCCAGCCATTGCATTCAAACTCCTGCCGGGTCCAGGTATCCAGTTCTTGTAGTGTTAGCTAACCTGGATGTGTCAATTGGCTGTGAAGGATCATGTGTCTGACGCCGGTCCTTTGCGTTTGATAACAGGAGGATGTGTCAGCTGCAGTGTTTCTGCTATCCACTGTTTCTGCTGTACTGTTTCTGCTGTACATGTCTGAAATAGTGCAGAGTAACAAGGTGGACAGAAGCTTCTGTTTATCACACCACCTTGCTGCCTGTGCTACAAATGCTATGCGTGCTTCCCGCCTTTGTTGAAGTAAGCCTCAGCAAGACCTACTAGTGCAAGGGTCGGTCGGTCGAATAACTTTATTCGGCAATTGCCATAAAAGTGCAAACCAGAACACATATTACCGATCTATAAATAATATAAAACACAATTAAAAACTATACAACAATTTCTAAGAACACCATATAAGCATACGATCTAAAACCCCTTGACATATAGCAGATTAATATACTAAACATGATTAAAAAATAACAAAAGCACAAAAAATACAGATATTATCTGAAAATAGTAGACTTTCACTAACATATACGAATTTAAAATAGAGTAGACCTTTTCCTAATACTTAAAGAAGCTGTAACAAAATCTAGTACATGATGACAGGTTTGGATATCTGACAGTCTCTGAAAATATAATAGAGCTTCCTTGTAGTGGATAGGTCTAAGGTGACGTAAATGGGTGGGATAAAAGCCCTTCTGGGAGCAGCATATAGAGGGCAAAAAAGAAGAAAATGCGAGGTACTCTGATTTGACTTGGAATCATAGGGACGGGCTGTAGTGTTAGCTAACCTGGATGTGCCAATTGGCTGTGAAGGATCATGTGTCTGACGCCGGTCCTTTGCGTTTGATAACAGGAGGATGTGTCAGCTGCAGTGTTTCTGCTATCCACTGTACTGTTTCTGCTGTACATGTCTGAAATAGTGCAGAGTAACAAGGTGGACAGAAGCTTCTGTTTATCACACCACCTTGCTGCCTGTGCTTCAAATGCTATGCGTGCTTCCCGCCTTTGTCAAAGTAAGCCTCAGCAAGGCCTACTAGTGCAAGGGTCGGTCGGTCGAATAACTTTATTCGGCAATTGCCATAAAAGTGCAAACCAGAACACATATTACCGATCTATAAATAATATAAAACACAATTAAAAACTATACAACAAATTCTAAGAACACCATATAAGCATCCGATCTAAAACCCCTTGACATATAGCAGATTAATATACTAAACATGATTAAAAAATAACAAAAGCACAAACAATACAGATATTATCTGAAAATAGTAGACTTTCACTAACATATACGAATTTAAAATAGACTAGACCTTTTCCTAATACTTAAAGAAGCTGTAACAAAATCTAGTACATGATGACAGGTTTGGATATCTGAAAGTCTCTGAAAATATAATAGAGCTTCCTTGTAGTGGATAGGTCTAAGGTGACGTAAAATGGGTAGGATAAAAGCCCTTCTGGGAGCAGCATATAGAGGGCAAAAAAGAAGAAAATGCGAGGTACTCTGATTTGACTTGGAATCACAGGGGCAAAGTGGTAAATCCTTTTTCCAGAAACATGGTTCGGGAAAGGCTACCTTAAAATGAATTAGATTAAATCTAAAAAGTGTTAAAAGAGAAATTGTTCTAAAACTTGAAAACCAGGTCAAATAGGGTTCAAGGCATGGAGCAGTCGCAATCCGAGTGTAGGGATCAAAGGATTTCAGTTTCAGGGAACTATAAAATCTCAGCTCTGAAACGTGCTCAGAATAAGTTGACTTCAAAACAGTCCTAGAATTTGTAGTTAACAAATGGGGTTCGTCAAACATGTACCTGAGCCCTAGCTTCTCAAAGGAGTTTTACAGAAACGTAAGCCAGGGAATCCTATTTGAATTATCTAATTGTAGGCAATCAGAAATGCAGTCTTGAACAAGTTTTGCCACGGGGTTTAGCCAGCATCTAATCCAGAGCAGTAGAGGAGCAATGGAGACCCTGTCCTCCAAAAAACGCTGGCCCATTTCTTCATGGCAGATGATATTTGCTGTACATTTTGGAACCATCAGTAATCTACGCAGGAATTTATTTTTCAACGCTCTGGAGAGAGGGAATTTTGTTATAGCCCCAAACTCTTGCCCCGTATAGGACTGCTGCAGCGCACTTGGAGTTATAGAGTGTTTTCATCTGGGTAGGTGGTCTGTGGCCTAATTTACTAGTAAAGCGAAAAATCGCTTCGTTATTCCTTGTCAGCTGTTGGAGCTTGAAGTTAATATGTGTCTTCCAGGACAGAGAGGAACTCATATGCAAGCCTAAATAACAAAAATTATTCACCTTGTTTAAAATATGTCCTCCCATAATAAATTGTTTAGACTTTGTATTACGTGGGCCACATGTCATAACAAAAGTCTTGGGGTAATTTACTTTCAGATCAAGGTTCAACATAAAATTGTAAAATAGGTCCAAAAGTCCCTGTAAACCATTTGCGGTGTGAGCAATTAAAACTGCATCATCAGGATATAATAAAACTGGAAGTGGTCTCTGGCCCATCTTTGGTACATCCTTTGCATGTTTTACCAGCGAATCATAGAGCCCATTTATGTAGATCAAAAAAAGAAAGGGCGCTAAGATACATCCCTGTCTTACGCCCCTTGTTGACGGAATGGGAGAAGTTCTCTGCCCATGTAAACCAGCCTGAACAGAAACCGTTAAATCTGTATGTAGCCGTTTAATAAGCTCCAAAAGGGACGTATCACAGCCTAAAGCTCCCAGAATTTGCCATAGCTTCGACCTATTAACCATATCAAAGGCACTAGTTAGATCAATAAGGGGGTCATTCCGACCCTGGCGGTGCTTCCCAGCCCATTCTGACCGCGGCGGTAAAGCCGCGGTCAGAAAACCGGGTCTGGCGGTTTCCCGCCGGATTTCCCCCGGCTGGGCAAATCCACCATGGCGGCGCTGCAAGCAGCACCGCCATGGGGATTCTGACCCCCTTACCGCCAGCCTGTTTCTGGCGGTTTAAACCACCAGGAAGAAGCTGGCGGTAACGGGTGTCTAGGGGCCCCCTAACAGGTCCCCAGCCTGCTTTTCACTGTCTGTCTAGCAGACAGTGAAAAGCACGACGGGTGCAACTGCACCCGTCACACACCTGCAACACCGCCGGCTCCATTCGGAGCCGGCTTCAGTGTTGCAGGCCCCCTTCCCGCTGGGCCGGCGGGCGCTAACAATGTTAGCGCCCGCCGGCCCAGTGGGGAGGTTGGAATGGCTGCAGCGGTCTTTTGACCACGGAGCGGCCAAATGGCGGTTCCCGCCAGGCGGGCGGCGACCGCCGCCCGCCGGGGTCAGAATGACCCCCTAAATGCCATTTGAATGGACTCTTTTTTGACTATCACATATTTACTGAGTATCAGATGCAGATTTAAAACTTGCTCAACTGTGCCTACACCGGGTCTAAAACCAAATTGAATAGGGGATAAAATCTGGGCCTCAGTCACCCAATTTTCTAAACGGGATAAGATCACGCTTCCTAAGATCTTTGCCGTCGAATCAATAAGGGAAATTGGTCTGTAACAGGAAGGATCTTGCCTGTTTCCTTTTTTGAAGATGGGAACAATAATAGCCGATTTCCGTGAGATGGGTACGTTAGTATTTACTGCGCTATTCAACACATTTGTAACTAGCGGACCCGAAAGGTCAATTTCAGATTTGAAAAGATCAGCGGGAACCCCATCGGGGCCAGGAGCCTTTCCCTGCCTTGATTGATTGATGGCACTTAAGACCTCATGGAGATCAAAGGTAATATCTAAGGCCTTAATATTAGAGTCTAAAATAGAATGTGCAGTAAGATTATCTTCTATATACAGGTTCTCGTTATTTCCTGGACAAAAAACTTTCCTGAAAGGAGTTACCCAGACGTCCTCGGCAATAAGACAGTCATCGGCCTTAGTATTATTATCTGAGAAGTAAGAGTGATTTATCACTTTCCAAAATTTAGAAGAATCCTTCAGCTCAGAGGCAGTCAAAAGTTCATCCCAGGCCTTAGACCTAATTTCCGATTTCCTTTTTTCAAGGGTGGCCTTGTAATCGGCTCTAGCTAGTTTAACTAGTTGGCGGGAGAAGGGAACTGCTTTGAGAGCATCTTTAAGTTTTTTATGGGCAGATGAGCACACAAGGTCAAACCATCTGTGGGCCACTGGCCCCTTCAAGGGCCTGTCCACCACCAAGGCTCGCGAGATATCAGTACTTAAAGATTCAAATTCACGAACTATACATTCAGGATCTAGCTGCTGGGACAAACACATATGAATAGAGTCAGACCTACTTCTTACAATTTCGTGGTTAAAAATTTTAGGATCTATTTTGTCCCATTTTAAGCGTAAATCACAATTTGGATTATAAACAGTAGTAGCACTCAAACTTTTATTCTTAGGAACCTGGTTAATTTTTAAATCCAAGTTAATACTAAGGGGGTTTAAATTCAAGTTAATACTGGCACAGTGAGGGGTGATCTTAAATTCTTGAATTAAATAAAAATCAGAGGAGCCAATAAGTATAAAATCAATAATGCTCTCCTTCAAATTCCCTGTGAAGGTTGGTATTTTACAGGCGTCAGCAGCCAGTTTCTCTGTAACGTGTACCAGATCAAACTTACAAATAAAAAGATTTAGAGCATCTCCTTCAGTAGTATGATTGAAATGGATTAATGACTCTCTACCCTCAGCAGGGAAAGTACACAGATCCATGTGTTCCTTGCTACACAGAGGAGTATTGAAATCGCCCACCCATAGAGTAATTAGGTTACTATTCTGCAAGACATTTGATGAATCTATAAGATCCGTTATCTCCTCCAAGTGACCCATAAGGAGGCCCCGAGGGATATTATAATAATTTTTTTTAAATTAAGATATCTTTTTGTCCGCTAATAGAAACTAAAACAACCATGAAGTAAGGGGAAGACCAGATTAAGGACACGTTTAAAAGCGGGAGATGTAAGGAAAGAAGAACTAAAAGGCCACCACGTCCTCTCCCCATTTGGGAGGTTATTGCCGGCTGACACAGAGATGTAAAACCGTTCAGAAGGAACGTGTCTTTAGACCAGGTCTCCTGTAGACAAACTATGTCATAAGAAGAAATAAAGCTCCTCCAATCCAAATTGTCAGTTTTGGATCGCAGCCCTGCTATATTCCAGCTAAGCAGGGTTAGTGGTCTAGACCCAGGACATGAAGTTAAAACTCTAGTATTTATAAGAGTTGGCAAGTCCAATACAGGCTTTTCTGTGTCCCAAGTACATTCATTGTGAACATTCCCGGCTTTTGATCTCTCCATGTTAGAGGAACAGGGGTAGACCAAAGCCGTCAGTCAATCGTTTTCGTCAAGATAGTTAAGAGCCGAAAACCGGTTGCTAGTGGGTACGTTTACCTGTAATTGGGACCTTTCTGGGTCAGGTCTATGGATACTTAAGTTAGTAACAATGCATTTTGGTAGGAGCGCGGGGTCATAAAATTGACACAGGGGATGTATTTGAATCCTATTACATGACCTATTACATTGTTCCGAGTTGGTCAAAAGATAGTCCACTGAACGAGGATTTGCAAAATTTAAAACAACATAATCTCCCTCCTCCATTTTCTTTGAATATCCAACCCTCCTCACTCTACGGGCCATAAGAATCTTGTCATTATGATAGAAATTAGATTTAATGTTGGATTTCAACCAGTGACCAGCTTTCCTAATTAGGGATTGGGTATCTTCTTGTTTAGAACTCTCCAAAGGGGGAACATTTGAGAGAACCATAACATACAGATTGCAATCAGGAGGTAGATGTAAAGAATGTGCGTGGCTTGTAAATTTTTTGGTCCCATGTCTTGCAACCTAGAGGAGTGAACTTCCCTTGACAACCCTTGTGCGGGGTCGTCAGCTAAAATTTCTTGGCCAGGAACGGCCTGTAGGTCAAGCGAAGGATTACTTACTCCTTGAGATACCAAGGTAGAAGGAGGGATGGTTTGATAAGCCGGTTCTTGACTATGAGATATTCCCGTACTTAATAATCCTGGCTAGAAAAAATTAAATAGAGTACTGGTCACATCATTACAAAAGCAATCAAGCTTCCTAGTAATCAGAGTGATAAGTTTCGCCTCTAAAGTTGCACAAAAAGATTTGAGTGTCAAGTCTATAATACTAGAAAAGTCTTCAGGGGCATCCTTGCTCAGAAGACGTTCAGGGGAGGAAACCAAGGAGACTGGGACTTTGACACTTAAAGCCGGGTGGGTGGATAATCTCTTTTAGGGCCCAAGGCCTTTTTTATATTTTTGGGCTTTTTCCCGGCTCTCCTCTACTTCAAAGGAGGAGAATTGGCCTGAAAACAAGAGCTTTCCAGAGGTGGGATAACTAATGGGGTAGAAGAATTGATTCAATCAGTGGGAGGGAGTATATCGTCGCCCGTCTGTCTAGTACTCGAAGGCAGGATCGGTAGTAAAGGACCAGTTCTTGGAATAGTGGTTATGTGAACAACAGGTTCCAAAGGAGGGTGCTGTACAGTGTTTTGGACAGCCCCAATCCTTTCTTCTACTTGTTCTAGTTCAGATTCAATAGCCCCCATCACAGAGGATAAATAACTAGTAATGGAAGACTGAGAGAGCTGGGCCCGCCTTCCCCCTTTTGCACATTGATCTTTCTCTTCCCCATTATAGATAATGGTCTCACACAGTACCTTTCACAGCTTCGAGAAGAAATTACCGCAGGCGGGAGGAAGAGACGTTAGAGGGGTGGCCCAGCCCAGCCTCTTCCGGTCGATGACGGGCGAAGGACGCGCCCGCCCCTCGCCCGGGCTTTGCCCGGGCGCCGCCCGCGCACGTCCCGCGTGGCAGGAGCGCTAACAGGAATTTAAAGGGCTCCTGCCCTCTTCAGTGCTTGCCGCCTCCTCCTTCCGTCCCCAGCACTGGAAATGCGCGTCCCGCGAGGCGGGAGCGCTAACAGGAATTTAAAGGGCTCCTGCCCTCTTCAGTGCTTGCCTCCTCCTCCTTCCGTCCCCAGGCGCTGGAAATGCACGTCCCGCGAGGCAGGAGCGCTAACAGGAATTTAAAGGGCTCCTGCCCTCTTCAGTGCTTCCCGCCTCCTCCTTGGGTCCCCAGGCGCTGGAAATGCGCGTCCCTAGTGCAAGGGGTTCGCCCTTCTCTGCACAAAGTCCTCAGACCGTATAGGAAGAAGTTGGCACAGAAACTGAAATAAGAGACAAAGTTTATTAAACCTCACTAGGTGGTACTACAGTTCAAACAGCACCCTTCGGCAATGTTTGAAGTAGCACACTGAACTAAGAGAGCATGGTCCTTTTATACCCACGCAGAGGCTAAAAAAGAAGGTGATACAATTATAGAAGCAAGACTTATATACATATAAGGTCATATGGAAATGCACAGTCAACAGGTAGGAGGGGCTAACAGTTTTAAAGGACTAGTAGACACATTACTGTCTGTTACTAATTACTAACAGCTGCAGATCTTACTGGGCATGTGCGAAAGTGGGAGATGCTAAATATAACTTGTCACTAGACAGATTTTCAAGAGTAGTTAACAGAGCACATGGCGAGCACATGGCAGCATGTTGCAGAGATAATGGCTGCCATGAATACAAATGGATTCCGCGAAATGTTCACAACAGTTGCTAAATACAAGATTTCTTCTGCTAATGCTTAATCTAATCACTACTAAATTACAACAGACGACCCTTTCAGCATTAGCTGAAGACATTTGTCTTTCTGTGATAATCTAAATATTCATCTTGTATATTTATGCTCATTATTTCAGCTATTTCCTTATCTAACATGTGTTGTGCTTTCATTTCTGTGATATTTCTTTAGGTAGGCATACAAGCAGTAATACACATGGAACAGAACATTGGACCACACTGAATACAGATACAGCATGTGAAAAATATTGCAATCATTACATACAGGCTAGTCAGTAGTTTCCAGCCCCAGGTGGAAACAAGAGGCCAAAACCATCCAGAAAAAGTCCAAGTACCAGTGTCTGTGTGAATTTCTGCAGCAATTTTATGCAATTTAGATATTACATCATATACTGAAGGTGAGTGATCTGGAATGAAAACGCAGCAACTACTACCGATGATGCGACATGCACCACCTCGATCAGCTAATATCACATCTAGTACCATACGATTTTGGAGTGCTACAGTCCTCGCAATTTGGAGCTCCTCGGTAATATTCCCAAGTGCCAGACCTGCCTGATTGGTAACAGCTT
This sequence comes from Pleurodeles waltl, assembly GCF_031143425.1. Classification (NCBI taxonomy): domain Eukaryota; kingdom Metazoa; phylum Chordata; class Amphibia; order Caudata; family Salamandridae; genus Pleurodeles; species Pleurodeles waltl. The sequence continues at coordinate 78,999,533 of NC_090448.1, forward strand.
CCACAACCCTAGTCAATCGTCTCACTTTCCTAATGTTTAACGCAGGACCCACAAAGGAGAACAACCCTAAATTAAAATCAACATATTGTTGCAGGCTAGTGCCGGTTGGTCTACCTCATTTGTACTTATTGTCCTTTTATATCTATTTTTAATGATGTCTTTGAACAATTTAAAATCTTGGTGATATGATGCAGGTGCCAAAAACACAGGAGGTAATAGAAAAGATACATAACACACACCTGACCACCCAACAGGTAGTTGGTAATATCCATAGTTACCACAAACAAAATATGTATTACGTGAAGCTGTAAAACTACTATTATTTACCCCCTCAATAGTTAAAATTAAGGTACAATCGCTTATCCCCACTGGAATTCGCCCAATGCAACGAAGCCATGGCGCCACCAACGTTTGGTCTGGCTCTAATTTTCGGGTCCACCAGTTCCTCTCGGTCTCATATTTCGGGGGATTTCCGATAACTTTGGCCTTATTAGCCGGCATTTTGCTGTTGCTGTTGTTTTTCCACAATGGCTGTCCCGCCGCACCAAGGACGAATGTGGGCACTCCCATCAGCGCAGCTGTGTCGTTAACGCATGATGCAGCACTTTGGAGCAACACTCCTGGAACATTTGGATTGTGTGCAACCCGTGTTTTGGTGCCGTTGGTGCGATTTGGAACACGCACTGGCAGTCTGTCTCTCACAGCAATGCCCCCCAGTGGTTGATGCTGATCTGTTGATGTTCCCGATGAGGGCTCATTACCAGACATGCGCGCTGCGGCTGTGCTTGCTTCGTGAGGCTGATTACGAGATACCCTTCCTGGAGGAAGTTGATATTAACTCGTTCTCAGACTCTGTACGGGATGCCGCCCTGGTTGACACTGGGGCTTTGGAACACACCTGCTCCTTGATAGTCTTTGGCGTGGATTTTCCGGTTTTGTCATCTGCTGAAGTGGAGAATCTCCTGCTTCCCATGAATTGAATGTAGTCTAAATTGACACTGTTATATGGATTCGGCATTCAGCCACATGCTTATTTCTAAATTGAGGATTCATGTGCTTTGATGTCCTCTTGACTTGTTGAAATTCTATGGGGTTTTTTGTATTTTTTTTTAGCTTAGGGCATTTTTAGCTTCGGCTTAAACGACTTTCTACCTACAAGGGGAGGGTGTAGTGTAGCCATTTGTAATGTAGCTTTTTGCGTGTTTGCTTAAAGTATTAGGCCTCTGTGCACTTTGCCCTAGATGCATTTTATTTAGCCTCGCACAGTTATTTTACAATAACCAGTTTCACGGTCTTGTTTTATTTTCTTCTATCACACTGTTTAGCCTACTTCAGCACTGTAGTTCTCAAACAATCACTCTGTGCTTCAGTCAAGGATACAGGTGGTACATTGCCGATAGACGTGGTAGAAGTTTAGTCTTTATGGTTCGTAGACAGTACACATTCTTACGCAGGAACATCGGGGTGTTAGTTCACATCAATAGTATAAAAACACTTTCTAGTCCCAGTACAAGTAAGAGGGAGATTCCGACCAGGAACCCACAACTAGATGCTGACTGCCCTGTTGCAGACGCTGATCCAGATCACAGGCTTTTGCTCAGGTATGAGGGTTGATGTCCTCCCGGCAGAACCTGAAAGGCAGGCTTAGAGCTTAACCTGCTGTGCTCATAATATAACTTAGAGAGAGAACGTAATCTAGATGCACTATGATAGCATTATTCTTATGTTTCACTCTCCTTGTTACTATTTCAATCCTACTGTGTTGTATGGTTCTGGCTATTGTGGCTCATGCCGTATTATCTAAAATGCAGTTGTTTTATCAAACCAATCTTTAAAACTCAAACTGCCTTTGTCATTTATATATGAGATCACACTTTGTACAAGAGAACTGGTTGTGACCTGAGTGACCACAACTTCCCTGGGAAGCACTAAGATGTCATGCGCTCGGCTGCTCAATTGTCTCTTCCCTCTGGGAGAGATAAGGCACTGCTAGTTAGCCGGAGCACAACCCGGATTCAGGGTGACAAGGGTCCTTCGCCGTGGGTCAGACTTAGTCCCCCACACTGTGAACGATCTTGCCGCTCAATAATCCAGTAGTCTCATTAGGATAATGAGAGCCTACGCAACACTACGTATACATAAATCTGCTTTAGTTTTTGTAACAGAAATCACAAATTGTTCTTTCTTGTCAGAGTCTCTTATATTTGTGAAGACATATGGTATTGAAACATTGTCCGGTAGATACTCTTCCCATTCCCATTTAGTACCTTTGGCTTGGGGATACCCATCTTTGTCTTGGTAGCATACTTTATTAAGGCAAAAAAGAAGTCCGCCCTCTGTACATTTTCCAGATGCAAACAAAAGCGTATACCAAGCTTGACAAGAACTATTGTGTGAAAAAGGAAGAGGAATGAAAGGTGTTCCTCCTTTCTTTTGATGCACAGGTATCATTCCACATACCCAACAGTTAGTAGTATTTGTAGTATTATGAGTATGATGCAACATCTGAATGAAAGTATTATTGAAGTACGATTGACGGTGCTTCTGCTCATGATAGGGAAGCGTAAAGTAATAGTGATCCTCTGGTACTGGAGTAGTGGCAACAAAAAACTCACGAGCAGGAGCCATCTTTTCAACAAACCAGGTGATTATTGCTATAACCACCAAAACAACAACAAACTCCATAGTACTAATGATCACTTTGTTATTGATTTTAGCAACAGTGATAATCGACCCTTCCAGAAATTAATTAAAAACAATTGTTGGAGCTCTTATCCCTGGGCAGCCGCTGATTTCTTCACCACGGGCCAAGACGGGTGTCACTACTCCAATGCATGGCTGATCCCCCCCCTTACTACATTGGCTCTCCGTTTCACTAACCCAGGGCGGTAGCGCAACCAGTTTTTTCCAGCACTACAGATACTTTCCTCGGTCTCAAATTATATCGCGACACTCCAGAAATCGTATGGTCCAGGAGGAACTCCGCAGATTCGTCAGGTGATATAGCACGGCCTTTCTCCGTAGTCAAAATCTCTCCATGATCGGTCAGCACAGCAGGTTCCACCAAGGTAGGTAGCACTCTCTTGCAGTGAGTACTATGGACCCAATTCTTTCAGTTCGTCACTCGAACTGCTGTCCTTGTCGCAAGGAGCACCTGCTCTGGGCCTCGCCACCTTGGTTCCAAGCTGCTTGATCTTTCAAAGGACTTAATCATCACCTGGTCACCAGGTCGGAGTTCATGGCCTTCACCTGTAGATCTGTCAGGAAGTGCTTCTCGAACCTGTTGATGAATAGAAACCAAATTGTCAGTTAACTGTGCCAAATAATCATTCATCAGGACACAAGGTACATCATATACAGAATTTGGCTTAGGAACTCCCCAAATATTCATTGGCCTTCCAAATACTATTTCATAGGGGGTAATACCTGTTCGAGAGTGTGGCACTAACCTAATAGACAATAATGCTAACGGTAATGCATCCGGCCAAGTTAAAGATGTGGAAGCCTGTATCTTCGCTAACTTCAGCTTCAAAGTAGCATTATACCTTTCCACCAACCCTGCTGATTGTGGGTGGAAAACCGCATGGAACTTCTGTTTGATCCCTAATCCTTTCAGGACATACTTAATAACTTCCCCAACAAAATGTGGTCCGTTATCATTCCATAAAAGTCTGCAAACACCAAACCTAGGGAGAGATTCTTTCAAAAGCACCTTCGCTGTGGTAATGGCAGTATTATCCTTTGTGGGGTACGCCTCTATCCATTTACTGAAGGCACATACCACCACCAAGAGATACTTTAAATTGTTGCAGCATTCAAGCTGAATATAATCCATTTGTAGAACTTCGAAAGGTTCAGTTGGTGTAGCAAACCCTCCCGCAGGAGTTAGTGTCCCTTTTCCAGGATTGTATTGTAAAAAGATCAAACAAGACTGTACTACTCTCTTAGCTGTACTAGAAATTTCTGGATGATCCCAAACTTGCATAAGCAACTTCATTATTGTTGAAGCTCCAACATGTGCCAGTCCATGTGCCATCTGAACCACAGGTTGTACAAAAGCTACAGGCAATTTCCATTTATCCATCTGCTTATTCCGCCAACAGCCCTCATCATCCAATTCTCCTTCTTCGGACCATTGCTTATGCTCTTTCACAGAAGCAGATTTCTGTATATCTAATACGTCTTGTCTAGCATTATGCCAACGTTCAGCTTGTGACTTCACTACATACATAGAAGTAGTACTTCGCTGCATCGCAGTCTCACGTGCTACGCGGTCCGCAAGGGCATTACCTTGCCCTATCTTATCGGTCACTTTCTTGTGTGCACTACATTTCACAATAGCTATTTTCTTTGGATATGTCAATGCAGTCAAGAGGTTATGCACTAATTCTCCGTGCATTATCTGCATCCCGTGGGATGGGATATGAGAAAGCCTCTCTCCTTCCAAAGCAAACCAAAATCATGAGCCACTCCAAAATCATAGCGGCTGTCTGTATAAATGTTCACTCATAAGTCAGTACTAAGCTCACATGCTCGTGTCAAAGCTATTAGTTCAGCTGCTTGAGCTGACTTCTGTGGTATACGAGCTGTCTCCACTACCGTGTGTATCGTGGTGATTGCATATGCAGCTGAGGTCGTACCGTCTGGCAACTTCAAACAAGACCCATCAACCCACAAGTCCCCTTCTACATCTGGAAGGGGTGTATCTTGCAAATCAATACGACCCTTTGTCTGTTCTTCAGTGAGGAATATACAATCATGTGTTTCTTGTGACAGAGGCTGAGTCACCGGATATGGCAACAAAGTGGCTGCATTTAGTGTTGCACATCTCTTCAGTGTAATTTGAGGTGCCAGCAATGTCAATTCATATCCTGTCAGGCGAGCACTAGTTAAATGTTGCATCTTTGTTTGATTTAAAAGAGCATCAACTGCATGGGGTACTAATACCAACAGCTTATGTGACAAAACTATCCCTTCACTCTGACGTATTGACACAGCTGTTGCCGCAACTGAACGAAAACACCCAGGCAACGCTCGAGCGACAGGATCAAGTACTGCTGAAAAATATGCACAGGGCCGCTGCTTATTGCCATGTGTCTGTACTAAAACTGACAATACACATCCATCTTTCTCATGTACGTAAAGTGCAAAAGGCTTTGTGTAATCTGGAGTACCTAACACTGGTGCTGAACAAAGGGCTTGTCGTAGCTGCCGGAAAGCAGTCTCACATTCATCTGTCCATGGGAGGGGCATTGGAGTATCTTTAGTCAAAAGTGCTAGCAAAGGTTTGACAATGTGTGAAAACCCTAATATCCATTGCTTACAACAAGAAGTAAGACCAAGGAATGCACTAACATCTTTCTGAGTAGAGGGTACTGGTGTGTCTAAAATTGCTTGAATACGATCTGAGGGCACGACCCTCCTTAGACAAAAGGTGACCTAAATAGGTTACCTTTGGTCTACAATATTGCAATTTCTTTCGTGACACTTTATGATGGTATGAAACAAGAAAAGAAATGAAGGACAAAGTGCACTTTTCACATTGCTCAGGGGTATCAGCTGCCAACAAAATATCATCAACATATTGTATGAGAGCCACACCTTCAGGCAAAACAAAATAATCAAGTTGTCGTTTTAACGCTTGACTATAAATACTAGGCCTCTCAGTATAGCCTTGAGGAACTCTGCAAAATCTATATGATCGTTTATTCAAAGTAAAACCAAACAAATATCGGCTGTCAGGATGAATAGGGACTGAAAAGAAAGCATTCTTCAAGTCTATTACAGAGAACGTAGTTGCTGTTGGGGGGACCAAAGTAAGAAGTGTTGTGATGTCAGATACCACAGGATATTGTGGTACCACAATCTTATTCACTTCTCGTAAATCAGTAATGAATCGGTAAATCCTAGTATCAGTATCCTTTTTCAGAATAGGAAGAATCGGACTGTTACAAACATTGTACGGAACTTCCTCAACAACTCCCACTGCAATAAGATCATGCACAATTCGTATGAGTGCTTCTTCGCCCTCCTGTGAAATTTTGTATTGAGGCAAACGTGCCAATACAGCTCCCTCCTTGACACTAATATGTACCAGTGGAATAATCATTTGTCCTACATCAGTATCTGAAGTAGCCCACAAAGTACTGGGGAGTGAAGCTAATGCAATATCCTCTTTAACAAGACAAACTCTTTCCATCACAGGATGATTATCATTCAAAATAACACGCACCCCTTCAGGAGAGTATCGTATTGTAGCCCTGAAATACTTGAGCATATCAAGACCCACAATATTGTCTGATGTATTTGGAGAAGGCAAAAATGGACATGGAGCAGTACATTTATCAACATGGAATGCAAGTGGTTGGGACAATGGACTAGGGGAAGGTGTTCCATCGAAACCTATCAATGTAATGGTTAAGCCAGACAGGGGAGCCCTTGGAATCAATTGTTTAGACAAGGCACTACGAGTAGCTCCTGTATCAACCAGAAACTGATCAGTAGAACCCAAAACATGCGCTGTAACATAGGGACCCCTCTGATCTACTGGAACTCCAACTGATTCCTTACCCCATCATAGGCAATCCTATGCATAAGCAGAATCTTGGAAATCAGGCTGCACATAGTTAGACATCTGGTATTGGTTCCGTCTATCAAAAGTGTTAAACCCATCCTGCCTTCGTACATTAGCATCATACCTAGCATGATCATTCGTGCTTCTTCTAGGTCCTGAATATCCTGAGCGATTTCTCATTTGTCCCCAACCACGTGAACACTGCTGAACACGTAGTGCTGGACAATCGGCAGCCCAATGCCCAAATTTCTCACAATACGCACACTGATCAACAGACAAATTTGAACGAGTGTAAGAAGAACCATAAGATCCACATCCACCTCTATCACTACCTCTAAAAGGCGGACCATAAGCTTGAGCCAACATAACCTTTGTCTTTAATTCTTTAATCTTTTTATACTCGCTACCTTTTGCTTCTAATTCCTGATGTTCATAACACCGAGCCTTAGTCAAAAGAGAAACCGGAGCAGAGGTAGTCCATGAACTTTCACTAGCTTTTAGACGACTAGCTATTCCTGTTAATAGATTTGCGACATATTTATCGACAAACAAATGTCTGCCCGTCTCATCTGACAATAACTGCCCGCTAAAATCACTAAATGTTTCTTCAAACCGTGTAAAGAAATCAGAGACCGATTCATCTGCCTTTTGCTTACAAGATGCTAAAACAGTCCAATCTATCTTTTTAGGGGGAATAATCGTTTTTAACTTAACTAATATGGTTGCGGGAAGATCTAGAATCAACTGATACGGCTTTTTCGCAGGTTTCCTATCCCTGTCCATCTGTTCTAAATCTTTCCATGACGCCCCAAAAACTACACGATCATCAACTTTACGAACAGTTCTCCACATATCTGGCGGCAATATCAATCCGAAAAATAAATCAATGTCAGCCAAAGTCATAGTACAAGAACTAATTGCTCCCTCAACTTCCTCATAAAAGGCGGCTGGATTTTTCCTTGGGTCAGGTAATGCTGTTTTAACCTGTTTTGTGCCCAGGAGGTAATGGTTACGTCCTGAGGCACAGTGCTGCTGTGCCCAGGACGTAACCATTACGCCCTGGTCACAGAGCCCAGAGGGAGCGCTAGGTTCCCCCCCACCCCCCAAGTCAGGGATGGAAGGGGAAGCCCTTCCCCTTCCACCCCGACCCCCCAAACCCCCCCTGTGACGTAAGCGCACGAGCGCGTGCTGATTAGTCACAGGGTCTCCCCCATCGCGCTGGAAGCTCTGCTTCCAGCGCAATTGAAAGAGAAATGCAAAGCATTTCTCTTTCAATCCAATGGGGGAGGCCCGGAGGGGCTTCAAAGGGAAGGAAATGTATTTCCTTCCCTTTGAAGTCTCTCCCAGGGTTTCAAAAGCCGGATTGCTTGCAATCCGGCTTTTGAAACCCCACTAGACAACAAGGATTATTTTTTTTTTTTTACTGAAACTGACAAAAGGGAGCGACCCCTTGGGCAAGGGTCGCTCCCAGGGGGGGCATTTTTCTGGGAAGGCCTTTTCTGCCCCCCCTGGGGGCAGATCGGCCTATTATTAGGCCGATCTGCCCCCAGGGGGGGCAGGAACCTCTAGGCACCAGGGATCATTTTTTTTTCTTTTCTTTTTGATATGTTTTCTTTTTTTTTTAGGTGGGGAGCGACCCCTTAGGCAAGGGTCGCTCCCCTAGGGGGGAAATGATATTTAGGCCATTTCTGCCCCCCTTGGGGGCAGATTGGCCTATTTTGATGAGGCCAATCTGCCCCCAAGGGGGGCAGAAACCATTAGACACATGGGAGTATTTTTTTTTTTTGCGTGAATTTCACGCAAGGGGAGCAACCCCTTAGGGTCGCTCCCTGGGGGGGGGAAATATTTTAGGCCATTTCTGCCCCCCTGGGGGGTAGATCAGCCTATTTTGATTAGGCAGAAACCACTAGGCACCAGGGATTTTTTGTTTTACAGATGGGGAGCGACCCCTTGGACAAGGGTCGCTCCGCTGGAGGGGCAAATTGTATTTAGGCCATTTCTGCCCGTTGGGGGCAGATCGGCCGATTTTAGGTCAATCTGCCCCCAAGGGGGGCAGAAACCACTAGGCACCAGGGATCTTTTTTTTGCGCCGTCACGCAAGGGGAGCGACCTTGTAGGCAAGGGTCACTCCGGGGGAGGGGGGTGGATGCAAATTTATTTTAGGCCATTTCTGCCCCCCTTGGGGGCAGATTGGCCGATTGTAGGTCAATCTACCCCCAAGGGGGACAGAAACCACTAGGCACCAGGGATCTTTTTTTTTGCGCTGTCACGCAAGGGGAGCGACCTTGTAGGCAAGGGTCGCTCCCGGGGGCAGGGGAGTTGGGGGGTTGGGGGTGGGGGACAAATTTATTTTAGGCCATTTCTGCCCCCCCTGGGGCCGGCTGAGCTAGAGGCCAAAATCCACAGGTAGGCACTGTTTTCTATGAAAAAATGTGATGTGTCCACGTTGTGTTTTGGGCCATTTCCGGTCGCGGGCGCTAGGCCTACCCACACAAGTGAGGTATCATTTTTATCATGAGACTTGGGGGAGCGCTAGGTGGAAGGAAATTTGTGGTTCCTCTCAGATTCCAGAACTTTCTGTCACCGAAATATGAGGAAAACGTGTTTTTTTTGCCAAATTTTGAGGTTTGCAAAGGATTCTGGGTAACAGAACCTGGTCAGAGCCCCACAATTCACCCCATCGTGGATTCCCCTGGATTTCTAGTTTTCAAAAATGTGCTGGTTTGCTAGGTTTCCCCCGGTGCCGGCTGAGCTAGAGGCCAAAATCCACAGGTAGGCACTGTTTTCTATGAAAAAATGTGATGTGTCCACGTTGTGTTTTGGGCCATTTCCTGTCGCGGGCGCTAGGCCTACCCACACAATTGAGGTATCATTTTTATCGGGAGATTTGGGGGAACGCTAGGTGGAAGGAAATTTGTGGCTCCTCTCAGATTCCAGAACTTTCTGTCACCTAAATATGAGGAAAATGTGTTTTTTTAGCCAAAATTTGAGGTTTGCAAAGGATTCTGGGTAACAGAACCTGGTCAGAGCCCCACAAGTCACCCCATCTTGGATTCCCCTAGGTCTCTAGTTTTAAACAATGCACAGGTTTGGTAGGTTTCCCTAAGTGCCGGCTGAGCTTGAGGCCAAAATCTACAGGTAGGCGCTTTGCAAAAAACAGCTCTGTTTTCTTTCAAAAAATGGGATGTGTCCACGTTGTGTTTTGGGGCGTCGTCTGTCGCGGCCGCTAGGCCTACCCACACAAGTGAGGTATCATTTGTATCGGGAGACTTGGGGGAACGCTGGGTGGAAGGAAATTTGTGGCTCCTCTCAGATTCCAGAACTTTCTGTCACCGAAATGTGAGGAAAATGTGTTTTTTTAGCCAAATTTTGAGGTTTGCAAAGGATTCTGGGTAACAGAACCTGGTCAGAGCCCCACAAGTCACCCCATCTTGGATTCCCCTAGGTCTCTAGTTTTCAAAAATGCACAGGTTTGGTAGGTTTCCCTAGGTGCCGGCTGAGCTAGAGGCCAAAATCTACAGGTAGGCACTTTGCAAAAAACAGCTCTGTTTTCTGTGATGTGTCCACGTTGTGTTTTGGGGCATATCCTGTCGCGGGCGCTAGGTCTACCCACACAAGTGAGGTATCATTTGTATTGGGAGACTTGGGGGAACATAGAATAGCAAAACAAGTGTTATTGCCCCTTGTCTTTCTCTACATTTTTCCCTTCAAAATGCAAGACAGTGTGTAAAAAAGACGTCTATTTGAGAAATGCCCTGTAATTCACATGCTAGTATGGGCACCTCGGAATTCAGAGATGTGCAAATAACCACTGCTTCTCAACACCTTATCTTGTGCCCATTTTGGAAATACAAAGGTTTTCTTGATAGCTATTTTTTACTCTTTATATTTCAGCAAATGAATTGCTGTATACCCGGTATAGAATGAAAACCCACTGCAGGGTGCAGGTCATTTATTGGCTCTGGGTACCTAGAGTTCTTGATGAACCTACAAGCCCTATATATCCCCGCAACCAGAAGAGTCCAGCAGACGTAACAGTATATTGCTTTTGAAAATCTGACATTGCAGGAAAAAGTTACAGAGTAAAACGTAGAGAAAAATTGATGTTTATTTCACCTCAATTTCAATATTTTTCTTTTTCAGTTGTTATTTTCTATAGGAAACCCTTGTAGGATCTACACAAATTACCCCTTGCTGAATTCAGAATTTTATCTACTTTTCAGAAATGTTGTGGCGTCTGGGATCCAGCATTGGTATCATGCCCATTTCTGTCACTGACTGGAAGGAGGCTGAAAGCACAAAACATCGTAAAAATGGGGTATGTCCCAGTAAAATGCCAAAATTGTGTTGAAAAATTGGGTTTTCTGATTCAAGTCTGTCTGTTCCTGAAAGCTGGGAAGCTGGTGATTTTAGCACCGCAAACCCTTTGTTGATGCTCTTTTCAGGGAAAAAAACACAAGCCTTCTTCTCCAGCCCCTTTTTCCCATTTTTTTGAAAAAAACTAAATTTTCACTGTATTTTGGCTAATTTGATGGCCTCCTTCTGGGGAACCTACAAAGTCTGGGTACCTCTAGAATCCCTAGGATGTTGGAAAAAAAGGACGCAAATTTAGCTTTGCTAGCGTATGTGGACAAAAAGTTATGAGGGCCTAAGCGCGAACTGCCCCAAATAGCCAAAAAAGGCTCAGCACAGGAGGGGGAAAAGGCCTGGCAGCGAAGGGGTTAAGTGCCATTACATCTGCTCTATTCCAAGGAGTATACGGCCAATTATAAATAAAATAACCCTTAGCATCAACAGAAGTTTTATCATCACTTGTACCCGATCCTTTAGGAGGAACATACAAAGGCGCGGCCTCCCGCATTGGTTTCGCGTGAACTATCATAGTCTTATCTGTTCCGAAGATGGAAGCTTGCACCCCGCCGGTCTGAGATGTCCGTGCAACTACGTCCACGGCCCTTTTCTCCTCTCGCAAACAGACTGCCGCAACACATAGGCGGTGATTCTAACCGCGGCGGGCGGCGGTCGCCGCCCGCCATGCGGTTACCGCCAAATGACCGCACCGCGGTCACAAGACCGCGGCGGCCATTCTGGCTTTCCCGCTGTGCTGGCGGGCGACCGCCAAAAGGCCGCCCGCCAGCACAGCGGGAAAGACTCAGCAACGATGAAGCCGGCTCCGAATGGAGCCGGCGGAGTTGCTGGAGTGCGACGGGTGCAGTAGCACCCGTCGCGAATTTCAGTGTCTGCTACGCAGACACTGAAATTTTTTTTAGGGCCCTCTTACGGGGGCCCCTGCAGTGCCCATACCATTGGCATGGGCACTGCAGGGGCCCCCAGGGGCCCCACGGCACCCCCTACCGCCATCCTGTTCCTGGCGGGAGACCCGCCAGGAACAGGATGGCGGTAGGGGGTGTCAGAATCCCCATGGCGGTGGAGCGCGCTCCGCCGTCATGGAGGATTCTCAAGGGCAGCGGGAAGTCGGCGGTACACCGCTGACTTTCCGTTTCTGGCCGCGGCTGAACCGCCGCGGTCAGAATGCCCAGCGGTGCACCGCCAGCCTGTTGGTGGTGCTACCGCGGTCATTCGCCCTGGCGGTTTTTACCGGCAGGGTTAGAATGACCCCCATAATTTCACCAAACGCCTGATTGCATCAGCCACATGGGAGAAAACAAAAAGACCATCATGCATTTGCTTACGATCAGATGCTACATCATCGGGCTCTAACTCATCAGAATATTTCCAAAATAGTTCAATAACTTCTGTGCCAAATGCCTCAGTAAAATATAGCTGCTCCTTTTCCGTCCACCCTTTCATGTTGTCTAAAAGTTCAGAAGCAGAGACAACGCTGCGAATTGTTTCATGAGCAGTAGATCTAAGTTCAGACGCACGGCCAGCAGGCAACATAGAGCGACTGTCTCGTATCTTCTGTTGCTCCAAACCGGAGACCTCAGCTAACTCATGAGGGGCAGAAGGAACAACATACGGAGGTGGAGGGTGATCTAGAAACAAAAAATCATTGTGCGGTTTCTCACGCAAGGCTTGCTCACGCTTCATTCGTCCACGCACTTCCTTCTCCCACATTCGTACACAGTCAAACATATCTTGCCTAGACCTTTGCTTACACATACATTGTTCCACATACTCAATCTTTCACAAATCAAATGGCCCATGCATAGGCCAACGTAACTCAGGATCCGTACGAGTGTATTTATTCCATAATGTGCTGTACATTATAGAAGAAAGAAACATGTTTAACATACATATCTCTATTGGGCGTCCCATCTGGGGGTGCCGGTTGCGATTCTTCTAGTCTCAAATTAGTACCATTACAAAAGCAACACATCCTACGAAGTGCGCTAAAAACAGGCATGCCAAAAATAGTGCAGAATATGCAGTACTATAATCAAAGTAGCACTTAAGGTACCTCTAGTACGATGTGCCGTTCAAATCAAAATTAAATTGGAGAAAATTCTCCTCATTCCCTGCCTATATAAATTGCAATTTATGTATCAATTCAAAGGACACAAATTGACTAGTCACCCAAAACACGAGAGCCACAGTAAGTGGTGGTAAACTTCATTTACCAAACAAAGCATCAAAACCCACAGCAAGTGCCGTAAAACGGCCCTTACCAATCACAGGGCGTCCAGGTTCCAACTGCCAAGTTCTAAAATCGACCAAATGGTCACTGCATGACGAATGAACAAAAAGGATCTCAGTCGAGGACCGGCGCCACCTGGATGGTCAAATCAGAAAGAAGGGAAAAACGCCGTGGTTGCCAAGACTCGGTCTCCTCAGGCATTGATCGTCCGCAGCGAGATCCCAATCCTCCGTCGCAACCAATCCGTCGGGCGTCCGAGTCGCCGATGAGTCCCTGTTCGGGCACCAATTTGTTGAAGTAAGCCTCAGCAAGGCCTACTAGTGCAAGGGATTCGCCCTTCTCTGCACAAAGTCCTCAGACCATATAGGAAGAAGTTGGCACAGAAACTGAAATAAGAGACAAAGGCCCTCATTACAACATTGGCGGTAAAAGCCGCTAACCGCCATGCAGAAGACCGCCAACACACCGCCGCGGCCGCGGAATTCCGCCACAGCTATTATGACCCACAGCACGGAATCCGCCAAAATTCAGACACCCCCACAAGTCCACCACACCAAAGGTCAATGATAAACTGGCGAAAACAAAACCTCCACCGTCACGCCAACAGAAATACGCCCACACTATCACGACACAAGAATCCACGCGGCGGTCTTTCAACCGCGGTATTCCATTGGCGGTACACACCGCCGCGCTCCAAATACACACACATTTACAAAACACAACCACATTGGACAATTCAAAATACACACACCTGATACACATACACACACCACTCCCACACACCCATTACAATATAAAACACCCACCCACATCACCCACAAACCCCTACGACCACAATTACCGAGAGAAGACCATTCGCCGCTGGAGCAAGAAGATGGCGGAGGCCCAGCTGGGGATGGCCTCCCAACGTGGGAGGGGTGCCCGTCGCACCATGAACCCCCTGATGTTCAGGATCCTGGCGGTGGCGTACCCGGAGTTGGATGGGCGCTTAGGGGCATAACAGCAGCCACAAGGGGGTGAGTACACTCTCATTCTGCTGATTTTGCGCGCAGTGGAGGTGTCTGGGTGGGGGAGGTGGGCTGTGGGTTTCCCTAGGCCAGGGCGAGTTTAGTAGGCAAGGTCCCCTTGTTCTGGCAGACCCTGTGGCACCCCACCCTACCTGTGTACAGTGCCAAGTACACCTAGTCAGGCTCCTGTGTCATCCATGTGTGCAGATGTCGTCCATAGCCTTGTAGGCCATGTCCCAGGGATTGAATAGTGGAGCCCAAGTGCACGGCGTAGTGCAGGGGGCTTCTGTGTCTGTCGTGTCCGCCAATGGTAGCGGTAATGCTTGCACTCAATATGTCTTTCTTCTGCCCCCCACCCCCTTTTTGTGGTCTCCCTGTTCTTGTGTGCATTAGCATCATCAGATGGAGGAGCAGTGGCACCGGAGCAGGAGGGAGCTGCATCCCTCATGGCCCTGGAGGGTGAGACAACGGACTCGGAGTTCACCAGTGGGACGGAGGGCGAGGGGAGCTTCACGGTGGGGACAGGAGCTGACAACAGTGACCCGGACTCGTCCTCTGATGGGAGCTCCCTTGTGGTGGCGGCAACATCTGTGCCCCCCGCATCTACAGGTACAGCTGCCACCCCCCCCTACCAGCACCGCCCTCACAGCAGCCCCTCAGCCTTTGCCCCGTGCCTGCTCACCCAGGAGGGTGGGCATCACCTTCGCCCCAGGCACCTCAGGCCCTGCCCCAGTCACCCTTGCTGCCTTCAGTGAGGAAGCATTGACCTCCTCAAGTCCCTCACTGTTGGGCAGTCTACCATTTTGAATGCCATCCAGGGTGTAGAAAGACAGTTGCAACAAACAAATGGATTCCTGGAGGGCATTCATTCTGGTCAGGCGGCCCTTCAGCGAGCTTTTCAGACTCTGGCCTCAGCACTGATGGCAGCCATTGTCCCTGTCTCTAGCCTCCCCCCTCCAACTTCCTCCACCCACCCACACCCAATCCCCTCTACCTCAGCCTATCCCAAGCACACCTTCAGATCAGCATGCACACACATCAACACACAAGGGAAGCTCAGGCAAACATAAGCACCACACATCCCACAGGCACTCACACAAGCATCACACACATGCAGACACTCCAACATCCACTGCCTCCTCTGTGTCCCCCTCCTCCTCATCTCCCTCCAAGTCTCATATACACTCACACCTGCATGCACTACATCTACAGCCACTACTGGCATCACCAGCACACACACCACCACACCCCGCTCACGTGCATTCACCACCCCCACTGCCATTCACACGTCCCCTGTGTCCTCTCCCAGTGTGTCTGTGACGCCACCTCCCAAGATACACAAACGCAGGCACACACCCCCCCAACAGCCAACCACCTCACGACAGCCTCCAGTGCATGCACCTTCACCCAAAGTCACCAAACGGACACCTGCTACAACCACAACCTCTTCCTCCACTCCCAAGCCCCCTCCAGCTACCCGTCCCAGTGTTTCCAAAAAACATTTCCTGCCCAACCTTGACCTCTTTCACACACCTCCCCCACCCCGTCCGTCTCCTAGGGCCTGACTCTCCAGGTCCCAACCTAGCACCTCAGCCACAACATCTCTGGGACCAGTGGTGCCTGTAGTCACCGGAATCTGGAGTGCACCGGCCACCAGGGCAGCCAGTGTGGCACAGAGCCACAGCACGGACAGTCCCCCACCTGTGAAGCATCAAAAGTTGGCCAGTGCCCGGCGGGAGAGGGGAAAGGCTCCAGCCACCAAAGCCGCTCCCAGGGGTACAGATGGGAGTGTGGAGTCAGCTGCGACACCTTCCAAGGTGGGGAAGGGCCACAAGAAAGTCAGCAGGTCTGGGAAGAGCAGCACGGCATCATCCCCGCTGCCCAGGATGCCATCGCCATCATCCCCGCTGCCCAGGAGGCCACCGCCATCATCCCCGTTGCCCAGGAGGCCACCGCCATCATCCCCGCTGCCCAGGAGGCCACCGCCAGCACCTGCTCTGCTGCCCAAGAGGCCACTGCCACCAGCCCCAATGCCCAGGAGGCAACCGCCATCATCCCCACTGCCCAGGAGCCTACTGCTAGCACCTGCCCTGCTGGGCCAGACACGACCGCCAGCACCAGCCTCACTGGGCAGAGAGGACCGCCAGCACCAGCCCCACTGGACCAGACAGGACCATCAGCACCAGCCCTGCTGGGCCAGAGAGGAATGCCCAGCACCAGCCCTGCTGGGCCCTGAAGGACCGCCAGCACCAGCCCCGCTGGGCCATGAAGGACCGCCAGCACCAGCCCTGCTGGGCCATGAAGGACCGCCAGCAGCTGAGTCACTGCAAAGGACCCCGCCGCCACAAGCACCGCTGAACAGGGCACTGCCGCAACAAGCACCGCTGAACAGGGCACCACCGCCACAAGCACCGCTGAACAGGGCACTGCCGCCACAAGCACTGCTGAACAGGTCACCGCCGCCACAAGCACCGCTGAACAGGGCACCGCCGCCACTAGCACCGCTGAACAGGGCACTGCGGCCACAAGCACCGCTGAACAGGGCACCGCCGCCACAAGCACCACTGAACAGGGCACCACCACCACATGCACCGCTGGCCCATGAGCGCCAAGGGCACTGACGCTACTGAGTCTGTCACGAGCAGGATGAAGCACTCTGGGCACCAAGCCCCCTCCAGAACCAGTGGAGAGATACATCCACTACCTCAGTCCTTGGCAGGATGAAGCACTCTGGGCACCAAGCCCCCTCCAGAACCAGTGGAGAGATACATCCACTGCCTCAGTCCTTGGCAGGATGAAGAACTCTGGGCACCAAGCCCCCTACAGAACCAGTGGAGACTGTCATCCACTTGAGAGACTGTGGCTTTGCACTCCCCAGGATTGAACAGTGGGCAACCCACCCACTGTAGAGACTTGAGAGACTGTGGCTTTGCGCTCCCCAGGATTGAACAGTGGGCATGTGGCCCCCTCGTGGATTTGGCATCGTGCACTCAACCGGCTGAGGTGCTCCCCCTTTCCCTCCCCCTGAGGTGCCTGTTTTATTGCTATCTGATGCCCCTGCAGTGTTCTCTCCGTCATGGTCGGGGATCTTGTGTGGGCCTCGCCCATACCGTGTACGCCCAGTGTTCCACAGACTTCAATGGAGCACTACCTGGACAACTATTCTTGGTGTATATTTTGTTTATATTGTATATATGTATATTTTTGCGTACTGCATTTTAATATATTACAATGGTTACACTCATTTTCTTTGGTCTTTGCATTCTTCCAGGGGGGTCAGGGGGTGTAACTATAATGTATCATGATGTATTAGTGTGTGTGTTGTCGTGGGTGAGGGCGGGGGTGTTGGGTGTTGCGTGTGTGTCCCTGTTTTTTCCCTCCACCCTCCCCTGTGTCGTAGGTGCAGTACTCACCGTGGTCTTCGGCGCAGGCGTTCGTGCTCCTGGTAGAGGAGCAAGAAGATAAGGGCTGGCAGGATCTGCAGCTCTGGTTCCATGGCGTCCTGGTTCCTCGTGGGGTGTGTAGAGATGAGCATTTTCCCTTCGAAGTCCTGTTTCCGCCGTGTTTTTGTCCGCGGTGAATCCACCCCAGAAAAGGTGGCGGATTGCTAGGTTGTGATACTGTGGGCGGTACTTTGTCCTCCACCTGTCTGTTGGCGGTGACCGCTAAGCTGTTTGTTTGTACTGCCGTGGCGGTCGGAGTGTTAAAGTGGCTGTCTTTGTTGGCGGTTTCCGCCACGGTCGTAATTCCAATTTTTTTACCGCCGGCCTGTTGGTGGTCTTTCTGCCGCTTTAACACCGTCTGCCAGGGTTGTAATGACCCCCAAAGTTTATTAAACCTCAAGAGGTGGTACTACAGTTCAAACAGCACCCTTCGGCAATGTTTGAAGTAGCACACTGAACTAAGAGAGCATGGTCCTTTTATACCCACGCAGGGGCTAAAAAAGAAGGTGATACAATTATAGAAGCAAGACTTATATACATATAAGGTCATATGGAAATGCACAGTCAACAGGTAGGAGGGGCTAACAGTTTTCAAGGACTAGTAGACACATTACTGTCTGTTACTAATTACTAACAGCTGCAGATCTTACTGGGCATGTGCGAAAGTGGGAGATGCTAAATATAACTTGTCACTAGACAGATTTTCAATAGTAGTTAACAGGAAGGTAGGACAGAGCACATGGCGAGCACATGGCAGCATGTGGCAGAGATAATGGCTGCCATGAATACAAATGGATTCCGTGAAATGTTCACAATAGTTGCTAAATACAAGATGTCTTCTGCTAATGCTTAATCCAATCGCTACTAAATTACAACACCTTGGTGCAAGCTTTCTTCCCATTTCGGTCTGTGACACGCGCACGACTGAAGAGGAGTGGCAGCCCGGTATACCAGCACCAGTCGCGACCATGTGCAGGAAGCAGCAAATAGGCAAAACACGGGCATCTTCCAGAACTACTTTCTTAAGCATAAATACCACAGGCTTCTCTCCCCTGGCAACCACAAGTACAGAGAACAGAACTTCCTGGCAATTTTATATTTGATATTTTCTTTGTTTTATTCTAAGATAGTCAATGTGTGTGTTTTTTTTTCTGATTTTGTTGTAGAGGAATAGTGGGAGCTACAATAGAACTGCGAAGCGGAAGGCAAAAGTTACATCTGTTTTCTGAATTTCCTGGCAATGTCTGGGTGTTCATTACCACCGAGCCACTAGATGCCAGGAATCAACCATGAACAAAGGCCCACTTAGCATCTACCTGCACATATTTTTACAGTTGTGAGACTGGGAAGGTAGTTTGAGGGACCAGAATTTCACAGCTTGCAGAACTCTGCAGAATCTCACGTAGTTTTTGAATAACTCAGCGGGATTCAGTGGAGAAAAACTACGAGTTACTTTCACCCCTCATGGAGAGATGGTACCTAGGGCCCACATGCCTGTTATGATTTCCAAGTAAAGGTACTAGGTCACCATCAATGAGCAGGGGATGGAGGCTCTGAGGGACACAGGAGCCAGTATGACTGCTGCCAGGTGCCATCTGGTGTCCTCGGAGCAGGTGATTTCCAAACATTTTACGAGGTTGTGATAGCAGAGAACCGTGAAAGTGACTACCCATTGAATCTGGTTGCCTTCAATTGGGATGGTCTCAGGTTCTCTTAAGGGAGCTGTGAGCCCTGCCATGCCGGTGGATTGTTTGCTAGAGAATGGCTTAGGGCACACTGTCTGGAAGGAATTGAGCTTAAGTCCCACCTGGAAATGTTGGGGGTGCCTAAGTGGGTCTGCATGACCACTCAGTCCATTGATACCCAAGAGGAGAGTCAAGAGAGCCTGGACGAATGGCCCACGCAGCTGCAACGAAAGGGAAGGGCAGGTGGTGAGGGAAGCCCACCTCTGAAGTTCCTGGGGAACTGATAGATGGAGAGCCGGAGGAGGCAGCCTCAAAGCTGACCAGGAAGGACACGGCCTCTCTAGGTGACCTGCCTAAGCTTGCTGGGTGGCAAGTTGAGGGTGGGCTTGCCAAGGATGAGTTTTACTAGGTGCCAAGAGAGTGTCCAATCCTAGAAGGGCTGAGGCAGCAGGTTGAAGCCCAGGTAGCTAGTGACACCTCTGATCTACTGGGAGAACAACTTCCTTTGCAGTGGGCCTATAGCACCTATCCATGAGACCGAATGTGTGCTGGTAGTCCCTCAGTGTTACAGGGCCTACTTAGTGGGTCTGACTCATGAGATACCTTTGGCAGGACATCTGGGGCTGGACCAGGCCTTTAACGTGCTTGTAACTCACTTTTATTTGTCCCAGATGAGGAGAGACTCAGATGCTTTCTAAAGGCCTTGCCTCACCTACCAAGTGAGTGGGAAGACAGAGAAGAAGCTTGAGGCTCCATTTACTCCGATGCATGTCATTGGTACCCCCTTTGGCATAGTTGGCATCAACATTATTTGGTCCTTGGACCCCAGACCTGCATTGGGCAAAGTGTTTATCCTAGTTTTGGTGGATTATGCCAACAGTACCCAGACACCATCCCTCTGAAAACCATAACTGCACCTGCAGTGGCTTAGGCCTTGATAGGGATTTTCACCCCAGTGTGTTTCCACAAGAATGTGGTGTCAGACAAGGGCACCAACTTCATGTCACCACACATGAAGGCCATGTGGGAGGAATGAGGTGCAACCTACAAGTTCACCACACCTTGCCACTCCCAAAAGTATGTGCTTATTGAGAGGTTCAACAAGACCCTCAGGGGCGTGATTATCAGCCTGTTGGAGGCAATGAGGCAGAAGTGGGACACCCTCTTCCCATGTCTACTCTTTGCCTGCAGGGAGGTACCACAATAAGGAGCAGGGTTTAGGCCTTTTAAACTCCTCCAGGGTAACCCTGCCGGGTGATCTCATAGATTGGTGAAGGAGGGGTGGGAGCAAGTTTCCAAGAAACCCTCTCGGGATGTAATTAGCTACATACCAACCCTCTGCAACCAAATGTAAAATGTTCTGGAAGAATGCTTATGAGAACTTAATAACTAGGCAGTAGGTGATGACGCAGTGGCATGGTCAGAAGGCCACTCTGATCAAGTTTCAGCCAGGCTAGAATGAGTGAGTGATGGAGCCAGATGAACCCATGGCCGTCCAAGATTGTTGGACAGGGCCCTGTGAGTTGATTGAGAAAAAGGGGGAGGCCACCTACCTGCTGGACTTCAAGACCACCAGAAACCTTCTGTGGATCCCACACTTCAATCGACTGAAGCCCGCTTATAAGAGACCGGAGATCACCATGTTTTTGGTGACAGATGATGGATTAGAAGAGGAGGGTGAACCTCCTCTTGATCTCCTGTGATCTAAGGAGAAGGATGAGCCAGTAGAGGGCATCAACCTTTCCCCAACTCTGACCCCAGAGCAACAGAAGTACTGCTGCCAGCAATTGGAACAGTTTGTCTCTCTCTTCTCCCTCCCCCTGGGCTTACAAACATGTATACCCACAATATTGGCACTGGTAGCAGTCCTCCTGTCAAGATAAAATCTACAGACTGACAAAGTGGGGGTCAGCACCATGGCAGAGAGCTCTAAGATGCTGTAGATGGGAGTGATTGAGCACTCCAGTAGTCCCTGGTCCAGCCCAGCGGTGCTGGTGCCAAAGGCTGCCCCACTGAGAACCACACCAGAACTTTGATTCTGTGTGGACTACCGGGGGGGAAACTCAATAACAAACACTGATGCTCACCTCATCCCGCAAGATGAGGAACTCATTGATCAATTGGGGGCTGCCAAGTTCCTGAGTGTTTGACTTGACTTTATGGTACTTGGGAAATGCAATAACTGAGGATGCTAAAGAGAGGTCATCATTTTCAACCTCAGAGGGCTACTTCCATTTCAAGGTGATGTCCTGTGGTTTGAAAAGTGCTCCTGTCACCTTTCAAAGGTTGGTGAACAGAGTCCTACTTGTATTGGAATCCCTTTAGTGCAGTTTATCATGATGATATAGCTGTGTTCAGCTCCACCTGGGAGGGTCGCCTGGTCCAGCTGAGGGAAGCGCTTCAGGCCATGTAACAAGCAAGCCTGACTATCAAGGCAAGCAAATGCCAGATAGGGCAGAGTTCAGTGGTGTACCTGGGCTACCTTGTGAGTGGAGGTCATGTGTAACCTCTGCAGCCCAAAATCCAGACAATTCTGCATTGGGAGGGTTCTAAAACCCAAACTCAGGTCAGGGTCTTTATTGGCCTGACTGGATACTATAGAGGATTTGTCAAGAAGTATGGGACCATTGTGGCCCCTATGATACAACTCAAATGCAAAAAGCAGCCCAATAAGGAAATTTTGACCCAAGTGTCAGAAGGCCTTTGACACCCTGAAGGAGACTTTGGCGGTCATTATGAAAGTGGCGGTGTGGCCCGCCATGCCAGCGGTGGCGGGTAAAACCACCCGCCGCCATGGCGGGCCATGCCGCCATATAATGTACCCCACGAGGGCCACAATCGGCAGCCCTCACTCACCGCCAGGCTGCCTCCGTCAGGCTGCCTGGTGGCGGTCGGAAACAGTATCCGACAAGGCAGCGGTGCTGACCCTCGGATAATGTTTCCTCAGCCACCAGCCTTTCCCTGGTGGGAAAACGCACCAGGAAAAGGCTGGCGGAAGGTGTGCACCAGGGCACCTCTGGGGGCCCCTGCACTGCCCATGCATTTGGCATGGGCAGTGCAGGGGCCCTGGTGCAGTGCCCCATTACGCAGGTCACTGCCCGATTTTCGGGCAGTGATCTGCGTGACGGGTACAGCTGCACCTGCCGCACAGAGGCATTGGCGGCGGCGCCATGTGGAGCCGCCGTCAATGTCCCGGCCAGGCCTTCCTGGGGGCCGGCGGGCGGAAACTATGTTTCCGCCCGCACCCCACAGGAATGTTCCTAATATGGTCGTTGGGGATACGAGGACGCTGGCAGTCAGTGTTTTGACGCCCGCATGAACATGTTCAAAATGAGGGCCTTTGTGTTCAGCATCAGTGTTACTGGTCATTGACTACAATAAGGAATCTATTGTACAAACAGATGCTTCAGAACAAGGGATTGGGCAGTGTTGTCACAAGTAAATGATGAGGGCCAGGATCAGCCAGTTGCCTTCAATATCAGGTGACTACTCCCAAGAGAACAAAGATGAGGCTTCACTAAGAGGGAAGCCTTTGTTGTGGTCTGGTCCCTGAAGAAGCTGAGGCCATACCTTTATGGCACCCACTTCCTTGTTCAAAAATCACCACATACCTCTAGGATGGCTCATCCAGATGAGGAGTAGAACCCAAAACTGTTAAGGAAGTCCATTTCACTACAAGGGATAGACTTCACAGTGGAACATAGACCTGGGAGGGCCCATGCCAATACAGATGGACTTGCCAGGTTTTTCCACTTAGCTGATGAGGAGTACCAGGGTATATGTTAGTACCCATCAACTTTCGTCTGGAGGACAGTGTGAGAAAGTCACCCTTTTGGCCCAGATCACCCCCAAAACTTTTGACTGATACTGGTGTTTACTGACTCCGAATGTACCCTGGGCACTGCTAACCAGTCCCAGGGCCAGGGCCAGTGCTCTGTTTAAAATGGTGTATGCAAATTAGGCAGGATTATAACTGGCTCTGACAACCTACCTATGAGTGTAGGTTTAGGGACTAGAGCAGATGTCACACAGTGGGACCCACATCTGTGAAATCGTAAGGGAAAG
Organism: Pleurodeles waltl; assembly: GCF_031143425.1. Taxonomy (NCBI): domain Eukaryota; kingdom Metazoa; phylum Chordata; class Amphibia; order Caudata; family Salamandridae; genus Pleurodeles; species Pleurodeles waltl. The sequence goes on from NC_090448.1 coordinate 79,022,905, forward strand.
TGAAAACTGAGTGACCATACACTGGGTGAAAAGGACAGACAGTAGAGATGTAGTAGTATTAAAGTACATGTAGCAGGCAGGTTTGTCTTTTTACCTGTGTCTCACTGGAAGTATTGTAGGATCACCGAGTTCCTGTTGTCCTCTTCTTCTGCTTCCTCGTCTTCACTGTCCACAGGATCCACAGCTACCACAACACCTCCATCTGGACCATCCTCTTGCAGAAAAGGCACCTGTCATCGCAAAGCCAAGTTGTGAAGCATACAGCAGGCCACGATGATCTGGCACACCTTCTTTGGTGAGTAGAACAGGGAACCACCTGTCATATGTAGGCACCGGAACCTGGCCTTCAGAAGGCCGAAGGTCCGCTCTATAATCCTCCTAGTTCACCCATGGGCCTCATTGTAGCGTTCCTCTGCCCTTGTCCTGGGATTCCTCACTAGGGTCAGTAGCCATGACAGGTTGGGGTAACCAGAGTCACCTGCAAGTGGCGAGGGACAACTGTTAGACACACACTAACTCTTAGGGATATCCCCAGACCCAGACAACTATTCCCACTGATTTGGTTCCAGGTGCTCACCTAATAGCCACACACGGTGCCTCTGGAGTTGCCCCATCACATAAGGGATGCTGCTAATCCGCAGGATGTAAGCGTCATGCACTGAGCCAGGGAATTTGGCATTAACATGGGAGATGTACTGGTCTGCCAAACACACCTTCTGCACATTCATTGAATGGTAACTCTTCCGGTTCTGTACAGCTGTTCACTCCTGCGGGGGGGCCAAGGCCACATGTGTCCCATCAATGGCACCTATGATGTTGCGGATCTGTCCCAGGGCATAGAAGTCACCTTTCACAGTAGGCAAATCCTCCACCTGAGGGAAAACAATGTAGCTCCGCATGTGTTTCAGCAGGGCAGACAACACTCTGGACAACACATTGGAAAACATAAGCTGGGACATCCCTGATGCTATGGCCACTGTTGTTTGAAATTACCCACTTGCAAGGAAATGGAGTACTGACAGCACCTGCACTTGAGGGGGGATTCCTCTGGGATGGCGGATAACTGACATAAGGTCTGGCTCCAACTGGGCACACAGTTGCAGGATTGTGGCATGATCAAGCCTGTAGGTGATAATCACATGTCTTTCCTCCATTGTCGACAGGTCCACCAGCGGTCTGTACACCGGAGGATGCCACCATCTCCTCAAATGCCCCAGCGGACGGAGCCTATGGAGGAGAACAGCGAGCACAGAGTCAACCAACTTTGAGGTACGTAAACACAGCTTACTCAGAAAACTATTCATAAACCAAACTTTGCCTGTATGAGTGTTGAGTCAAGGCCTAGGTATGTGTGATGCAGTTAAAAATAAAGCCATGTGGGCCCCTGAAATGGCGGCTGCCTAACCTGTAAAGTGGGACAATGGGATATGAGGTAAATGCGCTGCCGTTGTACACTGTCGCGGTAGGCGGTCGAAGACCGCGGCACAATTCTGCATTGGTTAACATTGGACCCTATGGGTCCCAGGAGCCAATGACGATGTACGCTGGCGGTGACAGTACGCACCACTGCGGACGTGACTGCCATTTTCCATCTGTTCAATCACTCGATACCTGATCTTTGACAGGAGAGGACCTACACTGCAAGTGCTGCTGTGACCTCAGTCTGGAAGGGAAAATGGCTCATGCGTCTGGGGAAAGGGCCCCTGCCTTCAGCACTGGGGAGTTCGAGAAACTCATGGATGGGGTCCCCCCCCCCAGTACACGCTACTCTACGGTCCTCCAGACAAACAGGAAAGTACACTGGGAGCATGCTGTATGGGCAATGCCTGTGTGGAGTGGTGTGGATGAAAGATGGGGGGGGGGGGAGAATGAGGCGTGCATGAAACAACGGTGAGTGCATGTGCCACATGGCAAGGGAAGGGATGCAGGCCAATGACTGTGATGGTGCAGTTGGTAATAACTTCTCTTTTTCCCCTGTACAATTCCTGTAGGTCAGCGCCCACCAGAAGAAGGATATTTGCCGTGCCATCGCCAAGGACGTCCGGACCCTGGGGGTCTACCACAGACGGAGCACCAACTGCCGGAAAATATGGGAGGACATTTGCAGCTGGAGCAAGAAGACGGCGGAGGCCCAGCTGGGGATGGCCTCCCAACGTGGGAGGGGTGCCCATCGCACCATGCCCCCCTGATGTTCGGGATCCTGGCGGTGGCGTACCCGGAGTTGGATGGGTGCTTGAGGGCATCACAGCAGCAACAAGGGGGTGAGTACACTCTCATTCAGCTGATTCAGTGTGCATTGTAGGTGTCTGGGTGGGGGAGGTGCGCCGTGGGTTCCCCTAGGCCAGGGCGAGTTTGCTAGATAAGTCCCCTTTGTCAGGCAGACCCTGTTGCACCCCACCCCACCTGGGTACAGTGCCAACTACACCTAGTCAGACTCCTGTGACATCTATGTGTGCAGAAATCGGCCATAGCCTTGTAAGCCATGTCCCAGGGATTGAATGGTGGACCCCAAGTGCACGGCGTAGTGCGGGGGGCTTCTGTGTCTGTCGTGTCCGCCAACAGTATCAGTATTGCATGCACTCAACATGTCTTTCTTCTGTCTTCCCCCCCTTTTTGTGGTCTCCCTGTACTTGTGTGCATTAGCATCATCAGGAGGAGGAGCAGTGGCACTGGAGCAAGAGGGAGCTGCATCCCACATGTCCCTGGAGGGTGAGACTACGGACTCCGAATTCACCAGTGGGACGGAGGGCAAGGGGAGCTCCACGGCGGGGACAGGAGCTGACACCAGCGATACGGACTCCTCCTCTGATGGGAGCTCCCTTGTGGTGGCGGGCCCATCTGTGCCCCCCACATCTACAGGTACAGCCGCCACCCCCCCTCCAGCACCGCCCGCCCAGCAGCCCCTCAGCCTTTGCCCCGTGCCCGCTCACCCAGGAGGGTGGGCATCACCTTCGCCCCAGACACCTCAGCCCCTGCCCCTGTCACCCCTGCTGCCCTCAGTGAGGAAGCCATTGACCTCCTCAGGTCCCTCATTGTTGGGCAGTCTAACATTTTGAATGCCATCCAGGGTGTAGAGAGGCAGTTGCAACAAACCAATGCATTCCTGGAGTGCTTTCATTCTGGTCAGGCAGCCCTTCAGCGAACTTTTCAGACTCTGGCCTCAGCACAGATGGCAGCCACTGTCCCTGTCTCTAGCCTCCCCCCTCCAACTTCCTCCACCCAGACCCACACCCCTGTACCTCAACCTATCCCAAGCACACCATCAGACCAGCATGCACACACCTCAACACACAAAGGAAGCTTAGGCAAACACAAGCACCACACATCCCACAGGCACTCACGCAAACATCAGGCACATGCAGATATACCAACATCCACTGCCTCCACTGTGTCCCCCTCCTCCTCGTCTCGCTCATACCTCCTGTCTCATCTCCACTCACACCTGCATGCACTACATCTTCAGCCACTACGTCCATCTCCAGCACGCCGACCACCACACCCAACTCACGTGCAGTCACCACCACCACTCACATTCACACATCCCGTGTGTCCTCTCCCAGTGTGTCTGTGAGGCCACCTCCCAAGGTACACAAACGCAGCCACACACCCACCCAACAGCCATCCACCTCACGACAGCCTCCAGCCCATGCACCTTCACCCAAAGTCAGCAAACGTACACCTCCTACGACCACTACCTGATCCTCCACTCTCAAACCCCCTCCATCTACCCGTCCCAGGGTTCCTAAGAAACTTTTCCTGGCCACCCTTGACCTCTTTCCCTCACCTCCCCAACCGCATCAGTCTCCTAGGGCCCGACTCTCCATGTCCCAACCTAGCACCTCAGCCACAACATCGGAGGGACCAGTGGTGCCAGTAGTCACCGGATTATGGAGTGCATCAGGCAGCAGGGCAGGCAGTGTGGCAAGGAGCCACAGCACAGACAGTCCTCCACCTGTCAAGCATTAAAAGTTGGCCAGTGCCCGGCGGGAGAGGGGTAAGACACCAGCCGCCAAAACCGCTCCCAGGGGTACAGTTGGGATTGTGGAGTCAGCTGCGACACCTTCCAAGGTGGGGAAGGGGCACAAGAAAACCGGCAAGTCTGGGAAGATCAGCACGGCGGAGAAGACCGCCATCAGCCGCGCTGCCCAGGAGGTGACCGCCAGCAGCCACACTGCCCCAGACAGGACCACCAGCAGCAGCCCCGCTGCCCAGGAGGTGACCGCCAGCAGCCCCACTGCCCCAGACAGGACCGCCAGCAGCAGCCCCGTTGCCCAGGAGGCGACCGCCAGCAGCCCCACTGCCCCAGACAGGACCGCCAGCAGCTGCCCCGTTGCCCAGGAGGCGACCGCCAGCAGCCCCACTGCCCCAGACAGGAATGCCAGCAGCAGCCCGTTGCCCAGGAGGCGACCGCCAGCAGCCCCACTACCACATACAGGACCGCCAGCCGCTGAATCGCTACCAAGGACACCTCCGCCACAAGCACCACTGCCAAGGACACGGCCGTCACAAGCACCACTGCCAAGGACACCGCTGCCACAAGCACCGCTGCCAAAGACACCGCTGCAACAAGCGCCGCTGCCAAGGACACCGCCGCCACAAGCACCGCAGACCCATTAGCGCCAAAAGCTCTGACGCTACTGAGGCCGCCACAAGCAGGATGAATCACTCTGGGCACAAAGCCCCCACCAGAACCAGTGGAGACTGTTATCCACTACCTCTGTCCTTGGCAGGATGAAGCACTCTGGGCACAAAGCCCCCTCCAGAACCAGTGGAGATTGACATCCACTACCTCAGTCCTTGGCAGGATGAAGCACTCTGGGCACAAAGCCCCCTCCAGAACCAGTGGAGACTGTTATCCACTACCTCAGTCCTTGGCAGGATGAAGCACTCTGGGCACAAAGCCCCCTCCAGAACCAGTGGAGATTGACATCCACTACCTCAGTCCCTTTCCCTTCCCCCTGAGGTGCCTGTTTTATTTCTATCTGATTCCCCTGCAGTGTTCTCTCCGTCTTGTTTGGGTATCTTGTAAGGGCCTCGCCCATACCTTTTGGGCCCAGTGATCCACGGACTATGATGGTGGACTCCCTTGGACTTGTGTTCTTGGTGTATTTAATTGTATATAGTATAAATGTATATATTTGTAAATATTTTGGATGTATGTAATTGAATATATCACAATCATTCGACTCATTTCCTTTTGTCCTTGCATTCTTCCAGGTGGGCTTAGGGGGTGTAACTGTGATGTATCATGATGTATTAGCATGTGTGTTGTAGTGGGTGAGGGTGGGGGTGGGGGTGTTGCATGTGTGTGTCACTGTTTTTTCCCTCCCCTGTGTCGTAGGTGCATTACTCACAGTGGCCTTCGCCGCCGGCATTCGTGCTCCTGGTAGAGGAGCAGGAAGATAAAGGCTGGGAAAATCTGGAGCTCTGGTTCCATGGCATCCTGGTTCCTCGTGGGGTGTGCAGAGGTGAGCGTTTTCCCTTCGAAGTCCTGTTTCCGCCGTGTTTTTGTTTACGGTGAATCCGCCCCGGAAAAGGTGGTGGATTGGTGGGTTGTAATTCTGTGGACGGTACATTGTCCTCCGCCTGTCTGTTGGCGGTGACCCCCGCTGTGTTTGTTTGTACCGCCGTAGCGGTCGAAGTGTTAAAGTGGCTGTCTATGTTGGCGGTTTCCGCCACGGTCATAATTCCATTTTCTTTACCACCGGCCTGTTGGCGGTCTTACTGCCGCTTTAACACCGACCGCCAGGGTTGTAATGACCACCTTAGTCACTCCAGTGGATGGGCTCAGCCAGATATAACTTCTAAGGACACATTTTCTCAGTCTTGGATTTTTAAAGAATGTTGCTTTCTGGGATTGATTTTTGCCACACTTTGCAGTAAGTGGTCAGCCGAGAGCATGACAACCTGCACCCCATTGGTCAGAGGCATTCCCCTGCTTGCCAAACCAGAAGCATGGATAAATATGGCTGAGCTACCCAGAGATTCAGATCTCTGCTGGAAGAAAATACTGGAGTAGGCTGGCCCCGCTGAACCCCTGGCCGGCACCTAAAGGCCTGCACCCCATTGGTCAGGGGAAACCCCCTACTTTTCCAAACCAGAAGCACTGATAAATATGGCTGAGCTACCCAACAAATTCAGATCCGTGCTGAAAGAAAATACTGGAGAAGGACAGCCCTCCCGGGCCCCTGGTCGGCACCTGAACGACTAAACCCACAAAGACTGCACCAGCTGCAAACTCTGGGCTTCACCAATAAAAGGACTTTGCCCTGCTTCTACAGCGCTCTGTAAGCAACAAGTATGAAGACGCTGACCAGAGCCCCCTGCAACAAGGTCTGCAAGAAGACACCAGCTGACCAGTGTCTAGTGGCCATTTGAGAATTCATAATAGGTGCATTTTATGAACTGTAGTCCCAACTTACAAGGAGCAACTCAGAGCTTTTGGAACCTTGGATCAAGTTTGTGGACAATTCAAGGTCCCACAAAGAACTTCTGGGAGAAGATCTGGAAGTTTGGAACAACTTTGTGTAAAAACTCCATATGGTGACCAAACTGTCGGCGAGAGTCAAGCCGGCAATGTCAACCATGACCTGGCCTGACTATCAGGTTTGTCCTGCTGAAGCTCCAGACCTTTTCCCTGTCTACAAGACTTTCAGGAGTTGACCAAGACCTTGCGCTGAGTCAAGCTAATTACGTTACGTCACAAGCTGGAATGAAGAGGAGCCTCGACCAACGACAAGAGAAAAAGCTCCAAAAAAGAGACTAAGGCCCTCATTCCTACTTTGGCGGGCGGCGGTTGCCGCCCGCCAAGCGGGAACCGACAGAAGACCGTACCGCGGTCAAAAGACCGCGGCGGTCATCCTGACTTTCCCGCTGGGCTGGCGGGCGACCGCCAAAAGGCCGCCCGCCCGCCCAGCGGGAAAGCACCAGCAACGAGTAAGCCGGCTCCGAATGGAGCCGGCGGAGTTGCTGGTGTGCGACGGGTGCAGTTGCACCCGTCGCGATTTTCAGTGTCTGCCAAGCAGACACTGAAAATCAATGTGGGGCCCTGTTAGGGGGCCCCTGCAGTGCCCATGCCAGTGGCATGGGCACTGCAGGGGCCCCCAGGGGTCCCCACGACACCCGTTCCCGCCAGCCTGGTTCTGGCGGTGAAAACCGCCAGAACCAGGCTGGCGGGAAGGGGGTCGGAATCCCCATGGCGGCGCTGCTTGCAGCGCCGCCATGGAGGATTCACAGGGGCAGCGGGAAACCAGCGGGAAACCGCCGGCTTCCCTTTTCTGACCGCGGCTTTACCGCCGCAGTCAGAATAGCCCCAGAAGCACCGCCAGCCTGTTGGCGGTGCTTCCTCCGTCCCCTACCCTGGCGGTCTCGGACCGCCAGGGTAGGAATGACCCCCTAAGTCAGAAGGTACAATTTTGACAGAGGCCTACCGCCCAGTCTATGTGACTTAGGGTCCATCGCAGTCAGCCACAAACTTTGACTTTGCCCCTGTCAAGTGCGACCAGATGTCCCCGGTTGGTGTTTTTTTGATTTTAGACACTAGAAAGCACATTTGTACATTCAATTTAAAAAAATAATAATATCACTGGTTCCCTACATTGGATGTTTGTTGTTTTGGTGTCATTTTAAAGATACAAATACTATCTATGTCTATAAATTGGTTCTGGAGTTTTATTGTGTATTGTGTTTTACTTATTTACTGTTTTGTTGATATTAAATGCTTGTTGTTAGTGTAGCTACCTACCTGCTCTTATGAATAATCCACGTGCCAACAGTATTTTACTGCAGCTTTCTGTTTTCGTGTCCATCTTGTATGAAATGTTCGCTGTTACAATTTGATTTTTTGATTATAGAGCCTTGGAAAAAAAAAAGAATATTCACCCAGTCCTCCCTTTTGTAGCTACGGAAGCAACAGTATTTACTGAGGGTTTTGCTCAATGCTATGTTCAACTGAAATTTCTTAAATGACAGTTAGGTAAATATAAATCATGCAAACACTTTCCCAATTATTTGTTACTCTTATTACATTACTAGTTACTTGTGCAAAACTCTAACCTTATCAGTTGCTTAGACAACTGCTATTTGAGCTCTTAAGCTCCATAGATATTTCAATATATTTCTGCATACACATTGACAGACTTCAATTCCAAGGTTCTCCCAGTGCCAAGTCATTTTGATTCACCAATCTCACTCTCAAGGAACGCATTGCAAAGAAACAAAAAGGAGCAGGTAGTATCTTTATTGGACTTGGCCCTCTCTGAAGGGTCACCTCTAAACATTTTGCCTTCACCGCTCCTGTTTTCTGAACCCGTTTGTATTGACTACTAAGACTATGCACTTTATCACTGCTAACTATATCTAAAGTGCTTTTGGTCTCTCCTCTAAACATGGCAACATTGGCTTCTATGCAATTGGCCTATTTAATTTACTTGTAAGTCCTACACACCCTACACTACAGCATTTATTTACTAGTAACATATAATTTTAAGGCCCAGGGCACTACATGTACCCAGGGTGTGTAAATTAAATGCTACTATTGAGCCTTTGGCACTTATTGTGGCACTTTATGTGCCACCCACTTAGGTAGCCTTCTTAAACATGTCCCGGCCTCCATTGCAGCCTGTGTGTGCAGTTTTAAACTCCACTCCCATTCCGACCTGGCAAAATAATCCTTTTGCCAGGTATACATTTTCCTTTTTAATACATATGTCTCATTCTAGGATAGGCCCTAAACAGCGTATAGGGCAAGGTGCATTGTATGTAAAAGGTTGGACATATATACATGAAGTTTTATGTATCCTGGTAGTGAAAAACTCCTAAATTCATTTTTCAATACGATATAGCCTACCTCTCCCATATAACAGCATTGGGCTACCTCATTAAATTAAATACAATATAATTTTTCTGTGGGGGAAGGAGGGAATGTCATGCTTGGTATCTGAGGAATTGCAATTTAAATTCCTCTTTACTGGTAAAGTCAAAATTCTGAAGATGCCACTTTTAGAAAGTTGACATTTTCTTGTCCCAACCAGTTGGTGCATGCAGCCTGTGCCTGGATCCCATGACTAGCTGTAGTTGGCAGTTGGCCTTTGATCATTCCTACTAGACAGCATCACAATAGAGGATCTGGGTCTTGGGATGATGATGGCAGGATGGGTGGGTGGAGTTGTCACCTGCCATAATTACACTTCAAAGTGACTGGTCCAGCTCACATACAAAGGATTTCACACTAGTCTATTGTGTCCCCTGGACAAAGTGGGAACAGGGCAGAAAAGCAGAAAATTCCAGACACCTCTGTAGCGGGAAAAATCCAGGATCTTCTCCTGCTTGAAAGGAGGCACCAGGTATAAAAGGGGACCCTTAGACACACTGTTCAGAACACCCCGGGAGCTGTGGATATTACAGTGGATGGATGTCCTATTGCCCTGCTGCTTGAGGCCTGCCTTGCTTGTAAGGAGGAAGACTGGACCTGCATTGTACATCCCAGGCAGACATGACTCCAAGAGTCAATTGACTGACAGGGGTATAGCAAGCTCCAGGGGCCTCTCTGCAACTGCCCAGCTGACCTGCTGCAACTAGACCAGCCTGTATCTGCAAATGGAACTGTATGACTCCTGTTGGTCTTTCCTGGATTGAGTTCCTGATCCCCGAGAGGTGCTTCCCAAGGCCTGGACCATTTCTGTGGAATCAGTTCCGTTTCTCCTCAAAGAAAAGAAAAAATCCTGAAGCTTTGGGCCCTTCGTGACCACAGACGTGCCAGTTCATGCCAAGGTCTTGCCCCAACTCCTATTTCCAATGCAAAGTTATGGTGAACCTGACTCTTTGCACTTCACCGAATGCCAGTGACAAACCGCAACTCGAGATCTGCACTTCACAATACAGCATTAACAGCTCATGGTGAATGCCACTATGAATCTCCAGCAACGACTGTCTGCAATGCTTGACAGGATATTGACACCACAACAATGACTGTCTGCAATGCCTGGTCTGCTGTTCTGTTCTGTTCTGTCTGATGACCAACCACAACGATCACTCTGCTTATGCGACCTCCTCTCGCGTGACCTGGGCTCTACGCAGTAGACTTTAGAAGATAACTCTTTCAGCCATACCAACCTGGTTCCTGTGTCTGGCCCATGCTTCATTGCGATCAACCTGAACTCACACGACCAGATGACCGCAAGTGGCGCTTTCTGTTTTTAGGCTCTGTACTTAGCTTATTTCTTTGAAATTGTATATCTCCGGTTCTACTTGTTGAATTTTTATCATTTTGGTGCAAATTAATTCAACTTCACTGTGTGTTTTTCTAAAATGGTTTGAGATTTGTTGTGTATGGTGTTTCTACCCTATTACTATTGGTGTATTTTCAAATTTTGCATTATTTAAAAGTATATCTGTGAAGTGAGACATAAGTATTAGTATTCTAATCAGGTAGAGGCCATCTATTTCAGGATTAGTGCTAAGGTAACAACAAGGTATTATAATGTCGTTGAACATAAGGTTGGAATGGCAACCATTACACTTCAATTTTATTTCCATTTATATAATATATATTCACTTTATTAATATTCATGCTGTATTAAAGTTTTAGCGGTTAAAAGAAATGTTGACATCATATTGGCAAGATTATACATAAGAAGTTAATCAACTGAGTTTGATGTAATGTCACATCTTTATTTATCATCAACTACTTGGTACCCAAAGTAGTATTGATGTAGAGGTAAGCGGATTGTAAAAACAAAGATGTTCACATGGGGTTTCTTTTTTATATTTTCCTTTTTACGTTATTGCTGATTTTTATTTTGAGACTTACATAATTTTTTGGTTTGATTTAGGATTAACTCTTTTGAATTATTACTTGTGGACAATTATATTTCATGGTAGATACAAAGAAGCATCAATTTTCAGCCTGCAAAGCAGCACAAATCATTTGGATATGGTATGGTCTACTTCCGGGTCAAAACACATGTTCTTCATTAGGTGGACAATTTGAATGAGTTATATATAGGCAGTCTGACTGACCCTCTGTTTATTACTATGCTTTATGATTGAGGCCTTCTCTTCTATTGAGGTGTAGACATTAGCAATGTGTCAATATCTGGGTGGTTTATTTGGCAATATTTAAAATAATAAACTGGAGTATTGGGTCTAAAGTACCATCCATAACTTTGCTTTCTTACTAATTTTATTCTAGATTCCTTTACTATGGGGTTTTGCACAGATTGCTGGGATGAGCATCACATTCTTGCTTATTGGTGATCTTTTGGCTATTGAATTTGATATAAATTAGGTGAGTGGAAGCTGGGTGATTGTTTTGGGAAAATCTTCTGGCCACATGTGGGTTCGACATTGATTGGGATATATAATTATTAGAAAAAATTACCATACATCATTGGGAGGACTAATGAGGAATAGTAAGAAGTGCTTGTTCTAATTGAAACGTTTTTGGGTGAGTATGGATGTGCTTTAGTTTGAATCATATGGAAAAGTTGTGAGCATTTTTAGAGAATGATCATGTTTGTTATAAGTCAGGATTATCTGAACAGATGAAAAATTCCAATTTGAGACTTTATTTTAAATTTGAGTTAGGATATGAAAAAAGGGTCCTCAGATTAAGATATAGAGACAATTGAAAATGGGAGATTATTGTGATTATTTATTATCTTGATATTAAAGTATTGTTTGGTATGTAACTGTGCTTTTTATGAAATTAAGACACAAATTGGGATGATTTGGCAGTTTTAATTAATAATCACTTTTGGTATTGTAAGGTACGAAAGGATAATCTAATTTTTGATAGGAGCTCATCAATTAGCAGGAATGTAAGGTATTGGAAATCCTTTAAAATACATTTTGTGACACCTTTCTGAATTGTTTGTAGGACTGATTGAGTTCTTTCAAAGAACAACACTATATAGAACTGCATTACTGTGTATTATTGTGACAATTGATGTATTATTTTAAACATTGAATTATTCTTGTGCTAATAATCCTATCTCAAATCTTGATTTTGCTAAAGTAGTTGTTTTTTATTCAACAGCCCTGAAGAAGTGACTGTGCTGCATAATACTTGTTGGCTTTTTTTTCATGTAACATTATTCATGAAAATCATTGCATTTCTTCTTTTGATTTGATGTTGATATGAGAATAAGTTCCACTTATAAATGATTATGGACTGATTATTTTGAGGAATTCACTTTTATCTCAGACCAAAAGATTAAGGCCCTCATTACAACCCTAGCAGTAAATCCCGCTTTCTGCCGTGCTGAAGACCACCAACATACCGTTGCAGTGGCAGAATTCCACTACTGGTATTACGACCCACATCTCGGAATCAGCCACAATACCAACACCCACACAAGTCCGCCACACCAAAGGTCAGTGATAAACTGGCGATACCAAAACCTACACCGTCACACCAACAAGAATACGCCCACACTATCACGACCCAAGAATCAACGCGGCGGTCTTTCAACTACGGTAAACCATTGGCGGTACACACCGCCGCGCTCAAAATACACACACCCTTACAAAACTACACCACATTGGACAAATGGAAATACACACACCTGATACACATACACACACCACACCCACACTTTCACACCACTATACAAAACACACCCACATTACCCACAAACCCTTACATAGTAAAATTTGGAAGAAGGCCAGGGAGAGAGATTAGCAAACACAACACCATCACTTATACAACATCCACGCACCTCAAACAACACACACCAACACATCCCCCCACACATCACAACAGACAGCACCTCACAAATCACCCACACCACATCATGGCACCTCAGAGGCACGCAAGGCTTTCAGAGGAAGAGCTCAGGGTCATGGTGGAGGAAATCATCCGGGTAGAGCCACAGCTATTCGGATCACAGGTGCAGCACACCTCCATTGCGAGGAAGATGGAGCTATGGCGGAGAATCGTCAACAGGGTCAACGCAGTGGGACAGCATCCAAGAACAAGGGGATGACATCAGGAAGAGGTGGAACGACCTACGGGGGAAGGTGCGTTCCGTGGTGTCAAGACACCAGATTGCTGTACAGAGGACTGGCGGTGGACCCCCACTTCCTCCCCCACAACTAACAACATGGGAGGAGCACGTCTGGGCAATACTGCATCCTGGGGGCCTCGCAGGAGTAGCAGGAGGACTGGACTCTGATAAGTCAAATCTTAACTACCATATCCCCCCCACCCCACCTGCATGCCATCACAAACTTCCACCCTTAACCTCACTCCCATCATTCCATCATCTCACATAGGTCCCATTATCCCACACATCTCAATACCAAGGCCTGCATGCAACACCTATGCATGGACCACCCTCACCAAAGCATGTCCAGTACAGATACCCACACAGACCCCAAACCAACTATCACAAAAGGGCAAACACAATGATGCAAGCACAGGAGAAGAGGGTAACTCACCCAATGCACAAGATGGCACACACAGATACTAAAACTATGCATTTACACCCCACCAGGACCCATACCCAACGTCACCGGACAGGAGGTGCGTGACATATCCAGTCCCCCCCACAGAAGAGACCCACAGTGACGACAGCAGCTCTGTACGCCTGGATCAAGATGACCAGCCCGGCCCATCAGGGACCTTGGGACAGTCGGTTCCCCTGACACAGTCCCAAACCACCACTGAACTTTCCCCCTCAGGAAACACCGCCACAGCACCCACCCAGCGGGCCCATTCCTCTGTCCCCAGGACACGTCAATCAGCAGTGTGTCCACCACTACAGGGAACCCAGGCAAACCCACCAACCCAAGAAAATCAGAGACCTGGGGTCAGTGGCAGTGGGCACACGGTTCAGGGGACAGAGGCACAGGATAACAGGGAAGCTGAGAGGACTGCTCTGTGACGGGGGAGGACAGGCCCAGGGAACCGACACTCCACGAGGCACTCTCCAACATCATGGCAGCTTACCACCATTCTCAGGAGACCATGGGCACGGTACTGGCCAAGTTTCAGGAGACCCAGTGGCTGCAGGAGGAACACTACCTGGGGATCAAGGAGGACTTGAAGTCCATTAGCACCACCCTGGTCACCATTGCAGGGGTTCTGGCAGACCTTGTCAACACCATGAGGGACACAGTGGCACACCAACGGGCCCCTGACACTAGCCTGGATGATGAACAACCCTCCAGCTCTGCTGGCGTTAGTGGACAGGAGGCACCGCCACAGGACCAACAGGCCACCATCACCCCACCACCTGCAGAAGGAGAACCACACCGCAAACAGTCCCTAAGATCCAGGAACAAGACAAAGAACATTGCCAAGACCCCAGCCAGGAAATAAGACCCTCCTGAATGTCACCCTTCAGTCACACTTTGTCACCCTGTCCACCTTAAACTGCCATAGCTCCACTTCCTATGCCCCATTGGACAATGCACCTGTGAGACCAAGAGACTGGACATTCCTCCACCATCACCTCAGCCCATTTCACACCCCCCTCCACTTATTTGCACAGAAATAAACACCCTTGAATCACCAAAAAATCTGGAGTCTGTTTGTGCTTTCACAAATGTGCTATTACAAAATCTCTGGAATATAGCAATGTCAATGTACTTGTTCACATACCAAAGTTACACAGCTGTAGGCCACGAGTAAACATAGCAGAGGGCACAAGTTGGGACCCAGATCTGTGAAATGGAAAGCCAAAGTGACAAGTCAGGGTCCATACACAGAGGTAAAAAGGCAGACTTATGCTAGGTCCTACAACAGTATGAGATGTGGGAAGCAGTTCCATCTTCATACCTGTGTCTCACTGGAAATATTGCATGATGATGTTGTTTTGGTTGTTTACATCTTCTTCTTCTGCCTCCTCTTCTTTACTGTCCACAGGCTCCACAGTTGCCACAAGACCAGCATCAGGCCCATCCTCCTGCAGAAAAGGCACCTGCCGTCGCAAAGCCAGGGTGTGCAACATACAGCAGGCCACGATGATCTGGCACACCTTCTTCGGTGAGTAGTATAGGGAGCCATCTGTCAGATGGAGGCACCGGAATCTGTCTCCCAGGAGGCCGAAGGTGTGCTCTATTATCTTCCTAGTTCGCCCATGTGCCTCATTGTAGCGTTCCTCTGCCCTTGTCCTGGGATTCCACACTGGGGTCAGTAGCCATTACAGGTTGGGGTAACCAGAATCACCTGCAAATATCGAGGGACAACTGTTAGACATACTCCAAACATTAGGGAATCTCCCATACCCAGACAGAAAATGAAACTGTGTGGGGACTTTAGGCTCACCTATTAGCCACACACAATGCCTCTGGAGTTGCCCCATCACATAAGGGATGCTGCTATTCCTCAAAATGTAAGCGTCATGCACTGAGCCAGGATACTTGGCATTCACATGGGAGATGTACTGGTCTGCCAAACACACCATCTGCACATTCATGGAATGGTACCTCTTCCGGTTTCTGTACACCTGTTCATTCCTGTGGGGGAGGGGACAAATGCCACACGTGTACCATCAATAGAACAAATGATGTTGGGATATGTCCCAGGGCATAGAAGTCACCTTTCACTGTGGGCAAATCCTCCACTTGAGGGAAAACGATGTCGCTGCGCATGTGTTTCAGCAGGGCCGACAACACTCTGGACAACACGTTAGTGAACATTGGCTGGGACATCCCTGATGCCATGGCTACTGTTGTTTGAAAAGACCCACTGGCCAGGAAATGGAGTACAGACAGGACCTGCACTAGAGGGGGTATTCCTGTGGGATGGCAGATAGCTGACATCAGGTCAGGCTCCAACTGGGCACCCAGTTCCTGGATTGTTGCACAACCAAGTCTGTAAGTGATAATTATGTGTCTGTCTTCCAATGTCCACAGGTCCACCAGGGGTCTGTACACCCGAGGATGCCGCCATCTCATCACCTGCCCCAGCGGACGTGCCCTATGGAGGAGAACGGTGAGCAGAGGGTCATACAACACTTAGGTATCACAAGGCTGTTTAGCAAAAACGTAAATTTTTCTCTATGTGCCTTTGTCTGTCCGTATTCCTGGCCTAAATAGGTGTGACGCAGTTATTTGGCCTGCCATGTGGCCCCCTGAAATGGCGGCTGTAAGGTGGGACAAGGGGAAATGAGGTAACTGCTCTGGCGTTGTGCACCGTCGCCGTAGGCAATCGAAGACCGCAGCACAATTCAGCATTGGTTAACATTGGGCCCTATGGGTTCCAGGAGCCAATGACTATGTACGCCGGTGGTGACGGTATGCACCACCGCGGATGTGACCGCCATTTTCTATCAGTTCTCTCACTTGATACCTGACCTTAAACAGGAGAGGACCTACACTGCAAGTGCTGCTGTGACCTGTGTCTGGAAGCGACAATGGCTACAGTGTCTGGGGAAAGGGCCCCTGCCTTTACTTCGGAGGAGTTGGAGAAACTAGTGGATGGGGTCCTCCCCCAGAACATCCAATTGTACGGTCCTCCAGACAAACAGGTGAGTACACTGTGAGCATGGTGGATGGCACATGATTGTATAGAGTGTCATAGATGGAGGGGGGGGGATAGGCCAGCATGTGAGGATAGTGTGTGTGTATGTATGTCTGGGCCAGGGTGGGAGGTTTGTGGCCAATGTGTGAGAGGAACTGTACAGGAGAGTAACATCCATTTTCACTTCACTTTTCCTCTAGGTCAGCGCCCACAAGAAGAAGGGTATTTGGCATGCCATCGCCAAGGGAGTGCGAACCCTGGGGGTCTACCATAGACGGAGCACCCACTGCCAGAAAAGATGGGAGGACCTGTGCCGCTGGAGCAAGAAGACGGCAAAGGCCCAGCTGGGGATGGCCTCCCAACGTGGAAGGGGTGCCCGTTGCACCATAACCCCCCTGATGTACCGGATCCTGGCAGTGGCATATCTGGAGTTGGATGGGCACTTGATGGCATCACAGCAGCCACAAGGGGGTGAGTACACTCTCATTCAGCTGACTCTGTGTGCTTGACGAGGTGTGTGGGTGGGGGTGGTGGGCTGTGGGTTCCCCTAGGCCAGGGCAGACGCGCAAAGGTAGATCCATTGTTTTGCAGCCTCATTCCCACTCCAACCCCAAAGGTGGTATTTGCCCTCTACACCTAGTCACGCTCCCATGGGTTCCAGCTGTGCATGAAATGGGTCTAGACAGAGTCCCCCTTAGGCATGTGTTTTTCTCCTGCACTGTTAGTGCATGGCTTAGTGCATAGGGCTGCTCCCTGTGTGTTGTGTCCGCCAACGGTAGTGGTGTTGCATGCATTGACCATGTGTCTCTTCTGTCTCCCCCCCCCCCATTTTGTTTTGTCACCCTGTTCTTGCGTGCATTAGCATCATCTGGCGGAGGAACAGTAGCACCGGAGCAGGAGGGAGCTGCATCCCACATGGCCCTGGAGGGTGAAGCAACAGAGTCTGAAGGCACCAGTGGGACGGAGGGCGAGGGGAGCTCCACGACAGGGACAGGAGCATACACCAGCAACTGTGACTCCCCCTCTGATGGGAGCTCCCTTGCGGTGGCGGGCACCTCTGTGCCCAACGCATCAACAGGTACAGCAACCATCCCTCCCTACCAGCACCGCCCTCCCAACAGCCCCTCAGCGTGTTTCCTGTGCTCGCTCACCCAGGAGGGTGGGTATCTCCTTTGCACCAGGCACCTCAGGCCCTGCCCCAGTCAGTCCTGCTGCCCTCAGTGAGGAGGCTATTGACCTCCTGAGATCCCTCACTGTTGGGCAATCTACCATTTTGAATGCCATCCAGGGTGTTTAGAGGCATTTGCAGCAAACAAATGCATACCTGGAGGGCATTCATTCTAGCCAGGCGCCCAACAGAGAGCATTTCAGGCTCTTGCCTCAGCAGTGATGGCAGCCATTGTCCCTGTGTCCAGCCTCCCCTTCCAACTTTCTCCACCCAGACCCAATTCCCTGTACCTCAGCCTATCACAAGCACACCATCAGACCAGCATGCACACTCATCAACACACAAAAGTGGACATGGCAAACATAAGCACTACACATCCCACCAGCACTCACACAAGCACCATCCCCATGCAGACACACCAACATCCACTGCCTCCACTGTGTCCCCCTCCTCCACGTCCTCCTCCTCCCTCCCTGTCTCATCTCCACTCACACCTGCATGCACTACATCCTCAGCCACTACCTCCATCACAGCACACCCATTACCACACACTCCTCAAGTGCAATCACCACCCCACTACCAATCACACATCCCCTGTGTCCTCTCCCAGTGTGTATGTGAGCCCTCCTCCCAAACTACACAAACGCAGGCACACACCCACCCAACAGCTATCCACCTCACAACAGCCTCCGGCCCATGCACCTTCACCTTAATTCAGCAAACGTACACCTCCTACAACCAATACCTCTTCCTCCACTCCCAAACCCCCTCCATCTTCCCGTCCCAGTGTGTCTAAGAAACTCTTCCTCGCAAACTTTGACCTCTTCCCTACACCTCCCTCCCCCGTCCTTCCCCTAGGTCCAGGCTGTCCAGGTCCCAGCCCAGCACTTCAGCCACCAAATCCTCAAGCACAGTGGTCGCAGCAACTCCGGCTCATCACGGGCGCCACCCATCAGGGCTGCATGTGTGCCACCTAGCGAGGCCAAGGAGCAGACCATACCGCCACCTGCCAAGGTGAAAAAGGTGCCCCATGCCGGAGGGAGAAGCCGCACCTACAAGCTAGCAAGGGCTCCTCCAAACCAAAGGGGGACAGTGGCAAGGCACCAGCAGCAACACAACATCAAAGGTGGGGAAGGGACACAATTCGAAGAGCAGGTCAGGACAGGGCACGGTGGCTCCGGATGAGGGATCAGAGTCACCCCTTCTGTCAATCACAACATCAACCTGTACGGCGGTGGACACCGCCACCTGTACCGCCACCTGCACCGCCACCAGCACCGCCACCAGCACCGCCACCTGCACGTCTGCTGCCTCAGCACCAGTCCCCAGCATAATCTCCAGTGGGTAGCCGTCCGAGGCTGCAGGAGACGTCCTGCTGTGTCCCTCAACAGGTGCAGACACATGCACCACTGCCAGCACCTCTGCCACAGACACTGCTGCGACCTCCTCCACCATCCCCGCGGCGTGCTCAGACAGTGCCACCACAGCTGGCATGGCAATCATCCCCAGTGGGCAGCCGTCTGAGGCTGCAGGAGACATCCTGGACCCTGCCCAGCATACATGAGGCATGACTCCCAGCACTGTTTGTACGTGCAAGTGGCAGGCGAAGGCGCAGCAGGGTGGAGTGTGTCTCTGCCTCCATGGTGTATCATGCTATCTGTTCCCAGGCAATCTCGTGGCACACACACTCAGGTAATGGAATGGGACATGCCACACTGCATGTGAAGCACTCTGGGCACGAGGCCCCCTCCAGAACCAGTGGAGAATCACATCCACTACCTCAGTCCTTGGCAGGATGAAGCACTCTGGGCACCAAGCCCCCTCCAGAACCAGTGGAGAATCACATCCACTACCTCAGTCCTTGGCAGGATGAAGCACTCTGGGCACAAATCCCCCTCCAGAGCCAGTGGAGACTGTTATCCACTTGAGAGACTGTGGCTTTGCACTCCCCAGGATCCAGCAGTGGGCAAACCACCCACTGGAAAGACTTGTGAGACTTTGGCTTTGCACTCCCCAGGATACAGCAGTGGGCATGGAGCCCCCTCATGGAGCAGTGGCGTTGTCCGTTCATCCGGCTGAGGTGCCCCCCTCCCCCTGAGGTGCCTGTTTATTTTCCATCTGATGCCCCTGTAGTGTTCTCTCCGTTTCGAATCAGGTATCTTGTGTGGGCTTCGCCCATGCATTTTGGGACACTGATCCACGGACAATGATTTAATTTATATCCGGACTTGTACAGTTGGTGTACATATTTGTATATACTAATGTTTGAATTTGCCCTATCTGATTTTTATTGATTACACTTGTTACAATCATTTCCTTTTGTCCTTGCGTTCTTCCAGGAGGTGACGGGTGTAAATGTAATGTTGCTGCATGTATTTGTGTGTATGGTATTGTAGGTGAGGGTGGGGGCTGGGGGTGTTGCGTGTGTGTGTCACTCTCTTTTCCCTCCCCCATTCCCCTGTGTGCTAGGTGCAGTACTCACCGTGGTCGTCACCGGCGTCTTTCCTGCTCCTGATACAAGAGGAGGAAGATCAGCATGGGCAGGACCTGTAGTTAGGGCTCCATGGCGTCCTGGTTCCTCATTGGGTGTCGAGAGGTGAGTGGTCCTGTTTCTGCCGTGATTTTGATAGCGTTGGTACCGCCCTGGAAAAGGTGGCGGATAGGCGTGTTGTAATACAGTGAGCGGAACCTTGTGTTCCGCCTGTCTGTTGGCGGTTACCGCCGCAGTGTTTGTTTCTACCGCCGTGGCGGTCGGAGTGTTAAAGTGGCTGTCTATGTTGGCGGTTTCTGCCATGGTCGTGACTCAATTTTTTTTCCGCCGGCCTGTTGGCGGTATTACCGCTGCTTTAACACCGACCGTCATGGTTGTAATGAGGGCCTAAATCTCATTATGGACGAAACACTGATGAGGTAACTGGTCATCTCAGAGCTAAGCGCCAGGATTATCCTGTATTCAAATTGATTATTGCCATGTTTTATCTGTGTTCATTGTGTCTCACCTCATTTTTTGCTTTGATAACTGATCTAAAGACAGGAAAGATATGAGGGTCCAGCCTAGTGCGACCAGTACCTCTCAGTTCTCTGCTGACTGCCATTGAAAAATAAAATCATACTACTCTAAATTGGAGACAGTTGATTTGAAACTATGCAAACTCCAAGTATCAGACAGAACCTGAAACTTTTAGCCATATGCTCCATATGCACATTTGGTAAAGTAAGAGCCAGAACCTACTCCTGCTTCAGACTTCAGAACCCTAATCGTGAATTTCCTACCCGAAGCATTGTTCTGATGCCTAACCAGACCTGAATTCAGAAATTATGGGTCTTATTTACAAGCCTGTTGTGCCGCAGTAGTTTCACTTTTTTGTGATGCTGCATTGGTGCAAGCAGTCATTTACACAGTGCCACATTTACAAACTGGAACAATGCTACCAATGTGCCAGTTTGCAAAGTGTTACACCACATTGCACCTGCGCCAGGTATAATGTATGCAAGGTGGGCATTTCAACGTCAAAAGCCAAGCAGAACTGTCACAGTGAAATCTACTACATTTTACTGCATTGTTCTGCACCTTCACAGCAACACTTTTTTAACTCCTGCTCAGAGCAGGCGTTAAAGTGAAACTGGGCTTTTTAACATTGGACCCTCCTCACATTGCTGGAGTAACGGCAGATTACTGATAGAAAAGTCAGCAGTTATGTCCTACATACATCACTATATTCCACACTTATGTAGTACATTTGGGAAAGTGGGAATTATCATAAATAAGATCTGAGAACAAGCCAGAACCTCCAAGTTCCGTAAGGAGCATCAAGAATCAGACAGACTTATTTAAATGTACTAGGCATCGCCTACAGACTACCACCAGGACCCAGACACAGTAGCATGACATTTAGACAGAGAAATTAGTAAATATAGCAAAAACATCTTGGGGGAATCTTGGGGAGCATCTAGGTCCCTAAGGGCCCAGGAGAGCAGCAGGGGGATTGAGAATATGAAATGGAATTATGGGAAAATAACTTATGTACCCTGTTCACAAGACACGGCCCACGCATAGTAGAGCAATGTGCAGTAAATCTGTAAAAATGAAAAATGTCAATGGCAATATCTGTCCCACAGGCCGGTACCCTATGGCCACAAACAGCATCAGGAAGACTGATAAAACCAGTATAACTAACCATGGTCAGCAGACTACCACCAGGCCACAATCACACTAGCAGACAATTTAGACGAAAATCATTACATTCAGCAAAAAGTGCTTCCACAGGTCACCTACTGTACGCTAATAGCCCCAGCAGAAGACATTACAAAATGACAGAAATTGAGATAATTTAACCACTGCTCTCTCTCACACACACACAACACACATTAAAGAAGATAG
Organism: Pleurodeles waltl; assembly: GCF_031143425.1. Lineage (NCBI taxonomy): Eukaryota > Metazoa > Chordata > Amphibia > Caudata > Salamandridae > Pleurodeles > Pleurodeles waltl. Next base: position 79,044,922 of record NC_090448.1, read on the forward strand.
TGGACTACTATAAAAGTACAAAAGAAGCCAGAAGAATAATTGACAAATTATTTTCTGCCATGTGTTCCTCCCACAACCACCTCCCATAAAACTCTTGCAGAGTATGGTTTGCACAGGAATATTCTAATTTGGAATAAAATTAAGGCATTTTCACAGTCCTCTTGTAGCCCCAGGACAGCAGTGGTGATAGTGGGGAAAAAGGGAAAACTGACAATAATATCGAGGCATCACATAAGACCAAAATGCTGCAGGACTGCATCTGGAAGACTGGCAAAAATGATTAAAATAAATCACATTTAATATCTATGTCTACAAACTACCAGCAGGTCCCCAATATATAGCAGAAACACATTAAGAAAAAACAAAGTAAATTGAGCAAAATATTGTAAATTCCTTTACTTTATTCCTAACACCCCTAATAGTCCTGATATTAACCTTTTAGAGGTGGCAGAACATTTAACAACATGAATCACCCATCACACGGCACAAGAATACAGAGTAAGGATTGCACAAAATCATGCTAAATTTGCATGGAAATGCAGGCCCACCGACAAGCACCTGGTACCACCAGTACAGCAGCAGCAAGATTGTGAACAATCAATAGAAAATAGAGAAACTTAATAATGGCTCACAATAGACTGGTACACACAGGCTACACACAGAAAACCACACCCAAAATAAGATCACGATATTTGGGCAATGAACAATAAAATTGAGGAAAAATATCTTTAGGCCTCCACCATCCCAGTATAGTACAAACTATGCCCATAAGGTCTGCAGGACCTCAAGCCCTGTTGCCCTATACTGGCTCCATAGGTTTCCCCTTTGTCCTCCATCTCCCTTCCCTAGAGACCAACAACAAACAAAACAATTCCAAAAGAGGAAATATATAATTGAGGATGCTCTTTGTCCCTCCCTCAAACATCAGCCCATCAGACAGTAAATTCCAAGGTGCTTACTTGATGTTCCTAAATAAAGGAAGGGATGATGCAGATGAAGAAAAAATCACACTTTCCCTTCAGATTCGAAACCCAAAATATACATGAGAACAAATAAACAGAAAAGAGTGGTCTGGAATACAGGAATAGGAAGTTGTCACCAGTGCATATGGAATATTCATTATGGTACTTCGACAGTAAAAAAAAAAAAAAGAAAATGCAAATTAAAGCTCTTCCAATGTTGTCTTCAGCCAAAAAAAAAAAACACTGAATAGTACAGGTGTGGTGTCAAAAGACATGCACAACCATCCACCTTCTTCTTTGAGGCCAGTGACATGAATTGTAAATTGTGCAGTGAGAATTGGCAGCACAAGACATAAGGTATGCATCCGGAAACACAGCCCCTTCCAGGATTTCTATTTTCAAACTAAATAATACGATCAGCGTATCAGTGTTAATGGGAAGCAAGGAAATTACAGGTGATACACTTAGCACAATATGTAGGGTTCACTTGAGTATTTGGGTGCATAATAAGAATTGCAAGCCATTTATGAGCCTCTTATGTACCCAGGGGCGGCTCCTCCGTAATAACTGAGAAGCATCACCCCCCTGCTCAGTCAGGCAGTGACAAATAGTTATTTGTCACTGCCTGATTGAGCTATGGGAGTCTAGGGCAGGGCCGGGCCATGGCAGGGAGGAGGAGTGGTGGGCACTTGTAAGTGTGCATGTCAGTTTGGCCGACCCTCTTGGGTTGGCCAAACTGACATGTTTACTTACATTTCTCCAACCCAGTTGTGTTACACAGCCAGGTTGGAGATGTGGCACAGGCTCCCCGTTCCTGAGCAAGCATCAATCCAGCCCACTAGGGCAAATCCCTGCACTGCTCTCATGCTTGCTTTAGCATGAGAGCAACATCTGAATTGAGAGCCTCTGTTTTGTGGCCCAGTGCCGTGGAAGAGAGCGTCACCGAGGCAGCCAGCAGCAGGAGCATCAGGAAGGAAGGTTTTTTTTTTCAAATCACCCCCTCTGACAGTCCTCAGCCACCCCACCCCACCCCACCTCCCATGATTGGTGGCAGCCACTACTACCTGTACCATGAGCATGGGCAGTATAGGCCTACACTATTGCCCAGAGGACAGGCTGTACATGTTTACACAGTTGCTCAGAGGACAGGCCGTTCAGGTTTACCCTGTTTTCAGAGCACTCACTTTACATGTTTTCACAATTGCCCAGACCACAGGGTGTACAGGTTTATACTGTTGGTTTGCACTGTTCCCCAGGGGACAGACTGTAAAGGTTTACACCGTTGCCAAGAGCACAGGCAGTACAGGTTTACTCTGTTGCCCAGAGCACAGGATGTGCCCAGAGGACCAGAGGAATGGCTGCACAGGTTTACACTGCTGCACAGAGGATAGACTCTGCAGGTTTACACTGTTACCCAGAGCACAAGACGTACAGGTTTACACTGTTTCCCAGAGTACAATACAACACGCTTCACACGTTTACACTGTTGCCCAGAACAGGGGGTGTTCAGGTTTACACTGTTGCTCAGAGGACAAATTGTAAAGGTTTGCTCTGTTGCCCAGAGCAGAGGATGTACAGGTTTACACTGTTCTCAGAGGACAAGAGAACATACTGTGCCGGCTTACACTGTGTCCCAGAGCGCAGGATGCACAGGTGTACACCGTTGCCCAGAGCACAGGTGGGCAGTTTTGAACTGTTGCCTCCACAGGCTAAGATTGCAGTAGTCTTTTTGCATGCTCCTTCTTCATTGTTCAGAAGTCCTCCCTTCCAAGAGGCGGTGGGCTCACAACTCTTCAACTGACACACATTCCTGAACAGGAGAGTTTGGCCAGAGCGCCCAATAGGTCTCTCGACGTCTCTTGCATACTAAGACAGGATGAGTCAGGCTAATTAACAAGAGGCAGCGAAGCATCAGGCAGCCTGGTATAGATACAAATTGCATACTTTTGCTAATAGTGGTTTGGACGCAGTCAGGGAAACAGGAGGCCCTTCTGTAAACAAAATGCTTTATTAATGCTATTTATACTGTACACTAATGAGCATTAAAATGCAGACAGAGTAGATGGAATGTGTCAGGCAGCCCCCTCCTTCTATGAAGCCAGTAATGTGCATTGTATGGAAGAAGCCCGCACAATTCAACGGAGTAGCAGTTTTCTTGAGGAGGAGATTAACATTTCCCAGAAGTTTACCTATTAAGTTCTTCATTTTTTTCATTTTATGTAGGTCATGTGTAAAGAGCAAATCCAGCACCTTGAGTTAAATGAGAGTAGTACACGGCACAGGGAGATCCATCACACGTTGCGTAGATGAACTCGTAAACTGAAACAGAGGGCAAGTAAATAGCACATGTGAGGTGATAAAGCCTTGAACAAGGAGACAAAAGACAAGGGAGCCAGAGTAGAAAATTACGACTGATGCCACAGAGCGCATTTAGCACGAATGACGTACCTGGGTAGCTTCGTCTGGTACGAGCCCGAGTTCATTAGCCCCTTATGGAGTCCTCGTCCCAGTCTTGATTTAATGAGGAGTTCGTCTCGCGACAGATCTGACAAGCTCTATGTCGTCTCCACCATTTCTTTCCTATCTTTAGTAAACAGGCACTTTGCGTTTTCCTTTTATGTCTATTAAGAAACACAGCACATAAAGGATGTCGCTCCTTTCACCCCTCCCCTCACGTCCTACTGTTGTATTGCCCAAGTTAAAGCTGGTGGTGCAAAAAAAGGGAGGAGGGGCAAGAGGGCTGGGGCTTGCAGGACTTCCAATCGGGATACGCCTGGAATGCTGTGGGAGTCACAGATTTCAAGGAGCAATACCGGGAAAGTTTGTGACTTTTTGTTATCCGTTGTCATAGGTCCAGTAGGGATTTTTTCTATTATGGTACATGCCACATTTTGTCTACCAACACGGAAATATTTTTCCCCAAACTATTTTTTAGTATGTCAGAAGCACTTTCTCTGCACCACTAAGAAGTTTTGATGCGTTGTAGCCCCATTGCCATCATGTAATTCAATCAGTCCTTATCAAAAGTAAATTCCTGACCACTTCTTGGGTGGGAAAAGAACAAAGAGGGGATTACAATCTAAAACATTCAAGGCAAACTGCGCCTTGAAACACCCACCGCCCACCCACCTCTTCTGTGGTACTCGCTCCGTAATAATACGCAACTGAGAGTTAATATTTCACAAAAGTAAATACATCTTTAGGTGGAAGGTACCATATTTGGATTACTAGCAGTCAAAAAACTGTATGTATGTGGTAGTAAATCACATTTACAAGCGTAAATTAATTATATACATTCCTGAATAATGCTTGCAAACGTTGAAATTTAAATTATCCCAGAGCTGGTTTTATAGGACAGGGCAAATCTTGGCGTGGATCAAGATCATCCCTGAGGAATCCAACTGTTAGACTTGTAAGCCTTAGGGTGGTCTTCTCCCAAACGTGTTGCCTACCTCCTTCATTTTTTTGCTAATCTCGTTTTGGCTGACCTTAGGACTTTGCAAACTTTACCACTGCTAACCAGTGCTAAAGTACACGTGCTCACTCCTTAACAAAATAGTGACATTGGCTTATTCCCTAATTGGCACATTTAATTTACTTACAAGGCCCTAGTAAAGTGGTACGCCATGTCGTAGTTTGGACTCTTGCTCTGGGCAAGACTGCTGGTTTAAAGATAACTTTTGGTTGAAGGTGACTGAGTCATTCCTACAACAAGTCGCAGCTGTTGTCCCAACCTCACCGGCTCACTAGCAGCACCTCAGCAGAAACACAATAGTAAAAGGTGATTTGTGGCAGTCGCTTACGCATGGACTCAAAGTAAGATATCTCAGGGTATGTCGTGGTTGAACGGAGATTACCCTTTTCTCACAGATATATTATGTCTCATACAAACACAGGCAATGACACAGATGCAGTAAAGTTATAATAGCTTTTATTTAACATAACTGCAATTTGCGATAAGTTGCATGAACTGCAATGATTAGGATAATGAATATACCAAGAAACAGTATTGTGAAGAAGAGAGTCATGGTTATAAAGACCCCCACCATTTTTGCAATATATGACAGAAATATATAAATATGTATGTATATGATGGAATATGCCCTAATACCCCAATATCCTAATGAGAATAGGCCTAACCTCCTACCTAAAGGAGAGCTGGGTTTGCTAAACCTAATCTGCCAAAACCGTGTCCATGAGTGGAGCCCCCAACCCTCGTTACCTTGGAATGAGGTCTCTATCCCAGACTCCGTAGGGACACGAAGACTGGGTCAGCGTCTTGACTACTGCAGCATCGGTATCAGCGATGGTGGCGATGCCCTCTGGTCGGAATCCCTCTGATTATCTATCTAAAGTGTGATGTCTTTATACAGATCTACAAGGTCCCTGACGTAGGTGTATTCCAAAACAACAGATAACAGGCATGCTTGGGACGGCAATTAATATCAACAATCCCTCGAATGTATAGAGAGGGGAAATCCCTAAGTGTGAACACCTACTGTTTGTTTGTCTTTGGTGCTTGATCTTGACGCCTTGGCACGGTGACACTGATAATGTAACTCATAACAAGTGGCCTAACTATAAACAAGGCAGCCATCTTAGAAGAAATAAATAATTAAATGGGCTAAGACAGAGCAAGCTAAGTAGGTTAAAAGTCACTAGGTGACGGGGGCACGAGTCTACAAGCCAGCGGCTAAGCTAACTCCTGCTATCCCATTAAAACGAACTAGGATTCACTACACCCTCCCCATTGACGTAACAGGTATGATGAAAGTACAGGAACCCCAAAGCTAAAAAATTGCTCCTAAACTAAAAGCTAAATGTTAAAACATGGCAAAAAAGTATTTGCATGTGTTAAAAATATGTTAAAACAAATCTGTCTAAATATACATACAGAGATGTCAATATCAACTATGACAAGTACAGCGTGTAACAGCAAATGTCTATTAAATTGTATAATTTGGAATCAGGAATGGCAAGTCAATTCATCAAATTATGTGTTATACGCATGATCTTGAAGAATGTCATCGAAGTCACCAGTCAAGGACCTCAAAAATACAGCAGTTGACATGCTTGCATAGTCAGTAGCAGTGATGTTCATCCTACTATGTAGATGGATGTCCTGTTGGGTAGTGAGAGGGGATCGGGAACCACCCAAGGGACCTCCTGGTCTACTGTGGAGAATCGGCCACATGGTGTAATTTGATGTCATCAATGGAGATGAATCTGTTCGATTTAGAACCAGACAATGGTGGTAGGATGACAGTCCTGGTGCCTTTTATTCCCAAGACAGGTACAGGTGCTCTGTATGATGGACCGAACTCCTTTTTCACAGCGATCTTCTCACGAACCAGATCCCCAACGTTAGGAATCCAGCCAGTCGAAGGTTTCGCCAATTCCCTTATTCCTAAGGTGGCAGCACTTGCAGATGATTTATCATCACAAAATTGTTGAAGCTCCTGTAAAACAGTGAGACGTTCTTTTATGTCAAATGGCGTTTCTGCTGCCACCATACCAGGGGCATCAAGATCTGGGATATACATAGGTATCCCAAAGAGAACCTCATATGGAGACTTCCCCCCCAGGACCGTCTTGGCAGATTATTCAGTGCTCTCTGGACCCCATATAGGTGGTGTAACCAACTGCGGCCTGAACCTAATACTCGAGCTGTTAAGGATTGCTTTAGATCACGATTCCGCCTCTCCACGACCGAATTTCCCTCGGGATGGTATGGTGAGGAGTAATGGAGTTCAACACCCATCGTCCCCATGGTGTCCCTGAATCCCTTAGAGGCAAACGCAGGGCCCTGGTCCGAATGGAATGCTGCAACCGCATATCTACCAAATTATATAGCGAAATAGGTAGAGTGAAAATAGGTATCAAGGAAACCTATGTATTTCTGAAATGGGCACAAGATATGGAGTTTAGTAGCACTGGTAATTTGTACATCTCTGAATTTGTGGGTACCCGTACTAGCGTATGATTTAGAGGGTATTTTTCAAAATGTCTTCTTTCTTGAGACCTGCCTTACATTTGAAAGGCACAAATGCAGCAAAATCCAGTTGGTAAAAACAAATGTTCTACTATTCTATGCTCACACATGTGTGTTTTTACCAAAGTTTGAAATTTGCAAGGGCTTCTGGGCAAAAGTGCATGTCAAGAACCATGCGAGTTATGCACCCATGGACTCACCTGGTTGTCTAGTGTTCAGATGCCGGCTGATCTAGGGCCCAAAAGCCACACCTACCCACATTAGAAAAAAAAGAGTTATTAGTAAGGGCCATATTTACATTTTGAATGATAAAGAAGACTGTCACTCTCACGGAGGACTTAACCTCTGCCATGCTAAGACTACTCCACTCGCAAACACCCTGCGGGGGGAAAAAAAACCATTAGGTTTTTTTTTTAAACCACAAGGGCCGACTCCTCTTAGTCCTTTCCCTGGTGGTCTAGTGGTTTTTCTGGTTGCTGATTGCGGTCCATCACCGATCTACGTTCAGGTAAATGTGCCAGGAAGGCACTGTTGGACAGGGTAGACTCTCCCTTTTTCCAACAGTTCCCCCCAGACATCTGGGGAGGCATTACGGTCCCCCAAAAACCCACCAGATGGCAGAGGGAGGCCTTACCTCTGTCTTCTTTGCCTCCCTGGGGAATATGTGACATCAGCGCACATCATGGCATGATGATGTCACAGATGGGTGGGGGGAAGCAATCATGCATCTCCCCAACCTTTCTGATAAAAAGGGAGTTCTCCGGTGCTTACACTGGAGTATCCCTTTCAGCCCTCCCCGGTATCGACCAATGGCTGACAGAGGCACCAGGGAGGGTCTGCAGGTGTCAGCCGTTGGCCGACATCCACACTAATAGGGCTACGGTGTCTTAAATAACTGGAAAACCTATGGAGTTTTTCTGTATCAGCAGCTCAAATGGGAGGAGGGAAGTCATTAATGGACATGGATTGTTAACTCTGGCTTCACAGTACAACTGTCATCTGACTTTTTAGCCCACACCAGTATTATTCTACAGTTCTTTACTTCCAAAAAATACATATCAATTCCCATGCTACACACACGTAGTACTTCACATTACCCTACAACATTCTTTTAAAGGTAGACCTATTGGCATTGCCAATGCTGTTTTAAGAAGGTTGCGGCACATAAACAGGATTAACTGAACCTATGAGACCTCATGTAGTCAGTCTTTATGTCTCTTTACATTATAAAACGTCAAAAGAAATGGGCACAATAATTCTGATTAAAAACAGAAGAAACATTATTCACCCTCGACCAGACATATTTACTTTCTCCACTGCGCCCTGATCTGCCTTTATTTTACTGTTTGTTGGACATTTTTCCTTATGCAGGGTCATCCCCAGTCTTTTTGCTTCCTGTCTCCAATTTTGTCTGACCTGTCACTGTTGGCTCTAGGACTCTGAGCAGTTTATCACTGCTGACCAGTGCTAAAGTGCAGGTGCTCTCCCATCTAAAGTTGGTATGATTGGTTTATACCTAGTTGGCATACTTAATTTACTTGTAAGTCCCTTGTAAAGTGGTATCTCTATACCCAGGGCCTGGAAATGAAATGCTACTAGTGGCCCTGCAGCGCTGCTTGCGCCACCCACTGAAGTAGACTTTCAATCCTGTCTCAGGCCTGCTAGCGCCGGGCCTGTGTGCACGGTTTTCTGCCACAGGGAACTGGCATCTCAATTTACTTGCCAGGTCCAGAACTCCCCTTTTACTACATGTAAGTCACCCCTAAGGTACGCCCTTGCTATCCCTGTGGGCAGGGTGCCATGTATGTAGAAGGCAGGACATGTGCCAGGTTGCGTGGCCTGTCCTGGTAGTGACAAACAGCCTAACTTGGTGTCTCACTGCTGTGAGTGCTGCCTTCTCATAGGATTGCATTAGAAATGCCCTGCCTTATGTTTAAGGGGTATTGTCTTATTTATGAGGGGTAGCGTAGGCATGTTTAGTATGGTTGTGATGGTGATAAGAAATGCTGCTTACTGGTGTAGGTGTATATTTTATTACTTTTACAGAAATGCCACTTCTAGAAAGTGCGCATTTCTCTGTGCTTATGACTCTGGTGATTTGCAGCTTGACTCCAATCCACGTCTGGGCAGAGTGACAGTTGGGGCTTTGTGCATACTTTTCATACACCCTGAACACAGGGAGGGTGGAGGTGTCAGGTGCATCTGCATACTGAATAGTCTTCCTGGGCTGAGAGAAGAGGAGAGGCAGGGCACACCTACATTTGTTAAGGCTGTGCCCTGGCCTCACACAACATGGTCGTTTACCCCCAACTGAGCCTGTGCTGGAGGAGAGAGGGGGCACTCACAGAACCAGTTGTAACTGATTGGAACCTCCTCTCCCCCACCATTATAAAAACACTGTAAGGACTGAGTATAAATACAGGGGAGTTTCCCCACAATTTAGAGACTCTTTGAAACATCTTGAAACTGGACACGGAAATGCTGGAAGGACTCACCAGGGACCGCCATGGACTGCTGCTGCTGTGCTGACCTGTGACATGCTTGGTCACTGTAAAGGACTTGCCACTTGCTGCATCTTCTTTGTGCTGGCCTGTTGCTAGGCCCCTCCACCTGTGGGCCTTTTCTTTGGACTCTGTTCCCCAGGAGCAGGGTGCTGTGGCCCCTGACCCCTGCAGCTGCCTAGAGCCCCAGGAGCGCGTTTCCCCTCATCCGGCCTGGCTGGAGGAACACTGTCACTGTGTGCATTGGGCACCTGGAAAGCGCTGTTGTTTTAATCTAAAAAGCGCCTAGAGAGCGCTTGATCAGTTTCCCCAGATTCACCGCCGCAACCCGGGCTGCAGTGACTGCAGTGCCCGAGGTGCGCTGATTTCTGTGCCCCCGGGGCACTAAGGGAACTGCAAAATTGGTTTTGGAGCAAGGGTGCTCCTAGTGGTGCCCCTGGGGCAAGGATCGCTCCGAGGAGCACCTCCGGGGCACAAGAAGGCCCTTACTGGGCCCGGACGAGATGGGTAGGAGAGAAGGAAGCCTCTCCAGGAAGCCTCTCCTTGCCCCACTGAGCCCAGGAGAAGTCTCTGCTGGACCGTGGGCAGGGTGGGAGCCTTGCCGGAGGCTTCCCTGCACTACCGATCCCTTATCTGGCCCGTGTGGGCCAGTACCTGATCCTCGGCCCCCCCTTGTTGGAGGGCCAGGGAAGGCCCAGGGGGGGCTGCCCTTGAAACAGAGGGGGTGCGTGGCGTTCCCCTCCTCTGCTTCCCTCCTCCTGATACTTCTCCCTGACTTTGGCCCCCTCTGCGGTCCGGTGGCGGCCTTGGGGGCTCCCACTGGTCACGGGCCCCCAGAGGGGCCCGTCCTTAAAGCGGAGGGGGTGCGTGGAGCTCCCCTCCCTCATAAAAGTATTTGCTGACTTTGGTTCCCCACTCATGCGGGCCGGTTGAGGCCTGGTTGGGGGCCCCTGCAATCACGGGGCCCATCATTAATACAGAGGGGGTGCGTGCCACCCCTCTCTACCCCAGAGTTTTAAGGAGGCCCCCACATTGCGCAGAGGAGCACCGGGGTCCCCTTCTCCGTTCCTTTGCACTGGAGGTGCCTCATCAGAAAAGCAGGTACCACTACAAGACAATATCTATGGCCTAAGTTCTTTTTAGAGACTTTAGTGGTTTATATGTTGCCTACCTGTTCTATGATGTTTCATATGTGTATGCAAATGTTCCTTTATGGGCATAACATGATAATATGCTTTTTGTATGACTTGCCATACGTTTTATAATGTTCCTAATATGGGCATTTATGATATTCTTATGACGAGTGCTTTAGTGTAATAACGTGTTTCCTGACTACTGCTTATGTTGCAGAATACTGAGTAACCTGTGTGTTATATGTGACTACTGCTAGTTGCAGAGTACCTAATGTGTAACGTTCTGACAACTGCTAAGGTAGCAGGATACTACTCATATGTGATGTTTGGTCTAATAATGGCGTTGTGTACAATACAGTATATTTTCATATAACTTGGTGTTGTGCTTCCTTTGTGGTGGGGATAGTGCATCACGTGTGTTGGGTGTGTTGTGCAAATGCTTTACACATTGCCTCTGGGATAGGCCTGACTGCTCGTGCCAAGCTACCAAGGGGGTGAGAAGGGGTTATCTTGGACGTGTAAATTCCTTGCCCTGATTAGAGTGGTGGGTTCTGCCTGGCTTAGGTGCATACCCTAGCCAACCAGAAACCCCATTTCTAACACTGTTCATGTCCTCTGCCCTATTGTTTCAACTGTCTCTAGTGGTAACTTCTGTATGCATACACTGGTATCAACGTCCAAGTTTAACTTCTATTATTGTAACCCGCTCTAACCTTGTATCCTGTGTGTTGTAAAGAAATCTGATGCCTTCGGCCATGTCCACGCAATATAAAATCGCAAAACTAAATAAAAATAAAATAAATTATGCGTCAGTATGAAAAGGCAACTAACAGGGATTGTAGCACTGCAATTGACCCTCTTTTAGTGATGTTGCCGCAAAAGAAATGGTTTGCTTGAACCTATGAATGAGATCCCATGTGACCAACCCTCATGACCTCACACGTAGCAATTTAAATTCAAGGGACTACTATGGCAAAGTGTGCTTTTTTGGGGGCAAGAACATTTTTTATGCTTTTAGCCAGTGCTTTTATATTGTCATGGCTATCAACTTTCTAGTTCAATCTCAATGGTAGATTCTTAAAAACTACATTAAAAGTACAACTTTTAAAATCATACGTTGTGCCACCTGGAAGCTTAATAGTTGTAAAACAGTTCTGCTGGCTTTCCTTCCCTCCAGTGGCAAAAGTCAGCATTGTGATTGTGTGTGAACAATGTAGGAAATTGGGTTTCTGGTGAAGGGGGCCAAAACACTTACTCAAGTAGCAACCACAATTCTTGACAAGGTGAAATCAAAAGCAAACCCCAAATGAGCATTTGCTTAACCCTGTGGTAACTTTGCACAAAAGCAGTTAGGCTTAACTTAGAGGCAATGTGTAAAATATGAATGTAGCACTTCAAAGAGTAATAAAGTGTAAACATAACGCAATAAAACTGCCACACCAATTTATTAAAAAAGAGTGAAACTCAATAAACCATTTGAGATCAAAACAACAAACATTCTACCGCTAGAACGTGAAATTTGTAATTTTACTGATTTAAGTGAAGATTGTACCTAAAAGCACAAAGTGCAAACTGTGGCTATCTGGTTGCACTGGACCAGGATATAGTCACAGGTTGACACTAACCCCAATGGAGTGTTGGCTGGATTTAGGGACCCAGTTAGGCCTGCTGAACAAAGTACTTTAATCCTGGTTGCAGAGAGTTGTGCAATACTGTGTATCGTGTACGTGTACGAGGATGCTTCGTGCAGTGGTAGTTTTGATGAGCTCCAGGTTGTGATGCAAGGTCCTGCATCGAGGATGCATAATACCATGGTAGTTCTGATAGAGCAGTCAACAGATGCTTGTGATGGAAAGTACTGCATCAGGGATGCATCACGCAGCTGTGGTTCCACTGAGCTGCAGGTTGCAATGTGTGGTCCTTTAGTGGGAATGTGTCGCTGTTAGAAATGGGGTCTCTGGTTGACAGTCAGTTTCCACTCTGCCCAAGCAGGGACCCTCACTCTAGTCAGGTTAATGGAGATAAACAGTTAGGATAACCCCTGCTCAACCTCTTGGTAGCTTGGCACAAGCAGTCAGGCTTATCTCAAAGGCATTGTGTAAAGTATTTGTACCAAAACACACACAGTAATACAGAGAAAATGCTACAAAATGGACACCACCCCAGTTTAGTAAAATAGTAAATATTTATCTAAATCAAACAAGACCACAATCACAAAAATCCAATATACACAAGTGAAGAAATTAATTTTTAAAGTAAAAAGAGTCTTACTCTGTGGAAAACAATGGAAAAGTTGTTGTTACACAAAGTACCTGGTCTGCATCAAACATAAAGCCACATGGGTGAGCGTGCATCGAAAAGGTCAACAATGCATCAATTTCGTACTCACAAGTGAGGCCGTGAATCGTTTCTTCTCCAGTCGGGTAGGCAGTGCATCATTTTTCTCTTCTGCAAGAGGTGACGCATCGATTTCCAGACAGGGCACATCGGATCCATGCAGGTTCACGATGACTTTGACACTCAGTGACGATGCATGAAAAATCTGGTGGCAAGGTGTTGAAAAACCATGCTGCATGGGGATTGCATCGTTATCATCAGCCGCAAGCGAGTGTTGCGTCGTTTCCCCAGCCACAATGCAGGTGATATGCTGATTTCCCAGCTGCAATGCAGGAGGTATGTCTATTTCAGCCATGAAGCAGGCGGCGCATTGTATTTACATCCGCGTTGCAGGTGGTACATCGATATTTTCCCCACACCAGTTCCTTTGAATGGATTTCTTACCTTGTTCTACCAGCTTAACCTTTTAAGGGCCCTGGGACTGAATAGGGCAGCACTTGGCAAGGCAGGAGTCTCAGCAGAGAGTCCAAGTGCTATTAGAGGAAGTCTTTGATGGCCCTGAAACTTCAAAGCAGGAGGCAAACTCAATCCAAGCCCTTGGAGATTCTTCACAAGCAGGAATATACCACAAAGTCCAGATTTTGTCCCCTTTCACAGGCAGAAGCAGCAACTGCAGGATAGCCCACCAAAGTACAGTCACAGGGAGGGGCAACACTTCTTCTCAGCTCTTCAGCTCTTCTCCTTGGTAGAGGTTCCTATTGGTTCCAGAAGCAAATCTAAATATCTGGGGTTTTGGGTCCACTACTTATACCCCATTCTACCTTTGAAGTTGGCAAACTTCAAAGGAAAGTCTCTGTTGCCAACAAGATCCTGCCTTGCCTAGGCCTGGCTCCAGACTCACACCAGGGGTGGGAGACTGCATTGTGTGAGGGCAGGCATAGCCCATTCAGGTGTAAGTGACCACTCCTCCCTCCAGTCTAACCCAGAAGATTCATCAGGATATACAGGCTACACCCTAGCTCCCTTTGTGTCACTGTCTAGAGGAGATTCACAAACAGCCCAACTGTCAGTCTAACACAGACAGGGAATACAAAAGCAGGCAGAGTCACATAAATTTTAAGCATGAAAATGCCCACTTTCTAAAAGTGGCATTTTCAAACAGACAATTTAAAAACCACCTTTACCAAAAGATGCATTTTTAAACTGTGAGTTCAGTAACCCCAAACTTCACATCTCTATCTGCTCTCAAAGGGAAACTGCACTTGAAGGATATTTAAAGGCAGCCTCCATGTTAACCTATGAGAGAGATAGGCCTTGCAACAGTGAAAACCGAATCTGGCAGTATGTCACTGTTAGGACATGTAAAGCACATCAGTACATGTCACACCTTCAACATACACTGGACTCTGCCCATGGGGCTACCTAGGACCTACCTTAGGTCTTACATGTATATAAAGGGAAGGTTTGGGCCTGGCAAGTGGGTAAACTTGCCAGGTCGAATTGGCATTTACAACTGCACAGACAGATACTGCAGTGGCAGGTCTGAGCCATGTTTACAAGGCTACCAATGTGGGTGGCACAACCAGTACTGCAGGCCCACTAGTAGCATTTGATTTACATGCCCTCGGCACCTATAGTGCACTTTACTGAGGACTTACTAGTAAATCCAATGTGGCAATCATTGAAAAGCCAATTAGACATACAATTACACAGAAGCACTTGCACTTTAGCACTGCTCATCAGTTGTAAAGTGCCCAGAGTATCGAAAACAGCAAACACAGAGTCCAGCACACTTTCAAAACATGAGAAGCAGAGGCAAAAAAGACAGGGGAGATCACGCCAAGGATAGCAGGTCTAGCAGTCGCACAGTGGGGATTCCAAAGCAAGGCTTCAAGGAGATGTGTTGTACTGTGTTGGTTCTGCCCAAGAGTCCACAGTTGGGCTGCCAAAGCACTATGAGGCCGCTTCCAAGGGTACAGGACTGGGGTGTCACCACCTGGGGCTCAAGTCTCACAACAGGCAGAATCGAGGGGCTGTGTTCAAGGAGGTTGAAGCCTTTGCTGTCCCTGAGGCTCTTATCAGGAGGCCAGCCACCTAGCCCTTGGATTCAATCTGGTGGCCCTGGGTTCAGGATGAGGGTTCGGTCCTTTTCATTCAGTCAGGAGGGCAGCACCAAGTAGCAGGGCAGAGGAGTAGCAGGGCAGCAAAGCAGCCGTCCTTGTAGAAGAGCAGCAGAGCGGATAAATGACTCCTATCATTAGTCTTCTCAACCAAATGGGGAATTACATTCAGATTTCAGGTCTTCTACCCCAAAAGTGCATATCCTTGAATATACAAAGCATTTTCTATCTAGTAAATTTCATCCAGTTTGACTGATCGAACTTTATCTTTGGGGGTCAGACTCCATCACACCTGGTAATTATTCTGAACATTTTATGGTTGCAACCATTGCACCACCAGACATTTTCACAGAAATTACAATTTACTGTGCCACATGTCATGAAGTCTAAATAACACAAGCATTTGCAATGCAATAGGTCTCTCATTTTCTTGAGTTAGAGCTATTGACATTGTAAATTTATAACTGGACTTTAGTTGCCACTTAAACTGGTCAACCCTGCCTCATAATTTCGTCTTTTCCTTCCATATAATTACAGTGGCCCACCATTCAACTAAAGCACTTCCATTTACCTTCTTTTTCTATCTTAAAACAGACACAATTGTCAAATAAACCTTTATCAGAAATAAACGTTTTGGCATTAGAGTGTAATGCTCAAAACACCATAACAAAAGTATAATTTGGGACAGATTGTAGTGTGAAGAGGGAGTTAGGAGTAAAGATGGAGGGGACAAGTGGCGCAGTAATGGTGTCATGGGACCTGGAGTAAGAAAGAAAAATGGTTGACTGCAATTTAGGTTGGAAAATACGGAAGTAATTAGAGTTGAGTGAGGTCCATAGGCCTTTGGGCCCTGGTGCCACTGCACCTGTTGCTCCAGTGATAACTAGGCCTCAGGAGAGAAAGCGGATGGGGCAAAAAAAAAGAAGCATAAGGAATACAACAGATAAAAGAAAGAATGAGAAGGGGAAGCAAAAAAAGAAAGAAGGGAAAGAAATGAAAAACTACTAAGAGAAGAAAGAGAGCCAGTGTGTGAGAAAAGAAAAAAGGGAAGGAAGCTAGTGAACGAAAGATAAAGAGGAAAAAATAATTACAGAAGTGTGAAAAGAAAGAGAAAAATGAACATTAGAGAAAAAAAGAGATGGTGAGAGAAAGAAGCAGCGAAAGGAACAGGTCCTAGATGCAATGACACATTACAGACAAGTAATGGCTTCCACGTACAGATGGGAAAAAGAGGGATTCATAGTAAAATGTGAATTGACAGTTAAAGATGAGAAAAACGCAGCGAAAAGAAGGAAGAAAGATCTATAAAAAAGTGAAAAGATGCATACTGTGTCAAAGAAAAGAGCAAATAAAATAGTCAAAGAAAGAATGAAGGGAAGAGAAAAAATTTTGAAATAATTAACGCCTTGATGAAGAAAGAAGATAAAGAAACAAGGAAAGAAAAAAACATGTTTTTACAAGTTTGAAAGAGGAGGTCACAAGAGGAAGAGGGAAATAAAAAAAGAGAGAGTAGAAATAAACAGTTAAAAGCAAGAGCAAAACTGTTAACGTGTTGATTTTAAGAGCTAGAAAGTGAAAAGTGGGGGAGAAAGAAAACATTGAGAGTAAACAGAGTAAAGGAAAGAATAGAGTGAGATTGGTGAAACAGACCCTCTCAAATAAAGATGGAAGCTAAGAATAGATTTAATTGGTTCCCCCACGTCCTCAAACAGAAGTCAGAGTGTGGAACAGTGGCGGGCACTGCAGAACAGCAGGAGGTGTATTAGCGAAGTTGTATGTGAACCCCAATACAGTAATATTGGGGCGCTTCAGATCAGGATTGGAGGTATAGACAGAGCTGTGAAATCGAAATGTAGGTAAACTCATATAAAAGATGGTTAAATCATGACTTGCTTTTCACAGTTCAAGCCTGGAATAATACATCCAATCTATTCGTAACATCCAGTGGGAGTTTATTTAGAATTTAAGAAGAATGAGGATTCGAGTGAGATTCAAGGAAGAACAAGCGCCAAAGAAGCAAACGCCGACATGTGTTTGGCCCCTGGTGGTAGTTGTACCTAGGGCTTTCTCAAGGCTTTCCAAATATTCTTAAGAACAGTTCATACAGAGTCTCATCATCCTTGTACTGTCTGTTAACAAGTTAATCGAAATCAAGATATTCGGGATAAATCCCGCGTTTAAGTGCCATAATTTCCTGGGCATTAAGTAAGAGAGTGCTGGGCCCTTTCTGGATTTTACATAGACAGAGCTGTGTCCCAGCCCCATGCTGGAATAGTAGAACGGCAGCAGGTGAGGAATGAGAAACAGAGCGCAGTGTAATTCCTGGTATTGGAATAATGGGGTGCTGCAGGTAAGGGTTGAGGTGCACTGACAGATTTGTATGTGGGCTGCAGTACTGGAAAAGTATCGGGCACACAAGGTCAGAAGTTAGGTATGTTAATGTAGCTATGTGTGGAATCTGGTATTGGTGTGCCAGTGTTGCCGAGTGTTAGCCTGGAGGTCCCTGGTGAAGCTGTGAGTGGGGCCCAGTATGGGAGTGGCATTGTCTCTGAACCAAATAAGTGAGGAGTCCTGAAGGGCGTGTCTGTGAGCCTGTAACAGAGAAGAAATGTGCACTGAATGTTAGAACTGATGGATTCTGGTGGAGCTGTGGTGGTTCCTATCACCAGTGGTGTTGGATGTTAGACTTGGGGTGGACTGACTGACCTGTGTTTTACTCTTTTGGGTGCAGTTTTGACTTGGCAGTGGGACTGAATATTAGAATTGAGCTGCTGTAATGGAACTGTATGTGACCAGGTCCCAGTATAGGAAAGGAAGTGACATTGCCGCAGTAGAACTGAAGTGCACTGAAGGAGCTGCGCCCGAGGTCCGAGTACTGGAACAACAGAGTGTACTGACTGTAAAAACTGAGGTGCTCTGGCACACAGCATGTGTGGGGTTCTGACAAGGGCACAGCTGAGGGCTTGGAGTGTGTGAACTGAGGTGCACTGATGGTGCTATGCCCGATGTCCTAGTACTGGAACAGCAGTGTGCACTGACTGTAAGAACTGAGGTGCTCTGGCAATCAGTGTCTGTGGGGTATGGCTCTGGCATGGCTTAGGGGCTTGCAGTGTGTGAACTGAGATGCACTGATAGAGCTGTGCCCGGGGTCCCAGTACTGAAACAGCAGTGTGTACTGACTACAAAAACGGAGGAACTTTGGCAGACAGCGTGTGTGAGGTTCTGGCACAGCTGAGGGGCTTGGAGTGTGTGAACTGAGGTGCACTGATGGACCTGCACCCAAGGTCCCAGTACTGTAACAGCAGTGCGTATTGACCTTAAGAACTGAGGTGATCTGGCAGACAGCGTGTGTGGGATTCTGACACAGGCATGGCTGAGGGGCTTGGAGAGTGTGAACTTAGGTGCACTGAAGGAGATGCACCTAAGGTCCAAGTACTGGAACAGCGTGTGTACTGACCTTAAGAACTGAGGTGCTTTGGCAGACAGTGTGTGTAGAGTTCGGGCACGGCTGAGGGAATTGGAGTGTGTGAACTGAGGTGCACTGATGGATGTGCGCCTGAGGTCCCAGTACTGGAGCAGCAGAGTGTACTGACTGCAAGAACTAAGGTGCTCTGGCAGACAGCATGTGTGGGGTTCCTGGCATTGGCATGGCTGAGGGCTTGGACTGTGTGAACAGAGGTGCACGATGGAGCTTTGAGTGGGGTCTCTGTATGGAGCAGAAGTGGGCATTGTCTCTAAGGATTGCAGAGCCCTCGTAAAGCTGGGTGAGGGGTCCGGGCACTTGAACAGCAGTGGGCACTGAGTGCTTAGAAGGAGGTGCTTTGGCCAAACTGCATGTGAGTAGCAGAGCTGAAAGAGCAGGGATCCATACAAAGGTTTCCTAGTCGACATCAGGTTGCATCTGGGGGCTGGGCCTCTGGATGGCACAGGCAGGCAGACCAAATGTGACCAAGATAACAGCCTGATTTATAGCCTTGTTTACAGCTAAGCTCAGAAACTGATGTGCTCTGGCAGACAGTGTGTGTGGGGTTCCTGGCACTGGCATGGCTGAGGGCTTGGAGTGTGTGAGCTGCTGTGCACTGATAGAGCTTCACTGAGTTCACAGTATTGGAGCAGAAGAGTGTACTGACTGCAAGAACTGAGGTGCTCTGGCAGACAACGTGTCTGGGGTTCCTGGCACTGGTGCAGCTAAGGGCTTGGAGTGTATGAACTGCTGTGCACTGATGGAGCTGCACCTGAGGTCCTAGTACTGGAGCAGCAGAGTGTACTGACTGCAAGAACTGAGGTGCTCTGGCATACAGCGTGTGTGGAGTTCCTTGCACTGGCACAGTTGAGGGCTGGGAGTGTGTGAACTGAGGTGCACTGATGGAGCTGCAATTGGGATCCCAGTATGGAGCAGAAGTGGGTACTGTCCCTAAGGATCACGGAGCCTTGGTAGTGCTGGGTACCTAGGCTATAAGCAATTACAAAGATCTTCTGCCCTTGCTCTCAGCACACCGGCAGGCACACTTGGCAAAGAAAATAAAAGCCAAGGAAGGAGGGAGCCAGGCAGCTGAGGGAGGTGCAGAGAGCCCACAACGACCAATGTGACCATGATAACAGCCTGACTTATAGCCCTGTTTACAGCTAAGCCCAGAGGAAGAATGCTCTGCAAAGGAAAGGAGAAGCTTCCCTGCACAGGAGCAGGAAACAAAGTTAAAAAAAGGCCCTTACAGACTAGATAAACAGGACAAAGCGTAATTATATTCACTGTGCTCCCACACAGAAGAAGGGACAAAGAGGCATGCATGACCACTAGCAAGCAAGGGTTTTAAATGACACTGAAACTAACAAATGAAATAGCTGGAAGCCCACAGAAGAAGAATAAACAAGAGGTCGTACGCTTACGCTAGACCTAAACGGGCCCACCAAGAGCCCAAAAAAATCCCACACACTGACTTTTCAGACCAGCCCATCGTGCACTACCTGATTACCCTATAGGCGAGTCCAACTGTTTACAGACAAAAACACTGGCTGATTTCTGAACATTTAATGGAAAACATGATAAGGCAATCCAACTCAGCAATTTAGTTTCAGTTTATATTTCTTATTTTGTTTAATCCTCCATTCCCTTAGTGAGTTTATTTCTTGAACATGTCTGTTTTCTGTAGTTTTGTTTTGTGCAACAACTTCTTCTTGTATATTGAATACTTTGATCTGAGTAACATCTGTGTCTTTATAATGGACTACGATCAAGAATTATGGAGCTTAGGCTGAAGAAAATGACTTTCTGACTGTGGCTGTCATTGGGTCAAAAATGTTTTCAGAACATGGCAGTTTAATCCCTGGCCTCTCAACAGAGCCCTCAGAGCAATGATCATGTATTGCGGTTGCAACTGTTATTCTTTGCAAATATGTTGAAAGGAGATAAACAGTGGTCAAAATATTGACAAGGGTATATAAAAGTAAATGCAGTACTAACAGGTAAGTGGCATGTTTTGTATGTCAGAGTGAGAGTAGCAGTAATATCTTCAAATTACGTAGGTAGAATGTGTCTAAGAGAACAGAGGGAACTATGTACTTGACCAATGGCACTCTCCCATATACTTACATACCTCCACTCAGTCCTTGCACTACTTATGCACTTGATTTAATGCAATGCTCATGGTGAACTACAAGTGTCAGATGGTCTTGAAGCTGAACAACCAATGACGAGGAGCCTGGATACCTTGAGGACGTGCCTTCGGGTATACGCACCCATACACACACAGGTGTGCTCTTATTGTTTAACGAAGTTCATCACAATAAAGTTGAACTCTTTTATGAAGAGCTGTGTCTTAATACAGCTACTCTCCTGAAATGCAATGTCAATCCAATTGCTTGACTGACAGGCACCTTCTCGCTATGCTTTCTCTTCATTTCATTCCTCAACCTTATGAAACATATGTCTCTAAATGGCACAAAAGTGCAATTGTATTCTGGTGTTGCAGTAACTCTTGGGGACCATCTTTGAACCCAGAAGAGGAATTTAGAGTGTAAGATCGGAAGCCGGTGGGTAAAATATGCAGGCTTAGATAGCTAGAATGATAGATCAATGATAGATCATATCCAACTGACCAGCTTCAATTTTGATAAAATTAACGCTGAACTAGGAAATTAGGTGGTTTAATATTCTTATACTTTTTAAAGCCAGTCAGTGGTGCACACGTGCAATGCTTCATTTAACAATGTGAAATGGGTTTTGGAGGTTACACGAAATTGTAAATTTCTTGAACGTCAGGTTTCAGAGACTATAGTTAAAGGCAGGTTTTTAGAGATGTCTGAGGTATGGTAGACAGCCATGAGTATAGTACTTTAATATTGTAAACTAAATATCATCTGACAAAAATATTGCATCCTAAAATCGTTTACAGAAATACTGCCTCATTGGAGTTAATTATAGAATTCTACCCCCAATAGCCAATATTTTTTAATAAGACATTTGGGGGACATTATCTTTATTAGGCGATAATAATCTCAACTATATTCTGACATAAAATCCAGCCAGTGTAGCTCCACAAACTTTAGTATTGAGGCCAGTGCTTTTTATTGCATTTAAAAATTATTTAAGAATAGACCACCGAGGAGCGTGTGGACGAATGAATTGGAATTAATTAAATAATACAATAAACTTCAAATGTTCTATGTTCTGATTGAGGATCTCCCACCTGCTGTATGTATGCACAGGGTCCGATTGGTCCATCTTGATGGTGCTGGGATCATTACAATCCAAAACTAGAATCTGAGCTTTTATCAAGCCATTGGTGCATGCATGGGAGACAAAACAAAAAATAAAAACAGTGAATTGCACAATGTATCATGGGTCGGCTGGCCTATGGATGGTGACCACAGAAAGCCAATAGTTTGGAGAGGGTGGGGGTCAACGGATGCTGGTGAATGCCTGCGGTACCAAACGGTGGGGTTCCTGGCTGGGGCATCTCTGGGTTCACCAAAGGAGCTCTTGAGTATCGCATTGGAAATTATTTGTTTGACCAGACGTTAGCCAATGGGGCATTCAACAGAATTAGACACACCCAGTGCCATCTTTTGAGTATAGTTTCAGGCCATTTTTATTGACAGATGGCACCCCAAGAGTTACTATCTTTAGCAGGATGAATTAATGAAAAGTGGGCACCTAGTTGTACATTGCGCCTAGTGACTTAGAGCTGTGTAACTGTGCTAGGCCAAACATACATCACTGTGTTACATACAACAATTTTGCTGTTTGGGAGGTATGAAAAAGGAAAGTGTTGAGAACTGTTATGTTTCTATTACAGAGGGAGGGCAGCCAATTTGAGGGTGCTGACAAGGAGCACTAGATTAAGAATACCAGAACAGCTTGCACTGCTGCTGCTGTAAGGGGGTGGGGGCAGGGGCTGAGACCAGCACAGGGTATCCAAGAAATGCAGCACAGTATCTTAAGTTGAGTCTGCAGTGGAGGAGGGGAAACGAGGAGGGCGACAAGAACAAAACAAACTCTCACTTGGGGAAGTGGGAAACACGCAGTGGAGGGCAGTGATGCTGACAAACAGCTAGCTAGGGGGAGGAGTGATCTATCTATAATGAGATGAACAGAGGTGCAAATAGGGAATTTGAGAGACAAGTGATAGGACATCAGACATATGCATTGGCAAAGCCCACTTGTCTCGCCTTTCAGTGGCTTTATCCTATCTTTTGGCTATGATGAAGGTTTTTTCCGTCGCTCTTCCACATCAGAACAAGCATTTGCAATGCAACGGGTCTCACAGTTGCTCAAGTTAGAGCTATTAGCATTGTAAACTCCTAACCGGACTTTTCTTGCTACATAAATTGAAAGAAAAAAAGAGCATGAATGCACTATGTAAAACACAGCGTGATCGCGCTGAAGTTAGAAACTAAAAAACAGAGCATGATCGCTCTATGTAAAACCCAGCGCGATCGCGCTGCTTGGAAAATAAAAAAATAAAGGAGTTCAGAAACCAGGCTGAAAACATGGAGCCTTGTATGTTTTCAGTAGTAGGCCGGTGCGCTCGAGGAGGGCTAAACACCGGAAAAGGCATGACGTATGCATGCCTTTCACTAATGAAATCAAGCGGATTTTAAAAGGCAAGCCCACGAACCAATGAAAGTGACAGGCATGATATGCGTGTGGTTAAAACCCCAAAGAGAGATTCCAACAAGGATGGATCGCTTCAGCGCTTGCCCCTAAAATGGAAGGAAAAAAAGGGGGAAAAAAAGGTATGTTTGCTAATTCAAAACAGCATTGGCAAAGACAAAAATAGGCCACCACATCGTAACCTAAACACATGACGGCGTCAACACCCATCACACATATGCATCATCATTTTTAAACATGTAATTTACTGTTCCAAGATGGTGGATACCATTCATGGAGCAGTAAATTAAAAGAACCTGTGTGAAAGGACATCAAAGTGAAAGCACAGGCCTGGTAGCAAAGTGCAGTTGCTGGGCCCTCCTAAAATGAAAAGTTAAACAGTTGACATAAGTGAGCTGATTCAAAGTTTCACGGCCGCCATGAGCATGAGAGTGAAAGAGACACAAAAGGAAAAATAAGTTCCTCACAGTCAAACATATTGGCAAAAGTACAATTTTCCATGTAACAGGGTCGGTCCCCAAGGCGGTAACAAACCCCCCCCCCCCAAAGGAGGGACACATGTAAAGCATTTACCAATGATAACAAAGGATTTTTGAAAGGCAAGCCCATGAATGAGTAATAGTGATGGACTTGAGGTAGGAGTGTTTAAAGCCCACACATAGATACCAAGACGTCAGAAAAGCAGCGCTTGCGCACTGCTATGCTCGACAAGAGAGGGCAATTAAAGAAAAAGAAAACAAGGGACAATGGCATGATTCACACTTGTTAAACTAGCATGTGCATTGAACAACTACTTGCTTGATAATGATGTCAGATGAATGGTGTCTCACTAACAAATGAACATGCGTGTAGATGTCATTATTTCTTTGCAGGTAAGAAGTGGCATACTGGAAAATGATGAAAATGGAACAGAAGTCACCATGTTATTAGTTAATGAAGACATGGCGGCATTGTACCAGTTAATGGCAACATGGACCACATGTAAGTAGTTAATGTAGACATCGGGAAAGAGTTTTTGTTCTGTATTGTCGATGAAGGCAAATATGCATGAAACAGGAAACAGAAGCAACCAGGCAGCCAGCAGTTTCAGGGACAGACTGAACTGAAAGTAGCGCTCGGTAGGTGACCAGTGACTGCGTAAAAGGGATCAGTGAATGAGACAAGGCAACCATTTACTTGAAGGAGAGTGGCCAGTGATTGAGTGAGTGATCAGTACAGTAGAAAGCTAATCGGTAAACAAGAGTGACCAATGTCCAAGTGAGAGTGGCCAGTGAATGTGACAGTCTCTTTACTGCAAGAGTAGTGACCAGTGAATGAAGGAGACTGACCAGTGAATGAAGGAAAGAGGTCCGTGAAGGAGGGAGTGAGACTACAGAAGAAGAAAAGAGGCAGCGGTGTATGGAGCAAAGTGGCCAGCAAATTGCCTGTTGATTATGATTTTGATTGTGTCCATTCTCATTCAATTTTATTATTTTAATACTTTATTTTGCCGTTAAATCTAGGTTGTTATTATAGTTTTTCGATCCTCTGTATGAAAATTGCTATTAAAAACACAAACGTTGATGGAAGAATGATTACAATTTGTCTAACCGCTGGCAGTCACTTAGGTTAGCATTCCAACCCATCGTTTCTATGTCTACCATTCCACCTTAGTTTGGACATAGCCATATGCAAATCAATCCTTAACCTGCTTCAATAGAAATAGCCCAGACTGAACTGCCATGCCAGGTCCTCCCTGAACCAAAACACAAGCAACTCAAAACTGTTTTGTCTTGACTGGGACTCATCAGCCTGGTGTGCCATAGTTACAGTGGCACAGTGAGAACGGTACCTGTGTCCGAGCATACCCTTGCCACTTGTTTTCCAGTTCAAGGAGCACCTGACAAGCCCCTGGCATTTTCTATACCTAACTCCATGTATACATAAATTGGTTATACATATCTTCAAAGTACGTAGAAGTGGATTGAAGGATAATAAATACTTACCTCCCTCTGTGCAATTACCTATTGACATTTTGGCTCTCAATATTGTTGTGACAATATTCTGTCCTGTTGATATTCATGATATCCCCTACTTCCCTACTAAAGTGCCATTTAATAGATGTGATCATATTTGTATGAGTCTATTCAGGTTAGCTAGGGGGTACATATTTGTGGTTGCTCACACTATCCTCCCTGAGAGGCAACAATGGCATAAGAAAACACTAGGGGTCATATTTATACTTTTTGACGCAAAACTGCGCCGGCGCAGTTTTGCGTCAAAAATATTACTGCCGGCTAACTCCATTTTGGTGCGCCGTGCGGGCGTCAAATTTATACTTTGACGCACGGCGACGCAAACCACAGGTGGGAGTCATTTATTTTTACACACACCGCAGCGTCAAGTCGTAAAGCAAAACGACGTTAACGCGGCGGAAATGACTGTGGGTCGATTTACGACCCCGCAAACCGGATATGCAGCGTTTTTTGACGCAATAGCGTAAAAAAAAAAACGCGAACACTGCCATTTCACCAAAGGAGAGGCAAAATGGATCCCAGATGCCACTACAGACCCCAGGAAGATGACAACAGACCAGGAACCAGCCAGGAGGACCCACACAAGAACCAGGACACTTATAAGAAGA
Source organism: Pleurodeles waltl (assembly GCF_031143425.1). NCBI lineage: Eukaryota > Metazoa > Chordata > Amphibia > Caudata > Salamandridae > Pleurodeles > Pleurodeles waltl. The sequence goes on from NC_090448.1 coordinate 79,070,703, forward strand.
AAAGAAAGTGTCGCTTCAGTGCAGAGGAGCAGGAAATTCTGGTTAAAGAGGTGACGGAACACCAGCACCAACTGTTTGTCACCTCAAAATTGCCAATCAGTAGGAGAGAGGCTATATGGCAACAAATTGTTGACAAGATCAACAGTGTAGCAGGAGTACGCAGAACTGTCATCGAGTGCAAGAAACGCTGGCATGACTGCAAGCGCAGGACCAAGGAAAAGATGGCCAGGAACAGGAAGGCAGCACTGCAGACTGGAGGTGGGAGTCCAGCACACCAGGAGGCCCTGGACCACATAGAGGAGATGGTCGCAGCCGTCATCCCTGAGGAGATCATCACAGGGATTCAAGGACAGGACAGCGCAGACTACCAGGAGACAACGCACATGCAGGGTAAGTCACATGGGGAATTGAAATGCACTAATGTCAACTGCAACCGGGGGTGGGGAATACCTACTACACATTGCATGTAAGTCATCATATACATGGAGTGGCATGGGTAAAGGGGCATGGCATGTGGGCATGGCCTGCACAGACAGAAGCTGAGGCACACCATTACACTACACCAACAACAGTCCCATGGGGGCATGCTGCCATGCCAACGATGGAGCAAAGGGAAAGTCACACCAGGAGGGAAGGGCACAACGTCAAACTGACATCCCGGCACACGTCAGCCACCATACCCCCCATATTAACTAGGGCCCACTTATCAACCTCTAGCCATACCGACAACTGGAATGTAACTGTGACAACAGTTGCCACTACCACCTCCGCTCTGTGTGCAGCTCAAGTAGCCAATAGCAGTAACCTCCCCATGGATCATACACACCCAAATTAAAGGGTTGAGGATGACAACTTCAACAATCCCCTGAAAAAAGACAAAGGCCCCAGTACTGTCAAATGTCAATGCCCATAGTTGTTGCAAACATCAGCCAATGTAAACAACAATAGAAGCTACACAGCACTAAGGACATACCCATGCTGCATATGTCAGGGTCCATCCTGTGCCTGGGTCACAATGTAACATCCCAAATGTCATACTGCTCAGACAACAGCATTGAGGGGGGGACACATGTAACTGGTTACTGACATACACCTGCACAGTCAGAGGAGGAAATAGGACGCTGATACGATTATCAGGGCAATCCAATGTACCACACATTCCCAACATCAGCTCTACACATTACCAATGCCAACAACCATATCGTGCCATAACATTGCTATGCATAGGATATGCTACATGTCAAATACATTTAAGTGGATGTGAAAGATCAGAGACTGGGGCAGGTCCAGATTGTTAAGTCTGCTGCCAGTGCCATCAGAACACCCACAGCCAGTGAAAGGTCTCACCATGAGAATGGATGTAGATGGAGGGTTGAGTAAGACAAGAAGGTGGCAATTCACTATTTGGCCTAAAACAACACCTAGAAGAGATGATGCCGACAAGTCTAATAACTTAATAACATACATGTGACATGCAGGTGGGCCATAGGCCTGGGAGAATGCCCATCTGAAAGACTGGAGCAATAAACACGAAACAAGATCACAATGTGAATTAATCACAAGGCAGGCATGTCATATCACTCATGCCACAACACAGATACACTAATTGTACCCCGTTTCATTGCAGAGGACGATGGATCTCCTGCGGATATGCCTGTCCCAGATTACCCTGATGACATGGATGACGAGCTGATAAACATTCCCCAGGAGACTATCCAAAAGGTCCTTGAAACCCTCCAGACCCCACCTTCAGTCACAAGAAGGAGCACAGAACAAGCAGCCATCGCAGAGGATCCACCCACCACCCCAATTGTAAGACTTGCCAGCTCCAATACAGCTGAGGACTCTGACGACACAGGCACCAGCTTTGAGAGAACTGTAGTTGGGGTACAGCGAGAGCTGGCCAAGGAGGTGCGGGTGGGGATGCAAACTATGGCAGCCAGCCTAGAGGGGGTGCGTTTGTTCATGATGTCATCTGCAGCTCAGCCAGCAGCTATGCAAGCCCTAACATCTATCTTGCAGGAACAGCAAAAAACCCAGAAGGAAATCAGCACAGCTGTAATACAGTTGACCCAACACCTACAACAGCAATCCTGTCAACTCGTGCACGAATGCAACATTGAACCCCTCAGGGCCGACCTGGCTGCCTACCATCGTGATGTGGCTGCTATTCTTAAGAATCAGCAGATCCTCCTTGCTGCAGTACTGCCCTTAAGACCTTCACAGGTAGCAGCGACCGGGATGTCTGACTCCACGTCTTCTAACACTGAGGTGTGTGTTGCCCCTTCACAACCACCACCACCAAGAACAGAGGAGCCAACACACACATCAGAAGAAAAAGACATGGAACAGATCACCTTCACACAGAAAAGTACCCGGAAGCACTAGTCCCTGCCACATGGCCAACAATTACCAAGGTCCTGCGCTTTGTAACATGCCAGTCTTGCATCAACTCTACTTAATGACTGTTCTGCTTACCACTGTATATCTTGTCAGCCTTCCCAGTGATTGTCTCTCTCTTACTCATTGGCAAATCCTGTCCCTCTGCACTGTCTGAAACATCACCCCAGCATGTCAAAAGCATTTCCGTAACCCCTTGTGTAGGATCACAATGTAAGATGTCACTCTAATGGACTCACAATCATGGACAATGTACAGATAGCACTACAGCACTTTTCAATAAATAGCACTTACACAACAAATCTGTCTCTGGGTAATGTGACATATCAACTGTGCAGTAGATAACTGAAATGTGCCTACTGCCAAATTAAATACCTTGTCAATACAACTGTCCTGATATTATGTAGTCAGATAAATCTGCACAGTGGCCATGATTGCATCATACTCTGCCCTTCCTGAGGGACATATCTGATGAAGTGAGAAACCATACACCATAATGCTGTGTTGGATAGAATAATGCTTCCTCATGTGTTAGTCAGACATGTAGCAACATCCGTAATGTGTACTTCCAAGATTTAGGGTAACGTAGACACCACAAATGACAAAGCATGCACCAGATAGATGGCAGATGCTTGTTCATGTCAATGGTCCACATTTTCAACATCCTATGTCCTAGAGTTTTGGTAACAGCTTCCTAGGCACTAGTTGATGAATCCCACAGTGAGTCGCACACATGCATTGAGGAAGTGGGTACCATGTTGTTTGCCCAGACAGACAAAGATGAATCACAAATGTATGATGACACCACAGTTGAGGTCATATAAGTGAGCCACAACTCTCAAGTGGCTGTGGTGGACCAGCAGACGAGGCAGCACATGTCCACATATTTCCAGTGATCAATTGCACATAGGTGTCTTGTTCATGTGTGTGGTCCAATGTTGTTCCTGTATATTTTTTGGGGTGTAATTTGTCACAGTTAGGTCCAGGACTCATCATGAGTCTGTGGCAGCTATTCCTGTATCTACTGAGTATCCTTTGTTGATCAATGTGAGTAAAGTGGATGTGGACATGAGAACCTACATGGGGATGGTCCCACCCTGTCACTAAAGACGTGTAATGAGACAGTCAACAGGGCAACCTAGGTGTGCTGAGCGAGATAATGTCTCAGGTGTCATGTTCCGGCAGGTGTCATTACAACATTTGTACACAGGTTAGCCTCTGCAATTCCCACTGCATCTGGGAACATCATAGCCTCTGTGCTGATTATTCTGCCAGCTATTCACCACACACGGCCCATCAATATGTTGTGAGCAATGTAATTCTGTGTGTGAACTGTCAGGGTCCTGACATGTGTGGATTTTTCATGGACATTTTCAGAGGTTGCTGGTTCTGCTGAAGGCCCCCTACCCAATCCCTCCATACGGCCCTGGGACACTGTCACACTTTGTCATTCATGTATAAATGAGACCCAGACAAGGGATGGGCCATGAACTTTGGTTTTCACAGAGGATTTAACTCAAATGGTACAGTTAAAAGGCAGATGATGCTATACAATGTATTTGGATATGCATTGAAGAAGGACATGCCCAAATACCCCCTGATGAATGAGAGGTTTGCTAAAGCAAGTGTGGTACATATGTAGACACAGGGATACTTTAATGTGACGCACAGACAGATGCCAGTCAGGCTGACAGAATGCAGGGTGAATAAGGATACAGCATTTTGACAAGTTACATAATCAGTGGTCTGACTAAGACTGTTTGGAGGATGAACTAGACAGTTGACATGTCTAACTGTGTATGTCCTGTGTTTTTGACGGTGACAAATGAACCCAAGGGCTGTGTTACATGGCTTAAGTTGTATCAATGCTTAACGGTGTATTTGACAAAATGGCAACTCCTAGCTGTTCCAGGCATCAGCAGGGGCAGTGCTTGTTGTAATGGGTGGTGTGCATGGAGGTGATCACAGGTGTGGGCTGCATCTGTTTCTTTCAAGTCCTGTAGGTGAGATTTGCATTCTAATGGCCAACAGACATTTTCACACAGGAAGCAATCTACAGGTGCTAACAGGGCTTGGAAACTAGAAGCCAGTGTATTAATTGACCTGACGTCCATGCAGTCAGATGTTCTATGACAATGGCATACCATAGGAAAGGGTGTAGCACACTGGATTGCTATTGACAAGCTGTGTGTGTAGAGGGGGGAATATCAGGGTACACATCTTAGTATTCCAGGGACCTCTTCAGACAGGCGGTTGTGACCAGGTGCATGGGTGTGTCAGGAGTTAGGAAATGGGCTAACATGTACATGGAATGTCATGTGTGCAATGCTGCTCATATGTGTGGCACTTGTGCTGTCTATGTACTCTGGTCACAGATAGTCCTTGCAAATATTGGATGCAGTTGGACTTACTGCTGTCAAGGGTCTGGTCAGATATTCCTGTTACTGATGCAAAAGAACATCAACTGCCTCATGTATGAGGCTTGTTTTCCCCTTATTGAGTGATGGTGTCTTAGTTGTGTGCCATATGCTGCGTTAGACCTTTATTTCAACATGTGTGTGTGAAATAGGTGCGGTCCTCTGCTATTGGCCTTCAAAGGAGAAATGTACATGATGTATGTCATTTACACTGTGTGTGTATGAGACCATTGTATGTTATGCATCACATTAGCTCTGGGATTTTCAGTGTCCTAATCGGTATATCAGCAATGCTCCATGAGGCAACACTCTTATTCTGATAGTTAGAGATGAAGGTGTGCAAAAATGAATAGCCAAACGATGATATGGTGATTATTATAGGTGTTTATTTAAATTAGTTCATAAAGTGGCGATGCTGATTATATTTAAAAGAAATTGTTCACGATATGTTGCCGCCTGCGTATACCAGCGGCCATGTTCTGTAGTTTCCCCTCATGTTGCAGACCACCATCCTCCTCTTCCTCCTCTTCAGGCATGTGTGGCTCGGGTTCCAGGAGGGGAATGTTCATTTTGATGCAAATGTTGTGCAGAATAGCACATGTTAGGATGATCTTACAGACCATCTCCGGGGAATATAGGAGGCTACCACCAGTGATGTCGAGGCACCGGAACCTTGACTTGAGGATGCCGAAGGTCCTCTCGACTATGGTGTGTGTCCTCCTATGTGCGTCATTGTAGGCACGCTCTGCTGCAGTACTCGGGTTGCCAATAGGTGTCATTATCCATGGCTGGATGCCATACCCCTGATCAGCTGCAAGAGAAAATGAAGGGGATCATGTTGATGTAGCTGGCCCCATTGAAATGACCTTTCATGGCAGTAGTTGTCTTGTGTTGTCTGTGACTCTTTTGTGTTATTATGTCGCATCCTAGGCTTGTAGGATGTACCATCTGCATCGTGTTGTTTCCTTGGCTGAACTAGTGTTTGCCTGCTGACCGGTTGTCAGCAGTATGTTTTGGGATTTGCAGTACAGTGTGCCCTCCCTAGCATTGTGACTTGTGATACAGGTGTCCGTGTGTCTTCACTGGGGGTGAGATGATAGTTCCATACACAGATTCATTTTGACAGTGTTGTTGACATGTGCATATCAATGTACCCTGGACATCCTATACCTTTAGACTTATGCAATGGATTAATGTAAACGTCATTGGGACACTTGCAATTTGCAAGGTGACATTCAGGCAACCCACTCCATACGTTGTGATCATTGACGTCTTAACATTAAACTGTACACTAATTTCCGATATGTGATAGGTTCAATGGTGACCTAAGAAACATGGCTAGCGATGTCACGACCTCAGTGTGTTCCTGTTCACATGTTGCTGTTGTGGAGAATGTGTTGTGTGTCCTAGAGGGTTGCTGTGCAGTGTGTATATAAGTAGGTTTTTGTACTTACCAACAAGTAGTCCATTGCCATACCGTCCATCCTGGAAGTATTCATTGATGGTGCAGTGACGGAAGATGAATGAGTCATGGACACTCCCAGGATATTTTGCCACGATGTTGGTGATCAATCCTTGGTGATCAACAATGGCCTGCACATTGATGGAATGTGTGTGCTTCCTGTTGCGGTAGAGGTGTTCAGTTGCAGCAGGTGGCACAAGGCGTACATGTGTGCAGTCGATTGCACCAAGGACGTGTGGGAAGCCACTAATGAGGTAGAACCCCTGTTTTATTTCCTGCTGCTTCTGCAGTGTGTTAGGGAAGCAGATGTGGCGGGGTGTAAGTCCAATGATGGCATCCAGTACTTTGGGCAAAAAGGCAGAGAATGATGGTTGTGATATTCCGGCAACCAGGGCACCAGTTGTTTGAAAAGAGCCACTTGCCAGCATGTGAAGTTCGGCAAGCAGCTTGGTTTCTGTTGGGATGGTGCGGGTGTCAGCAAAGTGGGTGCCAACTGCGGCTCAATGTTTCGCAGCAGCTGCTGAATGGCCTGCCAGTTCAACCTGTACCTCTGGATGATGTTGTGTTCCCTGAGGCCATGAAGGGTTGTTCTGGGGCAGAATATCCTCTCCTGCCTTCTGGGCTACCTTTGGGGTCCCTGCTGGTGTGGTGGTAGCTGCTGTTGTAGCTCCTGGGCTCTGCGTCTGCGTGCACGCTGGATAAGAATCACCTCCATGTCTCCCTTTTGCTGCTCTGCTGCTCTGCTGTTGCTTCTGTGTGTTCTGATTAAATACAGGTGTGTTTGCCCCATTTTAACGCCTGCCCTGGCCCAGGCGTTAAATTTTGACGCAAATCGGGCTGTGCGTCATTTTCCGGCTCCGCCTCCCGGCCGTGCGCCATTTTTGCCCGAAAGCATAAATACGACGCACGGCCGTTTAAGTCATTTTTTGGACGGGAACGCCTACCTTGCATATCATTAATGCAAGGCGGGTTGCCGTATCCAAAAAATGACGCACACAGCAGACTTTTGTCATCCGCGGGCTCGGGCATCAAAGTTTAAATATGGGGCAAGGTTTGCGCTGAATGTGCGTCAAAATTTTTGACGCACATACGGCGCAGACAGAGTATAAATATGCCCCTTGATTTGTCCCCAGACCTGCTGAGCACATAGCAATTATTGCATCAAAGAAAGTAGGAAATTAAAAGAGCTATCCCTGACCACAATAGCCAGCTTGCAACACTGAATATATATTTTATGATCTGCAATATTAATTTATCTCTCTGCTAGCACTTCCCTTATCTGAGCAGAGATATGTGCCCACTGGTACACAGACCAACTTCAGGCTTATACATAATGGACCAAATGTACAAAACTGCAATTTTGCATTTCTTATATAGCGACTTCATAGAAATCGCTATTTAAGAAATGCAAAATGCTATGGACAGAGATACTGATTTCCTAATAGCAATTTCTACAAAGTAGGAATCGTTATTTGGAAATCAGTATTAAGAAATCCCATTGTATTTTAGTCAATGGGCATGTTTTGCATTTCCTCAACAGCGATTACTTATTAAGACATCGCTATTTAGGAAATGCAAAACCAGGGATTGCAAAGGTCAAAAGGCCCCCCTTGGTGTACTCCAAAAATAGGGGTGCACCTGCAGATCACATATATGCCTAAGGGGCATGTGTGTGCTTCATTGCAATTTAAAAAAAAGCACTTTAAGATGCTTTTTTAAATTGCTCCTGCTCCCTATAGGTCTTCATATCAGTGGTAATTGCATCTCCTAAATGCCTAAGTTGCATTTATGAAATGCTTCGTACGTCTGAATATGAATCTCAAATAGGGAATCCCTATTTGCAATTTCTTAAGGGACTTTGTACATAAGAAAAGGCTGGTTTGCATTTATTAATGGCCTAAAATACCGATTTGGCCCAACAACAAATGCAAAACGGCTTTGTACATCTGACCCAAAGTCCAAAGACATGGGAGTCACAAGTACTGAAGCCAAACACATTTTCATTTTCCAACAAAAAGCATGGTGGCTTAGCTGTCTTGATCAAGAACAGGACATCCTGGATCCTTATTTCAGCGATATCCTAGTTTGCATACCCTTGAACTATTCAATACCTATTAATATATTCTGGAATCTGTTACTTATCTACCAACCCCACACTCACCTAAACCAAGTATGATCAACTGTCAGGTCTTATGGCGCACTCATTCCCTTTTGAGAGCAATGCACCTTCTAGTGCCCAACAGTACCTAGACCTGTTCACCTATTACCCATGTCTAATTCATAACCTCATAAACAAAGTTTGTGAATTTGACATATTCTGTTTGTCTGCTCATATTTTGCCAGGTAGATCGTCACATAACTTTTCTATGGACTGATCATCAAATAATACCATTCTTGTGGTTGGATTCCAGTATGTGACATTCCTAGAGGACAGAAAAACAATAAAAGTATGTTATAAGCTAGAGCCAAATAACCAAGGATACACTTGCACCTTTTGTGTGCTCTGCTGAACTCAAAATAACCAACAGTGAGAACCTCCAAAAATTGCTGCTCAATCTGCATAACAATTTGTGAACCACAGAAAATGCCCTTTCTCCAACTAGAAGTGAACCTGAACATTTTTCAAAAAAAGAATTGGTTCACACCATACCATGCCTAACTCAAATGACAGGTTTGGGCATTTAGGCCCTCATTCTGACCCTGGCGGTTTGAAACCGCCAGGGCAGAGGGCAGAGGAAGCACCGCCAACAGGCTGGCGGTGCTTCTTGGGCCATTCTGACCGCGGCGGTAAAGCCGCGGTCAGAAAAGGGGAACCGGCGGTTTCCCGCCGGTTTACCCCTGGCCCAGGGAATCCTCCATGGCGGCGCTGCTTGCAGCGCCGCCATGGGGATTCCGACCCCCTTCCCGCCATCCTGTTCCTGGCGGTTTCTACCGCCAGGAACAGGATGGCGGGAACGGGTGTCGTGGGGCCCCTGGGGGCCCCTGCACTGCCCATGCCACTGGCATGGGCAGTGCAGGGGCCCCCTAACAGGGCCCCATAATGATTTTCACTGTCTGCTTTGCAGGCACTGAAAATCGCGACGGGTGCCACTGCACCTGTCGCACCCCTACAACTCCGCCGGCTCCATTCAGAGCCGGCTTCATTGTTGGGGGGGGTTTCTAAGCCAGAATGGCCGCTGCGGTCTTTTGACCGCGGTGCGGTCATTCGGCGGTTCCCTCCAGGCGGGCGGCTCCTGCCGCCCGCCGGGGTCAGAATGACCCCCTTAATGTAAATGGCATTTACAGGCATTAAGGGGCATATTTAAGAGCCCTTAGCGCCATTCTAATGCCACATTGGCATCATTTTGTGGCACTAATGTGGCATTGGAAGGTCAAAAACCACATTCCATAATTACAAAGTGGTGCAATGCATGCACTGTGCCACTTTGTAACCCTTCGCGCAACATTGTGCCTGCACCAGGCATAATGTATGCAAAAGGAGTGCTCCACCGTTAGGGGGGGGGCGAAGAAATGGTGCAAGGAAATCTAACAGATTTCTTGCTTCATTTACTTCGACACTTTTAACGCCTGTTCAGAGCAGGTGTTAAAAGAGGGCATGCCATTGAATACAATGGGCCCCTGTGTACTCTGCAGGAGTAGCTCCAAAATTTGGTAGTTGTCCTGCAGAGTACATCAATAGCGTAAAAATAATGACGCTATTGCCCCTACACTGCACCATGGTGCGCCGTATTTTAAATGGTGGCTAAAGGGCACAAGAAAAGTGGTGCTGCACTACTTGCAGTGCCACTTTTCTTAAATATGCCCCTTAGATTCCCACAAAACCGAGGCAAACTTATGCATATAAAGCCATATTTAAAATTGGCAAATCTACATACAACATCTTTGCACTATGTTACAATATGTAACATCTCAGTGGCCATTTTCTTTATTCCAAATCACGAGAAGGGATGTGGAATTCCTTTAGTGCAATGGAATGAGCTGGTGCAATTAACCCCTTGGGTGCTGTGGACGTAATGGTTCCGTCCGGTGGCACGGCGCTCCTGTGCCACAGACGTAACCATTATGTCCTGCTAGCGCTCCCCGTGGGCCTCCCACCTACACTCCCCGGCCAGAGGGGGCAGCCAAAACGCTTCCGCTACCACCCGACCCCCCTGGGGCATCTGATGATGTCAGTACGTGATCTCACTCTGTCCTCATCAGAGGTCGCCCCTGACGTGCTGGACGAAACTGATTAGTTTCTCCTAGTTTCTCCTCAGTAAGGGGCAAGGGGCAGGTTGAAGAGGTATGAAAGGAAAGGACGGGCTCTCCATGGGGGCATAATACTATTGGGCATTTCTTTCCCCCTTGGGGGCAGATCATCCTATTTTTATGAGGCCCTTATGCCCCCAAAGGGGGCAGAAACCACTTCAGCACCAGGGATTGGTGTGTGTGTTCTGTTTGGAGAGCAGGCCCTTGGGGAAGGGTTGCTCCCCATGGGGACACATTACTGTTGACCATTTCTACCCCCCCTTGGGGGCAGATCGGCCTATTTTTATTAGGTCCCCAAGGGAGGCAGAAACCACTTAGACACCAGGGATCAATGTGTGCATGTATGTTTTGTTTGGGGGGTGGTCCTCTGTGTAAGGGTCACTACCCATGGGGGCACATTACTGATGGCCATTTCTACCATCCTGAGGGCAGATCAGCATATTTAGGAAAACATACAGGACACCAGGGATTTTTTTTTTTTTTAAAAGAGGGTGGGGTTATATCCATACCCCGCCCTGAAATAAATGGGGCCAAGGTGTTCTGCCCATTGGTAGGCAGATGGGGTAATTACCCCTGATCTGCTCCCCGGGGTGGGGGCAGAAGGCCTACTAGGTGCCAGGGAATTAAAAACAAAATAGAGGGGGGAGGGTTGGCAACTAGTATGGGCATGGTTATGCCTCCCACCTCAAATGAAGGGGGTAACAGTCTTCCAGCCTCCCACTTGCAAACTAAAGCATCTCATCTCTGTGACAAGCAAGAGGATGTTTGATTATTTTGGGTTTTGATTTTACATTTGGGCCAAGAGAGCTTGGCTAACTCCCAATATCGTCCCACTTGTAATGGTAAGTGGCTGCACTTTTTGGACTTTGGGACGCTGCCACCAAGAAAAATCTACCAGACCTAGACACGTCTGAAAACTATACATCTGAGTGAGTCCAGAGTGGTCGGCTTCACGTGCACCCCACACCATTTTCTTACCCACAGTGCCCTGCAAACCCCAAACTTCGCTTCAAATCACACATTTTTCCTACATTTTTGTGATGGAACCTTGTCAAAGGCACTCGGCCCACCTACACAAGTGAGGTATCATTTTTTTGGGGAGACCGAGGGGAATGTTTGGTGGTATGAACTTTGTGCTGGTGTGGTGATCCCACACAGGAATGTGAGGAACATGTGATTTTATTACCTAAATTTGAGGTTTGCAGGGGTCAGAAAACACTGGGGATCCACACAAGTCACACCTCCCTTGACTCCCTCAGGTGTCTTGTTTTCAGAAATGTCTGGGTTTGGTAGGTTTCCCTAGATGGTTGCCAAGCCCAGGACCAAAAACACAGGTGTCCCCTTGCAAAAACAGGTACTTTCGTAATAGATCATTTTGCCGGCCCATGTTGTGTTTTGGACTCTTCCTTGTCGCAGGCACTGTGGGGGAATGCTGGGTGGAAGGAAGTTTGTGGCTCTCTTCAGATTCCAGAACTTTCCAGCACTGAAATGTGAGGAAAAAGTGTTTTTTTAGCCACATTTTGAGATTTGCAAAGGATTCTGGGTAACAGAACCCAGTGAGAGCCCCATCCTACATTCCCCTAGGTGTCTAATTTTCAAAAATGTATAGGCTTGCTAGGTTTCCCTAGGTGTCCGCTGAGCTAGAGGCCATCATCCACAGCTAGGCAGTTTGCATAAAACAGGTCATTTTTCATTAGAAAAATGTGATGTGTTCACATTGTGTTTTGGGGCATTTCCTGTTGTGAACACTATGCCTACCCACACAAGAGACTTAGGAGAATGCTGGGTGGAAGGAAGTATATGGCTCCTCTCATATTCCAGAACTTTCCATCACTGAAATGTGAGGAAAAAGTGTTTTTTGCTCAATTTTGAGGTTTGGCAAGGATTCTGGCTAACAGAACCTGGTGAGAGCCCCATAAGTTACCCCATCCTGAGTTTCCCTGGGTGTCTAGTTTTCAAAAGTGCACAGGTTTGGTAGGTTTTCCTAAGTTTCGACTGAGCTACAGCCCAAAATCCACAGCAAGGCACTTTACAAAACAACTCGTCAGATTTCAATGTAAAAAGTGAATGTGTCCATGTTGCATTTTGGAGCATTACCTGTTGCTGGCACTAGGCCTACCCACACAAGTGAGGTACCATTCTTATTGGGAGACTTGGGGGAATACAGAATAGAAGAACAGAGGCCAAAATCCACAGGTAGGCCTCTGTTTTCTTTGAGAAAATGTGATGTGTCCACGTTGAGTTTTGGGGCATTTCCTGTCGCGGGCACCAGGCCTACCCACACAAGTGAGGTATCATTTTTATCGGGATGCTCAGGGGAACGCTAAATGAAGGATATATGTGGCTCCTCTCAGATTCCAGAACTTTCTGTCACCGAAATGTGTAGAAAAAGTGTTTTTTTTAGCCAAGTTTTGAGGTTTGTGAAGGATTCTGGGTAACAGAACCCGGTGAGAACCCCACAAGTCACCCCATCTTGGATTCCCCTAGGTCACTAGTTTTAAAAAATGCACAGGTTTGGTAGGTTTCCCTAGGAGACGATTGAGCTAGAGGACAAAATCCACAGCTAGGCACTTTGCAAAAAACACATCATTTTTCTTTGGAAAATGTGATGTGTCCACGTTGTGTTTTGGGGCATTTCCTGTCGCAGGCGCTAGGCCTACCCACACAAGTGAGGTACCATTTTTATCAGGAGACTTCGGGGAACATAGAATAGCAAAACAAGTGTTATTGCCCCTTGTCTTGCACTACATTTTTACCGTCTAAATGTAAGACAGTGTGTAAGAAAGAAGTCTATTTAAGAAATGCCCTGTAATTCACATGCTAATATGGGGACCCCCGAATTCCGAGATGTGCAAATAACCACCGCTTCTCAACACCTGTGTCCATTTTGGAAATATAAAGGGTTCCTAGTTACCTACTTTTCACTCTTTATATTTTATCAAATGATTTGCTGTGTACCCCGTACGCAATGAAAACCCTTTGCAAGGTGCAGCTCATATATTGGCTCTGGATACCTATGGTTCTTGATGAACTTACAAGCCCTATATATCCCCACAACCAGGAGAGTCCAGCAGACATAACAGTATATTGCTTTAAAAAATCTGCTGTAGCTGGAAAATATTACAGAAGAAAAGTTGGACAGAAATGGCTGTTTTTTTCAACTCAATTTCAATATTTTTTATTTCAGCTGTTACGTTCTGTAGGAAAACCTTGAAGGATCTACACAAATAACCCCTTGCTGAATTTAGAATTTTGTCTACTTTTCAGAAATGTTTAGCTGTCCATTGGTTTGAAACCCATTTCTGTCTCTAACTGGAAGGAAGCTGAAAGCAGAAAAAATAGTAAAAATGGGGTATGTCCCAGTAAAATGCCAAAACTATGTTGAAAATGTGGTTTTCTGATTCAAGTCTGCCTGTCCCTGCAAACTGGGAAGATGGTGATTTTAACCTCTCAAACCCTTTGTTGATGCCTTTTCTTTGAAACAAAAAACACATCCTTTCTTCTGCAGCAGTTTTTTCCCTTTAAAAAAAAACAAAAATAGCTGTATTTGGGCCAATTTCTTGGTCTCCTCCAGGTAAACCCACAAACTCTGGGTACCTTTAGAATCTCTAGGATGTTGGAAAAAAGGATGCAAATTTGGCATGGATAGCTCATGTGGACAAAATGTTATGAGGGCCTAAGCGCGGACTACTCCAAATAGCCAAAAAAAGGCTTGGCACAGGAGGGGAAAAGGCCTGGCAGTGAAGGGGTTAAAATGTGATGAGCTGGAGCAAATATTGTAAACAATGCTAAGATCAGAGCCTCCATCCACCCAAACACATGATCTACTACACTAAGCAAACCCGTTTTGCAACCCCCAGCATTTTTCCTCCTAAAATACTTCAAGTAATTCAAAAAGCAAGAGGTGGAAAACTTGTCTGTATTTAGGTATGCTGCATTTCCCTGTTTGATCCCAGTCTTGCAAAAGTAGTCAAATCCCTTACACCATTACTTATAACCCAAATAACTAGCATGATCGACGCAGCTTTCAATTCAGGTTGTGTTCCCTTCCTCACTAAGGCCCATATTCATACTCGATTTGAGCGTCATATTTTTTTACGCTAATTCAGCACAAACCGAACTCAATATTTATACTTTGGCGCTGGACACGTCTAGCGCCAAAGTCATGGAGTTTATTTTGTTTTCTGGAGGGGAAAACCTACCTTGTGTCAATGAGATGCAAGGTAGGCGTTCCCATCCAGAAAAGGACGATATGACCTTTGCGCCATATTTATCCCCCCATGCTAAAATCCACCATGGGGGGATGGGGGCCTTAAATAATGGCACTAAGCTTGCTTAGCGCCATTATGTAATGCCTGGGTCTGGGCAGGCGTAAGGGGCCCTGTAGGCATATTTCCATGGTCAGAGACAATGGAAATTGCCCACAGGTGCCCCTCCCTGTCCCCAGGAACACCCCCACCCACACCAGGAGGACACCTAAGGATGGCGGACCCGTCCCAGGTATGTCCGGGTGAGAATTCTTTTTTTTTTTGCCCCACACCGCTCAGGGGCCCTGACTTGGGGCCCCCTTCACGGCGCTGGCCCCACTGGCCATGCACAGGGGGCATTCGTCCCTTAGGCATGGCCATTGGGGTAGTGGGCATGACTCCTGTCTTTACAAAGACAGGAGCCATGTCCATCGTGGGTTGTGCACCAGAAAATGGTGCTACACTGTTTAGAGGCAATTTTTTGCCTCTAAACAGTGTAGCACCATAATTTGGAGCATGAGCCCTGGTTCCCCCTATGCCTTCCCAGCCCTGTTAGTGTCCTTTCAAGGGACGCTAATAGGGCATTAGCGGCGGCTAGCGCCATTCCATAAATATGGCGCCCAACTGGCGTCTAGGAATGGTGCTAGACAGGGCTATACTTTTTGATGCCAACCTGCGTTAGAGCAGGTTTGCATCAAAAAGTATAAATGTGGGCCCAAGATGGCTATTGTAGTGTCGCTGCTAAAGAAACCCACCTTATATCCTAAAGGATGGGTTTACAACCTTTTTCCCATAGAATATAATCTAGTTACTGCTCTCCACACTTTGCAATTTAGGTGGCCTAGCTTTAAGGGGTATTTCCTGAGCAGGACGCCACTAGTAACCATTTCAAATGCAACATAAGACCCAGTTCTTGTCACCTGGGGAACCACACGGGACACCTCTACTGTTTAATTTGTATATGTCCCCACTAGCTCAATAAGTTGATTAATTTAGGTACACTTTTTATGTACGTCAATGCTATGAAAATATGATTAAAACAACAAAAACGTTAGGATTACTTCTATCAGCTATAATAGTTGCTGGCCAATAATTGCATCTGTAATAACTATCTCAAATTAAAAGGAAATAAAGTTGAGATTTTACTACTAGACATCCGAACCACCTTTTGTTGTAGTGCTTATCGGCTGTGCAATCTGCTTAAAACCTGAAAAATAAAATTGACCACAAACTAAATGTGGTCAACTAAAAACTATACCAGCAAATCAGCTCTAGCTTTTTCCATCTGCATTCTAAAAAAGTATTACATTACTTCACTTTTCTCCCAAAAAGTCGCAGTTGTAAATAATTTTATTTCTTACAGCCTTGACTACTGCAACGCTATTCTAATGTGTATCTCAAAAATGGTAATTCTTACACTTACACGAAATTATAACATTACACCGGCTTTGAAGTCTCTACACTAGCTTCCGGGAAATGTAAGTACAACTTTCAGCCACAGTACTTGATGCGTAATGTCCTGTACTCTGACCTTGAGTCACGATTTACTAATCAATTCAAGTGTTTTAAACCTGGGCGTTCATTAGGATCCTCTGCACAGCAAAGCGGCCAGGTTCCACATTTGAAACAGGAAAAGGCTTTTTCAGTATCCACTCAGTATTACTGTTTGACCCTGGAGCTAGCTACCCCATCACCTTACATGGAATCTGACTTTTATGATGTTAGAAAAACAGTAAAACCTGGCTCTTGTCTTTGACTGACTCTTGTCTTCACTATTTTGACCATTACAGTCTTAGCATACTTTCATCTTCAGTCCCTTGAAGCCAGTGGACAACTGTAGATACACAAATACAAAATAGCAGTTTTTTCGAACTTGATATTTTTCTACACTCTGTCCAGAGCAGGTCTTCTTAGCAATGGTTAGTAAGACTTCTTTGCGCATAGGAATGGCCCACTATCTCCAGATTATAACTGGAAATCTAGCATTGCTCCATACAAAATGTCCAGAAGGAAGGAAAAACTTAAGACCAGAGAAACCTACCAACTGTCCAAGCCAAGCAGCAAGGTTAACAGAAAGAATATTAAGCAGGAACTGGAAAAGGCGGATGTAGGAAATTGGGTTGAGTTCCGAAAGGTGTGAGCCACACTCAAGTAAGAAAACACAAGCCTTGTAGAGGTGTGCCATAAAAGACACTAAATAAACCTGTTCTTAACCCTCTGGTAGCTCAGCACAAAAGCAGTAAGGCTTAAATTAGAGGCATTTATTTAGAAAGCTACAGGATATTGTAATGAACAAAATGACACCAAATTGATAAAAATCCAATCAGTAGAACAAAAGGTTTTGAGTTTATTGAAAAAGAAGCTCCAAAAAGGCACACACTAACTGGCGCATCATTACTCATGTACCAGTTTCTTGCGCCCCTTCCACGGCACCTAACAACACCATGGTGCACGTTAGGCTTATAAGGTCAACATTTTTTACGCTATTGTGGTGCTTTCCTCCACTAGCATCAAATATTTTGACCCTAGTGGAGCAAAGTGCAAGGAGGCCCATTGCTTTCAGTGGGTGCGTCCTTTTAACACCTGCTTTGAGCAGCGTTAAAAATGATGCCAACAATGCCTCAATGAAATCCTGTAGATTTCACTGCACCATTTTTGCAGGGCCTCCTAACACTGGAACAACCCTCATGCATACATTACGCCTGGAGGTGCTAGGGCCTTGCAAATCTGGCCCTAAGTGCCATCTGTGGTTATCTAGTCACACTGGACCAGGACAGAGTTAGAAATTTGGTTCAACTATGGTGGAGCAGCGGTCAGATAGGGGACCAAGTGAAGGAGGAGTAGTACCTTCTGTCCTAGGTGATGGACAGTGTGGTGCTGTAATGCAAGGGTCTGCATCGTGCTGATTTGAGCCGGTGAAACTGAGACCAGGAACTGCGAGGTGTTGCAATGGGAAGTACTGTGTCAGTTATCCACTGAAGCAGCCAATCAGGAACTGTGAGACTCTGCAATGTGAGGGTCCTCTGTCAGTCTGTGCTGTGCTGTCAGATCCACTGAAGCTGCCAATCAGGATGTGTGAAGTCCTGCATTGGCCCTCATCACGCTGCATCAAATCATGTGAAACCTTTAGTTGCGCTGGGAGGAGTACACACTTACTCAAGCTAAGGGTCCAGAACCTTGAGAACAACAATTGAGGGAGGGAGAGAGGAGGAAGTGGTAAGGACTCACTCCCACATAGGCCAACAGAAGAAACCAGGTCAAGATCAATTGGATCTAGTCAGCTGGGAAGCAGGAGAGACCTCCGAAATGTTATTGTGTCCCTGTGCTCAAACAGGAGGTCAGTCTGAACCTGGCCCTTCTGGGGATCCTGCATTAAGGCAAGCAGGTCTAATCTACCTTCTTCAGATGATAGGGCAGTCCTTATGAATCTTCCACAGGTCCAGGAGCGTTCTGATGAGAGGTTCTGAGGGTGTCAATTTTATGCTCAGTGCCAGACCGTGTGTGGGATCCTTTGCTTTGTTTTTTCCAAAACTGGTTCTTGTCAGTTCTTCCCCTTCCCCTGGGTTTGGCTCCAAACTGTCTATGGTGCAAAAGGGCAGGCAGTCCCAGGTAGGAGATTAATTTGCGAGTGACAGGGCAGGCAGCTTCAGAAGTAAAAAAGGGGGTGGGTAGAGCCCTCAGGTTCCCCTCTGAAGCTCAGGATGTATTGAGCACGCCCACCTGCCAACCTGCTCAGTAGAAGAACCTCCTGCCCCACACCCACTGCCCTGTTATCCCCTTTCTGGAAGAAATATATATAATACTACAAGAGAGCGATTAACAGTCATGAGATTCTGGACACTTGCAGAAAGGCACCATTTTGTTTAGACAGAAAAACGCAAACTTTCTGAAAGTGGCAATTTCAGAATAGTACCTTAAAGCTGGACTTTACCATGAAATTACAAATCAAATGAGTGGAAGAGGTATTTTCTAAACTGTTCCCAAACTGAAGTTATCACCTATTTAGTGTAATAAAGGAACCCAGTGTTAGTCTATGGGAGGGCTGGCCTTGCTACAGTGCAAAATGTCTTTAGGACTTTTTCACTCTCAAGACATGTAAGACTTAAGTACACATGTCCTACTTTTTAAAAACCATGCATCTTACTCTATGGTCCTTTAGGGCCTATCTTAGGGGTGAATTAAAGAAATTAAAAAGGAAGGCTTAAGCCTGGCAAAAGGTTTATCCTGCCATTTCGAAATGGCAGTGCACGACTGAACTACAGGCTGCAGTGGCAGGCCTGAGACATATTTTACATTACTACTTTAGGGGGTGGCACAATGAGTGCTGTAGCCACGTGTAGCATACATATGTAGCACCATACATATTAAAACCATTTATACCTGCTGCATCCAGTTCTCTAGAAATACAAATCTCCAGTACAAGTACACTCACTGCTCAGAAAGATTAGCAGTAATCTTTATAGTGTGAGTCCACGACCAGTGGGTACAAGTGATAATGCAGCAAGACTGATAAGACATAAGTGGCATATGGGGCATATGCTGTACTTTGGCGAATGTCTGTTACTATCCACCTCTAAATGACCCCTCAATACTCAGAAAAATACATATGTGAATAAGGGGTTGGTGCAATTTTTGTAATTCAGTGTAGCATTGACATTCTAAATTATTTAAGAATTCTGAAAGATTATGCATATGAGAAAATTGACTTGTTGGTTGAGGGGGGTGTGAGCCCTTCTCAAGCAACAGCCACAATCATTGTTAGGGTGAACCACAAAAAGTCCTAAATTAACCAGTGCTTCACACTCTGGTCCCTTGACACAAAACCATTCAGGTTTAACTTTGAGACAATGTGTAAAGTATTTATGCAACACATAAACAGTGATAAAATGAAAATCCAACCCAAGAAAAAACCCACACCAATTAAAAACAATAGAGTCAAATTATATAACTTATTTGACACCAAAACGACAAAAATGCAATCAGTAGAACCAGGCATATGCAAGTTCAAAGATTTAAGGTAAGTATAGCTGCTAAACGCACATATTGCCAGTCATGGTTATCTGGTCGGTTGAGACTGGGTGAAAGTCACGTGTTCAGGGGAGCCGAGACGGATCATGGGCTGGGTACAGAGGTCAAGTTAGTCCAGTTGAAAAAGTTACCTTCTTAAAGTCTGGTGCAAAAAGTCCAGTTCACGGTGAAGGAAGTCATGAGGAGCAGGGAAAGCTTCGTAGAGGGTAGTCTCTGTATCGTGAAGAGCAGGTTTGGACTTCGCGGACGGTCGTCGTTGTAGCATGAACATTCTGATGGGCATTGAGGGATGGTCATAGCTGGAGTACCGTGTTGGCGGTCACCGCAAGTTGTTGACTCTGTAGCGTTAAGGGCAGATTTCGTGCTGGCAGTCACTGAAGTGCAAAGAGGTGGGCTCACCGGAGCTTCACATTGGTGGTTGTCGTGCACAGCAAGAGTTTGGCCTGAACTGGCCTATTCGCAGTCTCGAAAAGTCCAAAACTTTGCGACTTCTGCATTTCTTCCAAGAAGAGCTTGGCTGATGCCAAACCAAGGGTCCAGGACCTGGGAGAGACCTCTTGGGGATCAGGAACTCACTCCAGCAGAGCTCAGTCAGGTCCAGAAGATCCAGTGCTGCCAGCCAGCTGGGCGTTTGCATGGAGGTTTCTGGAGCTTGTTATGTCCCAGTAGGTCCGAATAAGAAGTCAGTCAGCTGACTTTGGAATCACTTCAGGCAGCCTGGCATGAAGGGAGCAGGTCCAGTAATTGTTTTCAGACAGCAGGGCAAGCCTCAAGCAGCAGGGCGGTCATCATGCAGTATGGCAGTCCTTCTTCTCTAGTGTTCACAGGTCTAGGAGTGTGGGTATGAGGGTCTTAGGTTCGTAATTCTATACCTGGTGCCAGCTTAGAGGTGGAAGAAGCTTCTGGAGCTTTCACTCAATGGAAGAATCTGGAATTTCCTGCCACCTTGCCCTGGTCCAAGGATGTCTGGAATCACAAAAGGCTAGTCTGAGGTTTTTGTGTGCGAAAGATGGCAGTGTTTTTGAAGTGGAAATGGGACTGTGCATAGCTCTCATCCCCGCATTCTGCCAGAATGACCCATCCTGCCAACACCCAGTTCTCCTATTGTGTGGCTGTTTTGAATGAATACATAAAGTAATCTTAAAATTACACCTAGTCATGTGATCCAGGAACAGATTGCAGGCACCGAGTGGTTAGGAAAAGAAAATGCCAGGTTTCTAAAAGTGACATTTGCAGAATTGTGACTTAAAATCCTACTTTACTATTACATAAGATTTTAACTTACAATTCCTTACACATTAAACATTATATTTCTACCTGCTGCCAAACAAAAGGTGTCACCTATTAATTATAATAAGGTTACCAGTTGTTATTGTATGGGAGAGGTACAAATTTGTCAGTTTTTCACTACCAGGACATGTAAAGTTTAAAAGCTCATGTCCAACTTTTTAAATACAATGTATGGTGTCCTATGGTATGTTTAGGGTCTATGCTAGCCGTAACTTGTATATATTGAAAAGCAATGTTTAGGCCTGGCAAGAGTTTTATTTTGCGAGGTCAGCATGGTATATTAAAACTACACACAGGCTGCAATGGCAGGCCTGAGACATGTTATGATGGGTTATTTAAGTGAGTGGCATAATGGGTGTTGTGGGCCCACAAATACTGTTGGACTTTTTTTGCTTATGCAGGGTCATCCCCAATCTTTTTGCCTCCTGCCTCCTATTTCTTCTGACCTGTTGCTGTTGGCTTTTGAACTCTGAGCACTTTACCACTGCTAACCCCTGCTAAAGTGCATATGCTCTATGTGCAAATTGTATGCTTGACTGGTTTATCAATGATTGGCACATTTGATTTACTAGTAAGTCCCTAGTAGAGTGCACTAGAGGTGCCAGGGCTTGTAAAGCAAATGCTACTAGTGGGCCTGCAGCACTGGTTGTGCCACCCACATAAGTAGCTCTGTAATCATGTCTCAGACCTGCCACTGCAGTGTGTGTGTGTGCAGTTTTTAACTGTAAATTCGACTTGGCAAGTGTACCCACTTGCCAGGCCTAAACCTTCCATTTTCTTACATATCAGACACCTCTAAGGTAGGCCTTAGGTAGCCCCAAGGGCAGGGTGCAGTGTATGGTTAAGGTAGGACTTATAGTGTTTTATATGTCCTGAGAGTGAAATATTGCTAAATTCGTTTTTCACTGTTGCAAGGCCTGTCCCTCTCATAGGTTAATCTGGGGGCTTTAAATATGATTAAAGTGTAGATTCCCTTTGGCAGCGGATGGACATGTGGAGTTTTGGGTCTCTGAGCTCACAATTTAAAAATACATCTTTTAGTAAAGTTGATTTTAACATTGTGTGTTTGAAAATGCCACTTTTAGAAAGTGAGCATTTTCTTGCTTATAGCATTTCTGTGACTCTGCCTGTTTGTGGATTCCCTGTCTGGGTCAGTTTGACAGTTGGGCTGGTTGCACCTCACACTAGACAGTGACACAAAAGGAGCTGGGGTGTAGTCTAGGAGGGAGAGGAGGAGTGGTCACTCACACCTGAAAGGGCTGTGCCTGCCCTCACACAATGCAGTCTCTAACCCCCTGGTGAGTGTCTGGGGCCTGGCCTGGGCAAGGCAGGATTTCACATTCAAAAGAGACTTTACTTTGAAGTAGGCCTACTTCAAAGGAGAAATTGGGTATAAGAAGGGCACCCAAAACCACAGACTTTAGATCAGTTCTGGACATCAAGCGGAAGGTCTGCCTGGAGAAGAGCTGAAGAGCTGGGGAGAAGTGCTGCCCTGCCTGTGACTGTGCTTTGTGGAGCTATCCTGCAGTTGCTACTGCTGCCTGTGCAAGGGGACAAAGACTGGACTTTGTGGTACATTCCTGCTTGGGAAAGACTCTCCAAGGTCTTGGACTGAGCTTGCCCCCTGTTCTGAAGTCTCAGGACCATCAAAGATTTACTTTACTAGCACCTGGACTCTCTGCTGAGAATCCTACCCTGACAAGTGCTGCCCTATCCAGTCCCTAGGCCCTTGAAAGGAAAAGCTGGTGAAAATTCAAGGAAATCGACTTCGGACGACTCCGGACCGACGCCGCTGCTGAATCCGGTGACACCGCCTGCAACCGACTCTGTGATCTTCGCTGGAACGCGATGACCTTCGCAGGCGCGACACTGCTGCAGCCCCGCCAAAGTCCGCGACTCCATGGAAGTCGCCACACCATGCCGTCAACAACGCCACTCGAAGTGCACGGTTTCAACATTTCGCACAGACGCCGCAATCCCCGACTAAGCGCATCGGCTTGTTTCCATTCTTCACAAAGGTACTGTGCCTGGGGGTCTGCGCAACTCGGTGGCCGGCACCGCTGATGTCAGATTATTGGGAACAACTCCGTCACGACACCATGTTAACACCTCATCGAAGCATTTTGTGTTTCTAAGCGCAATTTTTTTAATTTCATCTTTAAAAATTCATAGCTTGCCTTGTGTATTGTGTATTGTTGTTGTTTTGGTCTTGTTCTGTTTAGATAAATATTTCATATTTTTCTAAACCTGTGTTGTGTCATTTTGTAGTGTTTTCATTAAGTTACTGTGCGTGTTGGTACAAATACTTTATACCTAGCACTCTGAAGTTAAGCCTACTGCTCTGCCAAGCTAGCAAGGTGGTAAGCAGGGGTTAGCTGAGGGTGATTCTCTTTTACCCTGACTAGAGTGAGGGTCCTTGCTTGAACAGGGGGTAACCTGACTGTCAACCAAAGACCCCATTTCCAACAAATACAATTTATTTTATGAAACCTAGGTACATGTAGTACTGCTCCACTGGGGACTTACAAGTAAATAAAATGTGCCAATTGGATCTGAGACAATTTTACCACATTTAAAGGAGACAGCACAAGCAATTTAGCATTGGTTAGCAGTGGAAAAGTGCACCAGTTACTAAAAGTCCACTAAAATCGGTTCTGAAGAACTGAGGGGTGAAAGCAAAATTTTGGGGTTGAACTTGCAGAGAAGGCCAAGTACAACAATGCATATTTACCTGAGAAGAGCAATTTTGTGTTTAGCACCATTATTAGAAAATCACATGCTGCTTTGTGATCAAATTAGACATGAGAATGCATTTTCTTTAACTCTTTTTTTATTCAATTTTACAGGAACAAGCAGACAACCTGTTGATTATGTACAATAGAGTGTATCTCCATACCACTCCTGTTGCCTGTACCCCCAGTGTCTGGGCTGTGTATCCCTCCTACCTCCCTTGAGTCTCCTATTCATATCCCTTCTACAGAGTACTTCTTTGGGCATCTCCTGCTTTTAAACACCACTCTTTCTGCCTCCATACACATATTAATTCCTTTCCTGCAATTTGCCTTTGTCAGAACTCATATCTGCCCCTGTGACCTGGCCAGGTCTCTCTTGGACAACATAAGCCCCAACATGCAGAATCCCAGAGGACTTTGTAGAAGATTTACATCATTCGGGATCCCCAAATTTATCATCTTCGGCGTTCTCAAAATTTCCAGTTCCATAACGCCCTCCAGCTCCTGTATCACTCTGCTTTATACCCACACTATCTTAGCGAACCCTCATATAGTTTGTAGGAATGTCCCTTACCCCAGCATATATCAAATAATTGGTGCTCAGCTCTTGGCCTATTTTGTAGTAATATTTTTAACCACACTAATCTTAGAAAAGACTTAATGGCTACTTCCCTTGGGTGCTTGAGGGCCACTTCCAAATCTATATCTTCCATGTACCCAATATCTGCTTCCCATATCACCTTTACGTCTTAAAGGCCATCTGAGTCACTGTTGATCAAGGTACAGTAAAGCTGTAAAACTGCTTTCTGGGCAATTGCTCCCTGTAACACCCAATTGTCCAAGGGGAGAGTAGCCAGAGATGTCCCCCCCAGTTAATCCGTTCTTTGCAGAGTGTATGTGTCGGCTGAAGATACTTATACCTCTGGGCGGGGCTAATTGATAGCCATCTTACAGTTGTTCAAAGGATTTCACTTCTCCCTTATCTAGGATGTCATCCATGGACTCAATGTCCACCAACTCTCATTTCTTAAAACCTGTGAGTTTATGAATTTCTTTTGAGGTTGTACCCTTCCAGAGTGGTAGTCCATTGTTAGCTTTCCTTGCCATACTATTGCCCTCAGAGCATCATCACGCACTGTAGAGGTCACTTTCATTAGCGTGGGCAGAAACTTCCTCCCCTTTTTGCTGTACCTGTAGTCAGCATCCGTGACCTCTTGACACGCGTCACCTGTACACTATGAGGGGTAAACCCCCAATCATTATTGACCTGTGACTGTGTCACCCTGTAATAAGACCGAAGGCCTGGCAAGGCTATTCCACTTTTGTACCGGACGGTCCACAGGGCTATCCTCGGGGTGCTTTCTCTCCATCGCAACCATTTAAATATATTGTCTGGTTTGAGGAAGTAAGCCTTCAGTATCTCAAAGGGAGTGTTACTTAACATATACAGCAGTCTCAGCACAGTTATCATTTTACATAGTCAGGCTCTTTCTAGGATCAGTAATGGCAATGTGCTCCCCCTCCTTACACCCCCAATCATTATTGACCTGTAACTGCGTCACCCTGTAATAAGACCCAAGGTATGGCAAAGCTATTCCACTTTTGTACCAGACGGTCAACAGGGCTATCCTCTGGATGCTTTCTCTCCATAGGAACCATGTCAATATATTGCCAGGTTTGAAGAAGTAAGTCTTCAGTATCTCAAAAGGAATATTACTTAACAAATACAGCACTTTCAGCAAAGTTATCATTTTATATAGTGAAGCTTGTTCTATGATCGGTAATGGCAATATGCTCCACGTCTTTGCATCCACACTAAACTCTTCCAGAACTCTCCCTAGATTTCTCTCCAGCAATCTATCCTTATTGGTGGAGATTTAAATAAGCAGGTATTTAAACCACTCCCTTGATGCTCAAATCCATCCCACCACCACACCCAATCCCCCTAGTCTTCCAGTTGATAGAGGTTTGACTTATCTTGGTTGATAGAATGATGAGAGTATTGATCAAAGTTGCCAAATATCAAGAGGATCAGTAGTATTGCCATTGCAAGAACCATGAGATAAAGTAATATCTCATCTGAGTACACCAAGATTGTTTCAGGCTCTGGAAACCCCATTAGATCTGCTTGATATTGCACCCTGCTCACCAGTGGCTCCAGGTACAGTGTGAATAGGAGCAGGGACAGGGGGCACCCCTATCTCATTCCCCTTCCTAGCTGAAATGGCTCGGAAAACACTCTCATGGCTGCCGTAGGGGCTCAACAGAACAGGGAAACCCACTCACAGAAATTAGGCCCAAACCTTCATTGCTACAACATCACGTAGAAATAAGACCAATCTATTGAATCAAAGGCCTTTTCTGCATCTAAAGAAAGTATGGTCCGGGCTTATGGCCCCCTGTTATATCCTGAAGCTGTCTGAGATTGAGGTTGGTGGTTCGGCCTGGCATGAATCCGGTTTAATCCTCATGCACCAAGTTAGCGATAACTCTAGCTAGTCTGGTAGCCGACATTTTAACCAATACCTTACTGTTAGAAATTGGGTTTCTGGTTGGCTAGGGTATGCACCTCAGCCTGGCAGAACCCACCCACTCTAGTCAGGGCAAGGGAGTTACACGTCCAAGACAACCCCTGCTCACCCCCTTGGTAGTTTGGCACAAGCAGTCATGCCTAACTAGGGTGCAATGTGTAAGCGTTTGCACAACACATACAACACACATGACACACTATCCCCACCACAAAGGAAACACAAAAGTCAGTTATATGAAAATATACTGTATTGTACACAACGCAATTATTAGACCAAACATCACATATCACTAATATCATACTACCTTAGCAGTTGTCAGAACGCTACACATTAGTTACTCTGCCCACTCCAGTAGTCACATATAACACACAGGTTACTCAGTATTCTGCAACAGAAGCAGTAGTCAGGAAACACAGTATTACACCAGAGCACCTGTTATAAGAATATCGTAACGTCCATAGTAAGAACATTATAAAACATATGGCAAGTCATAGAAACATACTAGTATGGTATTCCCATAATAGGAACACCTACATACATGTATAAAGGCATCAAAAATAGGTAGGCAATATATGCATCAACAAAGTCTGTAGCAAGAACCTCTGATATATTTGTCCCTTTAAAAGTACCTGGTTTGATGATGAAGGCACCTCTAGTGCCTGGAAGCCGAAAACACTGGGGCCCCAGGCGCTCCTCTGTGCCAAACAGAGGCCTCTGCTATTCTGAGGCAGAGGAGGGTGGCACTGTTAGGGTTTGTACACAGCAAAGAGCATGTCCCCTCTCACTGCACTAGTGGGTTCTGTAATAGCTCCCTTTTAAACTTACTATTGAAAGCCTTTCTTGTTATCTCACCTTCCCCCCCCCTAGGCTTCTGTGTATGTTGTTTAATGTGCTATTTTGTTTACACATTGGGCCTTGCTTTTACCAAGGCTTATTTAAAATACTCCTCCCTAGGCCATGTGTTAATCCAACTCATTTGTATAATAACTGAAACTCTGCACACCTTTCAAGAACATGTGCAGCATGTGAGGACCACACCCAGCTCTTCAAACCACACCCAGCTCTGCACACCTTCCAAGAACATGTGCAGCATGTGAGGACCACACCCAGCCCTTCAAACCACACCCAGCCCTGTCTATAAAAGGCATCCCCCGAGCCTCACCCAGTGCTTGTGCTCGTCTACCTCCCGCTTACCTGAGAACAGATCCCTCGGCGCTGGCACTCCTGCTCTTTACAGACTTTCATGGACTTCAATGGGCGCAGCTTCTGGCTCTTCCTTCTTCCGGTTTCCGGTTCCTCCTTGCTTCAGCCTCTCTCCTATGAGTAACCTGCAAAAGAGAAAGAAGACAAGGTTAGACTGATCAGTATCTCTTGCCAGCAACAAGTAAGTGCAAAACCTTTTATTACCTGAAAGAACTTTGACAACAATTTCTGGATTCGTGTATAGACAATTTGAAACGAAAAACCTTCCACGAACATTGTGATTCAAACTCTTTGTTACAAGAATATTTTGCAGAACTTTGTGAAGCAAACATTGTTTTTTCTCATGGAACTTTTAAGAATCGAACAGTGGAAACCATTAACAGCAAGGCAAACAGTAAATCAAGGACTTGCACAAATTACATGCTGTATTTTGATGTAAAAGTAAACTATTTGTTTTATAAAAGATTCTGGAAATATGGGAAAAGTGAGTCTGCTATTGGGAATTTAGGCTTTAGTTATATTATGATGAATGTTTGATATTGGTAATTCTGATAACGGTATTTGTTTAATGTTTTAGAAGCTTTACAGTAATAGAAAACACATCCCAGAGAAGTAACACATTCCAAACCTGGAAACTAGAGACCAGGATCCAAGAGGTACTTTTAGAAGAGAATTTTTAATAAATAAAGGGATAGTCAGGAACCCATTTAGGAATAGGTTGCACTTATCTGTTCTTTGTTTATGTTTCATTAGGCACCAGTTTCTACAGAAGTCAGAAAGGGCCGCAGATTTGTGCAGCACTTCAACAGTGGAAACGCAAGAACAGTGTTGTCTCTCTTTTTTATTTTATCCACTTCCCCCCTTCCCTTGAGCTTCTGTTCTTAGTGCACTGTTTTAAAAACTAGTGTGCTGGAACAAGCAGTTTCAGGGTGGGGTTGGATTGTCTTCAACCTCCATCAGAACTGAACAAGAACTCAGGTGAGCTGGGCTTTGACAGAAGCACAAGCCTTAAAAAATTTCAGTTCTGGTGGACGATGAATACCGGGGAATAAATAGAGGGCATTGACGTCACGGATATGGCGCAGGCCCTAAATGAGGACTTGGCTCATAATGAATCAGTGTCTGGCATCTTGCAACATATGCAAGAGGAAATAGAGAGATTAAAGATGGAGAATACCTCTTTAAAACAGGATTTAAGCAGGTATAAATTTAGGGGATCTCAGTGGAACACAGCTTCTACGCCTTTGTTTAAAACCTCCTCAGAGACAGGGGCGGCATCAAAACATACAACTTTGCCTTCCCCAGTTGAGGTTACTGTTAATGTTCCTAATGTTGTGCCCTTAGCAGCACCTGAACGTTTTCATGGAGATAGTAACAAATTCCATGTTTTTATCAATCAATGTCAATTACACTTCATTTGTAAGCCACAACAGTTCCCTACTGATGATACGAAAGTGGCATTCGTCTTGTCTTATTTGGGTGGCACAGCAGCCAATTGGTCAATTCCTTTCGTGGATAGAGATGATCCCATCCTCCATAATTGGAATCAATTTAAACGTACCATGACCAGCCTTTTTGCAAAACACACTTTCATGCAGGCAAGTGATAATGAGCTTTTAAATCTTAAACAAGGTAACAAGGATTTATTGACCTATCTCACTAGTTTTAATCGTTTACTCCCCGAGACACAGTGGCCAGAAGAAAAGCGTGTCTCCCTTTTTTATAAAGGTTTGAGAGACGAGTTAAAAGACGCGCTGGCTCATATCGTTGATTTGCCAAAAGACTATTCGGACTTTGTAGATTTAGTTGTGAAATTAGAACATAGACTAGGGGAAAGAAAGGGAGATAAATACAAACTGGAATCACGGTTAACTTTTATTAGACACGAGAAGAAAGACACAGATAATAAACTCCCTGAACCAGAGCCTATGCAAATAGGGACACTCAGAGGTCCACTCACATCAGAGGAAAAAGAAAGAAGGAGAAAATTTCAATTATGTTTATATTGTGGCAGGGCAGGTCACTTTGCCAGAGAATGTCCAGTAAAGCCTAAAACTCCACGAAAGGGTGCTGTTTCCTCCACCTCCTCAACTGAATCGGGAAACGATTAAGCTCGACAAGGGGAGAGGTTACTTGTTCGAGAAAACATCTTAATCAAACCTCTAATGCTGCAGCCTTCAGGGTACCGCACATACCTAGACATTTCATAATTCAGGTTGTTTTAATTGTTACTACCCAAGTGAGGCATTCTCTCCCTGTCCTACTGGACTCAGGCGTGACAGGAAATTTTGTGGATAATAAGTTAGCTGAAATCTTAGGACTTCCTATGTGCCTAAAGCCTTGTCCAGAAGCAGTATGTGCAGTGGATGGGTCAGAATTGACCTCTGGATTAATCACAAAACAAACAAGTCCACTTGTTATGGTCTGTCAGAACGGGCACACAGAGGTGATTAGCTTTGATCTGATAGATACTCCTAATTTTGGTTTGATTCTCGGGGTACCCTGGTTAACAACTCATAACCCAAAAATTGATTGGGTGAATAGAACTGTTACTTTGGATTCCTCTTTCTGTAGAACCAATTGCTATCAAGAAGCAGGTACAGAACAGAGCACAGTATTACACTGTGCTAGTATTACACAAGCTGAACCAAGTCTCCCTCCTGAATATTCTGACTTTAAAGACGTCTTTGATCCAGTAAAGGCTAGTGTGCTGCCCCCACATCGGTCTTATGACTGCCGTATAGATCTTATCCCAGGGGCCCCTTTACCTAATAACAGAGTATATGCTTTGACTGACGAAGAAACCAAATACTTAAGAACCTACTTAGATGACCTACTACAGTCTGGGTTCATCCGTCATTCCACATCTCCGGTGTCATCTCCACTCTTTTTTATCCCGAAGCCGGATAAATCCCTGCGCGCGTGTATCGATTATAGAGGACTAAATAAGGCTACAATAAAGAATAAATATCCTCTTCCTCTAATACCTGTGTTGTTGGATCAATTAAGACATTCTACTGTATACACTAAACTAGATCTGCGGGGAGCTTACCACCTGGTCCGAGTAAAAGAGGGGGATGAGTGGAAGACAGCTTTCAAGACAAAGTTTGGTTTATTTGAGTACACAGTAATGCCCTTTGGGTTATGTAATGCCCCTGCGGCCTTTCAGTTCTTTATAAATGAGGTCCTACACGAATTCCTGGACGTTTGTGTCATAGTATACATAGACGACATCCTCATTTACTCTAAGAACTCAGAAGAACATACCCAACATGTTCATGCAGTATTATCAAAGTTAAAAGAAAATCATCTTTTTGCTAAGTTAGAAAAGTGTACTTTTAATGTCAACAAGGTGGACTTTTTAGGATACTGCCTGTCACCTCAAGGAATAACTATGGATGTAAAGAAAATCAGTGCTATTGCTGATTGGCCAGAACCATCCTCTGTAAAAGATATTCAGAAATTTCTGGGTTTCGCCAATTTTTATAGGAGGTTTATTGCACATTTTGCAGACATTGCGGCCCCAATAACTACCTTGTTGCGGAAAGGGCAACGATTTCTTTGGACTGATGAGGCGGCACACGCCTTTCAACTCCTAAAACAAAAGTTCACTTCAGCCCCAATTCTGAAACATCCTGACTTGCCCTTTTTTGTTGAAGCGGATGCTTCACAAGTAGCTTTAGGAGGAGTTCTCTCTCAACGAGATGCAGTAGATGGCCAGTTACATCCTATAGCCTTCTATTCTAAAAAGTTATTGCCAGCTGAACAAAATTACACTGTGGCTGAAAGGGAACTACTAGCTATCAAAGTAGCCTTTTCAGAATGGAGGCACCATTTAATGGGAGCCAAGTACCCAGTTACAATCTTTTCTGACCATAAGAACCTACAGTTTTTTGGATCACTTAAAGCACTAACACCACGTCAGATGCGCTGGTTAAATTTTTTTAGCACATTTGACTTTGTTATAACCTATAGACCAGGTGCACAACAAATTCAATCTGATGTGTTATCTAGATACGGACATACCTCAGACATGAAACAAGATAAAATAGGAGAACCCATTATTCCTCCCCAAAAGTTGTTGGCACCAGTACAACAGAAGGATTTCATCACAGATCTATATAATGCACACATGCAAATAGCACCTCAGGATTGGTTAAAGGATTCCCATAACACAATACAACGAGGTTTATTGTATCACGACAACATGCTGTTAGTGCCCACCTCTGATTTACAAACACAGGTGATAATTTGGCATCACGCCTCACCGTTGGCAGGTCATCCTGGTTGGGTAAAAACCCTGGAAAATGTGCAAAAACACTTTTGGTGTGACACTATAAGAAAGGACATTAAGCAATTTGTCACTACCTGACCAATTTGTGCAAGACATAAATCTTCTCATAAGGCTCCTGACGGCTTGTTAATACCAATGCCAACACCCAAACAACCTTGGCACACTGTGAGCGTAGACTTTATTGTAGGTTTACCACCTGTAAAATCCTTCACAACAGTGTTGGTTATAGTGGATTTTTTATCTAAAATGGCACATTTTGTACCATTCCGGAAATTACCCACGGTGGCAGAATTTGCCGATATTTTTATAAGGGAAATTGTGCGTTTACATGGTTTGCCAAGCAAAGTGGTGTCAGACCGAGGGAGCCAGTTCAACTCCAGATTTTGGAAAAAATTATGTGAAAAACTGAAAATAGATGTGGCCTTATCCACTGCTTTCCACCCAGAGAAAGATGGACAGACTGAACGACTGAACCAAACCTTACTTCAAATGCTACGTTGTTTATTGGCTGATTATTCTAGTGAATGGTTGGAAGCTCTCCCTGTAGCAGATATGTTTATAATAATACTGAGCATTCAGCTCTACTTTGCTCACCATTCTATTTCTTGCAGGGGTATCATCCAAGAGCTATACCCATTTTGTTAGAAGATTCCCTGTTGCCTACAGTAATGGATAGACTAACGAGGTTAGGTGACATACAAGACAAAGCCAGGAAACATTTATTAAAGTACAAGGAAAGCATGAAAAGACAAGCAGACAAACACAGGTCTGAGGCCCCAATGTATAAAATTGGTGACAAGGTATGGCTCTCCACAAAGAACCTAAACATAGAGGGATCCCTAAAGCTGCAACCACGTTTCATTGGACCCTTTAGTATAACTGCCATAGTAAACCCGGTAACAGTAAAATTAGATTTACCAAAAGAATATCCAGTACATACTACATTCCATGTGTCCTTGCTTAAGCCGTACAACTCAAAAACCCGACCTGGACCACCACCTCCACCCATACCAATTAAGGGAAATCTGGAATATGAAGTGAAAAGCATAAAAGACTCAAAAAGAATTAGTGGACGTCTGTTTTATTTAGTAGAATGGAAAGGATATGATGAATCTGAGAATTCATGGGAACCAGCATCATATGTACATGCCCCACAGCTGATTAGACGTTTTTATTTAAAAAATCCAGGAAAACCCCGTCCTGTAGGAGGGCCGTTGAGGGGGGCAACTGTTAGGGTTTGTGCACAGCAAATAGCATGTCCCCTCTCACTGCACTAGTGGGTTCTGTAATAGCTCCCTTTTAAACTTACTATTGAAAGCCTTTCTTGTTATCTCACCTTCCCCCCCCCCCCAGGCTTCTGTGTATGTTGTTTAATGTGCTGTTTTGTTTACACATTGGGCCTTGCTTTTACCAAGGCTTATTTAAAATACTCCTCCCTAGGCCATGTGTTAATCCAACTCATTTGTATAATAACTGAAACTCTGCACACCTTTCAAGAACATGTGCAGCATGTGAGGACCACACCCAGCTCTTCAAACCACACCCAGCTCTGCACACCTTCCAAGAACATGTGCAGCATGTGAGGACCACACCCAGCCCTTCAAACCACACCCAGCTCTGTCTATAAAAGGCATCCCCCGAGCCTCACCCAGTGCTTGTGCTCGTCTACCTCCCGCTTACCTGAGAACAGATCCCTCGGCGCTGGCACTCCTGCTCTTTACAGACTTTCATTGACTTCAATGGGCGCAGCTTCTGGCTCTTCCTTCTTCCGGTTTCCGGTTCCTCCTTGCTTCAGCCTCTCTCCTATGAGTAACCTGCAAAAGAGAAAGAAGACAAGGTTAGACTGATCAGTATCTCTTGCCAGCAACAAGTAAGTGCAAAACCTTTTATTACCTGAAAGAACTTTGACAACAATTTCTGGATTCGTGTATAGACAATTTGAAACGAAAAACCTTCCACGAACATTGTGATTCAAACTCTTTGTTACAAGAATATTTTGCAGAACTTTGTGAAGCAAACATTGTTTTTTCTCATGGAACTTTTAAGAATCGAACAGTGGAAACCATTAACAGCAAGGCAAACAGTAAATCAAGGACTTGCACAAATTACATGCTGTATTTTGATGTAAAAGTACAGTATTTGTTTTATAAAAGATTCTGGAAATATGGGAAAAGTGAGTCTGCTATTGGGAATTTAGGCTTTAGTTATATTATGATGAATGTTTGATATTGGTAATTCTGATAACGGTATTTGTTTAATGTTTTAGAAGCTTTACAGTAATAGAAAAAACATCCCAGAGCAGTAACACATTCCAAACCTGGAAACTAGAGACCAGGATCCAAGAGGTACTTTTAGAAGAGAATTTCTAATAAATAAAGGGATAGTCAGGAACCCATTTAGGAATAGGTTGCACTTATCTGTTCTTTGTTTATGTTTCATTAGGCACCAGTTTCTACAGAAGTCAGAAAGGGCCGCAGATTTGTGCAGCACTTCAACAGTGGAAACGCAAGAACGGTGTTGTCTCTCTTTTTTATTTTATCCACTTCCCCCCTTCCCTTGAGCTTCTGTTCTTAGTGCACTGTTTTAAAAACTAGTGTGCTGGAACAAGCAGTTTCAGGGTGGGGTCGGATTGTCTTCAACCTCCATCAGAACTGAACAAGAACTCAGGTGAGCTGGGCTTTGACAGGCACGTACATCCTTTGTACTATTGATAGGCCCCTCCAGGGGCCCATGGTTACTGGTGGCCCCCCTGGGCCTCAACCAGCCTTAATTAGGGGGCCAAAGTCCTCAGTATAGCGTAGGGGGCACCACGCATCCCCTCTGATTGGTGATGGCCCCTCCTGGGGCCCATGATGTCTTGGGGTCCCCCCCAGGCCTTCACTGGCCCTCTGAGTTGGGGTGGGGCCACAAAACTGGCACTGGCCCACAAGGGGCCAACAAGGGGCCTGCGGCCAGGGCGAGCTTCCGGTGAGGCTGCCGTCCCACCCGCAGATCAACATAGGTGTCCTCCTCTCCTTCCTGTCTTCAGCGAGGCATCAGGCCCGAAGCAGGGCCTTCTAGTGCCCTGGGGGCACTCTACAGAGCGGACCTTGCTCCGGGGGCACCAATAGGAGCACACTTGCTCCTGTCTTCGGAGAACCGTTTTCCTTCGTACCCCGGGGGCACTGCGAAGCGCGCTTCCCTCGCAATTTAGTTGAACAGCCTCCCCGGGCTGCGGCGGTGATTCCTGCCACCATGATGCGCTTTTAAGAGTGCTTGGGCATTAAACTAAGCCCGGGTCACAGCGGCGATGCCCCCCACAGCTGGAGAGTGCTTTTCCAAAGCGTTGAACGAAGAAAAGATGAAGCGCTTCCCAGAGCGCTAGCTTTTGTCAGGTGAAGAAGCACTCCTCGTTCTTCATAAGGTTACAGGGGTCAGGGGCCACAGCACACTGTCCCTGGGGAGCAGAGTTTCAGAGAAAGGCCCACAGGTGAAGTGGCTCAGCAACAGGCCAGCACAAGGAGGATGCAAGCAAGGGCAGTTCCTTATAGTGACCAAGCAGGTCACAGGTCAGCACAGCTGCAGCAGTTCTTGACGGTTTCTGGTGAGTCCTTCTATCCTTCTGTGTCCAGCTCTAAAATGTCTCCAAGAGTCTCCAAATTGTGGGGATAATTCCCCTGTACTTATACTCATTCCTTGCACTGTTTTACAATGGTGGGGAGAGGAGGTTCCAATCAGTTACAACTGGTTCTGGGAGTGCCCCCTCTCTCCTTCCGCACAGGCTACAAACATCAGTGGGGGGTAAACGACCCTATTGTGTGAGGCCAGGGCACAGCCTTTACAAATGTAGGTGTGCCCCGCCTCTCCCTTCTCTCAGCTCAGGAAGACTATTCAGTATGCAGATGCACCTCTGTGACACCTCCACCCTCCCTGTGTACAAGCTGTCTGAAAAGTATGCACAAAACCCCAACTGTCACTCTGCTCAGACGTGGATTGGAGTCAAGCTGCAAAACACCAGAGTCATAAGCACAGAGAAATGCGCACTTTCTAGAAGTGGCATTTCTGTAATAGTAATAAAAAATACACCTACAACAGTAAGCAGCATTTATTATCGCCATCACAACCATACCAAACATGCCTACGCTACCCCTCAGAAATCAGACAATACCCCTTAAACATAAGGCAGGGCATTTCTAATGCAATCCTATGAGAAGGCAGCACTTACAGCAGTGAGATACCAAGTTAGGCTGTTTGTCACTACCAGGACTGGCCACGCAACCTGGCACATGTCCTGCCTTCTA
This sequence comes from Pleurodeles waltl, assembly GCF_031143425.1. Classification (NCBI taxonomy): domain Eukaryota; kingdom Metazoa; phylum Chordata; class Amphibia; order Caudata; family Salamandridae; genus Pleurodeles; species Pleurodeles waltl. The sequence goes on from NC_090448.1 coordinate 79,106,835, forward strand.
CATATGTGACACCCTGCCCATAGGCCTAGCTAGGGCGTACCTTAGGGGTGACTTACATATAGTAAAAGGGGAGTTCTGGGCCTGGCAAGTAAATTTAGATGCCAGATCCCTGTGGCAGAAAACTGCTCACACAGGCCCTGCGCTAGCAAGCAAGAGAGAGGTTTGAAAGTCTACTTCAGTAGATGGGGCAAGCAGCACTGCAGTCCCACTAGTAGTAATTTACAGGCCCTGGGTATAGAGACACCACTGTACAAGGGACTTACAAGTAAATTAAATATGGCAATTAGGTATAAGCCAATCATACCAACTTTAGATGGGAGAGCACCTGCACTTTAGCACTGGTCAGCAGTGATAAAATGCTCAGAGTCCTAGAGCCAACAGCGACAGCTCAGAAAAAATAGGAGGCAGGAGGCAAAAAGACTGGGGATGACCCTCCATAAGAAAAATTCCAACAATTACTGTCTGTATTCAAGAGAGGGTTAGGCTTATATTAGGTGCATTGATCTTTGGGTTTATCTGGTTTGGGAATCACCAATGTCATAGCATGATTCAAGTCTGTTGGGAGCCAGTCTCATCTCTTGGTTGCCTGATACATAGTCAGGAGTTGCTGTTTGAAAAGTTGTGCAAAGTGTTTAAACAGTTCCACTGATAGGGCGTTGGCTCCAGATACCTTCCTGAAGTCATCGGCCGCACTGCCTCCCCTATTTCCTTGACCATGAGGTCACCTTTCGGGGCCTCTCAGTCGTTCACATCCAATACCGACAGAGGGACTTCCCCTAAGAATGCCTCGATGTCTGCATCCTATCTGTCCTGCCTAGCTGTTTATAGCTGCTTAGAGTTCATGCTATGTCCTCATCAGTGCACCTCACTGTGCACCTCCACAACACATTTCAACCCCTCCTCTCTCCTACCCAATCATGCCAGAAGGTGACCTGACTTATGTCCCTTTTCATATAGTTTCTGTTGTGTTGCAAGGTATTGAGTACAAGCTTGTGTTCTAAGTAAGATCACGGTACTGTTCCCTGGGCACCTCCTACCCGAGGTACATCTGGGGGTCTCATTCCTGTGTCCACTCTGATTCTAACTCAGGTTGCATTAGCTCCATCTCTTTCACCTCTTATTTTCTCTGTTGCTTATGGCAGATCACTTCATTCTGAGCTTTATCACACAGCATGGTTTTGTGTGCTTCTTATTGTGTAACGGGGGAGGTCATTGTTTTCACCTTGGTCTCAAAGTATAATTTAGACTCAGCCCACAGTGCTATAACTGCTCCCCAATATTGCCAGGCTCAAGAGTTCAGTTTCCATATTCTGGGCCCCTTCTGGCTCGGATTACCTATAGTGACCTGCAGTGGCCAAATCCCTCACAGAGCTTCCCTGTGACTAAATACCCATATGTAAGCACACATCATACCACTGTTTGTGTGATTCCAGCTCAGTCTATAGCCCCAATGGTGGGTCCAGGGCTACCCTCCCATCATCTATTGGAGTCATTCTCCCTGGTGTCTGTGTCAGATGCGTGGTCTCCATTGGAGCCCTTTTGTGATGACTGGGCTGATGCTTCTCCGCTTCATCGTAATCTGGCTTGGGGACCCCTGCATGTGTGTCTCCGCTGTCATTTCTTCACACATTTCTTAGGGCAACCCCACACCACTGGGACCATTGCATCTCTCCACTGCTCACAGGACTGACCCTGGGTCATCATCACTGGGTCACCAGGAACTGGCAGCCCCCCTCCTTGCACCGCTGTCTCAATAGGGCGCCTCTGCTACTGCTAAGGTGGGCAGGAACCCCAAGATGTGCCCTCCATTGGGGCCAGCAGTGCCACTTCTCAGAGCCAGCTCTCAACACTGCAGGCACTGCCGTCCTGCTTCTGCAGTCACCTCAAAGCAGTCCTCTCTGGCCATAGGACCAGTCCCGTCACATAAAAAATGCCATGCCTCCATGTTGCAGGCCTCCAGATGATGTTGGATTTATGCTGCTGGTGCAGGAGCACTAAAGATGGATGTCTGCCATCTTGCACACCTAGAACACACCCCTCACAAGAATGCATTTTGCACTACGAAATAGAATTAAATGCAACAGAACGCAAATCACAAACACGAGCAACCACTTGGGTTGCTAAATATGCTGTTGGTTTAGGATTTTCCCCAAACTTACCTCTATCATTTAGCACTATTTTCTTGGAGTAAAATGCAGTTTTGCATCCAAAATGGATACCAAGATGCATTCTGCATTAGGAAATAGCTCTAAATGCAGCAGAACATGAATAGCAACTGAGAATGGCCACTTGCTAAATGTGCTCTTGTAGTAGGATTGTTTTCCCAAAAATAATGATAACTATGCAAGCAAGAGTAATCGCATGATTATCAGTAATTATACATGAAAGTGTAATGTGGAATTCCCCAAATTACTCCAATTTCTCTGGTATACTTGAAATTCTTCCTGGGCTTATTATTGATGCATAACATAATGTCATAAGCATATTTCTAAACTAGGTGTACTGCCTGTAATGAATAACTAACATTTAATGTTAATGTGATCATGAAACACTAACAGGCTATCGAGACTGACCACTGGGGAACCTGTGATTATGAGGACAAATGCATGGTATGCATTTGTCTACTGAGCCATCTGGCCCACCTAAGAGGTAAGAAGTAAGAGAGTCATTCTTATACAACATGTAGAATTATAGATTGGTATAATGGTACAGTGAATTACGGGGATGTTTTTCACCCAGGGGTTCTGAGTAACATCAGGTAGAGTTGTCTATGATGCTTTTCTGTGGTAAAGAAAAATACCTGTAACTCAAGTTTTACCCATCTGTAATTTTATGTTATGTATGCCCCCCTAAATGAAATCTATAATTTTGTTATGTGTGCCCTACCCCAACCAAAAAACCCTGCTTTCAACTGCTATGCAGGGGCATAGGAATAATGTGGAGCTCTACTTAACAAGATCAGTGTTATGAATATCTGTCCCAAAGATAAAAAAACATACTTTCCTTCCTTAACCAGCCACCACCACATTGCCTGCTTTCCTTCCACTTCCTGCAAGTTTGGTTTCTGCTTCTAATCAAAGCAGACAGCAGTGCTGCCTAAACAGGCGCTCAGAGTGCTCTGCTAGCTTGGCTTGTAATGCCTTTATAACACTGTTGCTACTGCTACGCCATAGAAGTGAGTTATGAGATTTAGAAAAAATAAACAATAGAGGCTCTCTATGAGAGCCATTGTTAAAGAAGGTATAAACACTCAGTAGCACGGCATAAAGTCATCAACGAGTGAAGAGCAGAATCTGCAGCACCAAAATGTCCGTAAAGTCAGGGATCAGTATAAGAATTAGTTTGGTGAAAACCACATCTGTCCCGAAGATCACAATGTTTGTACTAAAGGGCACAAACTGATGTATTGTGTAGATGCAAGAGCTACTCTATAGGACATCACGCTTGGTCATTATACCTGGAGTATGAAAATAATACAAAGTATACAAGAAAAGGTTAACTGTATTAAAGCAAATTGTTAATACAGAACACCACTTTTTATCACACAACCAATTTTACAGATAAAATCTACTCAGTGCTACGATGGTGGGGTCCTGTATTAAAAGTAAGTGAAAAAAACATTGTGAAATACATTTTAAAAATGTATTTTCTGAACTCAAACTTATCCTTGAATTCAAAGGCTGGACAGTCTCCCAGACCACACAGCAACTAATATAAACCTATGAGCACGGAAGAGTGAGAGCCAATAATCATAAAACACAAGAGGTGCCTTTCTTCTTTAAAGAAATGCTGAGCTATAAAACTAGTTAGCATGGAACATAAGTACTGCCTTGGAACGATGAACAAATAGTCTCATGCGTCTTCCTTTTGCTGCATACCTTACCGTGGCTGCCTTAGAATACATTGGCAAGAATGTGCGTGTTAATCCAATTGAAAACTTAAGCTATATAATTGGGCCATTTGTTGCTTCACTTCAAATGCATGCAAATCCCAACCATACTGCAACACAGGCAAATGCACTAGGCTGCTGTCTTATGGTTCAGACCTGAACTCACAAGTCTGTCTAAGAAGAAAGAGCCTGATGTGGTGATCACAAACACTGCAATTTACAAAATGGGTGCATTTATGATCGAAAAAAAAGTTTTTACGAATGTATTAATCCCCTTTTAGGAGCCAAGAACTTTTCTAAATAGTGAATCGTGTGAGTTGTATCAATGTTTTGATACATATTCCAGTCACAAAGCATTTTAAAATTACAGATTCTCAAATTGGATGGTAATCCATTTGCCAAAGCGGTAGCTCTTTGTGACTGTAGAAGACATTTTGTTGAGGAGTAAGCAACCCTCACACAAACGTTAAGACAAAATAAACAGTTTTTAACCCCTTCGCTGCCTGGCCTTTTCCCCCTCAGGTGCCAGGACTTTTTTCTGGCTATCTGGGGCAGGGGGCGCTTAGGCCATCATAAGGTTTTGTCTACATATGCTACCTATGACAAATTTGCGTCCTTTTTTTCCAACATCCTAGGGATTCTAGAGGTACCCATACTTTGTGGGTTCCCCTGAAGAAGACCAAGAAATTAGCCAAAATACAGTGAAAAGTTCTTTTATTCCAAACAAATGGGAAAAAAGGGCTGCAGAAGAAGGCTTGTGTTGTTTTCCTTGAAAATGGCATCAACAAAGGGTTTGCAGTGCTAAAACCACCATCTTCCCAGCTTTTAGGAACAGGCAGACTTGAATCAGAAAACCGAACTTTTCAACATAATTTTGGCATTTTACTGGGATATACCCCATTTTTAAGATTTTTGGTGCTTTCAGCCTCTTTCCAGTCAGTGACAGAAATGGGTGTGAAACAAATGATGGATCCGATGAACATTTCTGAAAAGTAGACAACATTCTGAATTCAGCAATGGGTAATTTGTGTATATCCTACAAGGGTTTCCTACAGAAAATAGCAACTGAAATAAAACAATATTGAAATTGAGGTGAAAAAATCAGCCATTTTTCTCTACGTTTCACTTTGTAACTTTTTCCTGCGATTTCAGATTTTTTATGGGAATATACTGTAACATCTGCTGGACTGTTCTGGTTGCAGGGACATATGGGCTTGTAGGTTCATCGAGAACCCTAGGTACCCAGAGCCAATAAATGAGCTGCACCTTGCAGTGAGTTTTCATTCTATACCAGGAATACAGCAATTCATTTGCTGAAATATAAAGAGTGAAAAATAGGTATCAAGAAAATCTTTTATATTTCCGAATTGGGCACAAGATAAGGTGTTGAGGAGCACTGGTTTTATGCACATCTATGAATTCCAGGGTGCCCATACTGGCATGTGAATTACGGGGCGTTTCACAAATAGACGTCTTTTTAACACACGGTCTTATATTTGGAAGGAAAAAATGTAGAGAAAGACAAGGGGCAATAACACTTGTTTTGCTATTCTATGTTCCCCGAAGTCTCCCGATAAAAATGGTACCTCACTTGTGTGGGTAGGCCTAGAACCTGCGACAGGAAATGCCCCAAAACACAACGTGGACACCAAATTTTCCCAAAGAAAAATGACGTGTTTTTTGCAAAGTGCCTAGCTGTGGATTTTGGCCTGTAGCTCGGTCGGCACCTAGGGAAACCTACCAAACCTGTGCATTTTTTAAAACTAGAGACTTAGGGGAATCCAACATGGGGCAACTTGTGGGGCTCTCACCAGGTTCTGTTACCCAGAATCCTTTGCAAACCTCAACATTTGGCTAAAAAACACTTTTTCCTCACATTTTCGGTGAAAGAAAGTTCTGGAATTTGAGAGAAGCCACAAATATCCTTCCACCCAGTGTTCCCCCAAGTCTCCCAATAAAAATGATACCTCACTTGTGTGGGTAGGCCTCGTGCCCGCGACAGGAAATGCCCCAAAAACACAAAGTGGACACATCACATTTTTCCAAAGAAAACAGAGGTGTTTTTTGCAAAGAGCCTACATGTGGATTTTGGCCTCTAGCTCAGTCGGCACCTAGGGAAACCTACCAAACCTGTGCATTTTTGAAAACTAGAGACGTAGGGGAATCCAAGATGGGGTGACTTGGGGGGCTCTCACCAGGTTCTGTTACCCAGAATCCTTTGCAAACCTCAACATTTGCTACAAAAACACTTTTTCCTCACATTTCGGTGACAGAAAGTTCTGGAATCTGAGAGGAGCCACAAATTCCCTTTCACCCAGTGTTCCCCCAAGCATCCCAATAAAAATGATACCTCACTTATGTGGGTAGGCCTAGTGCCCGCAACAGGAAATGCCCCAAAACACAACGTGGACACATCACATTTTCTTAAAGAAAACAGAGGTGTTTTTTGCAAAGTGCCTACCTGTGGATTTTGGCCTCTATCTCAGCTGGCACCTGGGGAAACCTACCAAACCTGTGCATTTTTTTAAACTAGACACCTAGGGGAATCCACAATGGGGTGACTTGTGGGGCTCACACCAGGTTCTGTTACCCAGAATCCTTTGCACACCTCAAAATTTGGCCAAAAAACACTTTTTCCTCACATTTCGGTGACAGAAAGTCCTGGAATCTGAGAGGAGCCTCTAATTTCCTTCTACCCAGCTTTCCCCCAAGTCTGTCGATAACAATGGTACCTCACTTGTGTGGGTAGGCCTTGTGCTCACAACAGGAAATGCCCCAAAACACTATCTGGACACATCAAAATTATCAAATACAAAACTACCTGTTTTTGCAGTGGCACCTGCGTTTTTGGTTGTGGGCTCAGCAGTCATCTAGGGAAACCTACCAAACCCAGACATTTCTGAAAACTGAGGGAGTCCAGGGAGGAGTGACTTGCGTGGATCCCCCATTGTTTTCTTACCCAGAATCCTCAGCAAGCCTCAAATTTAGCTAAATAATCAACATTTTCCCACATTTCTGTGTGGGATTACTGCACCAGGACAAATTTCCTACCACCCAACATTCCCCTCTGTCTCCCGGTAAAAATTATATCTCACTTGTGTAGGTGGGCCAAGTGCTTGTAACAGGGAAGAGCCAAAAACATGCCGAAATTGAGGGGGAACCAAAGTGGGTCCAAACGGGCAGTTTGAAAAAAAAACATTTTTAGGATGACAAGTGCAGCAGAAATTTTATCGGTATAGATGAGACAATGCTGGGTGGTAGGAATTTTGTGGATTCCTGCAGATTCCTGAAGGTTCCATCACAAAAATAGGGAAAGAATATGTGATTTCCAGCAAAGATGGAGGTTTGCAGGGCATTGTGGGTAAGAAAATCATGCAGGCTGCATGTGAAGCACACCACCTTGGACTCACACAGATGTTTCGTTTTCAGATGTGTCTAGGTTTTGTGGATTTTTCTACATGACAGCGTCCCAAAGTCCAAAAAGTGCAGCCCTCTCCATTCCAAGTGGGATGATTTTGAGAGTTAGCCAAGCTCTCATGGCCCAAATATAAAACTAAAACCCCAAATATTCAAATGTCCACTTGCTTGCCATGGGATAAGATGTTTTAGAATGTGAGGGGAGCTGAAAGACTGTTACCCCCTTCAGTTAGGGAGGGGGCATAACCATTCCATTACTGGTTGTAGCCACGACCTCACTATTTTTTTTTTTAATTCCCTGGCATTTAGTAGACTTTCTGCCCCTGGGGGTGTGGATCATGGGTAATTGCCCCATCTGCCCACTGGTGGGCAGAACAACTTTGGACCCATTTATTTGGGGTGAGGGTATGGCCATAACCCCACCCTCTTATTTTGAAAAAAAAAATCTTCCCTGGTCTCTGGTGGGCTTTCTGCCTCCTTGGGGATCCAAATAGGCCCATCTGCCCCTTGGGGGGCAGATATGGCCAACAGTAATGTGCCCCCATGGGGAGCGACCCTTGCCCAGGGGCTGCCCCTCCAAACAAAATGCACTGATACGCACACACCAATCCCTGGTGCCTAAGTGGTTTCTGCCCCAGGGGGGCAGAGCGACCTAATAGAAATAGCTGATCTGCCCCCAAGGGGAGCACAAATGGTCTAAAATAAATTTGCCCCCCAAGGGGACCGAACCTTGCCTAAGGGGTCGCTCCACTTGCATGAATTTGACGCAAAAAAATTCTCTGGTGCCTAGTGGTTTCTGCCCCCCTTGGAGGCAGATCGACCTAATAAAAATAGGATGACCTGCCCCCAAGGGGGGCAGAAATGGGCTAAAATAAATTCCCCCCCCAGGGAAATGACACTTGCCTAAGGGGTCGCTTCCTTTGTGTGAAATTGACGCAAAAAATTAAAATCCCTGGTGTCTGATGGTTTCTGCCACCCTTGGGGGCAGATTGGCCTAACTAAAATAGGCCAATCTGAATGGCCTAAAGATAATTTTGTCCCCAGGGGAGCAACCCTTGCCTAAGAGGTCGCTCCCCACATATAGAAAAAAAAAATCCCTGGTGCCTAGAGGTTTCTGCCCCCCAGGGGGGCAGATCGGCATAATTACAATAGGCCGATCTGCCCCCAAGGGGGCAGAAATGGCCTAAAACAAATTTGCCCCCCCAGGGGAGCGACCCTTACCTAAGGGGTCGCTCCCCTGATGTGAAACTGACAAAAAAAATAATAAACCTGGTGTCTAGTGGTTTCCGCCCCCCTTGGGGGCAGATTGGCCTAATAAAAATAGGCCGATCTGCCCCCAAGGGGGGCAGAAATGGCCTAGAATTAATTTTGCCCCCAGGGGAGTGACCCTTGCCTAAGGGGTCGCTCCCACAAACAATAAAAACCCCAAAACAAACAAAAAAAAATCCCTGGTGTCTAGAGGTTTCTGCCCCCCTGGGGGCAGAATTAGGCTAAAAATAAATTGCCCCCCTGAGGAGCAGCCGTTGCCCAAGGGGCTGCTCCCCTTATTTCATAAACACAAAAAAAAACAAATTCCCTGATGTATAGTGGCATTTCTGCTGCCCAATCGCATCGTGATCGGGCAGCAGAAATGCTCAGAGAGACATGAAAGGAGAGAAAGACCTTTCCTCTCCTTTCATGCCTCTCTGTCCACTCCACGTGATCGGAGGAGAAATGCTTTTGCATTTCTCCTCCAATCAGCGTTGGAAGCTGAGCTTCTGATGAGGTCAGCGCGCAGTAGCGTAAAGTAGAGACAAAAAATAATGTGAAAAAAATAATCTTGCTAGGTTTACTCTTTATTAAAATATGTGGGTGTTATTATCTAAACTGAAAAGTAAAACAAGAAACCACATGTAGTTATACCTCTCCTCATGGGACAGCAGACAGAAATACTTCATCAGCTAGAATGATCACTTTCTTCCGACGTCAGTTGACCACAGCATCAGGACAGTGTAGAACAAGGGCTGCACATAGGACAAGTCAGCAGTTCAGAATTTGTTGGACATATTTGTACTGAATGGCATAAACGAATAGGGAAATTAAAACTAAGGGGGTCATTATGATCCCCGGCGGTTCAACCCGCCATGCTGGCGGCGGGTGAAAAGCCCGCCACCGGCATGGTGGGCTGAACCGCCAAATATTGTACACATGGACCGCCGGGCTGCCTGCGACAGGCAGCCTGACGGTGGAAGGAATCATCAACCGACAGGGAAGCGCTGCTGCCCCTCAGATAATGATCCCCACAGCCACCAGCCTTTCCCTGGCGGAGGGTTCCCCCGCCAGGGAAAGGCTGGCTGAAGGGGTGCTCTGGGGCACTTGGAATGGGCACTGCAGGGACCCCTGTGCAGTGCTCTATCGCGCAGGTCACTGCCCGATTTACAGGCAGTGATCTGCGCGATGGGTGCAGCTGCACCCGCCCCACAGAGGCATTGATGGCGGCTCATGTGGGGCCGCCGGCAATGTCCCAGCCAGGCACTCTGCTGGGCCGGCAGGCGGAAACAACGTTTCCGCCTGCCGGACCAGCAGAATGTTCTCTATGCGGCCGGTGGGGTGCCAGGGGGTTTAGCGGTCAGTTAGATGACCGGCAGCCTGAACACGCCGGTAAACACCACTGTGTTCATTATGAGGGCATAAGACTTTTATTCTTCAGAAGATAGCTAAGAGGTAAAAGGATTCAGAAGAAGCTGAGTGCAGCTGGCGTCATCAGCACATCAAGATTGAACAAACTTCAACACAAACTAACTCCAAGTTTCCTAAAGTTCCTCACTGATTAGAAATACCCATGGTCCGTTCATTTGTCCTTCAGGTTGGCACATCCTTATGTACAAGGTTCAGCTTCTAATGGCTGCAGGCGGCACCATCAAGTTTTCAACTATTCAGGATTTTCTCAGCAAAGTGCATTAACATTTCAATGATCTCACACATTTCTGACAAATATTACATTTTCTTGTTGTTTGCAACATCAGGATCCTTTCTCACAATACACAAAAGAAGCTAACATAGTTTGCATGAGAATCATGAGTTTCCTGTTTTGTTTGACAGCAAGAACAAATATTGTTGCATAGTTAATACTAAAACGTATTCTGAGCTTTCATTACAATAGGGCATTCAACATCACATCAACATCCTAGGGAAAGAATTCTGGTCAGAGGGAACAGAATAAACAAGTAATTTTCCTATACTGCTACAAAATGGATCCTCAGGCCTAGTCAAGCTAAGCAAGCCTTAATACACATTAATACAATTAATAAATTCATAAAACCTATTGCGCACCTTACAATTATAATCAAATAGGCAAAGCAATTATTTAACATTATTAACATGTTAGAACAGTTTAAAATGTGCATTTAATTTTCTGTACGCATGCAAGTCACATTAATTAAATCCATTTAAATCAATATAAGTATGAATAATTCAAATTAATTTGATACTTCAGTTCTGATATTCATCTTAACCCGTCGGGTGCCCTGGACGTAACGGTTAAGTCCAAGTAGAGGCCCTCTGGGGAGGGCCTTGCACCCCCCTCCCTGGGCAGGGAGGAAAGGGGAATCGCTTCCCTTTCCACCCCCGCCAGCCCTCCCCGTGGCGTCTGATGACATCAACCCGCGATCGCGCGCCAACCTCATCAGAGGCCTACCCCTCCATGCTGGACGCTCAGCTTCCTACGTGGATCGGAGGAGAAATGCAAAAGCATTTCTCCTCCAATCACGTGAAGGGGCCAAGAGAGGCATCAAAGGAAAGGAAAGGCCTTTCCTTTCCTTTGATGTCTCTCTCTGTCATGCGATCGGGCAGCAGAAATGCCACCAGACACCAGGGAATTATTATTATTATTTTTTTTTTAATAAGGGGAGCGGCCCCTTGGGCAGGGGCCGCTCCCCAGAGGGGGAATTTATTTTTAGGCCATTTCAGCCCCCCCAGGAGCAAATCGTCCTGTTATAATTAGGCCGACCTGACACCAGGGATACTTTTTTTTGTTGTTTCTTTTATTTTTGGGGAGTGACCCCTTAGGCAAGGGTCGCTCCCCTGGGGGCAAAATTAATTTTAGGCCATTTCTGTTCCCCAGAAACCACTAGGCACCAGGGATTTTTTCACATGAGGGGAGCGACCCCTTAGGCAAGGGTCGCTCGCGGGGGTGGGTGTCAAATTTGTTTTAGTCCATTTCTGTCCATCGGCCTATTTTTAGAAGGCACATCTGCCCCCAAGGGGGCAGAAAGCCCACCAGAGACCAGGGAAGATTTTTTTTTTCAAAATAAGAGGGTGGGGGTATGGCTATACCCCCACCCCAAAGAAATGGGGCCAAAGTTGTTCTGCCCACCAGTGGGCAGATGGGGCAATTACCCCCGATCCACACCCCGGGAGGCAGATAGTCTACTAGATGCCAGGGAATTTTTAAAAAGCAAAAAACTAGTGGGGTGGTGGCTACCAACCATTATGGGCACGGTTATGCCCCCACCCTGACTGAAGGAGGTAACAGTCTTTCAGCTCTCCCACGCACAATAAAACATCTTATCCCACGGCAAGCAAGTGGACATTTGATTATTTTGGGTTCTGGTTTCACATTTGGGCAATGAGAGCTTGTCTAATTCTCAAAATCGTCCCACTTGGAATGGTGAGGGCTGCACTTTTTGGGCTTTGGGATGCTGCCATGTAAAAAAATCCACAAGACCTAGACACATCTGAAAACTAAACATCCGGGTGAATCCAGGGTGGTGTGCGTCTCATGCACCTGCACCATTTTCTTACCCTCAATGCCCTGCAAACCTTCAGCTATGCTGGAAATCACACATTTTTTTCCACATTTTTGTGATGGAACCATCCGGAATCTGCAGGAATCCACAAAATTCCTACCACCCAGCATTGTCTCATCCATACCGATAAAAATTCTGCCCCACTTGTCAGCCTAGAAATGTTTTTTTTTAAACTGCCCTTTTGGACCCGCTTTGCTTCCCCCTCAATTTCAATATGTTTTTGGCTCTTCCCTGTCACAGGACTAGGCCCACCTACACAAGTGAGGTATCATTTTTACTGTGAGACTGAGGGGAACATTAGGTGGTAGGATTTGTCCCCGTACAGTGATCCCATACAGAAATGTGGGAAAAATTTGATTTTTAGCTAAATTTGAGGTTTGGTTAGTATTCTGGGTAAGAAAACACTGGGGGATCCACACAAATCACACCTCCCCGGACTCCCTCAGGTGCCTAGTTTTCAGAAATATCTGGGTTTGGTAGGTTTCTCTGTATGGCTCCTGCCCCCCCACAACAAAAACAGGTAGATTCGTATTTGATAATTTTGATGTGTCCAGATAGTGTTTTGGGGCATTTCCTTTCGCGGGCACTAGGCCTACCCACACAAGTGAGGTACCATTTTTATCAGGAGACTTGGGGGAATGCTGGGTGGAAGGACATTTGTGGCTCCTCTCAGATTCCAGAACTTTCTGTCACTGAAATGTGAGGATAAAGTGTTTTTTTTGCCAAATGTTGAGGTTTGCAAAGGATTCTGGGTAACAGAACCTCGTGCGAGCCCCACAAGTCACCCCATCTTGGATTCCCCTATGTGCCTAGTTTTGAAAAATGCACAGGTTTGGTAGGTTTTCTTAGGTGCCGGCTGAGCTAGAGGCCAAAATCCACAGCTAGGCACTTTCCGAAAAACAAGTCATTTTTCTTTTGGAAAATGTGATGTATCCATGTTGTGTTTTGAGGCATTTCCTGTCGTGGGCACTAGGCCTACCCACAAAAGTGAGAAATCATTTTATTGGGAGACTTGGGGGAATGCTGGGTGGAAGGAAATTTGTGGCTTCTCTCAGATTCCAGAACTTTCTGTCACCGAAATGTGAGTAAAAAGTGTTTTTTTAGACCAATTTTGAGGTTTGCAAAGGATTCTGGGTAACAGAACCTGGTGAGAGCCCCACAAGTCACCCCATCTTGGATTCCCCTAGGTGTATAGTTTTCAAAAATGTACAGGATTGGTAGGTTTCCCTAGGTTCCGGCTGAGCTAGAGATCAAAATCCACAGCTAGGCACTTCCCAAAAAACACGTCAGTTTTCAATGTAAAAATGTGATGTCTCCATATTGCGTTTCCTGTTGCGGGTGTTAGGCCTACCCATGCAAGTGAGGTACAATTTCTATTGGGAGACGTGGGGGAATACAAAATATCTTGCCCCTTGTCTTTCTTTACATTTTCTCCTTCCAAATGTAAGACGTTGTGTAAAAAAGACGTCTATTTGAGAAATGCCTTGTAATTCACATGCTAGTATGGGGACCCCAGAATTCAAAGATGTGCAAATAACCACTGCTTCCCAACACCTTATCTTATGCCCATTTTAGAAATGCAAAGGTTTTCTTGAAACCTATTTTTTACTCTTTATATTTTACCAAATAAATTGCTGTATACCCGGTATAAAATGAAAACTCATTGCAAGGTGCAGCTCATTTATTGGCTCTTGGTACCTAGGTTTCTTGAGAAACTTACAAGTCCTATATATCCCCGCAACCAGAAGAGTCCAGCAGACGTAACAGTATATTTCTTTCACAAATCTTACATCGCAGGAAAATGTTATAGAGTAAAACGTGGAGAAAAATGGCTATTTTTTTCAGCTCAATTTCAATATGTTTTCATTTCAGCTGTTATTTTCTGTAGGAAAACGTTGTAGGATCTTCACAAATGACCCCTTGCTGAATTCAGAATTTTGCCTACGTTTCAGAAGTGTTTATTTCTCTCAGATCCAGCACTGGTTTCATACCCATTTCTGTCACTAACTGGAAGGAGGCTAAAAGCACAAAAAATAGTAAAAATGGGGTATGTCCCAGTAAAATGCCAAAATTGTGTTTAAAAATGTGGCTTTCTGATTCAAGTCTGCCTGTTCCTGAAAGCTGGGAAGATGGTGATTTTAGCACCACAAATCCTTTGTTGATGCCATTTTCAGGGAAAAACTCATAAGCCTTCTCCTGCAGTCCTTTTTTTAAAACGCACTTTTCGCTGTATTTTGGCTAATTTCTTAGTCTCCTTCGGGGGAACCCACAAACTCTGGGTATCTCTAGAATCCATAGGATGTTGGAAAAAAAGGACGCAAATTTGGCGACGGTAGCTTAAGTGGACAAAACGTTATGAGGGCCTAAGCGCGAACTGCCCCAAATAGCTAAAAAAGGCCTGGCAACTGAGGGGGAAAAGGCCTGGCAGCGAAGGGGTTAATAAGAACAATCAAAGTTGACCCATTTAGTACCTCATTAAATATAAATGCAAAAAAACTCTTTCATGTTAAAATGTAATGTATAAATACGAATGGTGGCCACATGGTCCACGATAATTCAAACACACACATTTTATATTTCTACATTATTTTCTATGTTAGGCCTTTCAAATGCAGGTTAATTTGTCACCATATGCTAATTTCTATGCCACTGATATATTAAAATTATTTGATCTCTCTCATTAGAAAAGTTCCTATTTCCTATATTTGGACGTGGGGTACTCCTGCTGTTTTATCTAGTGGTCCTTCTCTTCAAGTGTGATAATCTACTGTTCCTTATTTGACTTTAGTTGCTAGTTTTTTATATTATTTCTCCATTTTATAATAATGTCTACACACTTAAAAGGCAAAATGTTACATGCTCCATGTACTCATCTGAATGCTGCTGAAACATGGTAGTTTGTAACACACAATCTATGTCCCTGTTATGAAATGTTTAAATATATAGCAGGAAAGGTTAGTTTTATTTTGATGCTCAACCGTATTTACTTTACACTCATATGGGGTCTGAAACATAGACCTCAGCATCTGTGAGACCATTGTTCAATGGTTTATAGCACAGAGTTTTCCAGATTACAGGGTGGCCCACCAGTGTATACCCACATCACCATATCCTATATTTAAGAGCTAACGATTTGGATAAATTGTGTTTGAGGTCCTAAAAGAAACCGACAAAAGTTGCCCCACTATACAGAGGGTTGTCATTTATACTGCTACCATGCCCACATACTATGTGCTTGAAAATCCCAGGAAAAGCTAGAATCTAAGTACAGGTGTATTATAAAAAAAATGGGTAGTTAGAGGATTGACTTGCAGGACCACATTTTTTAAGGAACTTAGGGGGTCATTCTGACCTCGGCGGTAAAAGGCGCTTACCGCCGGTCAGAAGACCGCCATAACACCGCCGCAGCCGCGGGAAACCGCCACGGTCATTCTGACCCGCAACAGGCAACCCGCCAAAAACCCGACATCCACAAAAGTCCGCCACACCAACGGCCAACGAAAAACTGGCGATGACCAAACCTCCACCGTCACGCCAACAGAAATACGCCCATTCCATTCCGACCCACGAATCCACGCGGCGGTCTTTCAACCGCGGTATTCCATTGGCGGTACACACCGCCGTGGTCAAAATACACACACAGCTCCAAAACACTGCCACATTGGTCATTTTGAAACACACACACCTGATATACATACTAAGACCACTCCCACACACCCAACACAATATAAAACACACACCCACATCACCCACAAACCCCTACGAAAAAAATTGAGAAAGAAGCACAGAGAGAGACACCACTATCAACAATACTAGCATCCACAGGCACACACCATCATCACTCACACAACATCCCCGCACAAAACACCACACATCACCACACTCACCACACTCATCACCACAAACGCCACCCCACACCTCATCCACACCACCCCATGGCACCCCAAAGACACCCCAGGTTTTCAGACGCTGAACTCAGGGTCATGGTGGAGGAAATAGTTCGGGTAGAGCCCCAGCTCTTCGGGGCACAGGTGCAGCACACCACCATTGCCAGGAAGATGGAGTTATGGCAAAGAATAGTGGACAGGGTCAATGCTGTGGGACAGCATCCACGAAATCGGGACGACATCAGGAAGCGGTGGAACGACCTACGGGGGAAGGTGCGTTCCATGGTATCCAGACACAACATCGCGGTGCAGAAGACTGGCGGCGGACCCCCACCTCAGCCCCCAGAATTCACAACATGGGAGGAACAGGTCTTGGCGATCCTGCATCCTGAGGGCCTCGCAGGAGTAGGCGGAGGAATGGACTCTGGTAAGTTTAATCTCAACTACTTCATCCCCCCCCACCCACCGGCATGCCAAATCATACCGCCACCCTCCCCCCCCACCCCCATCACACATCCTCCTTGCTAATGTCTCACCATCACAACCCACCCATCCCAACACCAAGCCCTGCATGCGACCACAAACCATGGACACCCCTCACCTAAGCATGCCCACTGCACATACCCATCCCCCCCCAAACCACCGTCACAACAGCCCCCACAAGGGAATGCCAGCACTGGGGTACACGGGCACCCACCCATTGCACGCTATGGCACACACAGAAGCAATAACCATACTCTTATACCCCTGCAGGACCCGAACGCCACGACACCGCCCAGGAGGGTCCAGAAATGTCCATTCCACCCCCAGAAGAGTCCCACAGTGATGACAGCAGCTCTGTCTCCCTGGACCCAGATGACCAGCCCGGCCCATCGGGGACCTCTGGACAGTCGGTTCCCCTCAGACAGCCACAGGCCACAGCAGACCTACCCCCCTCTGGGAACACCAGCACAGCACCCACCCAGCTGGCCCATGCCTCTGTCTTCAGGACACGTCAATCACGGTGTGTCCACCACTACAGGGCACCCAGGTTAACCCACCACCCCAACAACAACAGGGACCTGGGGGCAGTGGTAGTGGGCACACGGTCCAGGGGACAGAGGCCCAGGGAAACAGGGGAACTGGGAGGGCTGCTGTGCGACAGGGGGAGACAGGCCCAGGGAACCCACTCTCCACGAGGCCCTCTCCTCCATCATGGGAGCATACCACCGCTCCCAGGAGACGATGGTGACGGTCCTGGCCAGGTTCCAGGAGATCCAGGTACTGCGGGAACAGTTTATGGGGTTCAGGGATGAACTCCGAAATATCAGTTCCGCAATGGGCACCATCGTTGTGGCACTCAATCAGATTGTCACCACATTGCGGGACCATGTGGCACCACAAAGGGCCCCTGTCACTAGCATGGACCAAGAACAGGCTACCACCTCCGCCGGCGCTAGTGGACAGGAGGCCCTGACACAAGAACAGGCCACCAGAACCCCACCCCCTGCAGAAGGAGAACCACCCCGCAAGCGGTGCCTGAGATCTAGGAAGAAGAGAGAGTAGGATGCCAAGACCCCCGCCAGGAAAGGATACCCCCTGATTGTCATCCCACTGTTCCACATTGTCACCCTGTCCAACCTTAAACTGCCCCTGCTCCACCTTCCACAGGCATATGGACAATGCACCTGTGAGACTCAAAATCTGGACTCTGCCATGGACATTCCTCCACCATCACCCATCACCGAATTTCATCCATTACCCAAATTTGAGCACTTTAATAAACACACTTATTGCACAAAAATAATCTGGAGTTTGCTTGTATTTTTGAACAAATGTATTACACAGAACCGTGCCAAAATGTCCAGTTACATTGTGATGACAACATACCACTGTCACACAGCTGTAGTCCATGGGGAAACAAAGCAGAGGTCACGGAGTGGGGCCCACATCTCTGAAATTGGAAGGGAAAGACACAACTCAGTGAACATACACTGGGTGGAAACTCAGACAGTAGAGAGCAGGAGACTTTACGTAAATGTAAATTCCGGTGTTGATTCTTACCTATATGTTATTGAAAATACTGCTGTATTACTCTGTCCCTGTTGTCTGTGTCGTCCTCTTCGTCTTCCTCCTCTTCACTCTCCGCAGGCTCCACAGCTGCCACAACACCACCATCTGGATCATCCTCCTGCAGGAAAGGCACCTGGCGGTGCAAAGCCAGGTTGTGAAGCATACAGCAGGCCACGATGATCTGGCACATTGGGGATCCATCTGTCATATGGAGGCAGCGGAACCTGGCCTTCAGGAGGCCGAAGGTCCGCTCAATCACCCTCCTAGTTCGCCCATGGGCCTCATTGTAGCGTTCCTCTGCCCTTGTCCTGGGATTCCTCACTGGGGTCAGTAGCCATGACAGGTTAGGGTAACCAGAGTCACCAATTAGCCACACACAGTGTCTCTGAAGTAGTTCCATCACGTAAGGGGTGCTGCTATTTCGCATGATGTACGCGTCATGCACTGACCCAGGGAACTTGGCATTTACATGGGAGATGTCCTGGTCAGCCAAACAGACCACCTGGACATTCATGGAATGATAACTTTTTCTGTTCCTGTACACCTGTTCACTCGTGCTGGGGGGGACCAAAGCAACATGTGTCCCATCAATTGCACCAATGATGTTGGGAATATGTCCAAGCACATAGAAATCACCCTTCACCGTAGCCAATTTGACCACCACAGGGAAAACAATGTAGCTCCGCATGTATTTCAACAGGGCAGACAACACTCTGGACAACACCTTGGAAAACATAGGCTGTGACATCCCTGATGAAATGGCCACTGTAGTTTGGAATGACCCACTTGCCAAGAAATGGAGTACTGACAGAACCTGCACTAGAGGGGGGATCCCTGTGGGTTGGCGGATGGGTGACATCAGGTCTGGCTCCAGTTGGGCACACAGTTCCTGTATAGTGGCTCTGTCAAGCCTGTATGTCAGTATGACATGTCTTTCTTCCATTGTCAACAGGTCCACCAGCGGTCTGTACACGGGAAGAGTCCTCCATCTCCTCGCAAGTCCCAGCGGACGGTGCCTAGGAAGGACAACATGGAGCACAGAGTCAATCAACCCACAGGTACGTTCCCACAGCTTGCACAGTACACGATTCTCAATGCATTGAATGGCTTGTATGAGTGTTGATGCAAGGCCTAGGTATGTGTGACGCAGTAGATTTTAAGCCATGTGGGCCCTTGAAATGGCGGCTGCCTGACCTGTGAAGTGCGACAGTGGGATGTGAGGTCAATGCGCTGGCGTGGCACACCGTGGTGGGAGGCGATCTAAGACCGCGGCGCAAAGCCGCATTGGTTAACATTGAACCCTATGGGTCTCAGGAGCCAATGACGATGTGCGCCGGCGGTCGCGGTATGCACCGCCGCGGTACGCACAGCCGCGGGCGTGCCTGCCATTTTCTATCTGCTTAATCACTCGATACCTGATCATCCACAGGAGAGGACCTATACTGCAAGTGCTGCCGTGACCTCGGTCTGGAAGAGGCAATGGTGGTCATTCCGACCTAGGCGGGCGGCGGTTGCCGCCCGCCCGTCGGAAGCCGCCTGAATACCGCCCCGCGGTCAATAGACCGCGAGGGGTATTCTGACTTTCCCGCTGGGCCGGCGGGCGATCTGATTCAGATCGCCCGCCGGCCCAGCGGGAAAGCACCTTCCACAAGGAAGCCGGCTCGGAATCGAGCCGGCGGAGTGGAAGGCGTGCGACGGGTGCAGCAGCACCCGTCGCGCTTTTCAGTGTCTGCATCGCAGACACTGAAAAGCCTAGTTGGGCCCTGTTAGGGGGCCCCTGCCGTGCCCATGCCATGGGCATGGGCACGGCAGGGGCCCCCAGGGGCCCCGCGACCCCCCCTACCGCCATCCTGTTCATGGCGGCTTTCCCGCCATGAACAGGATGGCGGTAGGGGGGGTCAGAATCCTCTCGGCGGCGCAGCGAGCTGCGCCGCCTTGGAGGATTCTAAGGAGCAGTGGAAAACCGGCGGGAGACCGCCGGTTTTCCCGTTCTGACCGCGGCCAAAGCGCCGCGGTCAGAATGACCAAGGGAGCACCGCCGGCCTGTCGGCGGTGCTCCCGCCCCCGTTGGCCCTGGCGGTAGAGAACCGCCAGGGTCAGAATGAGGGCCAATGTCTGCTGCGACTGGGGAAAGGGCCCCTGCCTTCACTTCTGAAGAATTGGAGAAACTCGTGGATGGGGTCCTCCCCCAGTATGCGCTACTCTACGGTCCTCCAGACCAACAGGTAAGTACACTGGGACCATGCTTTGTGGCCAATGCCTGGGTTGAGTGGGGTGAATGAACGATGGTGGGGAGGGGAGCGAATGAGGCATGCATCAAACGACAGATGAGAGCATGTGCCACATGGCAAGGGTGGGGATGGGGGGCCACTCACATCGAGCATGCAGAAAATGATTGTTTATTTTTCTCCCCCTGTACATGTCACATAGGTCAGCGCCCATCAGAAAATCGACATTTGGTGTGCCATCGCCAAGGACGTCCGGACCCTGGGGGTCCAAAACAGACGAGGCACCCACTGCCGCAAGAGGTGGGAGGACATCCGCCGCGGGAGCAGGAAAACCGCGGAGGCTCTGCTGGGGATGGCCTCCCAACGTAGGAGGGGTGGCACTCATCAATTGACCCCCCTAATGTCCCGGATCCTGGTGGTGGCCTACCCCGATTTGGATGGGCGCGTGAGGACATCACAGCAGACACAAGGGGGTGAGTACAAATACATTCTGCTGACTTTGCGCGCAGTGGAGGTGTCTGGGTGGGGGAGGAGGGCTGTGGCTAACCCTAGGCCAGGGCGATTTCCGTAGGCTAGGCCCCTCCGTTAGGCATGGCCCTGTGCCCCGCCCCCCACCTCTGTAGGTTGCCTAGTGCAGCTAATCATGGCCCTGTGTCACCTATGTGTGGATTTGTCGTCCATAGGCTTGTAGGCCATGTCCCACGGATTGAGTAGTGTACCCCAAGTGCGCGGCGTAGTGCAGGGGGTTTCTGTGTCTGTCCTCTCCGCCAACTGTGTCGCCAATGCATGCACCCAACATGTCTTTATTTCTCCCCCCCCGCTTTTTTTGGTGGTTCTCCTGTTCATGTGTGCATTAGCATCATCAGGCGGAGGAGAAGTGGCATTGGAGCACGAGGGAGCTGCATCTCACATGGCCATGGAGGGCCATGCAACCGACTCGGACTTCACCAGTGAGACGGAGGGCGAGGGGAGCTCCACAGCGGGGACACGTGGTGACACCAGCGACACAGACACGTCCTCGGAAGGGAGCTCCCTTGTGGTGGCGGCAACATCCGTGCCCACCGCAACAACAGGTACAGCCGCCACCCAGCGCACCAGCTCCGCCCTCCCAGCAGCCCCTCAGCCTTTCGTCCCGTGCCCGCTCACCCAGGAAGATGGGCATCTCCTTCGCCCCAGGCACCTCAGGCCCTGCCCCAGTTACCCCTGCTGCCCTCAGTGAGGAGGTCATTGACCTCCTGCGGACGCTCATTGTTGGGCAGTCTACCCTTTTGAATGCCATCCAGGGTGTAGAAAGGGAGGTGCACCGGAGTAATGGCCTCAGCACTGACGGCAGCCATTGTCCCTGTCTCCTGCCTCCCTCCTCCAACTTCCTCAACCCAGTCCCACTCCCCTGTACCTCTGCCTATCCCAAACACACCTACAGACCAGCCTTCACACACCTCAACACCCAAGGGAAGCTCATCCAGACATAAGCACCACACATCACACAAGCATTCACCCAAGCAACAGCCACATGCAGACATGCCAACAGCCACTGCCTCCTCTGTGTCCCCCTCCTCCTCGTATCCCTCCTCCCTCCTTGTGACATCTCCACTCACACTTGCATGCACAACATCATCAGCCACTACGTCCATCACCAGCACACCCACCAGAACACTCTGCACACGTGCAGTCACCACCCCCACTACCATTTACACGTCCCCTGTGTCCTCTCCCAGTGTGTCTGTCACCCCCTCTTCCAAACCACACAAACGCAGGCAGCCACCCACCCAACAGCCATCCATCTCACGACAGCCTCCAGCACAAGCACCTGAACCCAAAGACACCAGACTTGACTCACCTACAACCACATCCTTTTCCTCCACTCCCATACCCACTACACCTACCCTTCCCACTGCTCCCAAAAAGTTTTTCCTGTACAAAATTAACCTCTTTCCATCACTTGACCCACCCAATCCATCTCATAAGACTCCAACCAGCACCTCAGCCACCACAAAACCTGGACCTACAAGGACAATAGTCCAAGGATTTTGGAGTCCAACACCTTCAAGGCCAGCTACTCCGGCTAGCAGTAAAGATACAGCCAGCCCACCCCCTGGAAAGAAAGCCAAAAAATCCAGTGCCCGGCGCGAGAGGCCAGAGACAGCAGGCTCTAAGGGCACTACCCTGGCACCGTCAGGAAGTGGGGTGCCACCTGGCACACCGACAAAGGGAGGAAAGGGCCACAGAGGAGCAGGGAAGGGTGGCAAGGGCAGCACGCCCGACAAGTCCGGCAGCAGGCGAGCTGCCCAGGAGGGCCCCACCAGCCCCATTCCAGGGGTGAAGGAGGACACCCACGGGCCCGGGACGGCAGCACAGGAGGGCCCCGCAAGCGAGAAGACAGATGTGCACGAAGGGCACGGCAGCCACATGTCGGGTGGCGAGTGAGATCCATGCCATGGCCAGATCTGGTGCCCTGGAGACACATGTCAAGCACCGCTAAACAGGGCCCTCCAAGACAAGCACCGCTGAACAGGGCACCGCCGTCTCAAGAACCGCTGAACAGGGCCCTTCCAGACAAGCACCGCTGAACAGGGCCCTTCAAGACAGGCACGGCTGATCAGGGCAACGCCGTCTCAAGAACCGCTGAACAGGGCCCTTCAAGACAAGCACCGCTGAACAGGGCACCGCCGTCTCAAGAACCGCTGAACAGGACCCTTCAAGACAAGCACCGCTGAACAGGGCCCTTCAAGACAAGCACCGCTGAACAGGGCCCTTCAAGACAAGCACCGCTGAACAGGGCACCGCCGTCTCAAGAACTGCTGGACAGGGCCCTTCAAGTCAAGCACCGCTCCGCTGGGCCCTTCAAGTCAAGCATCGCTCCACTGGGCACCGCCGTCTCTGCACCGCTCCGCTGGGCCCTTCAAGACAAGCACCGCTCCGCTGGGCCCTTCAAGTCAAGCACCGCTCCGCTGGGCACCGCCGTTTCTGCACCGCTCCGCTGGGCCCTTCAAGTCAAGCACCGCTCCGCTGGGCCCTTCAAGTCAAGCACCGCTCCGCTGGGCCCTTCAAGTCAAGCACCGCTCCGCTGGGCACCGCCATCTCTGCACCGCTCCGATGGGCCCTTCAAGTCAAGCACCGCTCCGCTGGGCCCTTCAAGTCAAGCACCGCTCCGCTGGGCACCGCCGTCTCTGCACCGCTCCGCTGGGCCCTTCAAGTCAAGCACCGCTCCGCTGGGCCCTTCAAGTCAAGCACCGCTCCGCTGGGCACCGCCGTCTCTGCACCGCTCTGCTGGGCCCTTCAAGTCAAGCACCGCTCCGCTGGGCCCTTCAAGTCAAGCACCGCTCCGCTGGGCACCGCCGTCTCTGCACCGCTCCGCTGGGCCCTTCAAGTCAAGCACCGCTCCACTGGGCCCTTCAAGTCAAGCACCGCTCCGCTGGGCCCTTCAAGTCAAGCACCGCTCCGCTGGGCACCACCGTCTCTGCACCGCTCCGCTGGGCCCTTCAAGTCAAGCACCGCTCCGCTGGGCACCGCCGTCTCTGCACCGCTCCGCTGGGCCCTTCAAGTCAAGCACCGCTGGACAGGGCACCGCAGTCTCATGCACCGCTGGCCCATTGGCAGAAGGGGCAGGGCCGGATCTGTGTCAGGCAGGGCTGCACGAAGCACCCTGGCCACTATGCCTCCTCCAGAACCAGTGGAGTCTGTAATCCACTTGATTGACTGTGGCTTTGCACTCCCCAGGATGGCACAGTGGGCAATCCACCCACTGTAGAGACTTGAGAGACTGTGGCTTTGCACTCCCCAGGATGGCACAGTGGGCAATCCACCCACTGTAGAGACTTGTGAGACTGTGGCTTTGCACTCCCCAGGATGGCACAGTGGGCAATCCACCCACTGTAGAGACTTGTGAGACTGTGGCTTTGCACTCCCCAGGATTGAACAGTGGGCGTGGAGGCCCCTCGTGGATGTGGCATCGTGGACTCATCTGGCTGAGGTGCCCCCCCTTCCCTTCCCCCTGAGGTGCCTGTAGTTTTGCTATCTGATGCCCCTGCAGTGTTCTCTCCAATGGATTCGGGTATCGTGTGTGGGCTTTGCCCATGTGTTTAGGCCCATTGGCCCACGAACAATGGCTGATACCCAATTTGCACAGGACAATTTACATTTGTATATATAGTTATGGATGTTGGATATATTTTTTTACTTAGCCGTTCAATATACTTCCGAATTCATGAACATTTTATTTTGTCTTTGCATTCTTCCGGGGGGTTTGGGGGGTGTCACTTTGAGTTGTTGCTCTGCATTGATGTGTATGTAGTTGTGGGTGAGGGTGAGGGTGGGTGTGTCGCGTATGTGTGTGCCCGTAATTTTTTGCCTCCCCCCTCCTCTGTGTCGTAGGTGCAGTACTCACCGTTGTCTTCTGCGCCGGCGTTCGTGCTCCTGGTAGAGGAGCAGGAAGACAATAGCTGGTAGGATGTGTAGTTCGGGTTCCATGCTGTCCAGATTCCTCGTGGAGTGTGTAGAGGTGAGCGTTTTCCGTTCGTAATGTCTGTTTCCGCCGTGTTTTTATCGGCGGGGCTACCGCCCCGGAAAAGGTGGCGGATTGGTGGGTTGTGATAGGGTGGGCGGTACATTGTCTCCCACCTGTCTGTTGGCGGTGACCGCCGCAATGTTTGTTTGTCCCGCAGTGGCGGTCGGAGTGTTAAAGTGGCGGTCTCTGTTGGCGGTTCCCGCCAGGGTCAGAATTCCATTTTTTTTACCGCCTGCCTGTTGGCGGGTTGGCCGCCGCTTTAACACCGACCGCCAGGGTTGGAATGACCACCTTAGTCACAAGTTAAATTATGAGCCAGATTTAAAATTGGAACTTTTTATACCTGTTGTATTGTTAGGTCATAAAGGCACATCTTTTTCAAGATTTTGAGGCAACCATGCGCCATGCAAGGGGACGCAAGGTGGAAGCAAAACCTAAATGAGATTTACCAAGAAACGCAAGGCCTCATTACGTGGCCCTGAATAGCTTGATAAATTTAGAGTAATGTAGGCAGAGCAAATTGTTTACTCTTGTGTTACACTGCAGAAAGGAGGCGTGCCATGGGTGGGTCGTGGTTGTTTCCACGCATTCACCCATGCTTTCTGACACATTCCCAGATTTACCAGCGAGAGTTGACCTGGGAATTTATCAGAATTGTACGCCTCCCCACCAAAGGTGCAACAACGAGAAATATTTTCATTTCTTCTCTTTGTTTCCTCCGTCTAAGTGTGCTGCATTCTGCTGGAGCACACTTAGAGTTAGGAAAATATCTCTATGGATTTGTTTTTGTGCAAGAAGGTGACCCTTCCTGAAACAAAACAATTGCGCCTACAACACAGGCACTCTGGCGCTAGGTAACAGTTTGTCTGCCAGTGAAGGCAGAGAGCAGGAATGCACTGTATAATGTTGCGTGAAATATTGATTAATATGGGCCATAGTTTGCTGTTTACACTATCAATGGATACTTCCACTCAGTAATGCCATAAATTCCTTATTAGTTGAGACAAAACTGAATCAAATGTATTGTGGCCTATGTGTGACCATCCTCTTGACAGGGTGCAATTCTCAGGTGCTCATAGGTTCTACCAGTGAGATCCAATTTCTACTCCTTATAGGTGAAAGAAGAAATCTGAAGTGGCCAAGATGTGTTATTTTCAGAGCTGTAAAACACTTAACTACATCTAAAAATAAACATCATTTGCGATCCTGGAGTGGCAGAGGTTTCCACCAGCATGGAGCACATGTACGACCCAACCCAAACGTGACCTTGCATTGATCCTGAAGCCACAGGCTAGCAATGAAGTAATTATCAAATGGTCGTCTCTGATCCTCAAGAGTTCCCCAGATATAGCACATGAATGAATCCAGAGCGATACTGCATTTGCAAGTTTAAATGAGTTCCTATAAACCTGCAAAAAGGTGTCTTCAAAACGAATAATTGCTTTTCTGTTAAATAATCTGTTCTGGATGCTTTCTTCGTTGTCTCAAATAATTATCTGAATAGTGGTTTCGAAATTTTCTTCTGACCCCATGCTTACTCAGCAGTTCCTTGATGGGGGTTAAGGCACAATTGACTACTTAGTGACTGATTGTTAACTTTCAGGTGTAATTAAAATCCTTATTGAAACTGAACCTTTTCCTTGTATGCCTATTGATTAATTAATTTCTTCACACCTTTTTACACTGATGCATTTGATAACCGTGTTGTCATCACCATTGCCATTTTTATACTATTTTGTGACCTTTTCTGCTTAAGTATCTTCTCTTTACATTAGTGTACTTTCCGGATCCGTTTTAACATTTCTTGCGATTCTACTGGAACATTGTTTTTTTTCCTCACATAAATATCGATTGCTATATGTTAGACCTGACAGCCTTAGGGTGGTCACCCCTAACTTTTTCCCTGCCTCCCTCCACTTTTGAGATACTGTTATTGCTGGTTTTTAGACTCTGCGCACTTTACCACTGCTAACCAGTGCTAAAGTGCATATGCTCTCTCCCTTTAAACATGGTAACATTTGATCATACCCAATTGGGCCATTTAATTTACTTATAAGTCCCTAGTAGAGTACACAATATGTGCCCAGGGCCTGTAGATTAAAAGCTACTAGTGGGCCTGCAGCACTGATTGTGCCACCCACTTAATTAGCCTCTTAACCTTGTCTCAGGACTGCCATTGCAAGGCCTGTGGGTGCCGTTTCACTGCCAATTCAACTTGGCATTTAAAAGTACTTGCCAAGCCTAAAACTCCCCTTTCTCTACATATAAGTCACCCCTAAGGTGTGCCCTAGATAACCCCTACAGAAGGGTGCTTTGTAGGTAAAAGGCAGGACATGTACCTGTGTAGTTTACATGTCCTGGTAGTGTAAAACTCCTAAAATCGTTTTTACACTACTGTGGGGCCTGCTCCCTTCATAGACCAACATTGGGGCTGCCCTCATACATTGTTTGAGTGGTAGCTGCTGATGATCTGAAAAGAATAGAAGGTCATATTTAGTATGGTCAGAATGGTAATACAAAATCCTGCTGACTGAAGTTGGATTTAATATTACTATTTTAGAAATGCCACTTCTAGAAAGTGAGCATTTCTCTGCACTTAAATCTTTCTGTGCCTTACAATCTACGTCTGGCTGGGTTTAGTTGACAGCTCCTTGTGCATTCACTCAGACACCCCCCAAACACAGGATACTCAGCCTCACTTGCATACATCTGCCTTTTGAATGGGTCTTCCTGGTATGGGAGTGTGGAGGGCCTGCTCACACACAAAGGACTGTCACACCCCCTACTGGGACCCTGGCAGACAGGATTGAACTGAAAGGGGGCCTGGTGCACTTCTAAGTCACTCTTTGAAGTCTCCCCCACTTCAAAGGCACATTTGGGTATAAAAACAGGGCCTCTGCCCTACCAACTCAGACACTTCCTGGAGAAGATACCTGAACCAGAACCTGCACCCTGACAAGAAGAACTGCCTGGCTGCCCAAAGGACTCACCTGACTGCTTTCTGAAAAGGACTGCTGCCTTGCTCTTGCCCTGCTGTCTTGCTGCTCTCTTGCTGTGCTGCAGAAGTGCTCTCCAAGGGCTTGGATAGAGCTTGCCTCCTGTTCCCTGAAGTCTCAAGACCAAAAAGACTTCTCTTGAGCGCTGAAATCCCCGTGTGGCAAAAAATCAATACACCACCTGCCAAGAACGTCGCACAGCCTGTTCGCGGTGAAAAATTAACTGCATGCTGAGACCGGAACAACACAGCCCCGAATTCGCAATAGAAGATCGCCGCAGTGCCAGCGACGCAACCGGATCTTCGACGCACTGCCCTACTGGATCAACACAAGCTGACTCAGACCAAGGCCGTCCGACTTCCTGAGAGTAATTGACGCAGCACCTGCCGTGCGGAAGAAAATTCCACGCATTGCCTACCGGAATCAACGCAGCTCCTGTGACTTCACTCTGCAAGCCCAAGATTCCACGCATCGTACCCGGGGCATCTGAAAACCCCGCAACCCGAAGAGGATCCAAGTCCGTGCACCAGAAATTGACGCAACATCTTCCCTGCGTGGAAAATAACGACGCAAGTCAGTGTGCGAAGGGGCCAATCTGACGCACACACACTGTTTTCCACACAACTCCTCCTCTGCAGTCCCTTGCAAGGATTTTTCAATGCAAACCAGGTACTTTGCCCTGCAAAAGACACTTGTTGTTTCTAGGAGAACTGAAGACACTTTTTTTGCTTTTACAGTAATATTTCAACTCTAAGACACTTGACATTACTTTCAGTGATATCTCTACATTTGCTTATTTCATCTTTAATCGTTTTGACCTGCATTTATCCAGATAAATATTATATATTTTTCTAAACACTGTTTGGTGTATTTTTGTGGTGCTATATTGTAGTATTGAATGATTTATTGCATAAATACTTTACACATTGCCTTCTAAGTTAAGCCTGACTGCTCAGTGCCAAGCTACCAGAGGGTGGGCACAGGATAATTTGGATTGTGTGAGACTTACCCTGACTAGAGTGAGGGTCCTTGCTTGGACAGGGGGTAACCTGACTGCCAACCAAATACTCCATTTCTAACACTATAAATAATATTTTCCGTAGGAACATTGTTTTCTTACTGCAGCCTTTAACCATTCCCTTGCACAACACCAGATGGTCCTATTTATGGGCATTACTAAATAACTGGCTATGCCATTAGAATTAACCAATTTTCCAATGTTGTACAAGGTGGAAAACCTGCACAGAGTAGTGGTTGCAGCCTCCCAGCAGTGGTCAGTGTCACCCAAGCAAGAGCACCCAGTGTTAAAAACATGGAATACAGCACTCACACTGGGTTAAAGTGTACTTTTAAAAATGTTGTTTGAAGCCATATAGAAAATAATTCAATTCATGATGAACCAATCAATTTTGGTGATAGATAAGCAAAATATCTATCCTAACACCTAACAACACCATGGTTGCTCCGTATTTATAATACGGTGCACTATGGTGGTCATTAGCACAATGGTGTCAACATTTTTGACTCTATTGTGGCGCTTTGCTACACTAGCATATAGAATTTTGACGCTAGTGTAGCAAAGTGCAAGGAGGGTCATAGGTTTCTATGGGTGCGTCATTTTAAAACCTGCTCTGAGCATGCTCTTAAGCATGCTCTAAGTATTTAGTGAGGCTTGTTATGGAGTTAAATAAAGAGGAATACCTCCTCAGTTACACCAATCGAACGGACAATAAAGTGATGAAACTCTCTGAATCTTTAATCTCTCCTTTGTAAAGCAAGCCTTGATGGCACTACACTGCTACCATTACATTTGATTTTTCATCCCATCATCTCAGCAGTGAGTTCATTGAAAGGTAAACCTTTACGGTGACTCTAATAGTCTTGTATACTCTTACTGGACTATCTCTAGTGACTGTGACTGACAAACTATACCAAGAGCAAGGCCTCTTGTGTAAACCTTCAATAGCGCTTTGAGGGCGAAAACACACCATAGAAACCCCAGAGTGTTCTAGGTCAGAGAAAAGTGATGTAGAGGATTTAATCAATGGTATTTTTGAATCACTGATTCATGATTTTGCTATTAGCAAGGTAACATCAAAACTGCTTGTGCCCAAACACCACAAGAGTTTAAAATAATGTTCATGGGCTCACACAATTTTCCATATGCCTACTCTCTGTGAAAGTGGATAGAAAGATACATGACGCTCATAAACATCTATTTATGACCAGTTCGTAGATGTGAGACTGGGTCAAACTTTTACTATTTGACACAACATTCAAGAGCCAACAATCTCTGCCTCATTGTCATTCCACTGAAACAATCTTCACAGGTTTACAACACTAGGGAATTAAAAACTATCTATCTATCTATCTATCTATCTATCTATCTATCTATCTATCTATCTATCTATCTATCTATCTATCTATCTATCTATCTATCTATCTATCTATCTACTTACTGTAGTGGGTTAATTGGAGCATTTGAGCGCCATCCTTCTACTTTTCCATGCTCATATTTCTTTTATTTACTGCACTCACTGAGATGCGGTATTGTTCATGTTTGTCCCGCCCTCGTTCTTCCTGAGTGTCAGACAGTCAGGAAAGTTTGAAAGGCACATGCGCTAGTGCATTTGTGCCAGCTGATGGAACAGCAATCTGGGTGGCTCTCATTTTAGAGATTATACTGGTTATCACAGGCTGTGTGAGCCCTGATTTAATGCAGTACCTAGGAGGCTGAGAAAATGTTAAATCTGAGAAGTGTGAAGGGGAAAAATGTGAAAAGGGAGTGAGGCTAGACTAGATGCGAGGAGGAGGTGATTGTAGGAAGCTGTATCTATCTATGGTGCACTAAAAAGAGAGTCCAGGTGATCCCCAATTGGCTTGCAAAGGCAAGAGTAGATAGTACTAATCCTCTATTTTGTGGTAGTGTGGGCAAGCAGTTAGGCTTATCAGAAGGTAGTGCTATACATTTATTGTACTTACATAGGCAATAAATGAGACACACATCCAAAGAATAAATCCGAGGTCACTTTAGAAAAATAACACTTCTTTTATATATACTTTGAAACCAAGAACTTCGTTATAAGGTAATCATGCTTTAAAGCACAAATACTTTTTGCTTGCACACCTAATTTTTGAGTTCTTCAATGTTAACTTATGAGACAATACCAAAGTTCTGCCTACAGGTAGAGTACAGCGACTTCCATGACCAAACTCCTGGGTATAAGTTGAGTAGTGGGCAAGGTTCAAGGCAGCACCGTGAGAGTCAGCGGAAAGGGCGGCTGGGTGCAAAACAGCGTTGGGTGCCCATTGAGTTCCTAAGGAGATTGGTCCCTGTGAAAAGAGGCTGCAGGCTAGGAGTGGGCATCCTGTTTGGGTGAGCCACCAAAGCGGCTTAGGTCTTGAGATGCTCTGGGAAGTTGGGGCACCAGTGGTCCTCCTCTCCTTGGTCCAGGGCGTCTGGGCACAGTGGGTTCTTGGACCGCCGGTTGTTCTTCACCGGTGGCGGTCGCAGTGGATGAGGGCCCACAGAACAGACTGCAGGCGTGGACTGGGGGACCTGTCCTGGTGTACCAACAAGTGGGCTCAAGTTTTATGTGCCTGCAGGATACAGAGATGACAGTGGTCCACTTAGCATCAGTTTGGGCCATCCGGGTGCAGAGGTTCAGTGGACCGTTGGGTTTGCCATCACTGGAGGCAGTCACGTTTGAGAGGGACCTGCATGGAGAGACTGCAGATGTCGGAATGAAGGTTACAGTGGGAAAACCGTGCTTGCTGCGCTGCCCAGGGGATTACGAGTCCCCGACCGCCAGCCTTTTTCTGGGGGTCTGAACCGCCAGGAAAAGGCTGGCGGTACGGGGAGTCGTGAGGCCCCCTGACAGGGCCCCATGCGGCTTTTCACTGTCTGCTGTGCAGACAGTGAAAAGCACGACGGGTGCAACTGCACCGGTCGCACGGCCGCAACACCGCCGGCTCCATTTGGAGCCGGCTCCTATGTTGCAGCCGTGATCCCCGCTGGGCCGGCGGGGATCTCCAAATGGCCACGGCGGGGGTGCGGGCGCATTGGCCGCCGCATGGCGGTCAGATCTTGGCTGGCGGCTGATACCGCCCTCCAAGGTCGTAATGACCCCCTTTGTCTCTAGAGAGGCTGTGGACCAGATTGGCACTGTTGGCCTACTTCAACATGGGCTGGGGGACTCGGGTGCAGTGGTGCTGTCAAGTGGCAGTTTTGGTGGTGCTGAGTCCTCTTCAACAATTCTTGGGTTTTTGCAAGAATACAGGGGAGCAGCTCCACTACTCCATGGAAGTTCCTTGTGCTGGGGTGAAGGCTGACAGTCTTCCTGTGCTTTTTGAAGTTTCAGTACCTGGAGGACAAGGTGTCTTTCTCGCAATTGCCAAAGTCTACAGGCAGGCTAGCAGGGTTGGCCCTGAGTCCAGCACGGATCTTCAGTTCTTGCCTTTTCCTTCTTCTTCAGGTCAGCAGGCATCTGAGTTTTTTGGTTCAAGGGGCCACCTAAATACTCAATTTAGGGGCATTATCAGGAGTGCCAGGTGGCAGCCAATGGATTGCGCACATTTAGAGTCACTACATCCTCTTTATGACCATTTCCGTTGGGAAGAGGGCATAACCCTGATCCTAGAGTTCTAATTTCACCCAGAAAACAAGATGGAGGATTTTAAAAATGAGTGTCCACTTCAGCTCATCCACCTAAGGGGTGGGACTGGCATTATGTGGGCACACCTCCTAATCTAACACATGTTTCTGCCTGTCTTCCAACCAAGAAGTGGGTCAGGACGTGGGGGGGGGGGGGGAGGGTTGGTCATCTCCGCCAAGCCTTTGAAGTTTCCCACCCTGGAATGTCCATCCTGCCTGGAGGAGGTGTCAACACCGCCACCCAGTGCAGACTTTTGTCTCTGGACTTCGAAAGTGCTGGCTCTCACCTTAGGGGGTCAAAAACGTGGGTAAGGTTGCTGAACTGGTCAGGACGATTCAGTCAACACACTAGTAGCTGGTAGGTTTTCAGGGGACACCTCTAAGGTGCCCTATGGGTGGATGTATTGGTAAATCCAACACTGGCATCAGTTTGGGTTCACCAATACAAGATATTTGATACCAAACATCCCCATCTTCAGTGAAGCCATCATCTGGCTAGGGAACTCATAGTGAACAGTGTCCAGCACATATATTTAAAAAAAGGCTTCCCTGGTCACTTACTATGTCTCAGAATTGACAAAGACAGCCGGGGCATAACTGCTCATGCAGATATGCCTTCACATGTAACATAATGCATCCACCCTTAGGTCTATAAGGCCTTCTAGAGGGGTGGCTTACACATTTTGCATGCAGTGTTAGGGGACATGGCACACAGGCTGTGTGCCATGTCATGTTTTCACTTTTTCTGCACCAGGACACGCAGCCTGCAATGGCAGTTGTCATGTGCTTGGTGAGGGGTCCCTGAGGGTGGCACAATTTGTGCTGCAGCCCTTAGGAACCCTCCTTAGTACCCAGGCCCTTGGTACCAGGGGAACCATTTACTAGGCACTTACAGAGGGTGCTAAAAGTGTTTCCAATTGAGGAAATGCCTATGCAATTTTGGTTGAAAGATATCTGCCACTCAGGACCTGGTTAGCACGAACCCAGTGCACTTCCAGTCGAAATTACATCAAATACAAGGCAAAAGGTGGGGGCTAACCATGCCAAAAGGGTTGATTTCCTACTGTGATCAAGAGAAAAGAGGACCATACGGATGAGGGAGGAGGATGGTAAAAAGGGGGAGGTGGGCAATGGGAGAGGTGAAGGATGAAAAGTGGCAGATGAGGGTATAACTAAGCAAGGGTTGAGGTGACAGTTAAGGAAGAGAAGCAGAGACAGTGAATGAATAGTTGAGAAGAAGAGAAAGAAACAAGGAGACAGTGAAGATGGAGATGATTATGCACAAAATGAATGAGGTGACAATCAAGAAAGGGTGGCATAACAAAAAAAAGAGTGAGGAGACAGTCAATACAATTGTGAAAAGGGAAAGTAAACATTCAATGAAGCAATGAGGCTGCAATCAACGAAGGGAGGAGATTGCATGAAAGAGTAAGCTAACAAAGAATGAGAAAGGAGAAAGTCAAGGAAAACAAAAAAAGATATTAAAGGAAGGTATGAGGAGACAATCAAGAAAGAGGTAACAAAGAAGAAGTGAAGATATTGTCAAGGAACGAATAAAGAGAATATGATGTGGAGACAGTCGGGGGAGATATGAACATAGTCAAAGATGGGAAAGGGAAAGAATCAAGAAAGAACTGAAGAAACAGAAAAAGAACCCCCAGAGGAGGAGATAGTTAATGCAAGGCTTAGGTGACAATTAGGAAACGAGTTACAAAAGTATGAGGTGACCATTAAAGAAGAATTGAAGTAGCAGACCAGAAGATTTGCAGGATGTAAATAGAAACAAATAAGAGCTGAGGAAAAATTATTGGAAAAGATGAGGTTATGGTGCATGTCAGTTTACTTGAATAAACAGGAACCCTCTGAAATATTGTATAAGTGTTCCTACAGAGATATCTGTACAGACTATTAATTTTCGCTTGATCTATCTATCTATCTATCTATCTATCTATCTATCTATCTATCTATCTATCTATCTATCTTTGTGTCTGTTCGTCTCACATCGTCTCTCTGTATCATTTTTCTCTCTTAGTTTATCGTTTTCAGGAAACGCTATTTCCTGTCAAGCACCACCATAAATTAGATTACAAAAGTACAAATAAGCCATCAATTATCATCCCCTACGTGAAGATAAATACATGAAATTAGCAATAGAAAATGCCTAGTTTAGACCCACAGAGAGAAAAGTGCAGAAGGAGAGCAAACTTCATTCTTTTAGATGTATAACCTCTTTTGTTTCTTTTGTTAATGTCAACCATGCATTGTTGTTTGAAGGAAATTATATTTCCAGAACAAAGAGATTCCTACTGTGTTGATGTTAATGGCAGGTTTACTGCTGCATGAAATAGCACACTACAGTAATGGCATGGGACCTAGATTGAAAACATGAGCATATTGTACAAAGCAACACGCTAAAACATGCCATAATTTAGGAAAACATTACATTACTTATAACCTGTAAATTACAAAACTAAGCCATTTAAATACAAAGGTATACTTGTCATGCTGAAGATGATGGGAGGAAAGATCCTCCTCTGGGTTTAGTTTGCAGGAGACAGAGATTCTGGAATCTTGAGATTACTATGTGGATGAACTGATGGTGGTTGGTGATTGTACCGGGTAAATAATGGCATCACTCTGTCGGAAAATGCAAGTTTCCACGTTGTTGATAAATGCCTGGTGGACTGTTGCACATAAAGCTGCAGAGAGGTCAAGCAGGATTAGGAAGCATAGTTCCTTTTTCCTAGTTATGTTTTTGGAGAAGTGATTGATGGTCTTGCATTTTTCATCTGCTTGTGGGATTGTATGTTCTAGGGTTGATTTGTTGTGGGACTGTATGGTTTGGGAATGGAAAACGTTTCTGAGAGCCTTGGTTCTGCTGATTGATATTTTGATAGAGGTTCTGTAAAAAAAGTGTCTTTAATGAGGTGAAGAGAGATGTGTGGTCTGAGCAGAGAGCTTTGATTGGGTAATGTCACCGATGTCATTGGTTCATTTCCATGTCTTTTCTGGTCTTTGAATGGTATGCATGCTTTCTGAGAGTCGTTGGACATACCATAGTACAGAGATTTTAAGCTAGAAGATGTAGGTATCAGTGTGTGTGGACCTTCATATGGTTTTTCTCGATGTGTTGTCATTTAAGATGGGCCGAACCTTGTTTTTGGAAGTCAATGAGCTCCTCTAGAGGGGCATGCATACGGTCTTCTCCAAAGTAGTGTTAGGCTTGTTTTTCTGCCAAGAAAAGGGAACGGCAT
The DNA here is from genome assembly GCF_031143425.1 of Pleurodeles waltl. Taxonomy (NCBI): domain Eukaryota; kingdom Metazoa; phylum Chordata; class Amphibia; order Caudata; family Salamandridae; genus Pleurodeles; species Pleurodeles waltl. Next base: position 79,142,506 of record NC_090448.1, read on the forward strand.
ATGCTGCTTGATGTTCATAATCTTGCAGTATGCTTTGATGGGTTCTTTGATTCTTTTGGGCCTGGGGAGATTGAAGTTTCTGAGGAAAAAAGGAATGTTGTATGGTGATGAGGTCCAATATTTCTTGTTGGATCTTGAGGTCTCTAGATCAGATTGAAGGGTTTACATGTTGCCAAAAGCAGACAATGGCCGGTCCAGAGCTGGAATGACTTGGGTGTTATTTTCCCAATAAGAGTGCAGTACCAAGTAAACTTGTGGATCAAGATGAATCCTCCTCCTGTCATATGTGTGTGTTTTATGCTTTTGATGTTGTAACCTGCATGGGTGAATATGTGTAAGGTTGGTCTGAGCCAGCTTATTATGAGGAAGAATGTATCGTGGTTGTATTGTTTGATTATGCCAGCTTTGCCAAATGGATGACTAGAGTATCTGTTGATGAGCATGAGTTGGGCGGTTAGTATTCTAGATGATGTGTATTTACTGCCAAAAATAATGTGATTGATGTGTTGCTAAGCAATGCTCTACGCATCTTTGGGTGAAGTAGGTGTGAGGGTATGCTGAGAAAGTGTGTAAAAGCCACACAGTGTATGTGGCTTACGTTTGGTATGGAATATAATCAATATATGTGCTGAGGCCCTTACAGGATCATGTGGAGCCTGCTCTTAGCAATGGATACCCAGGAAGTAGAAGGCACTGGAAGTATGTTTATGAGGAAGGTAGTTGTTAGCTGCAGTGTCTTGAGATCGGGAAAGGTGCAGGTGGCTCCTAAGTGGTGCATGCAATCTGCTCTAACTTGGCACTGTCTTATGCAGTGGTATGGGGATCTTAGCGCCTAGTATCTGCCTACTGATAGGTTTATAAGTCCACCATAGTTGGGCACAGGAGGTTCCATTTGGTCCTTGCAGTCAGGCCAAATGGGAGCGTGCTTCCCTCATGTACACGTCTGGTGGTGGTAGTGTTTAGTGGACATAGATTAGCCAAATTTGGAGGTCCATCTTTGTGGGAAAGGTGCAGATGGATCCTGATTGTTCCTGGCAGCTGGGATAAATGACACCGCACTGCCTTGAGGGGAGAGGCAATGAATGGGTCCTGGCAGACCTGGAGTAGCCTTGTTAGTAGATTCTACCTGAATGAGCATTTCAGCTGTCTGTAGGCTGCACGCTTCCTTCTGTGATGCATCTGGCAGTGCTGTGGCCCAGATACTAGGGACTGGGCTGCTTTGAAGGACCTCTAAGGTGTGCAAGATACAGTTGCTTCTGATCGATCCTTGAAGCTTGGTCAGATGATTGTGCACTGCCCTCTGTGCCAAGACTAATAGAGCCACAAGTCTTGCAACTCTACTTGCAACTCTGACTGGTTATTGGCATCTTTATTTTACCCTATTACTTTATACCCATCCTAGGCTTGCCAACCAACAACTTCCTTGAGCTGAGCCTTGACTGTGCCTCTATGGCTTTGCAGTGAGTCAGGGAGCCTCAATGAGGCTCGCCCTCCCTGACAGAAAGTTAGCAGAGACATGTTTAGTAGTAACTGTTGTCAGTCTTACTTTTTGAGTGTTTGCTGGCCCCTCGAAAGATAACCATAAACAAACTCTGCTGAATTTTATAAGCTGGACAATGCTTTAGAAGGAAAGGATCAATTAAATGCTTTTTTTTCTTTAGTTGCATTTCTGAATTAGGGCATTTCTGAATTAGGCTTCAAGCACAAAAAATCCTCACCCTTCTGCTGGAATGCATGAGTCAAGGATGTGTTTGGAATGGATTATATTCACCAATTCAGCAAACATATACTCTCTTTTACATGGTGTGCTCCCATTAAGAGCAAGATGAAGAAGTGGAGGTGTTTTCTGAAATGTTCATAATTGTTGTAGGAGAGCCACAAACATTGCTCTAACCGGGTTAAGGCCTGCCAGGATCAGGCCCTGACAAAGTCAAACAAGCATTTGCAATGCAACGGGTCTCGCAATTGCTCAAGTTAGAGCTATTAGCGTTATATACTCCTAACCGTACTTTTCTTGCCAGATAAACTGACAACGAAAAGTAAAACAGTTTCACATATGTGAGCCGATGGTCGCCATTTGCGTGAAGGAGACACAGAAAAGGAAACAGAAGTTCGTTTGCAGTAAAACGTATTGGCAAAAGTGCAATTATTCATGTAACCATCAAAAGTAAACTATTCCATGTAACCAGCAAAAGTAGAATTATCCATGTAACAGAGTCGCTGTCATGCAAAGCGCTCAACTAATGCCCAGCGAGATCACGTTGTGTAGGAAATAAAAAGAAATAGTGCAGAAGCCATTTGGAAAACACAGAGCCTTGTATGTTTTTTCAGTAGTTTGCCAGTGCTGTAGAGGAGGGATAAACCCCAGAAGAGGCATGATATATGCATGTTTTTCACTAATGAAATCAAACGAGTTTTAAAAGGTAAGCCCATGAACCAACCAAACTAATGGGCATGGTTAAAAGCCCACAGATAGAATACAACAGGGGCCATGCCCTGTGATGTCCTCTAGATCTGCAAAGCAATCCCCAAAGGAGTTTTCTTTTGTGACACTGGGACTAAGTTACAGTTGGTTACTGTTGTTTACAATTGGTGTTCCAGATCCTATGGCATTATTTCATTTCAAACAAATAACTATTTGTTTTCAACCCTTTTGTTTCTGCACATGTATTTAAATGAGGGTATGCAGTATCAATTCATATTAACATATTTTCAAAGGCACTTCTTATGAATGATTTATGGTTGAAATGTGAACGTTGGTTATATACACTTTGTGTACCTCTGAACAATAAGTTCTCATTTTCAAAATGTAAAATGATAGAATCATAACACCGAAAAGTGCCACCTGAATGCTTGCAGACTCCTGTTGATATTGTTAGATTTTGAGAGGACATCTTGAGGAGAAACAACCCCCCTCACCTCAGGCAAAGCTTATCGCTCACCATTTTTAGAAAGAGCCTCAAGACGTGGCTCTTCGGATGAGGCCCCTTCTCTCCCCCAGCACCTTGAGACCCTCACGGGTGAGTAGCTGTGCTTTACAAAAACGGATTGATTGATTGATTGATTGATTGATTGAGCAATATCTGATCCGGTCTGCAAAGGGCAATTCAATAAACCAACCATCTCAAGTGCACTAATTTCTGATAAAGAATAATTATGAATTCTCTAAAGAAAATTGGATTGTTTTGTTTTTAAAGGGCATGTCTGAGATGAACAGCTGAATGTGGGTAAATGTGTGATGATTTCAGATTTAAAACAGTATCTCATGTACTGTAATTGAAGCACAATTAAGAGGTGGAGTGATATCTTGAATTAAAAAAAGTACGACTTGGAGTGATGCATACTCCCCTGATCTAAGCTATGAATGACAAAAACTCAAAGCAATGGCTGAAGGGGGCTGACCATAAAGGCTAGTGGGTGAAAGGGGCTGATCCAAACTGCCAGCTATGCTGTCAAACCAAATCTAAAAAGTCTCAAGTACACTTTTCACATTTTGCTGAACTTTTGATCTATGTTCTTTAGGCACCGCTCTGTGCTTTGGGCACCATGTTGATGTCAAATGTCATCAGAAGTCTGTTCCCTTCCTCTTTACTTGTTGCACAAATAACACCCAGGTTTACTCAGCTTGCCATGCTCATGAGTGTGTCAGGGCAGGGGTAAGGTTGAACCTCTGTTTCTTCTGTAAGGTCTGCTAATGTCAAAGTTAGTACTCTTGGATTCTGAAACAAGTTATTGGGGTAACATCATAGTATTGACAGGGATCGTGTGAAAAACACCAACCCATTTCTCCAATTAGATGTATCATTAGAAAGGCACAAGTGTGACCAACAAAGAAACTTATAGATGCTAAACACATGCATACTACAAGTGAAAATCACAAAAAAGAGAGTTTAAATGCAGATGGTAATGCAACAGATCTAGAAATACACTCATTAGAATACATCACTCAACTCTCTACAAAATGGGCACCAATATCAGTGCTTAATTTGAAATGATGGTTATTGGTGGTGGTAACTGACACTTATTGCTGGGGGCTGACACTTTACTGAGAGCAACAGAAGAAACACAACACAAAGGGGAAAGGTAGAGCAAGCGAAAGACAAAAACATCCCAAACAAAAAAAAGGAGCCATCAAGAGAGGGATAAAGGGACAGGGAGTGTCTGGTAGTGAATTAAAGAGCATGAGGTGAATTCAAATTCACGCAGCCTTGACATTAGCCATGCTGGCTTTTAATCGCATTGGCCATGGGCTACTGAGCAGGGCTTTTGACACCGACACTGTTTTTTTTTTAACCATTAAGCAATAATTAGCATAGAACCTTGACCAAAACTACCATGACACATACTACAACATAAAAAACATACAATGAAATGATCATGTAGAAGTACAGAAATATAACACATTTCCTAAAGCAGTCACAAGAATGATGTCCCCACACTCATAGCACTGTGTCTGTGCAAAAGCAAAATGTGTATCCATTCCAAACACACTTTTATGCAAGTATGAGAACATGACCATGAGGCAAACAAATCACACACTACCTGAAAGAGACACCTCACACAATGCACAGAAATAAAACACATGGGGATCTTACTTATCTCTGAATGTCTAAAAGACCACAGGACACTCCACACCAGTTTCACTTTTAGAAACTGTGAAACTAAAGAGAAAAGAACTTGTCAGGGACCAGTGAGTCAGCATCAAAGACCTAAGTTGAGATGGACATTCCCAGAAAGACATCATTTTGATACAGCCTCAACATTTCAAAATGCTTAGAAATTTCAACTTCCACAAACCTTCCACTGACCACCCTAACACCTGGCCTGCATGGTGACAACTGTACATAAAATTTTAATTCAACAGAGTGTGAAGTGGAATCATTAAACTTAGCAAAAACAAATGCAATAGAGTTTCATTTATCTACTTTCTTTATTTGTGTTTTTATTTATTTATTTATTTATATACTTAAGTATTTTGTATAACACTGCCGCACCAAATGGTATTAGAGTACTTTCCGTTATTCTGACATATAGCACATCAATTCTCTGAGAAAACTACCTCTAAGAGGGAGTGAAGAGGCAAGCACAGGGACTGGGTGGGATAGTGGGCGGGGAGTAACATAGGGTTAGTGAGGAGGGACACAAGGAACTGAGGCCCATATTTATGGATGGTTAGTGTTGCTTTAATGCCATTTATTTTGGCACTAAAGCACTGCTAACCTAACTCATATTTATATTTTGACACTAGACCTGTCTAGTGTCAAAATATAGGGGTTAGCTCCTTGTTTAGGATGTGCAAAACCACCTTGCGTCAATGAAATGCAAGGTAGGTGTTCCCATCCTAAACACAACTCTAACCCCCAGCACCATATTTATCTCCGGGCACAGAAACAACACGCAAGGAGGCGGGACTAAATAATGGTGCTAGGCCAGCTTAGTGCCATTATTTAACGCCTGGGTCAGACTAGGTGCTAGGGTTCCGATAGGCCCATTACCATGGCTAAACAACATGGAAGTGGCACAAAGATGCCCACCCCAAGCCCCAGGAACACACACACCCACACCACAGGGACACTACAGGAGGGGGACCCCATCCCAAGTAAGTTTCGGTGAGTATCATTTTATTTTTTTGTAAGTGCCATTGGGGGCCCCTTACATGGGGTCCCATGCTTGGCACTGGGTATGTTGGGCTTGCCCAGGGGACACTAGTCTTCTGTTGTGGGTATTGGGGTGGTGGGCATGACTCCTGTCTGCACTTAGACAGGAGTCATTTTTTGCCTGCTTGGGAATCAAAAAATGACGCTAGGCTGGTTAGCGGCATATTTCTTGCCACTAACCATCTTAGCGTCATTTCAGACCCACTATCGACATTTTCCCTTACGCCATCCCTGACCGGCTAGCGTCTTTTTTTTTAGACGCTACCCATTCCTTAGCTCCATCTTGCGTCATTTAAAAATATGGCGCAAAGATAACTCTAAGGAATGGCATTAACACAGTTTTGCATAATTTTTCTGAAATATGGGCCTAATAGAGTGAGAATCCTTTAGGTGTAACACTGTTTTTGGAAACAACATATACAAAACAATATGTGTCATGCATCAAAGAGAGTCATTTGTAAGCTACCCAATCTTAATGGCAAGAACTTTTACCAAGACCGCTGTTGCTAAGGAAAGTTACAAAAAGGTGAGTGTTTAGACTTTTTTTAAATTAAAAAATGTTTGATGCTAATCTTCGGTTTAGTGTGAGAGTTCCAGGTCGTCAGAAATTAGAATTCTGGTTAGCAGAGGTATGCACCCTGTCCGAGCAGGAAGCACAATGCTTACCCCTCTAAGTCAAATACACACTATATATTAACCTGTGCTCACCCTCTGTAGCTTTGCACAGAGCAGGCAGGTTTAATTCAAGAGGCAATATGTAAAGTATTTGTACAGCACTTCAACAGTGATACAGTGAAAACACCACAAAAATACTCCACTCCAGGTTAGAAATATAGATTATATTTTTATGACAAAAAAAAACAAAAAAAACACCAACAGTACAATTAGTAGAACTTGAGATATGAATTTTTAATGAATAAACTGAAATATAGTGCTTAAATTAATGAAGGGCCAACCTGGGTTATCTGGTTGCACTGGACTGTGTCAAATCTTAATAGTCAGGCCGACCGTGATGGAGCAGAGGTTAGATATAGGGACAAGCCTTGGTCTGCTGAAACAGTACCTTAGTTCTGATTTGTGTTGACATCGAAAACCAGATGCGAGGAGCAAAGAGGCAATGCGTTGGCATCGATCCTGTGGATTAAGGCAGTGCGTCAGCTCCAAGCCGCACAAAGTCAGGGGTGCGTTGGGAATGAAAGTGATGCATTGTGTAGTCGGCGATGTGATGTTCCTGACCCTCATAGCAGTAGCAATGTGCTGGCATTGAAAGCGATGCAGTGTCTTCAATCCTCACAGAGCAGCAATGCCCTAGCATCAAGGATGATGCGGGGTCCTTGATCCTTGCAGCAGCGGTGATGCTTTAGCCTTAATGGGGAAGCGCCAGTTCTGAGTGGGGCAAAGACATTTTACATGGATTTTGGATAAAGCAGCACTTTGTACCCACTTCCAAGCATCCAGGACTAGATTGGCACCACTTGGCAGGGCAAGACTGTCAGTTGGCAGAATCCAGGTGCTGTAGGTGATGGTTTGAAGTCTTTTCTGTACAGGAGACTTCAAGAGCAGGGGGCAAGCCAGCAAACCCATGGAGTCACTCTGGTTCTCGGGTCAAGTGATGTGGGTCCAGTTCTTCTCACCCAGGCAAGGATGGCAACAGGCAACAGGTCAGCACAGCAAGAAAGCAGTTCTACTTGTGCAGCAGTCCAGCAGAGTAGGAGTCCTTGTAGCAGCACAGCAGTCCTTATTCCTGGCAGAACATCAACAAGTCCAGATGTGCACTGAATGTGTAGGGTCAGAAGTCCAGTTCTTATACCCAGTGGTGCTTTTGAAGAGGGGGAGACTTCAAAGAAGAGCTTTAAAGTGCAAGTGAGTCTTTCTCTGTCTTTCATTGACCATTTTGTATTTCACCCATTCATTGCCCTTCGATGCCTTGGCTCCAGGCTCACTGCAGGGGATTAAGCAGCCTTTTGTGTGCGGACAGAGCAAAGCCTATTCAAGTGTAAGTGGGAGGCTATTTCCAGCTTCTGTCTCCCATCCTACCCAGGATGGCCCATCAGAATGTCAATGGCCCATCTGTCACACCTAACCTTCCTTTGAGTACGGCTGTCTAAAGGGAATACACAAGCCCAGTCTTATTCCACCTAAGACGTGTTCTGGAGACAGGCTGCAGGCACACAGGACTAGGAGCAGCAAAATGCCAACTTTCTAAAAGTGGCATTTACATTTTTTTTAACAATAAATCAGACTTCACCATTAAAGAGGATTTATCATTACAATTTCATAGGTCTTTAACATGAGCGGTCTACCCTTTCCCAATCAGGAATTACAGCTTAATAAGTGTAATAAGGAATCCCCAATATTAGCCTATAGGAGGGGTAGGCCTCACAGTAGTGAAAACTAATTTGAGAGGTTTTCATTCCCATGACATGTAAAACTTAAAAGCATATGTCCTGCCTTTTCATTACATACCTTATCAGCTACCTAGGGCCTACCTTAGGGGTGACTTATATGCATGAAAATGGTAGTTTAAGGCTTGACAAGGGGCTTTAAATGCTAAATCAACATGGCAGTGTAAACTGCACACACAGGCTCTGCAATGGTAGGCCTAAGGCATGTTTAAAGGCTACTTAAGTGGGTGGCACAAGCAGTTCTGCAGGCCCAATAGTAGCATTTAATTTACATGCCCCCGGCACATGTAGGGCACTGTACTATAGATTTCTAAGTAAATTAAAAATGCCAATTGGGTGTATGCCAATTAAACCATGTTTTAGGAAGTGAGCGCATGCACTTTAGCACTGGTTAGCAGTGGGAAAGTACACAGAGTCCTAAGGCCAACACACATGAATTTAGCAAAAAGTGAAGGGAAAGAAGACAAAAGGTTTGGGGGTGACCCTGCAGAGAGGGCCATTTCTAACTCAGGTTATAATGGCTAAAGCAGAAAAACATTGCTTTAGAGCTTGAGAAGATCGATGTATTTGCCAAAAAGTACTTTCTTGCTCTTGGAAAGTCTTGGGCCACCATAAATAGTCAGTAAATTGTATAGATGGCTCAGTTAGCCAGTGTCGTAGGCTTTGCATTCAAGAGAACAAAATGTATATTTTATCCAAGCATCTAAGGGAAGCCAGTGCAGATTCTTTAGAACAGGGGTAATGTTTAGGCCTGGGCGGAGTGCAGAGACTCATGCCACGTGAAATTACCCGAAGTAGCAAAATACTCTGTAGTGCTACGCAGAGTTCCGCGAGTGGACGAGGTTCTCCGTCGCACCTGTCCTTGTTGTGTTTTATGCCAAACGCAATGCGAAGTACATACTTGCATTCAAAATCACATGTGAACGGCACCACCCTGTTCTCATGGGCGCAGCCATCTTGTTTTTCACTCTGTTTATGGTGCTGGGCCTGTTGTTTTTATCCCTTCATTATCTTTTAAATCCTCTACCCTCCTAATTAATCTACTCCTCATTTTTATTTATTTTATTAGCATGACTTTTTGTGTCTCTGTATTTTTACGTTTTTTAATTTTTTTCATGCTTTTTGTGACTTTTTGTATTTTTTCCTATTTTCCCCTTTTCTTCCTTCCTTCTCCTGATTCTAAATTCTTTTCTTCATCCTACCACCCAGGACCATGGCAGAGCAGGGTGGAGCTGGCGGATCATGGGAGTGGCAGCGCATGCCCCTTCAGACAGACAGCAGTATTTGCCTACCTTGTGGGAGGCTACCCCTCCATGGAGTGCAGCCCAGTCAAATCTTTTCTGAGGAGGAGGTAGCAGCACTGGACTTCTATGTGCAGTGCCACCTCCCCTCCATGCTAGCAGCAGGCTGCGGGCCTGGAAGCAGTTATCCCTATGGGAACACCAGCTCATTGGGCTAGGGTGTGCAGGTGTATTAGGGGCACCACCCACATCCAGCTCACCACCGAGCAGCTGACGCGCTACTGGGTGGATATTAGCAACTGTGAGCAGGACGTGTTAGATCTGCAAGGTGTGGTGATTTCAGGGCTGGTGAGTATTACATTATTGTGTTTGCATCCTACAATGCTAACTTTCCTTGTCGAATAGCATGTGGCTTGCACTCAGAGGTAAGTTACATTTAGTTTACATTAAGAATATTTTCTATTATGTGATCCAGTTAGAGCTAGGCAGGTGCCCAGCGCTATGTCATCTTACTCGTAGGCACTTGCTTTGTAATGCAGACTCCTCTGTTCTCCTGTCTCTAGAGTGAATTAGTGATATCAGTGACTTTGCATTCTCTGTGACTTTATGTAGTTCATACAGTCCCAAGCAATTTCACAGTAATGTGTAGTACTAGTATGCATAAATGCATTGCAAAAAAAGGACACTGTATTGGTCCATCAAAGGGGTTGAAAAATGAGAATAAAATCAAAGTTCATTCATTGCAATGTATTAGTTCCAAATGTAGTCTTTGTTAAGGAAATTTGGAATAGGGATTTTAGGAGTATAGCCAACTCAACGACAGTCGGTCATACCAGTACCACAGGCAATCTGATTTAAGTACAATGTTATTGTGTTTGCCTGTTATATAATAACTTTGTGGAGCTTTACTGTACCATTAATCTATTTTGTATCTTCTTTATTTCTTGCATCAGCACCCAAAGGCAAGAAGAGGGTCATCACAGAGGTGGGTCCGGCAGGAGCTTGGGTGACACCGACCACCAGCGTCAATGCTGATAACTCTGCTCATCGCAATAAGTCCTATTATTTAATATTATTATTATTTCCCTAAGTTTTACTTCTCCCCACTATTATAATACTTTTAATTTTGATTGTTGACATTTTTTGTACTCTCTCTGCTATCTAATTTGTGTTTAATATCCCTGCATTATCTTTTTTTCTATCTTTCATTGACAATTTTGTATTCCACCCATCCATTGTGCATCAATGATTTCAAGTCATTATCATCGTAGGCTATATCTCTGCCACTCCATTATGAAAAATGTATGGTTGGCTGGACAACCTGGCTTTTCTAACATTGTCAACCAACAAAATGCCCAGAGCGATATTTTTGATTGAAGATACTACAGTGCTAACCGAACTGTAATGATGTATTGCGGTTCCATTTGTTTGATTAAAAAAATTAAGATTAGGAGGTGTACCTTGCATGTATAAACCATATACTTTTTTTCTAGCCACACTGACCAGTGTGACCATCTTTGGAGCCGGCTCAAGTTCCACTGCAGGAGCAGATGGAGCAGGGAGAGATGCGGTGGCAGGGTCGGGTGATGGTAAGTCACAAAGCTTGCTTATTGATAGTTACTATTACTCACTAGCTATAAGGGCATTACCGTGATCAGATTTGTGAATCCTCCGCTTCACAGCTGCAGTGGCAGTTGGGTTACTTATGGCCTCTCCTATCTGCAACTCAGCAAAAGCACACACAATGTGCGCTAAAAATGATGGCTTGATGGACACGGGAAAGAATGGAAGGTTAAAGGAAAGGATGGGGAAATGAGTGAAAGGAAAGGATGCATGGATTGGTGAAACAAGATGCTTGAGGGAGTATTGGGTAAAAGGGTGGATGGGTGAAAGGATGATTGAAAGAAAGGGTGGATACAGGGTACTGAATGAATGGATAAAGGATTGTGAATTTGGGTGAAGGAGTGGATAAGAAAAAATAAAGCTTAAATCATGGTGGCTAAGGGTGACTATAGTAGGAAGAATGAAACGATGACTGAATAATTGCTTGGTTGACGAAAGAAGGGGGCTTTTCTGTAGAGGGACAACCTGCTTTATTTAATTTCTGTTTTATCATTTATGGTTACCAAAGCTATGGTTCAAATTGGAGGTATTTTAATTTGAATTCTAATCCCTTGACTCAATGTGTTTGTTAAATGAGGCAGATATGTATCCCGTCAACATTCATCAACCCTCTCCCCTCTCCCTCCATTTTACCACCAGACTTTGGCTATACAGTGACTGAACAAGCCAAAGCTTAGGCACATGATGAATCAATGATCAGTGATGCCTCTCGATTATTCTATAGCAAAAACTCTACCTACCTGCCTTATCCGTCTTCCTTACTCTGCAGTAGAGTAAGTCAAGTTTCCTTTCCTTACTGTCCAGCGAATACATTTCTTGGAAAGAATTTGTGGTGGTGGGTGAGGCCAGTGAGTAAAGTGGGACTAGTAAGTGCCTAATTTGATTTCAAGTTTGGCGTAAGGGATACACTGTGACCAATGTGCCCAATACAATCTATATAGCCCATTTCTTTCCCTGTAGTGCACTACATTGTTTTTCCCAATGTTTACTTAAGGCAGAAAGGATAAATATATCTGCATTACATACATGACATGTGTAACGTATTGTATTTATTCCTTTGCCTCTTTGGAGTCAGGGTAGCTACTAAGTGAAAGGCTTCTGGGGAAGAGTAGGGCCAATAATTTGGCACAACGATTGTACTCCATAGTGCATAATGTCTTACTCATAAATGAGAGACAATTCATTTTTATTTTTCCACTAAAGTGACTGTTTAACTACTAGAAAACCTTTAAAAGAAAAATAATAAAATTACTGTTTTTTTAAAAAAATCTGGCGTTATTCTGCCTTAATTCTTTTCTACCAGACAGTCTGTGCTTTTTATGCAAGGCATGTTTGGGTAAACAAATAAAAAATGGCCTTGTGACTCTCCTAATCATAATCCCATCAAATTCCAATGTCCCTAGGAGACCAGCAATGTAGTTCTATTGTGCCATCCACTACCTACTTTTGATGAAGTGTTTGTTCAGAGCACTGTTTACAATTTGTCTTTTTTATTATTGTTTTTCTTGACATAGCTACGCCTGCTGCTTGAGAACCACCCACCAGGCAGGAGATAACAGCCCGTCTGTGGCGGCAGAGGCTGAAGAACATTCAGGCAGAATACCGGCAACTGGTGGTCTTGGAGGAGAAAGAGGCTGAAACATCTGCCTCGGGCCCAGGACCAAACTCATCAGCACTCCAGCCCCAGCCTCAAGGCTACTATATAGCCAGCGTCGTCACCAGCAGTCAGGGTACCTGACTACACCTGCTGCCACCCCCTCCCACTCTAAAAGGGCATTGCTCCACTGAATACTGCAGCGAATGGGCCAAATGGAGAGTGGAATCACAAGGATTGAGGAGAGCCTGGACCAGCTCTGAATGGATATTTACAGTGCCCTCTTCCGAGCCTTTTTTTAAATTGATTGTTTTGGCGGGAGAGACTTGTTGTGGATGGAGAGGGTGGGGGGATAGTTGGGATGGACTTTGGACTTTTCGTTGGACTTTTTTGGGGATGGGGCTATTTGTTTGGGGAGAGGGGTGGGCCTGTTTTGGGTGGAAATGGTGGGTTTTTGTATTTGTTCACAATAAAAAGGAGATACTTTATTTTACTTCTTGTATGCCTCCAATGTTTATTTTGGTGTTTTAGTTTGCACTGCTGTCTTTTACTGTAGCCTGTTCTTTTAAATCTGCTAAAAGAAAGTGTATGTTACTTACTATTACCCTTGCTCTATTGCCCTTTGTATCTATATTGACCACTAGGGGATAAATGCCATTGCCTATTTTGACTACAAAACCTGAGTTCACACAAATAACACCTTCTTCAGTAGGGGTTCATTACTACTTAAACAAGTTCACTTCAATCCATAGTTCTTCTCTGACCAGAATAGATGAAGCGAGGGAGTCTTCTTACTGCATAGTTTTTCCTAAAGTAGCATTTTAAGGGAGTGGTAGGTAGTAGTAGTAGCAAGCTAGTGCACTAACAGGGAAGACAGAAGGTGCCACTTCCTCCCATGCAAACTACAACTGCAGGATTAATCAAAGGGTTATCTATCTCTGTCAACTAGATTGAAAGAAAACAGAAAATTAGTGGGTCATATTATCAAACCTTTATGAAGACTAAAACCAGACTACCACATTGACAGCATTAGACCCACAACAAAGAAGACCTGATAATCTAGCAATATCAATTTCTTCTGAGCAAGCAATAGTGGGGAGCTAGTATTTAAAAACTGAACTTAGGAAATGAAATCATGGAGTTAGGAGAAGTGGGCTCAGACTCAAAAGTGGTTGTACCAGGTTAGAATGAAAGATTGAAGTTAATCAATCCAAAAAATTATGGCTTTTAAAAGGAAAATAATACTGTATTGCCAAATTTGGTGATGCATCTCTATTTTTCTTGGAATGTCAGTCACTCTTGGGTGCCTGTCTTAACATGTCCGATAGGTAAGCTGGAGTCTTGAACTTTCACCAAGCTTTGGTTGGGCACGAGAGAACTAGGAGAAGGCCTGCATCTTGAAAAAAACAGTAACTGTATTATAGAGTAAAGGAGGAGTACGACAAAAAGAAGCAAGGTAAGCTTCATGAGGAGTCAGTAGTGTACCAAGAAGATTCATAGGAAGAGTATGGACATAAGAGGAGTGTCTCGTTTGAGTCAGCAATGCAGCATACACATACTCAGCAACGTTCCCAAATCAACACACCTCTCTCTTGTTCACAGACCTGAGTGATTACTAGCCCTTAGAGTCTTTGCCATCATCATGGTTTCTCTTTGAAGTTGACAACTTTCTCCTTCTAGCTGTTGATGTAGTCCCGCCTTGAGACCTTCCATCCTCCTCCTCCTCCAGAGTCTGAGTAACTCTGTCCCAGTCCCAAACTGAGCAACGTAGTCCTGTGTAGCGCACTACTGTTGAAGAACAAATAGAGAAACATAACTAGAGTGTTTCATGTAGATTTGCGTATGGTAACTAAAGTGACTGGTCTGTTCTGAGGAACTAGAAAAAAGGAGTGGACCCTGTAGGTAAATTTCACTAAGTTTGAAAGGCCAATCACTTTGAGGAAAAAGTGATCACCCATCAGCCCCCAAACATTGAAAATCATCAGAAACAAGCTTACAAATTTGCTGAACTTCCTCCCTCACTGCCAGCCGCCACATACATCATCAGTCATCACTCAATATATCATCACTCATTGGTGCAATAGTTAGTAGTTACTTCTTCCAATCTAAGCAGGGTGGTTTAAATAATATTATCTCCTCTTTGATGGTGTCAACACATTGGAATTTGGCAATGGCGCTGGAAGCCTTTTAATCAATGATCTTCCAGAGCTGCCCTGCTAGGTGATGTAAAACAATAGGATAGTCAATGGCATTTGAGGAAGGCAGACATCATCTCAAATGTCCTGAGGGTAATGTAGCGGCTACTTCACTGCGCACAGGTCCAACTCCAGTCCGAGCTTATATGTGACTATAAAGTGGTGGGGCAGCATAAATCTGACACACGCATAATGTTTTGTTTTTGTTAAAAGAAAGAAAGAAGTTCAATGAGAAATAATTAAAAAGTTCTATGGTGGCACTGTCATACTCAGTCCGGGAAGTAGAGTTCATCCTCAAACTCTGGTAGTTCACCTAGAAGTTGGTCAGCTAACACACTTGGTTCTGACCAATCATCCTTTTCCTCCTCCTGTGGTGTTTCATGAATGGTGTAATCAGGTGGTATAAAACGCTGGTTAATTTTTATCATGGTCAATCGCTCCATGTTTTGAGGCAAGAGACTAGTCCTTCTCACTATAACAACTGCACCAGCTGCACTGAACACACGTTCAACAGACACACTGGCTACAGGATAAGCCAGATACTTTATTGACAGCCTGCTGAGTTCTGGCCATTGGTGCATCTTCCCATTATAATACACCAATGGGTTTTTATCCACATACACCTATTTCAGGTCATCCAAATACTCCTAAAACACCCTCTGAATGGTCATTGGTGCTGCCACTTGCTCAACTGCTTTTGCCTTTGCGTCTGTACTGGACTTAATACCTGCCACTTGAAACCAAGCCAGTGCAGAGGCTGAGTCCAATTCTTTTGCTGTGGTTGTTGCCGGTTGTTTTGTTGGTGGGGTTGATGGATGTGAGACAAGACTGCCCTCTCTGGATGTTGAAGGCGGTACTCCAGGACTGTGAAGTGGGACTCTAAGTTCCAGCCATTCTTCTTCCAGCTCTCCTGCTTGCACAACAATCCACCTATTCAATTGTGAAACATGCCCTTCAGAAAAAGAAATGAAAGGCGGGAGTATTTTTTTGTAGTGTGGATAAGGTAGGGTGGCATAGATGTACTCCTTGGAGGAGATAAAATCATTTTGCAGCCTTGCATTACAAGTCAAGTGATAGCTTACCCTCCCAACCAAGGCATATACTTCTGGGTTTTATTTTGCACCACGAATGAAAACCTTTCAGACACCTTCCTTAGCTGCCTCTGCAGCAGATGCAATAATGGGATAGCTTGGCCCATTGTACTGTTCTCCTTGCTGACATGTCTGTCATCAGGTGGATAGTGTGGACAACACTTTACTGCAAAGTGTGTCCAAACAATTGTAGCACATTATGATGCAGTGATGGAACAACAACTCTGGCAAAATAGGTCTAACTTGAAACTCTCCGTTTTTGACAGAGGGCTGCCACAAACTCTAAGAATCTCATTCTTTCCATAAATGAAAAAAGGAGGGGGGTCCAGCACTAACCTTTTGCCAGATCCCCGTTGTACAAATGTGCCATTGGGTGGTGTTGGTCGTAGGGCCGTTGCTGCCTAAACATGCCCGTAATAGTAGCCTGGAATTTATTTTTTTCTGGATCCATTGATGTAGGCGACTTTTGAGAAATAGGTGGTGGTAGAGTCAATGTGCATTGTGGGGAAGTTACTATATGTTGTGGTGTCTCCATCTGACTCTGAGTCTTCTTGTGACATTCTGAGGTCAGTGAGGCAGGTGGTTCTGGTGCATTTCATGGGAATGGGTTGCCTTGTGTGCGTATGATAGCACCCTCTTTTTCTTCACCTTCCACTTTGATTTGATCAGTTGTAGCTGATGTTTCCTCGCTCTCCACACCTTCACCACTGCAACCACATTCAGCCATTTTTAAGGTGCTCTTTCCACTGCATTGCATGATGTTTTTTCATACACGCTGTCTGGCCTCCAATACCATGATGTGAACCCTGCTACCTCGTCAAACACATGCATGGCAAATGGTGCATATGGCAGTGTTCTCCTTCTTTTTGCTAATTATAAAAAAGTCCCAAACTTGGATGGAGTACTTATTGGCCCACTGCCACTGTCTGAAGAAGAGCTGGAAGTAGGTGGTGTGTTGATTGCCTCTCTGCAGTACATACTTTTCTGGAGGCACAGGTTGGTACAGGTCTCTGCTGGGGCCTTACAAATATGGGAGCTGGCGGTGCTGCCTGTGCCACATCACTTGGAGCAAGTTGGATAGTAATTTCTGGCTCCTCTGTGCTAGCTTCCACAATGATTGGCTCATCATCATCATCCTGCTCATCACCATCCCCTTCCATGATTCTAAGGTTTTTTTGAACTTCTATTTTCCCTTGCCTCTCCTGGCGTCTCTTGGACTCTGCCATGGTCCACTCCATGTCCCTATCATCGTCATCAGAAGTGGTGTTTGGAGAAGATGGTATAGTAGTACTCTTCCTTTTTCTTTCTGGAGATCTGGTAGCCATTGATTCTAAAAGAGGAGGTTCTTGCTCTGCAGGAATCTCGACCTCCGGTTGTGCTCCAACTTTGGAAAGATGTACTATTGCTGGCTGCGACTGCTGTCCACTTTGCTCTGTTTCCTGAAGCAATTCTGTACTACTTTGTGAAAGGGAACAATCCAATTAAACGTCACTGCTCATCTGTGTCAACATGATTGCAGTAGCTTCCTCACTGACAGACGTTGTGTTGGGCTTAGGTTGGGGCGGTGCTGTTGATGCAGGATTGCTGCTCTAGGTTCCTCTCTGGAGGCCGGTGTGGCAGCTCACGTCTCCTGAAAAAGGTTGCAGTTGACATGCCACTAGTGGAAAGCTGCTTCTTCTCACTGGCCACTTACATGGGAGCAACTTTCTTTGGGGCCATCTTAAGCTCCAAGTTTGTTGTAGTTTTGACTCCTGCTCTAGGCAAGACTGCTGGTTTAAGGATGACAGTACTTATGTTTGTAGGCGACTATGCCTATCCTACAACAAGTTGCAGCTGTCGTCCCAACCCTTCCGGCTCACTAGCAGCACCTCACCAAAAACCCAAATAGTAAAAGGTGATTTGTGGCAGCCTTTACGCATGGACTCAAGAGTAAGACATCTCAGGGAGTGTTGTGGTTAAACAGAGATGACCCCTTTCGCACAGATACCTCATGTCTCATCCAAACACAGGCAATAACGAAGATGCAGTAAAGTTTCAATAGTTTTTATTTAACACAACTGCAATCTGCGATAAGTTGCATGGGCTGCAATGATTAGGATAATGAACAATGCAAGAAACAGAATTGTAAAAACAAGAGTCATTATTACAGAGACCCCCACCAGCTTGCAATAGCATGAAAAGATATAAGGTGTGTAATGTGTCCTAATACCCTAATATGATAGGCCTAACCTCCTACCTAAAGGAGAGCTGGGTTTGTTAAACCTAAGAGAGGAGCCCCCAACCCTCGTTACCTTGGAATGAGGTCTCTATCTCAGACTCCGCAGGGACACGAAGACTGGGTCAGCGTCAAGACAACGTGCAGCATCAACATCAGCAATGGTGGCGATGCCCTCTGGTCGGAATCCCTCTGATTATCTGTCTAAAGTGTGATGTATTTATACAGATCTACTTGGACCCCTGACGTAGGTGTGTTCCCAAACAATAGATAACAGGCATGCTTGGGGCGGCAATTAATATAAACAATTCCCTAGAAAGCATGGAGAGGGAAAGTCCCTAAGTGTGAACACCTACTGTTTGTTTGTCTTTGTCACTTAATCTTGATGCCTTAACGCGTGGCACTGATAATGCAAATCATAACAAGTGGCCTAATAATAAACAAGGCAGCCATCTTAGAAGAATTAAATAATTAAATGGACTAAGACAGAGCAAGCTAAGTAGGTTAAAAGTCACTAGGTGACGTGGGCACTCCTCACCTAGTAACTCCTGTTATCCCATTAAAACAAACTAGGATTCACTATAAGTTGGAAGTAGCACTAAGATGCACAAGCTGAAGAGTTTGAAGGATAGAAGTAATTGTAACGCTTCTCTTTGAAAGTACTGCAGGTGATGTGGGGGTCTCTTCTCTTGTGCAGTTAGAACCAACCAAGCAAGAATAACATGTAGTTAGTTAAATGTGGCATTGTTGCAGGCTGAAATAATGCAGACAAATGCAATCTTACTGCGGTTGGTTATTTATGTAATAAATACCAATTTAATCAAACCTTGTAAAGTCAAACCACACCATAAATTTTCATTTCAAATCAGGCCGCACACCATACAGATATAGCTCTTTGCTTTATGTTCATCTGATTTAAAGAAGACACCTGGGGTAGTCAAAGAGAGTTGCACGGGTAAATGGAAAACTCATATAAAAAACCTATAACGGCAAGGTGGTCCAGGGGAAATTGAATAATCATTAGAAAAATGAATTATACTGCTGATTTGTCTGCAGGGCTCCGCAGGCAGGGTGTCCTGGTATACCGATTCTTCCACTTCGAGTATAAACGAACTAACAACCATGATTTAATTCTAGCAACACCAATGGGAATATACATCACAAAACAATAATAATGAATGTTGACTGCATTACAAACTCATTTTAACATAATCATGTTCAGAAACTATTGGCCATTACAATAATAATCACAGACCTTCCCAGTTCGATCGGTTGCATTTCCTAAGTCTTTTTGAATTTTGCAGTAATTCGCATATACTTTCTCAGTTTCCGTAGTAGCTTCCACGACCGTCTTCAAGACTGTTAGAAATGGGGTCTTTGGTTGGCAGTCAGGTTAGCCCCGTTCAAGCAAGGACCCTCACTCTAGTCAGGGTAAAGGAGAATCACCCTCAGCTAACCCCGCTCACCCCCTTGGCAGCTTGGCATGAGCAGGCAGGCTTAACTTCAGAGTGCCAGGTGTAAAGTATTTGTACCAACACACACAGTGACTGATGAAAACACTACAAAATGACACGAAACAGGTTTAAAAAATAGAAAATATTTATCTAAACAAAACACAACCAAAACGGCATAAATCCACCATACACAAGTCAAGTTATTAATTAAAAAGCAAAAAGAGTCTTAAATCCTTTTGTAAACAGATAAAACACTGTTAGCGTTGAAAAGTACCTGGGTTGCGTCAAAATAATACGCACAGGAGCGTGTGCATCGAAAAAGATAAGCGGTGTGTCGATTTCTCACCCCCATGCGAGTCTGTGCGTCATTTCTCCATCTCCTGTTAGACTTGCGTGCGTCATTTTTCCTCCCTGCAGGGAAGCAATGCGTCGATCCAGGCAGCACTCGGGTCCATGCAGGCGTTGCATCGTTTTTCCACACCCAGCAAGGTTTGCGTCGAAACTCCTGCCCCAGGGTGATAGCAAAACCGCACTGTGTGGGTTGCGACGTTACTAGCCCCCATTTCTCCAGCCGTGTGCATCAATCTCCCAGCCGCGCTGAAAGTGCTGCGTTGCTTTCAGCCACGGAGCCGGCGGCGCATCGTTTCTTCAGTCGCTCTCGGAGGTTGCGTCGGAAATTTCCCCGCACTGTGGTCTGTGGGTGGATTTTCAAGCTTGGTCTGCCAGCTTCACCTGTCAAGGCCCCCAGAACTGGATAGAGCACCACTTGGGAGTGCAGGAGTCTCAGCTGAGAGTCCAGCTGCTGGCAGGGGAAGTCTTTGATGGCCCTGAGACTTCAACAACAGGAGGCAAGCTCAGGACAAGCCTCTGGAGATTTCTTCACAAGCAGGAATGCGCAACAAAGTCCAGTCTTTGTCCCCTTTCCCCAGGCAGAAGCAGCAACTGCAGGATAGCTCCACAAAGCACAGTCACAGGCAGGGCAGCACTTCTCCTCAGCTCTTCAGCTATTCTCCAGGCAGGGGTTCCTCTTGATGTCCAGAAGTGATCTAAAGTCTGTGGTTTTGGGTGCCCTTCTTATACCCATTTTGGCCTTTGAAGTAGGCTTACTTCAAAGGAAAGTGTCCTTGTTTGTGAAATCCTGCTTTGCCCAGGCCAGGCCCCAGACACTCACAAGGGGGTGGAATACTGCATTGTCTGGGGGCAGACACAGCCCTTTCAGGTGTGAGTGACCACACCTTCCCTCCCTCCTAGCACAGATGGCTCATCAGGATATGCAGGGTATACCCCAGCTCCCTTTGTGTCACTGTCTAGAGAGAGGTGCAAACAGCCCAACTGTCAAACAGACCCAGACAGGGAATCCACAAACAGGCAGAGTCACAGAATTGTTTAAGAAAGAAAATGCTCACTTTCTAAAAGTGGCATTTTCAAACACACAATCTTAAAACCAACTTTACTAAAAGATGTATTTTTAAATTGTGAGCTGAGAGACCTCAAGCTCCACATGTCTATCCACATGTCTATCCGCTCCCAAAGGGAATCTACTCTTTAAGCATATTTATAAGCAGCCCCCATGTTAACCTATGAGAGGGATAGGCCTTGCAACAGTGAAAAATGAATTTAGCAGTATTCCACTGTTAGGAGATATAAAACACATTAGTATATGTCCTACCTTAAACATACACTGCACCCTGCCCATGGGGCAACCTAGGGCCTACCTTACGGGTGTCTTACATGTAAGAAAAGGGAAGGTTTAGGCCTGGCAAGTAGGTACACTTGCCAAGTCGAATTGGCAGTTTTAAACTACACACACAGACACTGCAGTGGTAGGTCTGAGCCATGTTTACAGGGCTACTAATGTGGGTGGCACAACCAGTGCTGCAGGCCCACTAGTAGCATTTGATTTACAGGCCCTGGGCACCTTTAGTGCACTGTACTAGGGACTCACCAGTAAATCAAATATGCCAACCATGGAAATCCAGTCAACAATACAATTTACACAGAGAGCATATGCACGTTAGCACTGGTTAGCAGTGGTAAAGTGCTCAGAGTTCAAAGGCCAACAACAACAGGTCGAAAAAAATAGGAGGCCAAAAAGATTGGGGATGACCCTGCATAAGCAAAAAAAGTCCAACAGAGGCTATAAAAGCAGCCCCGCCCCTCACACACATGCAGGTTATTCCCAGCGGAGACGGAGGTGTAGTTCACCTTGGTCGTGCTCGTTTCCCTGGGGATGCTCTTCTTTTCCAGTCCCCAGCGAGTCAGTGTATCATCGCGTGTTGCAAAAGCAGAATTCCCTAAATGTTTGCAGTCACCTTTAGGTAGGATAGAAAGAACGGCAATCCTGCAGCAAGATCACTCATTTAGGGTTTGGTTTTTGAGTTTCTATGGCAGGACGAATTGCCCAGTGAACTTTTGTCAAGTGTTAAAATGTTGTAGGTAACGTCGTAATGAACAATAGTGATATATCAATGATTGTCATAATTTTCACGATGTTCTCATTAAGCAAGAAATCAAATCGAAAGTGAACTTTGTGTTAAGACAGTGAAGTCAATGTCATAATGAACAAAAAGTATTTACTGATGATTGTCATACTTTTCATGATGGTCACCTAAAACAAGAAACAAAATCTAAAGTGAACTTTTGTCAAGTGTTAAAAAAAATTAAAGGCAACATCATAATGAAGAATAATGTATACCAATGATCGTTATAATGTTCATGATGTTCACATAATGCAAGAAACGAAACCGAAAGTAAATTGTAAAGGAGAAATCATCATAAATGCGAGAAGGAAATGAATCTAACAAATTCATATAGTTTGATGGTTTGAGCGTGTTTAATGAAGAACTCAAAGTAAAACAAGGAGAAAGAATTGTCTTATGGAAAAGATAACTCAATAGTGAAACACACTAGTGACCAAGAAACATTAAGAGTGTTTAAGTCTTATAAAGTATATTCTAATCAATCCTAAGACTAAAAAAGGTAACATCTTTCGATGGGAAATGGTGACTATGTTTTTGAACCTTGATATTATAATTACTGTGAGAGAAAAGGCAGGATTCTAATTATTATACTCTGCTTTCAAGCCTCCCTCCCCGCAGTAGCCTCCCTAAATCTCTTCTCTATGTACTCTATATACTCTGTACATATACCCTGTGTATATATATATATATATATATATATATATATATATATATATATATATAAAATCAGAGTCGGAGCTACTGGAAGGTGGGCCTCTTGAGGGTACTGCTCCTGAGAACCAATCAATCGAACCCTGACAGAATAACCCACCCACGAAATAAGGTTCTCCTGAGCAGTGCCACCAAGATGTCTACCATAGGTGATTTGGGTAAAATGATAGGAAACATGTAAAGAGAATTAATGGGAACCAGGCAAGAAACTGCAGCATTAGCTACCAAAGTAACCCTTCTTCAATCACAACCAAATGCTACGCCATCCCCTCCTAACACATCTGGAAGTACTAACCCAGAATCTACTGTCTCAGTTGTGGTTCCTCTCATGGTTCCTTTAGCTCCTCCTGAGTGTTTTACAGGTGATCCAGTCAAGTTCCAAACATTCCTAACTCAAGTACAATTACATTTCATGGTAAGGCCTGCTTCATTTCCAGACGCACAATCCAGAGTAGCATTTCTTATCTCATACCTCAGGGGAGACGCTGTAATGTGGGCAGTTCCCCTTGTAAATTCTGATGATTCTTTACTATATAATTGGAGTAGATTCAAGGTTGAATTTGAAAGAGTATTTGATCACAGAACTATTACTGGTTCTGCTGATCGAGAGCTTTTGGAACTTAAATAAG
Organism: Pleurodeles waltl; assembly: GCF_031143425.1. Lineage (NCBI taxonomy): Eukaryota > Metazoa > Chordata > Amphibia > Caudata > Salamandridae > Pleurodeles > Pleurodeles waltl. The sequence goes on from NC_090448.1 coordinate 79,165,801, forward strand.
GAAACAAAGATTTGATACATTACCTAACCCAATTCAATTGCTTAGTCCCGGAAACAATTTGGCCGGAAGATAAAAAGACAGCCCTATATTACCAAGGGTTGAAAGATGGAATAAAAGATCTCATAGCACCTATTGACCCTCAACCTAGAAGTTGTGAAAATCTCATAGCATTGACCTTAAGGTTAGATCATCATTGAGCTGAATGAAAAGGGGACAACCATAAACCGGAGTACTGATCCTACATACAACCAAAAGAAAAGACTACCAATAATTCCTCTGATCTTGGAGAACCCATGGATATTGATGCCATACGCAAACCACTCACTCGATGAGAAAGAATCTTCTCATAAAAATGGATTGTGTTTATATTGCAGTAAAAAAAAGACATTTTGTTAGGGAATGCCCAACACGCCCCAAAGGATCCCTCTTTAAAGGACAGACAAACAGGGAAACTAATTGGCTTTAGGAAGGGACGGGAGACTTCCTCGATTAAAAATATCATAACTCCTGATCAGTCTGTTGCTGACACATTACAAGCATCCATACCGCATTTGATCCTTAACATGCACCTTAACTTGCTAGAACTACTGGAAAGGATGATAGTGGTTATGATAGATTCAGGAGCCACAAGAAAATGTATTGCAAATTAAAGATCCCTACAAGAGCTTAAGAGAAACCTGAGATGGTGTGATCTGTTGATGGGACATTACTTATTTCTGGTATAATTACTCAGTCTACAGTAGATATAAACATGAAATGCCACTCTCAAGGAATCATTTATAATGATACAATCTCTATTGATTTAATTTATGCCCCACAGTTTGGGACTAACCTGGGTATGCCTTGGTTAACACAACACAACACCACAATTAATTGGACTGAAAGGACCATTGTTTTTGAATCTCAGTGGTGTAAGTACCACCTGCACATGCCAACATCCCTCTGAGATGATTGCTAAAAGTCATTACATATCCACAGCTGCAGAACAAGAGATGGAATTACCAGTGATTTATGAAACCTTCAGAGAAGTCTTCAGTGAAAATAATGCTGAAACCTTACCCCCGCATCGCACATACAATTGTAAAATAGATTTGATTCCCAGTGCAAAAATACACTGCAGCCTTATTTATGCACTAACAGAACAAGAAAATTAATATTTATGTGAATATTTAGACAAATATTTGAAAAATGGTTTCATATGACCCTCTAAATCTCCAGCATCATCAGCACTCTTCTTCCTACTAAAAGCAAATGAAGAATTGTGTGTATGTATTGATTATAGAACACTGAACTCCATTACAATAAAAAATAGATATCCATTGCCACTGATTCCCGTTCTTCTGGACCTAGTAAGAATAGCCACTGTACACACCAAATTAGATCTAAGAGGTGCTTATCACTTGGTACGTGTTAGAGCTGGAGACAAATGGAAGTCGGCGTTTTGAACTCGATATGATCTGCTTGAATATTGTGTAATACCATTCAGCTTATGTAATGCACCAACAGCTTTCCAATTCCTTGTAAAACAATGTTCTTAATGAGTATCTAGATCGCTTTGTTATCGTTTATATCGACGATATACTGATTTTTTCAAATTCAGAGAAAGAACATTATGAAACCATTTTAGCTACACTGAGAAAACATGGGCTTTTTTGTAAACTATCAAAATGTGAATTTCATGTAACTCAAGTGGAATTACTAAGCTTTATAATTTCGCCTCAAGGAATACTAATGGCTGATCGGAAAGTGCAAGCTATTATTGATTTGCCTGAACCAAGATCAGTGAAAGGCTTTCAACAATTTTTAGGGGTTGCAAATTTTTACTGATGTTCTATCAGCCAAAGTCTTGCGTGCGCTCGCTAGCAGCCTGGGAGTATTGTGGAGCTCAGGAGTGAGCGCCAAAACCTAATCTCGGGAGTGCGAATTAACTCTTGTCTGCACCCGATTTCAGACTTCGGGAACTCCGTGCTACTCCACGTAGCGGAAAGTACCCGAATTCCATACACTCTGCTCTGGGGCAAAGTTCTACGCCTGGCCTAGTAATGTGATATCTTTTCTTCCAGCAATTCAGCGGGCAATGGATTGGTAAATAGCCTTTAAGGGGGACCAGAAGTTAGCCAACAGTCCTCCTAGGATGGTGTTTCCTGCAAAAAAGTTTTAAATCATTATGGTGTGTGCCACAGACTTCAGTTGGTTATTGGAAGGAAGACACATAATTCCATTTTAAGTGGTCTTGATGATAATTCGAAGTCTGAGCCAGTTTATTCATTTTTGTGTCATGACTCAGGGGAAGATCAGGCAAGGTTCATATGGTCTGGGATGCAGACCTTGGGGGAAAGGAAGAAAAAGAATACTAACATTGTCCAGACGGTGGAGGTTTGTGTGGATGTGGATGAACAGCAGGATCCAGGTCTTCCAGGTGAGACAGAGAAGGGCAGCCAATCAACTTTGCAGTAAGTAATTCAAGCAGCCCAGGTAATTTAAGCAGCCTTGCGGCAGTAGCAATTTGCATTGCAAGTGCTTACTTGTATGGTTACCACTCACTTAGTTTAATCACCATTTAGGCATTTTCCTGCACCTTTGCTTTGTTCTCTAATTCCTCCTTATTGTGACTTTGTATGCCTCTAAATACCAGCATTCAAACTGATTTACACCTTCTGTGGCTTGTTTGCTCAGACTATCCTTCTTTAGCATCTCCTTGTTCTCCCAAGCTTGGGAAAGGTTGCAGGGTGCTTCTGGGTTTGTTAGTGACATTTACTTACAGAACATCAATTGAGAACAAAAGGGATGTGGATTGCTATGTAACTGGTTTGTGGCACCCCTGTGATTACTTACCATCAAGCATTGTTGTTATAGTCAGACTTGCTGTGGTGTGTGACATTCCTGGAAGCCCTCCCAGAATGAAACATCTAAACAACTGTGAGGCATGACATCAACTCCAGTTTATTTTCTCTCTTTTCACTATCTCCACTTTCCCTTTTTATGAACTAGTTGGTTGGAAATTACTATTTCTTTGCGTACTGTTCTTGGTGGAGTGTGGTGGATTAGGATTGCCCCCCATGCTGCTCAAAATAGAGTTGGGATATTGTTGCAGCATGAGCTTGGAGCTGTTCTTTCAAAAACCCTTGTGTTTTTGATAGAAGCTGAGAGAGATGGTACATATTCACATTTTATAAGATATACAACAGCCTACGCTCAATCTTATTCTTGTACCTTTGGGAGATGCTTAAAAATTCAGGCCCAGATTTACAAGAATCTGGCGCATCAGTAATGATGTGCCACATTTCTTGTGCCGCCCCCCACCCACACCTAACGACATCATGGATGAGCTGTATTTAAAATAGGGCGCACCATGGCACACGTTAGGCCAATAGCATCGACATTTTTATGCTATTGTGGCGCTTTGCTGCACTAGCGTAAAAAATGTTGACGCTAGTGCAATAAAGAGCAAGGATGCCCATTGATTTCAATGGGTGTGTCCTTTTAATGCCTGGGTTGAGCAGGCACTAAAAATAACACCAAAAATGGTACAATGGATTCTTGAAGATTTAATTGTGCCATTTTTATGAGCCTCCTAACGGTGGAACGCTTCCCTTGCATACATTATGCCTGGTGCAGGCATAATGTGGCACAAGGTCCCATATTTATACTTTTTTAGTGCCGCATTTGCGCCGCTTTTTGACGCAAAAACGGCGCAAACTTGCAAAATCCAATTGTATTTTGCAAGTTTGCGCTGTTTTTGCATCAAAAAGCGGCGCAAATGCGGTGCTAAAAAAGTATAAATATGGGCCAAGGTGTCACAAAGTGGTGTAATGCATGCATTGTGCCACTTTCGCAATATGGCACCGTGATTCCAGCCACATTGAGCCACATTTAGCCACATTAGTGTTAAAAAATGATCCTGATGTGGCGCAAGGAGGTACTTGTAAATCTGGCCCTCTGTCTTCTAGGATTGCGTTTCAGGCAATTGGCTGACATTCAATCTTGCAATTTCTTCATACTTCTTAGTACTGTGAGATTATAATGGATAGAAGACATTTTAATATGCAGTTAGGTGTTCTTTGCATCCTGATGGACATTTACACCTGTGCTTTAGGCATTAGGTATTAGCCGCAATTCAGGAAATGCCACTGTAAAAATACACACACCAAAATAAAAATCTCCCAATCACATGCAGGAGAGAATAACAAGCTCAGAAGAAAGATGATTTGTCATCTTTTTCAGAGTAATGGCTGTTAGATATAAATCATATCCATAAGGCCTGATTCACAAACTGCACTTTTGCGTAAGTTTATACTCTTGAGAAAGTTTACTACTTTTCACCGGCAACCACCAAAAAGACACTGGAACCGAATCACCACAGAACAACTCGCAGCAACGCTCTCCCTGAACCAACCCACCAGCACCAGCAACCCCAACGAGGCCGCCAACAACCTCACCAACTGGATCTCCGACTGCGCCAACCTCCTGGCCCCTCTGAAGACCCAAACCAACACCAACAACCACAAGAAAAACTCCTGGTTCACCACCGAACTCAAAAACTCCAAGAAAGAATGCCTCCTCCGTGAGAAGACATGGCGCCTCAACCCGACAGAGGAAAACCTGACAGCTCTCAAGGACACCACCCGCCAACACCACCAACGCCTCCGCACCGCACGAAAAACAGCCTACCAGAACAGACTTGACAACAACGCCCACAACAGCAAGGAACTATTTGGCATCGTCAAAGAGCTCTCCAACCCGGAGGCAGAAACCAACCCCATCCCTCCCTCACAGGACCTCTGCGACTCCCTCGCGACCTTCTTCCACCGTAAGATCGCCGACATCTACAACAGCTTCACGACCACCAACATGAACCCGCCCCCGGAAGCCGCAAACGACATCTCCACCATCCTCGCCTGGAACCCTACCACCACCGAGGAAACCACCCGCGTCATGAACTCGATCCACTCGGGATCACCCTCCGACCCCTGTCCTCACCACATTTACAACAAGGCCGACAACATCATCGCACCCCACCTCCGAGACGTCATCAACGCCTCCCTCACCAGCGCTACCTTCCCTGAAAGCTGGAAACACGCAGAACTCAACGCCCTCTTAAAGAAACCTACAGCAGACCCCACTGAACTCAAAAACTTCCGGCCTATCTCCCTCCTACCGTTCCCCGCCAAAGTGATTGAGAAAATCGTCAACGCTCAACTCACCGCCGCCCTGGAAACCTCTGACTCCCTCGACTCCACTCAGTTCGGATTCAGGGCCAACCACAGCAACGAAACCGCCCTCATCGCAGCCACGGACGACATCCGAGCCCTGACCGACAAGGGTGAAACCGTGGCCCTCATTCTCCTGGATCTCTCTGCAGCCTTCGACACGGTCTGCCACCGCACCCTGATAGACCGCCTCTGCAGCGCCGGCATCAGAGGCAAGGCCCTGGAATTGGTCATCTCCTTCCTCTCCGGAAGGACCCAGAGAGTCCGCCTCCCCCCCTTCAGATCCGCAGCCACGGAGATCATCTGCGGCGTACCCCAAGGATCCTCCCTCAGCCCCACCCTATTCAACGTCTACATGACCCCCCTGGCAAACTTGCACGCAAACACGGACTCGACATCATATCCTACGCCGACGACACCCAGCTCATCTTATCCCTCACCAACAACCCCACATCAGCAAGGACCAGACTGCACGACGGCATGAAGGAAGTAGCGACCTGGATGACAGACAGCCGACTGAAACTGAACACAGATAAAACGGAGGTCCTCATCCTCGGCCCTACCCCCTCCGCATGGGACGACTCCTGGTGGCCCCCCGCCCTAGGCAGCACTCCCCAACCGACCAACCACGCACGCAACCTCGGCTTCATCCTGGACTCCTCCCTCTCGATGACCAGACAGGTCAACTCGGTGACCTCAGCGTGCTTCAACACCCTCCGCATGCTCCGCAAGATCTTCCGCTGGATCCCCATCGACACCAGGAAGACCGTCATCCACGCCCTCGTCACCAGCCGCCTGGACTACGGGAACACTCTGTACGCCGGCATCACCACCAAGCTGCAGAGGAAACTTCAACGGATCCAGAACGCCGGAGCACGACTCATCCTGGACATACCTCGCCACCACCACATCTCCGGACACCTGAGAAAACTCCATTGGCTCCCGGTCAACAAGAGGATCACCTTCAGACTCCTCACCCACGCACACAAAGCCCTCTACAACCTCGGACCCAAACTCATCAACTCCCGCGTCTCCTTCTACACTCCTCCGCGCACTCTGCGCTCCACCGGTCAGGCCTTGGCAGCCGTTCCCCGCATCCGCAAAACCACCGCCGGAGGAAAATCCTTCTCTTTTCTGGCAGCGAAGACCTGGAACTCCCTGCCCAGTCACCTTCGCGCCATACCCGAACACCTCCCCTTCAGAAGGCAGCTCAAGACCTGGCTCTTCGAGCACTGACCCCCTCCCCCCCTGCGCCTTGAGACCCTTATGGGTGAGTAGCGCGCTTTATAAATGTGATTGATTGATTGATTGACTATTCACAAACTGCACTTTTGTAGTGATTTACACTTTTGAAGTAACTTACACTTTTGTAGTAAGTCCAGCACTACACATGTCCAACCACTCATTCTGCAATACCCTCTCTTTAAAATAAAAGACAACAGTAAATAATGTCTATATACATTAAATGATAAAAATAAATACATTTAAATTGTTGAAATATCAAAAAAGCATACATTTACGTATAATTAAATAAAAAATTTACAATTTTTATATATTTTTATTATGAATTTATATTTATCCATTATTAACTATTTTAAATAATTTAATTTAATTTAACATTATTTCCTATGGGATGTTACTTTAAATCTCTAGCTCCATTATTTTCTATGGGAGAGTCTTACAGTATCAGTGGTTGGCCATGTGTATGTCTTACCTTACCACCAAACTGTATGTTACTAAAAAAGTTTGTTACTGCAAAAGTGCAGTTTGTCAATAACAAAAGTAGTAAACTTACTCAAAAGTGTAAGTTACTTTTGTGAATTAGGCCCATAATATTTACAATTACCAGTACACCATGTCACACCAGGCCCTGTAACCACTTGGCACCCCAAACTTCAAATTAAGCAAATTGAAAAATAATATCAACATCGAAGACACCTGTGAGATACTCTTAATGTAACCATCCTTAAGACAATGAAGTTGCCATTCCTTTGCACCTTATCACAATACCCACAATATTGCACGTGTAAAACTCATCCTTATCAAATCAGGCAGGGCACATAGACAAGGGACGTCTGACTGTCCCATTCACAAGGGAGGCCCTTGAAGTTGTAGGCCTTTGGAAATTGGCCACATTGCCCATGCTTGCACTCAAGGGGCCAGATTTAAGTGGAAATGAAGGTGCGCGTCGCTGCGCCAAAGTAGGCAGCGTCGCACACCATAATTTTCAGAATGCAGAGATGCACCATATTTACAAAAATAAAGCGCACCCCTGTGTTTCCCCCTGCGCAAAATGTGCTGCTGCACACCAATGCAACGACCCTTGTACCATAGGGGAAGGATGGCTGCGTTGAGGGGGAGGTTGTTTTTGTGCAGGAAGGGGCACCTTCCTCCACAAAAACAATCTTAAATAGTGATTTGCTCTTCTATGTGTGCTGCAAAATGCAGCATACATAGAAAGAACAAAAAACAAGGAGAAATGAAACATTTCTCCTCATTGTGCCACTCTAACGTTACCCCTATGGTGGCGTTACATTTTGGTGCTGCCTCAGGTTTACGAAAAGTCGTAATCTGGGGCAGTGTCAAAATGCAATGGGTGTTGCTGTGGCATGCCCACAGCAACTCCCATTGCACTCCCCTTTTACGCAAAGTGCTGCATGTGAAGGAACCACATTTAGAAGGTGGCGCTCAGCCACAAAATGTAGCTTTAATCCATCTTGTAAATACGGTGGAGTGCATAGTGCCAGGTGGTGGCGCTAGGGGGCTCTTAAATATGCTTCTAGGTGTACTGCTCATGTCAGTAGCAAGTACTTATGCCCATATTTTACTGAAAATTATGGAGCGCGTCGCTGCACCAAAATTGGCAGCACCACGCTGCACCATTTTCACAACGCAGGAATGTGCCATATTTAATTGTATACAGCGCACCCCTGTGTTGTTCCCTGTGCTGGCGCTAAATTGAGCTGCCATCGTGCAAGGATGTCTGCATTGAAGGGTTTGATTGTTTATGTGCGGGAAGGTGTCCTTTCCTGCACATAAACAATCACTAATGGCGAATTGGCACTCCTGTCTGTGCTGCAGAATGCAGGAAACACAGAAGTGCCGAAGCATCATTTTGAAATGATTGTTTATGTGCAGGAAGGGACACCTTCCCGCACATAAACAATCATGTCTGGCATTAAGCTCTTTCTATGTGTGCTGCAAAATGCAGCACACATAGAAAAAGCAAAAAACGAGGAGATATAAAATTACTCCTCCTCGTTGCGCCTTGCTAACGCCACCCCTGAGGTGGCATCAGACTTTGGCGCTACCTCAGATTTACGAAAACTCGTAAATCTGAGGCAGCATCAAAATGCAATGGGTGCTCCTGTTGCACGCCCACAGCAACACCTATTGCTCAAATACACTACCCTTCAGATTTGAACTGAGTTTATTTTGAAGCCGCTCAGGACTGCGACGAAGCTCTAGAAAGTTTCCAAGATTACAATTCAAATGTATGTTTTCCTATGGCATTCATTATTAGCACAGAACTGAGAAATGAGATTTACTGAAATTCATAAAGTGTTCAGAAACTCTCCACTTTAATTGTTTTTCTTGTGATAGCAGTCACAGTAAAACCAGAACATAATAGCTAATCCGTCATGCGAGACATTTTTGGTGTGAAATAGTCTTATTGAAACGCGAAAATGAAAAATAAAAGCCAGCAGAAGAAAATGTAAAAAATTATAGCATGCACATTGAAGAAAAACACCATAGAAAATAATGTAAGCATCTCCTTGGAGCCTGCCAACCACCACAAAGAAAGTGAGCATTTGCAACAAAGGAAAAACTGACAATACGGCATTCAGCAGCAGCAGCAGTCTGTCTGCTCCCTACCCAGCTGGAATTTAAAAATTCTGCTACTTTTCAATTTTGGGTTCTGTCGGAAGTCCTCAGATCTTTGTGTGGGCAACAAATCTGCTGCCTGAAGGCCTTCATCTGCCAGAACAGCGCTGGGGGACTGAGAGAAATTGCATTTGCAATTCATAGCTTGCATTGACATTTTTGCCGTGGGGTTGCAAGGTGGACGCTGCGGAAAAGGTTTGTTAACACCCCCACATTTGGAGGAAACTTGAAAAGAAAATGATACGTGCGAAGAGAAGGCAGGGTTTGTCTTTAACTGCCTCTTTACTCTCCTTTTTCCTGTGAAATTAATGTGCCCATGTTTGTCACTTCACAACTGATGGATTGAGCCTGCAGCTCGAACTCGTGTTGACAGTCCCTAGACACACGTCGCCATCTCTCATACTCGGCAAACTGAAGTTCATGTTAGCACACATGCCTGTCAGGGGAGGAATGAGTATTGTACATGAGCTCGACTAGAGTTCTATTAGAGCTGATCATTAACATTTAAGGCTAATAGTCTCCATCTATGCATACATCATTTAATGCATTGAAGTTTGAAAAAAGCAGAGGCCCAGATTTACAAGAATCTGGGGCATCAATACTATATGCGCTAAATTTTTTGCTTGCCCCTAACGACACCATGGCTGCACCATAATTAGAATACGGTGCACCATGGCACACGTTAGGCCAATGTCATAATCATTTTTTACGCTATTGTGGTGCTTTGCTGCACTAGCGTCAAAATAGTGCAGCAAAGTGCAAGGAGGCCCATTGATTTCAATGGGTGCATCCTTTTAATGCCTGCTCTGAGCAGGCATTAAAAATGACGCCAAAAATGGCGCATTGAACTCTTGTAGATTTCATTGTGCCATTTTTGTGGGCCTCCTAATGCTGGAACGCCCCCCTTGCATACATTATGCCTGGCGCAGGCATGATGTGGTGCAAGGGGGGGGCAAAGTGGCACAAGGGTAGGTCGCTCCCCCTTCCGCTGCAGCTCCTCCAAGTTCCCGAGTTCCTGTGTTCCTGAGACCCACCTAACTGTAAGTACCCCCCTCCTCCCAGCCCCTCGCCCTGCCCCGCGCCACTCACCTTCTCTCCTGCTCCTGCTTCTTTTCCTCCTCTCTGTCTCTTCCTCCTCGCTCCCCCTCTGCAATCTTCTTCTGTGTTCTTCTGTTCTTCCCTTCTGTTCTTCTGTTCTTCCCTTCTGTTCTTCTGTGTTCTTCCGGTCTTCTGTGTTCTTCTTCTCTGTTCTTCTCTGTGCTTCTGTGTTCTTCTTCTCGGTTCTTCTGTGTTCTTCTGTGTTCTTCTCTGTTCTTCTCTGTTCTTCTCTGTTCTTCTGCTCTTCCGATCTTCTGTTCTTCCGGTCTTCTGTTCTTCTGTTCTCCTGTCTTCGGCTCTTCTACCTCCTCCGTCTTCTTCCCCCGAGCCTGCCCTCCTGCTCCTTCCTCATCCCCCTCCCTCACTCGCCTCCCCCTCTCTCACCCCTAGCTAACCCGTTCGCTATCTACCTCCCTCACTCCTCCTATCTTCCTATCTCTCTAGCTCCCTATCTCACTATCTAACTCCCCCACTCTCCACCTCCTCCTACCTACCTATCTGTCTATCTATCTATTTCCCTATCTATCGACTTCTCTATCTATTTTCTCTATCTATTTCTCTATCTCTCCCCCCCTCCCGCCACCCCCTCTACTACCTATCTCCCTATCCTCTCACTCTACCTCTCTCCCTCACCCACCTCTACAACCCCCCCTCCCCTATCTTCACAACCCTACTCCTATCTCTCTCCCTAATCTCCAAACCTCCTAACACTCACCCTCCTCCACCCTAAACCCCCTCCCCCAGCTCCTCTCACTCTACCTGTCCCCCCCCCTCCCTCGCGCTTTCCCGCCGCGACCTCCTGCACGCCCCCGCCCCCCAGCTCCCATTCGCCCCCAGCTGACCCCTCCCCCCCCCTCCTACCTCTTATGGCGGCCGCTGCGCGACAGTGGTAGCGACCCTTGACCCAAGGGTAGGTCGCTCCCCCTTCCGCTGCAGCTCCTCCAAGTTCCCGAGTTCCTGTGTTCCTGAGACCCACCTAACTGTAAGTACCCCCCTCCTCCCAGCCCCTCGCCCTGCCCCGCGCCACTCACCTTCTCTCCTGCTCCTGCTTCTTTTCCTCCTCTCTGTCTCTTCCTCCTCGCTCCCCCTCTGCAATCTTCTTCTGTGTTCTTCTGTTCTTCCCTTCTGTTCTTCTGTTCTTCCCTTCTGTTCTTCTGTGTTCTTCCGGTCTTCTGTGTTCTTCTTCTCTGTTCTTCTCTGTGCTTCTGTGTTCTTCTGTGTTCTTCTCTGTTCTTCTGCTCTTCCGATCTTCTGTTCTTCCGGTCTTCTGTTCTTCTGTTCTTCTGTTCTTCTGTTCTTCTGTTCTTCTGTTCTTCTGTTCTCCTGTCTTCGGCTCTTCTACCTCCTCCGTCTTCTTCCCCCGAGCCTGCCCTCCTGCTCCTTCCTCATCCCCCTCCCTCACTCGCCTCCCCCTCTCTCACCCCTAGCTAACCCGTTCGCTATCTACCTCCCTCACTCCTCCTATCTTCCTATCTCTCTAGCTCCCTATCTCACTATCTAACTCCCCCACTCTCCACCTCCTCCTACCTACCTATCTGTCTATCTATCTATTTCCCTATCTATCGACTTCTCTATCTATTTTCTCTATCTATTTCTCTATCTCTCCCCCCCTCCCGCCACCCCCTCTACTACCTATCTCCCTATCCTCTCACTCTACCTCTCTCCCTCACCCACCTCTACAACCCCCCCTCCCCTATCTTCACAACCCTACTCCTATCTCTCTCCCTAATCTCCAAACCTCCTAACACTCACCCTCCTCCACCCTAAACCCCCTCCCCCAGCTCCTCTCACTCTACCTGTCCCCCCCCCTCCCTCGCGCTTTCCCGCCGCGACCTCCTGCACGCCCCCGCCCCCCAGCTCCCATTCGCCCCCAGCTGACCCCTCCCCCCCCCTCCTACCTCTTATGGCGGCCGCTGCGCGACAGTGGTAGCGACCCTTGACCCAAGGGTAGGTCGCTCCCCCTTCCGCTGCAGCTCCTCCAAGTTCCCGAGTTCCTGTGTTCCTGAGACCCACCTAACTGTAAGTACCCCCCTCCTCCCAGCCCCTCGCCCTGCCCCGCGCCACTCACCTTCTCTCCTGCTCCTGCTTCTTTTCCTCCTCTCTGTCTCTTCCTCCTCGCTCCCCCTCTGCAATCTTCTTCTGTGTTCTTCTGTTCTTCCCTTCTGTTCTTCTGTTCTTCCCTTCTGTTCTTCTGTGTTCTTCCGGTCTTCTGTGTTCTTCTTCTCTGTTCTTCTCTGTGCTTCTGTGTTCTTCTTCTCGGTTCTTCTGTGTTCTTCTGTGTTCTTCTGTGTTCTTCTCTGTTCTTCTCTGTTCTTCTCTGTTCTTCCGATCTTCTGTTCTTCCGGTCTTCTGTTCTTCTGTTCTTCTGTTCTTCTGTTCTTCTGTCTTCTGTCTTCTGTTCTTCTGTCTTCTGTTCTTCTGTTCTCCTGTCTTCGGCTCTTCTACCTCCTCCGTCTTCTTCCCCCGAGCCTGCCCTCCTGCTCCTTCCTCATCCCCCTCCCTCACTCGCCTCCCCCTCTCTCACCCCTAGCTAACCCGTTCGCTATCTACCTCCCTCACTCCTCCTATCTTCCTATCTCTCTAGCTCCCTATCTCACTATCTAACTCCCCCACTCTCCACCTCCTCCTACCTACCTATCTGTCTATCTATCTATTTCCCTATCTATCGACTTCTCTATCTATTTTCTCTATCTATTTCTCTATCTCTCCCCCCCTCCCGCCACCCCCTCTACTACCTATCTCCCTATCCTCTCACTCTACCTCTCTCCCTCACCCACCTCTACAACCCCCCCTCCCCTATCTTCACAACCCTACTCCTATCTCTCTCCCTAATCTCCAAACCTCCTAACACTCACCCTCCTCCACCCTAAACCCCCTCCCCCAGCTCCTCTCACTCTACCTGTCCCCCCCCCTCCCTCGCGCTTTCCCGCCGCGACCTCCTGCACGCCCCCGCCCCCCAGCTCCCATTCGCCCCCAGCTGACCCCTCCCCCCCCCCCTCCTACCTCTTATGGCGGCCGCTGCGCGACAGTGGTAGCGACCCTTGACCCAAGGGTAGGTCGCTCCCCCTTCCGCTGCAGCTCCTCCAAGTTCCCGAGTTCCTGTGTTCCTGAGACCCACCTAACTGTAAGTACCCCCCTCCTCCCAGCCCCTCGCCCTGCCCCGCGCCACTCACCTTCTCTCCTGCTCCTGCTTCTTTTCCTCCTCTCTGTCTCTTCCTCCTCGCTCCCCCTCTGCAATCTTCTTCTGTGTTCTTCTGTTCTTCCCTTCTGTTCTTCTGTTCTTCCCTTCTGTTCTTCTGTGTTCTTCCGGTCTTCTGTGTTCTTCTTCTCTGTTCTTCTCTGTGCTTCTGTGTTCTTCTTCTCGGTTCTTCTGTGTTCTTCTGTGTTCTTCTGTGTTCTTCTCTGTTCTTCTGCTCTTCCGATCTTCTGTTCTTCCGGTCTTCTGTTCTTCTGTTCTTCTGTCTTCTGTTCTTCTGTTCTCCTGTCTTCGGCTCTTCTACCTCCTCCGTCTTCTTCCCCCGAGCCTGCCCTCCTGCTCCTTCCTCATCCCCCTCCCTCACTCGCCTCCCCCTCTCTCACCCCTAGCTAACCCGTTCGCTATCTACCTCCCTCACTCCTCCTATCTTCCTATCTCTCTAGCTCCCTATCTCACTATCTAACTCCCCCACTCTCCACCTCCTCCTACCTATCTGTCTATCTATCTATTTCCCTATCTATCGACTTCTCTATCTATTTTCTCTATCTATTTCTCTATCTCTCCCCCCCTCCCGCCACCCCCTCTACTACCTATCTCCCTATCCTCTCACTCTACCTCTCTCCCTCACCCACCTCTACAACCCCCCCTCCCCTATCTTCACAACCCTACTCCTATCTCTCTCCCTAATCTCCAAACCTCCTAACACTCACCCTCCTCCACCCTAAACCCCCTCCCCCAGCTCCTCTCACTCTACCTGTCCCCCCCCCCTCCCTCGCGCTTTCCCGCCGCGACCTCCTGCACGCCCCCGCCCCCCAGCTCCCATTCGCCCCCAGCTGACCCCTCCCCCCCCTCCCCCCCCTCCTACCTCTTATGGCGGCCGCTGCGCGACTGCGCAGCGGGCGCGCCGGAGGCGCACCAGAGGCAAGCCCGTCTGCGCCCGTCCGCGCCTGGCCCGCGCCCAGCGCCACGACCCCTGGTCCCCAGCTCCCCCAAGCCCCGCTGATCCGCTACGACCCCACCACCCTCCACGCCCTCAACCCAGGGCGCTCCAAAACCTGCTTCCTAGCTCACCCCAAACGCACCCATGGACCCTTCGCCTGCAACTCCTGCAAACGCATCTTCCACCACGCAACTACCACGACCACAAGCCCACGCGCCATCAACCACCTCAAGTGCATCCTGGTCAACGCTCGTTCCGTCCACAAGCACGCCGTTGAACTTTGGGACCTCCTGGACTCCACAGCCCCGGACGTCGCCTTCATCACGGAGACATGGATGAACGCCTCCTCTGCTCCAGACATCGCTACCGCCATCCCCGAAGGCTACAAGATCTCCAGAAAAGACCGCACCAACCAAGTAGGAGGAGGTGTCGCCATCATCTTCAAAGACTCCATCAGCGTCACCACCTCCACCGAAGACCCCCCCCTCGCCGCTGAACACCTGCATTTTCAGATTCGCACCGACCCAAGGACCACCCTCAGAGGATCCCTCGTCTACCGTCCTCCCGGACCTCGCGCCTCTTTCAGCGACGCCATCGCCGACTTCATCTCCCCGCACGCCCTCGCCTCACCGGACTACATCCTCCTAGGCGACCTCAACTTCCATCTGGAACAAAACAACGACCCCAACACCACCACCCTGCTCGACAACCTCGCCAACCTCGGCCTCAAACAACTGGTGAACACCGCCACCCACATCGCCGGACACACGCTCGACCCTATCTTCTCCGCCAGCAAACACGTCTTCTTCAGCCACACCTCTGCCCTACACTGGACCGACCACAGCTGCGTCCACTTCACATTCCGACGCGAGACCTCCCACCTCCGCACTCAACCCATCCCTCGTCGACAGTGGAACAAGATCCCTGAAGAGCAACTCTTCTCCGCTCTCGCCGCCAACCAACCCACCCTCACCACCGACCCCAACGACGCAGCTCTCAACCTCACAAACTGGATCTCCAACTGCGCTGACAACCTTGCTCCCCTCAAACGCACGCATCGACAGACCAACACCAAAAAACCTCTCTGGTTCTCTGACACCCTCAAAGAATCAAAGAAAACTTGTCGTGCCCTTGAGAAGGCCTGGCGCAAGGACCACACCGCTGACAACATGACCGCCCTCAAGAACGCTACACGCGAACACCACCACCTGATCCGCACTGCCAAAAGGAACTTTTTCACCGACAGACTAGACAAAAACAGCCACAACAGCAGAGAACTCTTCAGCATCGTCAAAGAGTTCTCCAACCCCAGCGCCAGCGCCAACGCCGTCACGCCCTCACAGGATTTGTGCGAATCCCTCGCCACTTTCTTCCATCGCAAGATCAGCGACCTCCACGACAGCTTCGGACACCAGACCCAACCATACACCACTGAACCCGCTTCCCCGGACATCACCCTCAACAACTGGACCCACATCAACACGGAAGAAACCAAATCCATCATGAACTCTATCCACTCCGGCGCCCCTTCGGACCCCTGCCCGCACTTCATCTTTAACAAAGCCGACGACATCATCGCCCCGCACCTCCAGACCGTCATCAACTCTTCTTTTTCTTCTGCTACCTTCCCCGAATGCTGGAAGCACGCTGAAGTCAACGCCCTACTAAAGAAACCTACGGCTGACCCAAGCGACCTGAAAAACTTCCGCCCCATCTCTCTTCTACCTTTCCCAGCCAAGGTAATAGAAAAGACCGTCAACAAACAGCTGACCACCTTCCTGGAAGACAACAACCTGCTCGACCCTTCACAAACCGGATTCCGAACCAACCACAGCACGGAAACCGCCCTCATCTCAGTCACAGACGACATCAGAACCCTGATGGACAACGGGGAAACAGTCGCCCTCATTCTCCTCGACCTCTCGGCTGCCTTTGACACCGTCTGTCACCGCACCCTAATCACCCGCCTACGCTCCACCGGGATCCAAGGCCAGGCCCTGGACTGGATCGCCTCCTTCCTCGCTAACCGCTCCCAAAGAGTTTACCTCCCTCCGTTTCGCTCAGAACCCACCAAGATCATCTGCGGCGTACCTCAAGGCTCATCGCTCAGCCCGACACTCTTCAATGTCTACATGAGCCCCCTCGCCGACATCGTACGCAAGCACAACATCATCATCACCTCCTACGCCGACGACACCCAACTTGTACTCTCCCTCACCAAGGACCCCGCCAGCGCCAAGACCAACCTACAAGAGGGTATGAAGGACGTCGCAGATTGGATGAGGCTCAGCCGCCTAAAGCTGAACTCTGAAAAAACGGAAGTCCTCATCCTCGGCAACACCCCGTCCGCCTGGGACGACTCCTGGTGGCCCACGGCCCTCGGCACCGCACCGACCCCCGCAGACCACGCCCGCAACCTCGGCTTCATCTTGGACCCTCTTCTCACCATGACCAAGCAAGTCAACGCCGTGTCCTCCGCCTGCTTCCTCACTCTCCGCATGCTCCGCAAGATCTTCCGCTGGATCCCCGCCGACACCAGAAAAACCGTGACCCACGCCCTTGTCACGAGTCGCCTGGACTACGGCAATACCCTCTACGCCGGGACCACCGCCAAACTCCAAAACCGCCTGCAACGCATCCAAAACGCCTCGGCCCGCCTCATCCTCGACGTACCCCGCAACAGCCACATCTCCGCACACCTGAGACACCTGCATTGGCTCCCAGTCAGCAAAAGGATCACCTTCCGTCTTCTCACCCACGCACACAAAGCCCTCCACAACAAGGGACCGGAATACCTCAACAGACGCCTCAGCTTCTACGTCCCCACCCGCCCCCTCCGCTCCGCTGGCCTCGCACTTGCTGCCGTCCCTCGCACCCGCCGCTCCACGGCGGGTGGGAGATCTTTCTCCCTCCTGGCGGCCAAGACCTGGAACTCCCTCCCCACCAGCCTCAGGACCACCCAGGACCACTCCGCTTTCCGGAGACTCCTAAAGACTTGGCTGTTCGAGCAGCGATAACCCCCCCCTTTTCCCCCCTAGCGCCTTGAGACCCGCACGGGTGAGTAGCGCGCTTTATAAA
Organism: Pleurodeles waltl; assembly: GCF_031143425.1. NCBI lineage: Eukaryota > Metazoa > Chordata > Amphibia > Caudata > Salamandridae > Pleurodeles > Pleurodeles waltl. The sequence goes on from NC_090448.1 coordinate 79,183,208, forward strand.
TGTTAATGATTTGATTTGATTTGATTTGATTTGACAATGCATGCATTGCGCCACTTGAAATTTGGTGCGTTAGTAATTGCCTCTTTGAGCCACATTAGCGTAAAAAAATTACACTAGTGTGGCGCAAGGTGGCACAATAGCCTTGTAAGTCTCGCCCCGAGGATTTCACAATGGGATAGAATGGTGGCCGGTTATGTTATTGAAGTTACAAAGCTCTGCGAAGCATGCTACATTGTCAATTTGTTCACTTTAGGAAGCCTGACTTATGGAGTTCCACAGATATTAGGACCGTTATAAGAAATTACTTTTTAGTTTAATTCAGTTCAATTATATTGAATTGAATGTTATTAGAAAGACACTTTCAACAAGAGGCTTTAAGCTACACAAAGATGGAGCATGATCATGACAAAGAGATAAAATGTAATGTTAAAATCTCAAATTGAAATACATTATAAAAACAATGAAAATTAAGACATCTAAAAGAGAAAGAGGCAAAACTGATCAACAGATAACTTCCTATTGAAAAGCTGGCTCATGAAAAGGTAAGTGGAGAGGGGTGAGCAAGTCGTGTGTGAGTGGATGGGACAGCAAATGTACACAGTAGGTGGCCTAGTGATATAAGAGTAGCAACTGCATTCAGTAATGAAAGACGTTAGGAGAGTGGCATGCTCTTAACCCCTTCGCTGCCAGGCCTTTTACCCCTCCTGTGCCGAGCCTTTTTTTGGCTATTTGGGGCAGTTCGCGCTTAGGCCCTCATAACTTTTTGTTCACATAAGCTACCCACGCCAAGTTTGCGTCCTTTTTTTCTAACATCCTAGGGATTCTAGAGGTACCCAGACTTTGTGGGTTCCCCTGAAGGAGACCAAGAAATTAGCCAAAATACAGTGAAAATTTAGTTTTTTTAAAAAAAAATGGGAAAAAAGGGCTGCAGAAGGCAGGTCGTGGTTTTTTCCCTGAAAATGGCATCAACAAAGGGTTTGTGGTGGCAAGATCACCATCTTCCCAGCTTTCAGGAACAGGCAGACTTGAATTGGAAAATCCAATTTTTCAATACAATTTTGACATTTTACTGGGACATACCCCATTTTTACTATTTTTTGTGCTTTCAGCCTTCTTTCAGTTAGTGACCAAAATGGGTGAGAAATCAATGCTGGATCCCAGAAAGCAAATGTCTGAATTCAGCAAGGGGTCATTTGTGTACATCCTACAAGTGTTTCCTACAGAAAATAACAGCTGAAATAAAAAAATATTGAAATTGAGGTGAAAAAAACTGCAATTTTTCTACACGTTTTATTGTGTAACTTTTTCCTGCAATGTCAGATTTTTAAAAGCAATATACCGTTAGGTCAGCTGGACTCTTCTGGTTGCGGGGATATATAGGGCTTGTAGGTTTATCAAGAACTCTAGGTACCCAGAGCCAATAAATGAGCTGCACCTTGCAATGGGTTTTTATTCTATACCGGGTATACAGCAATTCATTTGCTGAAATATAAAAAGTGAAAAATAGATATCAAGAAAACCTTTGTATTTCCAAAATGGCCACAAGATAAGGTGTTGAGAAGCAGTGGTTATTTGCACATCTCTGAATTTCAGGGTGTCCATACTAGCATGTGAATTACAGGGCATTTCTCAAATAGACGTCTTTTTTACACACTGCCTTACATTTGGAAGGAAAAAATGTAGAGAAAGACAAGGGGCAATAACACTTGTTTTGCTATTCTGTGTTCCCCCAAGTCTCCCGATAAAAATGGTACCTCACTTGTGTGTACAGGCCTAGTGCCCACGAAAGGAAATGGCTCAAAACACAACGTAGACACATCACATTTTTTTCACAGAAAACAGAGGTGTTTTTTGCAAAGTGCCTACCTGTGGATTTTGGCCTCTAGCTCAGCCGGCACCTGGTGAAACCTAGCAAACCAGCGCATATTTAAAACTAGACACCTAGGGAAATCCAAGAAGGGGTGACTTGTGGGGCTCTGGCCAGGTTCTGTTACCCATAATCCTTTGCAAACCTCAAAATTTGACGAAAAAAAACACTTTTTCCTCTCATTTCGGTGACAGAAAGTTCTGGAATCTGAGAGGAGCCACAAATTTCCTTCCACCCAGCGTTCCCCTAAGTCTCCCGATAAAAATGGTACCTCACTTGTATGTGTAGGCCTAGCGCCCACGAAAGGAAATGGCCCAAAACACAACATGGACACATCACATTTTTTCACAGAAAACAGAGGTATTTTTTGCAAAGTGCCTACCTGTGGATTTTGGCCTCTAGCTCAGCCGGCACCTTGGGAAACCTAGCAAACCAGCGCATTTTTGAAAACTAGACACCTACGGGAATCCAAGATGGGGTGACTTGTGGGGCTCTGACCAGGTTCTGTTACCCGGAATCCTTTGCAAACCTCAGAATTTGACCAAAAAACACTTTTCCTCTCATTTTGGTGACAGAAAGTTCTGGAATCTGAGAGGAGCCACAAATTTCCTTCCACCCAGCATTCCCCCAAGTCTCCCAATAAAAATGGTACCTCACTGGTGTGGGTAGGCCTAGCGCCCACGAAAGGAAATGGCCCAAAACACAACATGGACATATCACATTTTTTCACAGAAAACAGAGGTGTTTTTTGCAAAGTGCCTACCTGTGGATTTTGGCCTCTAGCTCAGCCGGCCCCAGGGGGGCCAGAAATGGGCTAAAATAAATGTGCCCACCCAACCTCCCTGGGGAGCGACCCTTGCCTACGGGGTCGCTCCCCCTGCATGACATTGGCGCCAAAAAAAAGATCCCCGGTGCCTAGTTGTTTCTGCCCCCCTTGGGGGAAGATTGACCAAAAATCAGCCGAGTTGCTCCCAAGGGGGGCAGAAATGGTCTAAATACAATTAGCCCCCCAGGGGAGCAACCCTTGCCTAATGGGTCGCTCCCCATCTCTAAAAAAACAAACAAACAAAAACGCAAAAAATAAATTAGCCCTGGCGCCTAGAGGTTTTCCCCCCCCTGGGGGCAGATCGACCTAATAGCAATAGGCCGATCTGCCCCCAGGGGGGCCAGAAATGGCTTAAAATAAATTTGCCCCCGCCCCCCAAAACCCCTCAGGGAGCGACCCTTGCCTACAAGGGGGGTCGCTCCACTTGCATGACATTGCCGCAAAAAGAAAATCCCCGGTGCCTAGTTGTTTCTGTTCCCCTTGGGGGCAGATTGACCTAAAATCCGCTGATCTACCCCCAAGGGGGGCAGAAATGGTCTAAATACAATTTGCCCCCCAGGGGAGCGACCCTTGCCTAATGGGTCGCTCCCCATCTCTAAAAAAACAAAACAAAAAAAAAAAACACACAAAAAAAATGTGCCCTGGCGCCTAGAGGTTTCTGCCCCCCCTGGGGGCAGATCGGCCTAATAACAATAGGCCGATCTGCCCCCGGGGGGGCAGAAATGGGCTAAAATAAATTTTCCCTCCACCCCCTCACCCCCCCTGGGAGCGACCGTTGCCTACGGGGTCGCTCCCCTTGCGTGACGTTGGCGCAAAAAAAGATCCCCGGTGCGTAGTGGTTTCTGCCCTCCTTGGGGGCAGATTGACCCAAAATCGCCCGATCTGCCCCCAAAGGGGGCAGAAATGGTCTAAATACAATTTGCCCTTCCGGGGGAGCGACCCTTGCCTAAGGGGTCGCTCCTCATCTGTAAAACAACAACAACAAAAAAATCCCCGGTGCCTAGTGGTGTCTGCCCCCCTTGGGGGCAGATCGGCCAAATTAAAATAGGCTTATCTGCCCCCCAGGAGGGCAGAAATGGCCTAAAATAAATTTGCCCCCCAGGGGAACGAACCTTGCCTAAGGGGTCACTCCCCTTGCGTGAAATTTGCGGAAAAAAAATACTCCCTGGTGTCTAGTGGTTTCTGTCCCCTTTGGGGGCAGATTGGCCTCATAAAAATAGGGGTCGCTCCCCACCTTAAAAATACAAAACAAAAAAAAATGATCCCTGGTGCCTAGAGGTTTCTGCTCCCCCGGGGGCAGATCGGCCTAGTTATAGGCCGATCTGCCCCCAGGGGGGGTAGAAAAGGCCTTTAAAAAAATGCCCCACCTGGGAGCGACCCTTGCCCAAGGGGTCGCTCCCTCATGCCAATTTCATTAAAAAAATAAAATCCCTGGTGTCTAGTGGGCGTTTTAGCAGCCGGATTGCTTGCAATCCGGCTGCTAAAACGCTGAGAGAGACTTCAAAGGGAAGGAAATAACTTTCCTTCCCTTTGAAGTCTCTCGGCCTCCTCCACATGATCGGAAGAGAAATGCTTTTGCATTTCTCTTCCTCAGCTTCCAGCACGATGGAAGGAGGCCTTGTAACAATCGCGCGCTGATGTCACGGGGGAGGGGTCGGTGGTGGAAGGGGAAGGGCTTCCCCTTCCATCCCTGCCTTGGGGGGTTGGGGGGGAACCCCACAGAGGGAGCGCTAGCGCTCCCTCTGGGCTCTGTGCCCAGGACGTAATGGTTACGTCCTGGGCACACCAGAACTGTGCCTCAGGACGTAACCATTACGTCCTGGGCACAGAAGGGGTTAAATACAGAGGAACCATATTGATCAAAATACCCCGTCTCCCTTGCACCACGCAAGGGAATAGAAGGTGATGTAAAACCAATATGCGATTTACCAAGCCACACATGTCCTTGCGGTGCTTGGTAATTCTGGAGTAAGCAAGGCAATGCTATTCGCTGCCTTGCATTATTCTGACCCCAGGAGGTGCTCCATGGGTGGAGCATGGGAGTTCCCAAGCATCCATCCATGGATTTTGGTGCACTCCCAGAGTTACTATGTGTGGTAGACTGAGGAATACATCAAGATGCTATGCCTACCTAGGGGAGGCATAAAAGAAGAAATACCTTTATTTTTCATTGTTTTTCCTCTTTCTACTTGTGTTGCATTGTGCAGCACATGTAGCAATGTAGAAAGAGGAAAAAGCCTCAAAATGTTTTAGTGGATGAAGGTGTCCCTTCGTGCCCTGAAACAATCCTGCCTGCAACATGGTGCAATGTAGGCAGACAAAAGTGTGCCAGTGCAAGGAGAGAGCAGGAATGACCCATATCTTGATAGTTATGGTGCATTCCTATGTTCTCTCTTTTATGCAGCACAGTAAGGTGTCTTGCTGCATTGCATTGCATGAAAAAGTGATAAATATATGGCCCAGAGTCTCAGCATAGTCGATACCTTCACAAGGTTATGTGATGATCTAGGAAGAGAGTGGCCTTTACTTGATCATAGACACAGGAGGTGGGGCTAATCTCAAGGCTTTGTGTTGTGCATAATATTTAAAGCTTTCTGTGTGTTATATGGGATAATATGTCAGGATGCATCATTACTTAAGGCCCTCCAGGTCAAGGCATGTTCAAGAATACTGTTGATTCTACCCCAGTGGTCTCCTATTTTTCCTATAAAAAGAGCTACTTCTGATTGATCAAAATAGTCCTGAGCTATTAATGACAACTGTTGCAGTAGTGGCTGCAGAAGAGGCAAGCACAATAGTGACCACGGCCTATGGAAACACCAGCAGGGGTCAAATATATTTCACAGTATTGAGTGATATCAATGCTGCATATCAAGAGTACTGATTAATACAATACCATGAAGGTTATATAGAGGTAAGTACAGATTTATTATTCTAAACTCCACATCTGCGTATCTTGGATATATATATATATATATATATATATATATATATATATATATATATATATATATATATATATAGCCTCAAGATCAAACGATGTGGAATTAAAAATGTACAGAAAACTAAACTTACCTTTATATGCTTATCTTCATGATATTGTGGTAGTCTGGATACAATGTTTTGACGGGATGATTTTAAATTCAATATTGCAGGGGAACACCAACCACCCCAATGCAAAAGATGGAGTTACTAACAGCAGTACCAGGAAAATGTTTTTCATAATAAAATGCCTTGACTTGACTAATGACATAACAGTCACATCAGTAAATGCCCACTGGGGCACAAACAAAATAATAAATCTATAAATCTCCACAGCTCAGTATGAACTGTCATTCAGAGAGCAGGTGTTGGAAATGTGGTTTCTGGTTGGCAGAGGTATGCACCCTTTCCAAGAAGGAACCACAATCCTAGTCAGTGTAAGTCACAAACACCCCCTAAATCAATCAGTGCTTACTCGCTAGTAGTTTGTCACAGAGCAGTCAGGCTTAACTTAAGAGGCAATTTGTGAAGAATTTGTGCAACACTTCAAACACTTCAAACAGTAAAGCAGTAGAAACACCACACAAAAAGATACTTGGTTAGAAAATTGGAATTTGATTTAATAAATAAGACAAGTCCAAAATGACAAAAATCCAATAAATAGAATTTGTTAAAGAGTAATCTGCAGAAAAACGCTTAGAAGCTAAAAGCACAAACTGGGGCTAACCGGTCGGGACAATGTCAAAAGTTCAGAACGACTGTGATAGAGTGAGGGCCGGCTACAAGAATCCAGTGAGGCCCACTGAACAAAAGCACCTTAATCCTGGTTGCGTCAGCATGGAAGATGCGGGGAGCAGGCTGAAGCAATATGTCAGTGCTGATCACTGCAGTGATCGTTCCAAGCATTAGTGAAGATGTATTGATTTTCTTCATGCAACAGCAGCAATGCATTGAGCATGAGATGCAGAAGTTCTGAAGGTAATGCACAAGGATTACCTGTGCTGAAGAGGTGATGCATCGACTACAATCCACACAAGTGGGTCAGTGCCCTGGTCTCATCCACGTAACAGTGGCAATATGCCAATTTTAATCTGCATGCGCCCCATGCTCTGAGATACCCTGTTTAGGGTGATTTGTGCTAATATCAAATTAACCTAATAACTTAATAATGATCCGGGAAGAAGCTGCAATGCATCGTTTCAGCTGCAGCAAACACCTTAGGCCCACTTGCCAGGGTCCAGGACTGGATTGGCACCTCTTGACAGTGCAGTGTCACAGATGGCAGAGCCCAGGTGTAGATGTAGGTGAGTTGCAAGTCTTTAATGTCCCTGAGATTTCAGAAAACAGAAGACCAGTCAGCTGGCCCTTTTGGTCACTCTGGGTTGTGGGTTTAAGTGATCCGGGTCCAGTCCTTCTTACTCAGGCAAGAAGGGCAGCAGGCGGCAGGTTAGCACAGCCAGAAATCAGTTCTTCCAGAGGAGCTGTAGTGTGGCCATTTTTATGTAGCTTTTGCACGTTTGCTTCAGGCGTTAGGCCTTTGCGTACTTTGCCCTAGATGCATTTTATTCATTTTCTTAAAGCATTGGGCCTTTGCGCACTTTGCTCTAGATGCATTTTATTCAGCCTCGTACTGTTATTTTTCAAAAGCCAGTTCCGCGGTCCTGTTTTATATTTTCATATCGCACTGTTTAGCCTACTTCAGCACTGGAGTTCAAATAATACATTCTTGTTCACTCTGTGCTTCAGTCAAGGATACAGTCTGGTACATTGCCGATAGACGTGGTAGGGGTTTAGTCTTTGGTTTGTAGACAATACACATTCTTACGTAGGGACATTTTGTTAGCACATCGACATGTTAGTTATAAAAACGCTTCCTAGTCCTAATAGAGACAGAGGGAGATTCCGACCAGGGAACCACAACTAGACGCTGACTGCCCTGTTGCAGATGCTGACCCAGATCACAGGCCTTTGCTCAGGTATGAGGGTTGATGTCTTCCCAGGGAATCTGAAAGGCAAGCTTAGAGCTTAACATGCTGTGCTCGAAATAGAACTTACTTAGAGAGAACATAATATATTAACACTATGATAACATTATTCTTATGTTTCACTCTCCTCGTGACTATTTTAATACTACTGTGTTGTATGGTTCTGGTTATTGCGGCTCACGCCTTATTATCTAAAATGCAGTCGTTTTATTAAACCAATCTATAAAACTTACACTGCCTTTGTCATTTGTATATGAGATCATACTGTATATGAGAGAGTTGGTTGGGATCTGAGTGACCACGACTTCCCTGAGAAGTTCTAAAAGATGTCATGCGCTCGGCTGCCTAATCATCCCTTCCCCTTGGGAGAGATGAGGCACTGCTAGTTAGCCGGAGCAAAACCGGATTGAATGTGACAGGGGTCCTTCCTCGTGGGTCAGACTTAGTCCCCCACAACAGGAACGACTCTGCTACCTGGAAATCCAGTAGTCTCATTTAGGATAATGAGAGCCTACGCAACATGGCGCCGCCAACGATTGGTCTGGCTCTAATTTTTGGGTCTGGCTGACTCTCTCGGTCTCATTTATATATTGACTCCTCGGTTCCGTTAACGGAGACGTCCGTGGCACTGAGGGCTTCCGCCACCGCGATATAGGTAGATCGTAATTATAGCGGTCGGTTGTTCAAGCTTGAACTCTGAAAGGAAAACCCCAATATTGGTGTGCCTTCTCTGAACTACAGCTGTTTTCATAATGGTGAATCCCAGGCAATGCAAATAGCAGTTAATATGCAAAAACCGCTCACGGTTCATTTGCTGGCACATGGTCTAACAAACCAGGGGGGCCCGGTCACGTTTGTGGTGGACGCCCATGCAGCCTATAGAACAGAACCTTTTTATTCTTGGGTCATATTTCTGGCTGTTGATGGGAATTCAAACACATTTCACAATTACACGTTTGCGAATGCCCCTGGACAGTACAGGGCATATGCATATTTAGAAATACCTCTATCTTATCAAGAGCATAATAATTGGCTCGATGGCGCCCTACCCCACACCATAGCACCTGTTAGGCTAGGTCCACTGAGTAACGATGGTCCTACCTGGCCTTTATTGGCTAAATATACACCACATCCTGCGGTTGCTAACTTGACGGTGGCTGAAGTTCATCGTTTATATACAGACTTAACGGCTACATATAGACGCTTAGTACAATTTGTGATGCAGACACTGAACATAAACCCAGCGCGTGCTGCTCCAGCTCAACAACATGCAGTAGTTCCGGGTATCAATCCGGCGACTGTACACTCTATTATGGGCAAAGTACCGGGTAAACGAGAGGAGACTCCATTTTGGCTGGCGCAAACAATTAATACGCTGGAAGCAGTACTTCCCCGTACGGGACCTCAGGATAAACATAGAATATTAACGATGTGCTTACCGTTTGGTATGGCTCCCACAGTGGACCATTGTAATACTTGGGGCACAGTGTTTGCCGCGCTCTACACTACAGCACACTGTACACCGACATCAGCCAACTTACCGGAAGTGCTCAAACAAATTAAAGGTGAATATGGGGCTGCCCCGGCCTTAGATTTGGGAATGCAACTGATGGGCAATTTTGCCACGGTTTCTTCCATAATATTGAGTAATCTAAAAGGGGAGGCAGTGGCACTAGCCACTATGCGTCTTCGTGACGTCCCGCAATTAGATCAGGAGCGGGAGCTGCCGTGAACAATAGCGGAAACATATTCCAGTATCGGTCGTGATAGCCTTGGGGCTAGACCACAGAAACCACAGTTTCAGGGTAAGGGTAGTAAAGATACTACTAAACAACAGCAGCCTGAGGGTAATAAGAAGCGCTGGGAGAAAAAACAACAGACTCCTAAAAAGGAAAGGGGAGACTCTCCGAGATCGGAGACCCCTCAGTCTAAATATAATCTTAGAAATAGGGATAATTTGAAAATGCCTGATAGATATCAATATACTGATACACGCCAATCTCGTTCCTTTCAGGACTCATCGGAAAAGAGAAATGAGAGAGGTGGGCGTTCAGAGCGAAGAACAGAGTACGTGAAACCCCGACAGGAATCACAACGCTCTTCGGAGGTTTCTGTAAAAAAGGAAGAGAAACCGATCCAACAAAAACAACAGTTTAAAAAGAAAAAAGTGGCAGCAGTCTCAGTTAGACATGCCACTCAGGAAGAGAGTTCTCTTGAAGAACAAGACGTGGGCACTAGCACTGCTAGACAGCGCGGCAGAGGTCACAATAGTTTGCAGGAATCTTCTAGAGCATCTGGAGGTGAAAGCAACTGATGACTTCATACAGGTCGAAACGGCAGATATGCGCGTCCCTGAACCCGATAGGGTATATACAGTAACTTTGCAATTGGAAGGGGACATTGAGCGCACAATAAACGCAATCTTTTGGGATCATGTGGTCACGATATATGACATTCTGCTGGCCGAACAGGATTGGCCCCCTGCACTTTGTTCGCGACTGTCCAGTTGGGGAGGAGGTCATTAAACCTTCCTTCTCACCACTTGTTCCAGGGGAAATCACAGAATCTTATAGCATTAAATGGGCTCTGGCACAAGCACCTGCCTTATATAGAAATCATGTGGGGTGGGATAGGGATTCTCCTTATCATGTAATATCGATTAAGGGCGAACCTCAGCCACACCACAATATCCTATTAAATATGAAGCAAGGGCATCGGTTAGGAACATACTTACACAATTGGAGTACCAGGAAGTTATTGAACCCTGTGTCTCCCCGATGAATAATCCCTTATTCCCTGTAGCTAAACCGGACCATTCTTATAGAATAGTGGTAGACTACAGACATTTGAATGGACATGCACGTACATATGTTATACAAAATTCACATAGCGCAGCACTCATGAATAATATTGTGCGTAAAAAATACAAAACCACTTTAGATATCTCGAATGGTTTCTTCTGCCAGAATATAGCGCCCGAAAGCAGGGATTTTACAAGATTCAGGGGGTTATTCTAACTTTGGAGGAGTGTTAATCCGTCCCAAAAGTGACGGTAAAGTGACGGATATACCACCAGCCGTATTACGAGTTCCATAGGATATAATGGACTTGTAATACGGCTGGTGGTAAATCCGTCACTTTTCCGTCACTTTTGGGACGGATTAACACCTCCTCCAAAGTTAGAATAACCCCCTCAGTGTGTTTGGCTCTCAGAATTTTTTTTGTCGTTTGCCTCAGGGGTATAAGAATAGCCCAGGATTGTTTTCGGCTCGTGTGACTGAAATATTGCACGAACTGGACCCTGAAGCATTGTCATATGTTGGTGATATATATCTCACAGATGACGAGTTACTTCAACATTTAAGGCGGGTAGACCGCATTGTTGTGGGATTTGCAGATATTGGCTACAAATTTAACTTCAAAAAATCGAAAATTGACTTTCTCAGCGTCATTTTCTTGGGATATGAGCTATCGAATGAAGGTAAGAGCCTAGCGCCACACTTCTCAGAAAAATGTGCTCAATTGCAACCTCCTAATACGATTAAGAAACTCTAGTCGTTGTTGGGATTTCTAAATTTTGGCAGAACTTACATTCCTGATTATGCTAAACGTATAAAACCATTGTACGAGTTGATTCGCCCGGATTTCTCGAGTAGATTTTGGACGATTGAGCATACACATACTCTTCGAGACTTGCAAACTGATCTCTTAGCTGCAAAGCATTTACACACACGGGACAATAGGACACATCTAGTCATAAGGGTCATAGCTGGGGCCGTTGGGTTTACGTATGTCACCTTTAATGAAGGTGAGACAGTCCCGATAGGATACAAGTCTCACTTGTATTCTACTGCAGAACAATGATTTGCACCAACAAAGAAGATTCTCACTGCTGTACAGATGGCAGTTATTAAAGAACGACCTCTTGCCCAGGGCAAACGCATCATTGTCGTTTCTCCGATTCCGGCCTTAGAGGCTGTTACGAAGGCGAGTGTTCCTAATGCGAAAGCATTACACCCGCGATGGATACAATAGGCTACGTCTTTGACAGCCACTGATGTAGATTACATTTTTGACCCAAAACTACAGACACAGGAATTTCTCCAATATGAAATAGAATATCCCGTTCCCGCTGGCACGATGCCTATTGATCAGTATCAAGTAGTCATGTACACCAATGGCTCTGCGCAACCTGCGGTGGGAACAAAGCACCAATATTCTGCTGCATGTGCGGTAGTGAGCGGCCATATGGAGGGGGAGAAGTTCTGCCCCAACATACTTATACACAGACATTGGGGGACTGTACAGCACAGTTGGCTGAGCTGAAAGCTCTATTGTTGGCCTTGGAACATACGGATCCGGCACAGTTTACACTGCTTGTTTGTGATTCCTATTACTGTGTTCAGTCTTTCAATTAATATTTGCATTACTAGAGGTTAAATGGGTTCAGAGATTCCAAGGGTAACATCATAAAACACAGATTACTGTGTGGGAAGGTAGCGGATCTGAAGGAGATGCTTCCTAAAGTCCATATTGTACATACTCTTGGACACCAGCGTGTTGGACTACACGTTGCTGGTAATACTTTGGCTGATGAAGCCGCGAAATCGGCAGTGGCGGTAGCCACTGTGGCTGCAGTTACTCGTTCAAGTTCCAAACCAGACACAGAGATTTTGGCAGCCATAAAAGCTACGGCTGATGGCACGCCTTATCCTAAGGGATTTCCCTCTAAATATCATTACTCATTGGGTGGTATGCTGAACGCTGAGGTTATTAAGATTCCAGGCGTAGGTGTACGCAAAATGCCCAATAAAATAGTGCGACCTCAATTAATTTGTGCAGCACATGAGGGGGTGGCATCTGCACATGCTGGCGTGGCCGCAACAATTTCGCTATTGCGGGCCCGCTACTGGTGGCTTGGTCTCTATAAAGAGACGAAGCAGTATGTCCTTTGTTGTGACATCTGTCAACAAATTAAAGTTTCAACGGCTAAACGCCCGCAGCAGACCCCCCTTCTAATATCAAATAAACCATTACAGTGTGTGTACTTCATATGAGTGCCTGTTCAGAACACGAATGTATGTTCCAGATCTAGATGGTCCTGGTGTGGAGGCGGCGGAAACGCCTTCTGACATAAATGATCGTGTCAGTGTTTTGCAGGATTTACAACAATTCCGTGAGGATAACTCTTCTGCAAGTGCTGCCTCCACTGGAATTAAGGATGAGCCAGTGACGCCTACTGGTTAGATTCCCAGAGTTGGGGATCTTGTGCGTGAAAAGGTCGCAGTGAAAAAAGAATTTGGCCCTTCGTATCGAGCACCAGTCCCTGTACTGGGAATCCACGGAACAAGAACTGTGATTTTGCCGCCATTGCAAGGTGCCAAGGAAAATCGCTTTGTCTCCATTGACAATGTCAAGTTACAACACGTGGCCGATTCTGCACAGCAGACCAAGAGGAACGCCCAGTAGTTCCCGAATCCCTCTCACTACTGGGGAAGATGTTCCGCTGCAGGTGGTTTGCACCAACGTTGCTTCCTCTCCGGGCATGGGGAGGGTGGAAGATGATCTTACGGTTGTTCCACTGACGTCAAATAATTTGGAATCCATTGTTCAGGTAGCTGTGACTGCTGATGTCGCTGAAGGTGTTATCTACAGTGTACCACGGCGAGAGACACCTGCTACTCCTTTGTTTTCGGTGGCACCTTTTGCGAGGACTGCCTCCGGATGTTTTAATACCAATGACAATGGTCTATCGGACTCTTTGTCCTCTTCAACACCTGACCTGGGTCCACGTAAGCTGATGTGTTGGCTTAAAGATACTTATTTTGTTTTCCCTTGGAACTATCTGTGGCTTTTGATGACACTGATGGCTTTTTTACTGTGGATAGGGTTTGTTGTTACCTTTTTTCTAGTAATACATGGTCATTTTCTTACTGAGAGATCAGAGGTTGAACAGGTGGAGGAGGTGTTGAAGCCACATTTTTCATCACATAAGGTTCGAAGAGACTTGTCCTTTGTGAACATTTCCGCTGTGCCAATTCCGGAGGGGATTGTGTGGGACAGAGTAATGTCTGATATATATGGTCCCACTGAGATAATACAGATACCATATGTTCTAAAGTTGTCAATGAATGATATCGTAATACCAGGCATTGTATCTGATGATTGGTACGTGAAGACAGTTGATTCTATGTTGACAGAGTTGCAATATTATACTGTCTATGAAATTGAAGATGCTTACCAATTTAGAGATAATTATGTTGACATGTTTTCTAACAATTATTATGGGCACCACTTTATTCATAAAGCCAGTAGTCCTAAAACAATATTTGACTATACGCAATGGGAGCATTGCCCGACTCCTCCGCAAGGGAGTTCTAAAACATATTCTGACAAATTTGCATATTTTTCTGGGCATCATCAAACAAGTGCTAAGTCATATTATTTTAAATTAACTCCGCAAGCAAACAAGCAAATACTGTTGACTAATATGAAATTCCTGTATTCTAATTCTTTTGTTTCCCGACTGTCTATTGAGGGGTATGACTATTGGTCAAAAAATGTTGATTTGAAGAGTGTTTGGGGAACAAAACATTGGCAGACGCAGGGTAGAGAAACATTGTTTAGAGCATGTCTCATTCCTGTCCAAATGATTTTCTTAAATGACACTGTACAACAGACTAGCTGTTTGGGCTTAGCAACCATTAGAGAATTGAATATGCCTGGCATACCTGTCCCTTCCAAGATGAAAGATTGGCAGCAATATATAAATGTCACTTTTAGTGAGCTTACAGAATGGGTCCAGAATGGTACGTTTAACACTTCATTGACACGTCCAGGCGGGTGGTTATTGTGGCCCATAGACACAAATGGGTGTCATCAACGTTTTGTCACCTCCTCAGGGGGTTTCAGGACAAGTAGGGCAGACCCTCGCTACATATCACCTGAACATGCTGATATCATTACTACATATAGCCTGGGGAAACTATGTCAACAATGGTTAAAATCATCCACGCTAGATGCAGTTAAGACACATCTCATGCTTCTGTCTAATTATACTGACTTGCAAGATTTTTTGTCAGGCCCGAGAGTGCCCCGGAGAAAACGTTTTTTGTACAAAGTGTACAATGAGATATGGAATCTTTCCCAACAGGAGGCGGCGGCCCGGTTGAGGCAAATAGATCTGGAACCTTTTAAACAGGCATTATCTGTTGTGGATAATGGAATACACACCCTGTCCGACCGTATTTATACGATTGACAACATTGTTTCCTCTGCTATAGACATTATTAGATCAGATATGTCTTCTTTATATCATGGACAGAGTCAGACGCGGTCCATTATGCAGTTGGGTTGGACACTTCAGACACTGAAAGCGGGTCATGTTCCGTGGCAGCACATCAGAGCCAGGGAGATATTTTTTTCCTTTAATTTGACTCGTCAACAACAGCTTATGGAGAAAAAGGAAGCAACATATGTTATGTTGAATATTGAAAAATTGGAGAGGTTGCCTTTTACCGTGGCCGAGATTCCCTCAGCTGAATGGTTAATAAATGGGGTTATTAATCTGCCTATTTCCACATTACAATTCACTTCTTGTTTGAAACCTGTTCCGGTGGGCAGATATGAGAGATTGGGAGACAGTTATATACATGAGGTGTGGGAGCTTCCCTTTTTATACAGATGTCTTAATGGTCTGAGAGAGGTTTTTCTTATCTGTAGTGAATGCGAAACTTCTGTCAGCCATTCAATGGTTTGTAAGCAGCTTTCCTTGCATGGGGCATGTAATGCCTCGGTTGCGAACTTGGCTTCCTATCTGAAGGGAGTTCCAGTCCCCGTGATTAAAAGCACATTCCAGGTGCTTTCAAACTGCAGCTACGTCCTCCTTAACAGTGAAGACTGTTGTGGCATGCATGCCGGAATAGTTTATGTGGTTTTGGTCACCAAGGTCGTTACTCGCTGCGGGAATGTGTTATTTCCCCCCACTAAATTGAGGGAGGTGGCAGATATCTGGCCTCACATTGCTACTTCCAAGGTGAATTTCGACAAGTTGAGTCGATTAAAGGCTCTATTGTTTCAAAAGCATGTGGCCCTTACATCTGCACGCGAGACCTACGCACTTCAGGTGGCGAGGTCATCAGCAGAAATACAGTCCCTGTTAAATACTAACTTTCCGAGCCACTTTGGTGAACTCGTGGGACGTATATTTAATGCGTCCAGCACTACTGGATTAGCAAATTTTTTCAAAGTCGTTGGTGTTGGTTTTGCTCATACCTTCTCCTCCATATTCGGTTTGATATCTTCGGCTATTCATTCTATTTTCGGAAGCATTTTAGGTGGATTTCCGATCACTTTGGCTTTATTGGCTGGTGTTTTGCTGTTGCTGTTATTCTTTCGAAATGGCTGTCCCGCCGCAACAAGACCGACTGTGGGTGCCATCGGTGCAGCTGTGTTGTGAACGCATGATGCAGCATTTTGGAGCGACACTCCTGGGACATTTGGAGTGTGACTGGTCCCTGTCGTTCAGGCCAGTTTTGGATTGTGTGCAGCCCGTGTTTCGGTGCCTTTGGTGCTCTCTGTCTCTCACTGCAGTGCCCTCCGGTGGTTGATGCTGATCTGTTGATGTTCCCGGTCAGGGATCCTTCTCAGACATGCACACTGCGACTGCGTTTGCTTCGTGAGGCAGTTTACGAGATTCCCTTCCTGGAGGAAGATGGTATTGACTCGTTTGTAGGCCCTGCACGGGATGCCACCTTGGATGGTTCTGGGGCTTTGGAACACACCTGCTCCATGATAGTGTTTGGCGTGGATTTTCCGGTCTTGTCATCTGCCAAAGTGGAGAATATCCTGCTTTCCGTGACTTCCATTTGAATTGGATTTGTTCAAAATTGACATTGTTATATGATTGGCTGCCGGGTCACATGCTTATTTTTAAAATGTAGAGTTTCTGTGCTTTAATGTCCTCTGGACTTGTCGAAATGTGTGTTTTGTAGATTTTTATACATAGGGCATTTTTTATGCTTTGATTAGAACCACTTTCTACCGACAAGGGGAGGGTGAAGTATGGCCATTTTTATGTAGCTTTTGCGCGTTTTCTTCAGGCGTTAGGCCTTTGCGTACTTTGCCCTAGATGCATTTTATTTGTTTGCTTAAAGCATTGGGCCTTTGCGCACTTTGCTCTAGATGCATTTTATTCGGGCTCGTACTGTTATTTTTCAATAGCCAGTTCCACGGTCCTGTTTTATATTTTCATATCGCACTGTTTAGCCTACTTCAGCACTGGAGTTCAAATAATACATTCTTGTTCACTCTGTACTTCAGTCAAGGATACAGTCTGGTACATTGCCGATAGACGTGGTAGGGGTTTAGTCTTTGGTTGTAGACAATACACATTCTTACGTAGGGACGTTTTGTTAGCACATCGACATGTTAGTTATAAAAACGCTTCCTAGTCCTGATAGAGACAGAGGGAGATTCCGACCAGGGAACCACAACTAGACGCTGACTGCCCTGTTGCAGATGCTGACCCAGATCACAGG
Source organism: Pleurodeles waltl (assembly GCF_031143425.1). Taxonomy (NCBI): domain Eukaryota; kingdom Metazoa; phylum Chordata; class Amphibia; order Caudata; family Salamandridae; genus Pleurodeles; species Pleurodeles waltl. The sequence continues at coordinate 79,200,407 of NC_090448.1, forward strand.
CCTTTGCTCAGGTATGAGGGTTGATGTCTTCCCAGGGAATCTGAAAGGCAAGCTTAGAGCTTAACATGCTGTGCTCGAAATAGAACTTACTTAGAGAGAACATAATATATTAACACTATGATAACATTATTCTTATGTTTCACTCTCCTCGTGACTATTTTAATCCTACTGTGTTGTATGGTTCTGGTTATTGCGGCTCACGCCTTATTATCTAAAATGCAGTCGTTTTATTAAACCAATCTATAAAACTTACACTGCCTTTGTCATTTGTGTATGAGATCATACTGTATATGAGAGAGTTGGTTGGGATCTGAGTGACCACGACTTCCCTGAGAAGTTCTAAAAGATGTCATGAGCTCGGCTGCCTAATCATCCCTTCCCCTTGGGAGAGATGAGGCACTGCTAGTTAGCCGGAGCAAAACCGGATTGAAGGTGATAGGGGTCCTTCCTCGTGGGTCAGACTTAGTCCCCCACAACAGGAACGACTCTGCTACCTAGAAATCCAGTAGTCTCATTTAGGATAATGAGAGCCAACGTGACAGAGCGGTCCATCAGAGTGGCAGTCCTTTTACAGCACATCAGTCCTTCTTCCTAACAGAGTATCCAGAGGTTCAGAAGTGTACTGAGTTGGTAAGGTCTGAGTTCCAGTTCTTATACCCGGTGCCTTTGAGGCAGGGTAGACTTCAAAGAAGTTTTTGAAGTGCAGAGAGGTCCTACTTCCCTGCCATGTGTCCAAACTCACTACAGCAGGGTATGCAGACCTTTGTGTGGCGACAGGACACAGCCTATGCAGGTGTATGTGTGAGGCTGTGCCCAGCTCCTCCTTCCAATCTTGCCCAGGAAGGCCCATCAGGATGTGGATGGCCCATCAAGTCACACCTAAGCTACTGGTGGTGTGTGGCTATCTAGACTGAATACACAAAGCCCAGCAATCACCCATCCCAGACAAGTGATCAGAGACAGACTGCAGGCACACAGGGCTAAGAGCAGGAAAATGCCAATTGTAACAACAAATCCAACTTTACCATGAAAGAGGATTTATCATTACATTTCCATAAGTAATAAACATGACAGATCTACCGCCTCCCGTTTAGGAATTACATCTTAATAAATGTAATAAGGAATCCCCAATGGTATTGTGTGGGGAAGTTAAGCCTCACAGTAGTGAATAACAAATTTGAGGGTTTTTCACTACCAGGACATGTAAAACCTAAAAGCACATGTTCCCCCTGTTAATTACACAGCACTCTGCCTTATGGGCTAACTAGGGCCTACCTTAAGGGTGACTTATATGTATTAAAAGGGGATTTTAAGGCTTGACAAGGGGTTTTAAATGGCATGTCGACAGGGCAGTGTGATACTACATTCAGGCTGTAATGGCAGGCCTGGGACATGTTTGAAAGTGCTACTTAAGAGGGTGGCACAATCAGTGCAGCAGGCCCACAAGTAGCATTTCATTTACAGGCCCTGGGCTCATGCAGTGCACTTTGCTAGGGACTAGTAAATTAGGTATGCCAATTAGGAAGTCAACAATCAAATCATGTTTTTGGAAAAGAACACTAGTAGCATTGGTAAAGTGCACAGAGTTTTATTTAAGGCCGACAAGAACGAATTCAGCGACAGGCATTATGCATGCATGGGGGGGTAGTTCTTCTGTTAGGAGGCCCAGAAAAATGGCACAGTGGAATCTATGAGATTCCACTGCACCATTTTCTCGTCATTTTTAATGCCTGTGAAGTGCTGCCATTAAATTGAGGCACACCATTGTTTATAATGGGCCTCGATGTACTTTGCAGGATTAGTTCCAATATTTTTTGCGCTAATCCTGAAAAGTACCACAATAGCATCAGAAATGATGACCCTATTGATCCTAACATGTGTCATAGTGTGTTGTGTCCTTAATATAGCAAACACATGGTGGCGTTAGAGCGGTGAAATGGGGGGCAAGAAAAGTGGCGTTCCATTTAATCTGGGCCTTTGTTTGACTGCACTCCAGGGAGTTACTTTGAGAGTACTATTAAGTTACCAGTATCTCCAGGGGTACCTGTTGGAGACCCCCCTCTACTGTGTTTGAGGTAATCCTAGAGGCATGCGAGTAATATATACAGTTCAGCAACAATTATTCAATTTATGGCAAAGATCAAATATGCCCCAATCATATGTCATCACACATTACCGTTGAACTAGTTTAATTTACGTTGTTTGTAACCAGTTCTCTAACTGCATGGTTGAGGACATTTTAAATTATAAAATGACATGCTACATGCAATACCTCCCCACATACATACATGCCAACATTTTAGATGAGGTGAGTGGTGGATTAAAAAAAATAATCATGGGTATGAATTTCTCCCATTGACTTCTATTAGAGTTGAGGCAATTTCAGATGGGAGACAATGAAAATAAAGCAGTTTTTGGCTTAAAAAATTGGCCGTCTCCTGCTTGAATCTCGTCTATTGGCATGTATGTACAAGATGTATGGTGCCTTCAGGCTCGAAATCTGAACTCCATGGTTCAGCACTCCCTCCAACAAAAGACATATATGTCTATCTTCACCCCTGTATTAATACCTTCTATATTTTGTAAAAGATTGGGTTGAAAGTTGAGAGGGGTGAAAGTCCCACTCAAATAATAAATACAATCCTTGTCAGGGTGAACAAAATTGTTTCTAATTAAGACTCTGGACACCCCTCTGGTAGCTTAGCATAAAAACAGTCAGACCTTTATTTATATACAATCCGTAAAGTATTTATGCAGTACTCAAATAGTAATTAAGTGAAAACACAAAAGAAATAAAATGCAAAACCTATTTAGAAAAATAGAGGTAGTTTAATAAATAAAATGGCATCAAACCAACAAAAATCCAATCAGTAGAACCAGACTTAGGACTTTTTAAAGTGTTGGGGAAAACAGCACCAAAAAGCACAAAGAGCAACTCACAGTTATCGGTCATGCTGGACCAGAGTAAAGTCACAAGTTCAGGCTGACAATGGTGGAGCAGAGATTGGATACGAGGACCAGGTTTTTCTCACTGAAGAATTTATCTTCTCCAAACCAAGCCCAAACAGCTACAGATGGAGTTTCACATTGGCGGGAGCAGTGAGGAGGTCATTGTTGGTGCAAGGAGCAAGTCAGGCATGGCAGATGGTCACTGTTATGGTGAGAAGAGGCAGTTGTTGCTGGAGTTTTGCATTGGCAGCTAATGTGGAAGGTCACTGCTGCCACAGAGTCATGGCTGACATGAATAGCAGTCATCGCTGGAGATTCACATTGGTGGACATCGAAGTCAGTTACTGTTTGTTGTGAACAGTCTGCTTTGCAGCCCAAAACATTTGAATTTTCACCTTTTGTTTAAGATGAGTGCACTCTCATACCAGCCAAGGGTCCAGGACATGAGGACGCCTCTTGGTGATCAGTAGTCACTCTAGCAGAGGCCAGCAGATCTGGTTGATGCTGGTCTGCAGTGAACAACAGGGAGGGCTCTGGAAGTTTGTTATGTTGATATAACTCAAACAGGAGATGATCCAACTCACCATTGGAGTCACGTCTGGGAAGCCTGGGTTCAAGGTAGGCAGGTATGTTTTTCAAAAACTGTTTTGTTTTTTCTGTCCTCTTCACCTTGCCTAATCACCATTCTGCCTTTCTGTGCTTCTTTGACGTAGCGAATCATTCTCTTTAGCATTATTTGCTCAGTCTCACAAATCCAGTAACTAAAACTTGTGCCCTAAGGTAACTATAACTCGCACTCTCACCATGCACAGTTTGTCATCATAAACTGTAGAGCAAATATTACATTGATATTATCAGTGATGTTATCAAAGATTTCATGAGCGCTTTAATTGGTGAAGTAATTAGCAGTGCATGGTGAGGGTGTGAGTTTTAGTTACCTTAGGCCACGAGTTAAAGTTACTTGAGATAACTATAACTATAACAGAATTTCTATACCTTTGTACATTTAAAATGTGCGCCTGTCTATCACATCCCTGTAACCTTTGGTTTTTAGGTAAGTTTCTATGTTTGTTTAAAATTCTATTTCCTAACTATAACATCCCAGTAACCTTTGTTTTTCTCAGTGAATTTCTATGTTGTTTTTTAGTGTAAGTAATTTTTATTACTATGGCCCTCATTATAACATTGGCAGTATATACCACCTACCGCTGCGGCGACGGTCAGCAAAAGACCGTTGCCACGGCTACCAGCCGTCACCCGTATTATGACAAGAGCCGGATTTCCGCCAGATGGATGCCGTAAATCCGGCTGTGGTCATGCCAGCGGATGGCGGTATGGTGGCGCAACTGTCAGCAGCAGCGCCACGCCAGTAGACCGCCGCAGACAATACGGCTTGGCAGTGTTCTGTTGGCGGACGCTGCTGCTGGCAGCAGCGCCACGTTCCGTCTCCTGCCAGAGGACCCCCTAACATCAGGTAAGCCGGGTGTTCTGACTGGGAAAGGGGGTGTGGGGTGTTTGTGTGTGTGTGTGGGGGTGTGTGTATGTCTGTGCGTGCGTAAATGCGGGGGGTGTTGCGTGTGTGTGCATGTATGGATGCGTGAGTGCGTGTATGTTGTGTTGTGTGAATGCGTGTGTGCCTGTATGTATGTAAGTGTGTGTGGATGTGAGTGTGAATGGATGTCTGCATGCGTGCATGAATGTGAGAATGCGTGTGTGAATGCATGTGTGCGTGTGTGAATTAAGGTGTGTGAATGAAGGGGGGTCTAGAGAGGGAGGAGAGGTGGGGGGAAACCAGGGGAGGGAGGCAGGGAAGACCCCTATCAGTGACAAGTCACTGATGTTGCCTACCGCCATGGTTTTCTTGGTGGTAAGGAAGCCACGAAAACCATGGCGGTAGGCGAGGTCATAATCCCACAGGCGAGTTAGTGACGGCCGCCAGGCTGGAGATTGAAGTCTCCAGCCCGGCGGTCATTACCACCGTGGCAGACGAACGGTGTGGTACATTGGCGGTTTGGCTTGAACCAAACCGCCAACGTCATATTATAGGGAAAAGTATAGCCAGCCTGTTGGCAGTACTTTTCTCCGTTTTACCACCGTCCGCCAGGGTCGTAATGAGGGCCTATATGTTAATTGAACCAATGGCCGTGTGTGGTGGGGTTGGCCCCAGGGCCTGGCCTGGACATATCATAGTTTGTTACATAGTTAAGTTCAGAGGAATGAAAAGGACCTACCCCCTGTTCTGGACCGCAAATCCTACAGATTTTGGCCAGAAAAAGGTTGGCTAAGTGCAGATGCCTGGGTGGCACATAAAAGCAAATCCTTTCTATAAGGTAACCAGCACTAGACAGGTGAAGTGCCTTATGTATCAAGAGAAACGTCTTGAAAAAGATCCTCTTCCTAATAGGCAGCCAATGCAGCTCCCTAAGGAAAGGGGAAACATGTGCTCTCAGGGTCAGGCCTAGCAGGGTATGGGCAGCTGCATTTTGGACCACCTTCAATTTGTTAATAATGTAGTAATGCAGGCCCAAGAACAGTGCATTGTCATAATCAAGACTAGATGTTACTAAGGCCTGTATGACCAATCTCCGAGCAAGAAGAGTAAGAAAATGCAAGGACTTCTTCAATAAACGTAACAGACCAAAACAGGTCCCAACTCATGAGTTGACCTGAGACAGAAAAGAGAGCTCACCATCAAGCTTGATGCCTACATTTCTGACAATGCTAGTATGCTGTATTGGCAGAGGAGCTTCCACTGGCCAAAAGGACAGCCAGGGCTTATCTTTTTTTCAACTAAAGAAGAGTAGATCCATCTTTCCCACATTACATTAACCCTGTTGGTGAGTCATTCATTGAAAGACTGCTGACAAGTAGGATCTTATTTTTTCACCAGGAACCATTTCATCCCTAACCTAGGAAAAAAGTCGGTGAGTGTCATCAGCATAGGAGATTATTTTTGCTCCCAGGGCTTCTGCCAAGAATGCAAGAGGAGTGAGGTAAATATTAAATAAAGTGGGGCTACAAGCTGAACCCCGAGATACTCCTCCCTGGCGATCACATGACCCAGATAAAAAAGGTGGGCACCAAACCTCTTGACCTCTTCCCTCCAAATACAAGGTCAGCCAGTCCAAGGCAAGTACCCTGATTCCAATGGCTTAGATGGGCCAGGAGTATGGCATTAGGGCACCATGTCAAAGGCTGCTGATAAATCAAGCATGATCAACACAGCACTGCCCCTAACATGTAAGGTACCTCTGATGTAATCTAGCACCTCTACTAGCGCCATCTCAGTACTATAGTTGGGGCGAAAACCAGATTGACTTGGATGCAAAACATTATTATTTTCCAAGTAGTAGGACAGCTGATGTTTGACATGATTTTCCAGTACTTTCAAGAGCGCTGGAAGCAAAGAGATAGGTCTGTGATTGGAAGGAGCACCAGAATCAGCCTGGGGTTTCCTCAGCAGCGGCAGAATTTTAGTCTGCTTCCAGGCATGGTGTACTATAGCTGATGAGAGGGAGGCATTAAAGAGGTTATTAGTCAGGGGATTGTTAACATCAGCCCCTAAGGCCAGAAGGCCCGGGAGGGCATGGATCAGAAGGATAACCTGATTTAAGACTGCAGATTACTAATAGGGATTCTCCTAGAAATATTTGACCAAACATGTCTAGCGAAAGGGTAGAGTTGTGAATCAGCTGCTGATAGTCCACCATACTCTGCTCCACCTGCAAAGAAAGGAGACTGGCTTGAATATTTACATTCTTGATCTGGAAATAGACTTTTACAATTTTAAACATTTCCCTAGACATGTTGCCAGTTTTTATAATCCTATCATCAAAGAAGGCTCAACAAGGAGGCATGGCCAACCTTTTCTGCATCTTTGATCTCTTTGTAACAGTTTTTTTAATGCAGTTTAATACCTATCCTTAGTCGTCGGGTTGATCGCCTCCATTGTCTTTCAAGATGTTTGCACTCGCTCTCAATCTCTTTGAGAGAGTCCGTGCACCAGGGACAGGAAGACTTAGCTCGGCGTGACCACTAACAAAGTTTGGGCGCTAGTTTGGCAGTACATTGGGGCTTCTGCAATCCCCTGCCATGCACAACCAAAGGCTGTGCGCAGCATGGGACTTGATGCATTCAGGGGCTTGGGCACAGGGCTTGTCTGCAGGTCCACAATAAGTGATTTATTCACCCAAGACTGAGTTGGTGATATATATGGTGTGTGTGTGTTTACACAGTCACTGTTGGACATTGTGATTCATTAGATCGTGAGGAATACAGAGCTTCCTTTATGCAGAATTATTTTATGGGGTTCCCCAGAAAAGTAAAGAGCGTCATTTTTGTTGATTGTAAAAATTACTTTCATCATAAAAAATGGCATGCAAAAAGTAAACATGTATTTTACTTGGAAATGTCAATGTTGTCATGAAACACTGTAAGCTTGCCTGCATGTTTAACATTAAATTGGCAGGTTTAATTAGCAAACTACTTAGCACTCCTGGTTTACTAGGGACCATGAGTTAGGGTGAAAGTGAAGAGACAGAAGTGAAGTTAGATAAATGGAGCAGTGATAGGGCCAAATGAAGATGGGTGGACAAAGATAAAAAGATGACAAGAGGTGCGGAAGTAGAAGGGAAAGAATAGGGAATATCACAAACAAATGGAGGACTAGCTATCTAGAAAAGCACAGAGTTGGAGGGAGAGAGCACGTAAAGGTGAGAGGTAAATCAAGAAGAGATAAAAGTTAAGATGAGAGATAAAAGAGAGAAGGGAGGTGAAGCAAAACGTAGTGGAAGGAGGCGATAAAGAAAGAGAAAGAAGAATAAGTGACAAGAGAAGGATGAGAGGGGAGTGAAAAGTGTCAAGAGTTTCTAGTCTATTATAATAAGAACAATGTGGCTATTGTGACTGCTAGACTATCTCCGATCATGTGTGAGGGCCAGTCTATGAGGCCTGATATCAGGATGAGATTTAATGCAGAATATTTGGATTTCTAAAAGTAGTTCTAACATAGAAGAAATTATGCAGTGGATTTTCTTTGACATAGGCATAGAACTTGAACAGACACACTACTTGTGGATTCTCCTCCGGTTTTAGCATGTCATGCAAAATAGGGTTTTTAAATACATTCTAAAGAGGGTAATAATTCCAGATATTTACTTCCATATATGAACGTAACTGTTTTCTTCTCTTTAAGGTGTCATTCATGATGTCACACATAAGGTATTGAAATCTCACTCATAAATGCATAGAAAATATGGAAATGTCACACATATGTGAAGTAAAAACCTGGCAGCTATGTATATAACAACGGGGTTATAGACAAAAGGCCATAGTCATTCACCAAGAAAGTTAGCTTTAGCCATAGGTGTTGCCTCACGACCAAGTCAAAAGATGAGGTAAAGTCTAAAAACATAATATAGAGAGACATTTTCCTTGTGGTGCTAAACTTGTTAACGATACGATGGAAGGTGAAGTGTATGTATTGTGGGTAATAATATTTTATGGCATAGGAGGTTGTTGTTTGACCATGTTGCTGGCAGCCATTTTGTGCATTTAGCCAGTGTCCCTTTGCCATAGGCTTGCATGTGGTCTTCGTTGTTCTCCTTGCTCCTTGTTGTTGTTTGACCATGTGGCTGGCGGCCATTTTGTGCATGCAGCCAGTGTCCCTTTCCCATAGGCTTGTATGCGTTATTTGTTTGCGATTCCTCCTTGATCCTTGTTGTAGTTGTTTCACAATGTGGTTGGCTGGCAGTCATTTTTTCCATCCAGCCAGTGTCCCTTGCCATAGGCTTGCATGCGCTCCTTGTTTGCCATGCTTTCTTGCTCCTTGTTGTTGTTGTTTGATCATGTGGCTGGCAGCCATTTTGCGCATGCAGCCAGTGTCCCTCCCTTTGCCGCAGGATTGCATGCGTTCTTTGTTTGCCATGACTTGTCGTCCTTGTTTTTGTTACGTGACTATTTGGCTGGCTGGCATCCATTTTGCCCATCCAGCCAGTGTCCCTTGTCATAGGCTTGCATGTGCTCTTTGTTTGCCATGCCTCCTTGCTCCTTGTTGATGTTTTTTGATCATGTGGCTGGCAACCATTTTGTGTATGCAGCCAGTGTTCCTCCCTTTGCCATAGGCTTGCACGTGCTCTTTGTTTGCTATGCCTCCTTGCTCCTTGTTGTTGTTGTTTGATCATGTGGCTGGCAGTCATTTTGTGCACGCAGCCAGTGTCCCTTTCTATAGGCTTGCATGTGTTCTTTATTTGCCATGCCTCCTTGCTCTTTGTTTTTGTTGTTTAATCATGTGGCCGGCAGCCATTTTGTGCATGCAGCCAGTGTCCCTTTCTATAGGCTTGCATGTGTTCTTTATTTCCTATGCCTCCTGGATCCTTGTTGTTGTTGTTTGACCATGTGGCTGGCTGGCTGCCATTTGTTCTATCTAGCCAGTGTCTCGTGCCATAGGCATGACTGTGTTCTTTGTTCTCCATTCTTCCTCGTTGCTCCTCGTTGTTGTTGTTTGAACATGTGGCTGGCTGGCACACGTGCGTGCATGCAGCCAGTGTCTCTTTAACAGAAACTTAGCTACAGATATTGTTAATTATTTATCATTTGTTTTTAGGTTTCTATTTTTATTTTTTCTATTTTGATGTTTACATTTTTATTAACATTTTTATGCTATTTCTCATTTTATTTTTCACGTCTTTTTTATTTTTATTTTTTATTTTGTTACTTTTGATTTTTTACTTTGATGTTTAATTTAAATTTTTCATGTTTTTTTTTATTTTTCTATTTTATGTTTTTATTTTATTTTTATTATTTTAAATTTAATTTATTTATTTGTATTTTTAATTTTGATTGTTTCATTTCTATTTATTTTAATTGTTCTTTTTTCTTTTTGTTGTTGTTTATTTTTGTTTAATTCAGCATTTTGTCTTGATCCATCCATCCACATCCATGCGATCCATTCCGTTCCTCCATCCACTCACCGAAGACGCACAGCTGCAAAACAGCATTCAGTTTCTTAGGTACAATTGTATTTCCTCCGGACACCCTGACGGCAGAGCAGGACAGACAAATCAACAGCATAGTTCATTTTGTTAATGATTATTCCATTTCCCCTTTACCATCTTGCCGCCCAGGGTTATTTAAAGAATTATTTCATATACCCATGCACTTCTCCCTGACTACCCCAGCTATCTCCTTTAAAACAGATGGAGATAAAGCAAAGAGCTAGATCTGCCTGTTGTGCTGTGTTTGAAATGTAATTTTTTATGGTATTGGTGTATGGTTTGCCTTTACAATGTTTGATTAAATAGGTATATTATGTAAGTATGCAACTGCACTCAGATTGCATTTCTCTATACTATTTTCCACATGCAACAATGCCACGTTTCACTAACTACATGTTTTTCTTGCTTGGTTGCTTTTAGGTGCACAAGAGAAGAGACCCCGCATCCCCCGCAGTACTGCCAAAGAGAAGGCCTTACGGTTACTTGGGTCCAAAGGCACCAAACTCTTTTGCTTGTGCATCTTAGTGCCACTGTCCACCTAGAGCTCAAGATGCCCTCAAAGAAAATTGCTCCCAAGAAAGTGGCCAGTAAAAAGAAGCAGTTTGCCGCCAGTGGGGTGGCAACCGCAACCTTTTTCAGGAGATGTGTGCCCGCCACACCGGCCTCCGGGGAGGAACCTGAGAGCAGCACTCCTGCATCAACAGCACCACCCCAACCCAAGACCAAGTTTGTCAGTCAGGCAGCCACTGCAATCATGGTGATGCCGATGAGCAGTGGTGTTGAATTTGATTTGTCCCTTTCGCAAAGTGGTACCCAATCGTTTCAGGAAACAGATAGAGCAGAAAAGGACGTCAAACTGTCTGTTGAGCAAGAGCCTCCTCTTTCAGAATCAAGGGCTCCCAGATGTTCAGCAAGAAAAAGGAAGGGTACTACACCATCTTCTCAAAGCACCACTTCTGAGGACGATGATAGGGGCATGGAGTGGACCCCAGCAGAGTCCGGTAGACTCCAGGAGAGGCGAGGGAAAATAAAGGTTCCAGAAAGTCTTAGACTCATGAAATGGGATGACGAGCCAGTCATGGAAGCTGGCACAGAGGAGTCCAACATTACTATCCAACCTGCTCCGAGGGATGTGGCACAGGCAGCACTGCCAGCTTCCATATTAGTAAGGCCCCTGCATTTCCAGAGACCTACACCAACCTGTACCTCAGTAGAAGTATGCACTGCAGAGAGGCAATCAACACACCCACTTACCTGCAGTTCTTCTACTGGCATTGGCAGTGGCCCAATAAGAATGTAATCCTACTAGTTTGGGACTTTTTATGATTAGCAAACAGGAGGAGAGAATTGCCATATGCTCCATTTGCCACACAATTGTTCGTCGAGGTAAGCCAGGTTTACCTTATGGTACTGGAGACCAGATGACATGAAAAAACATCTAGTAATCTGGTTGGAGGAGCACTTTAAAAAAAAGTATCAATGTGGTGAAGGTGAGGAGAGGAGATCCAGGAAACATTAGCTACAACTGGTCAGATCACAATGGAAGGTGAAGAAGAAGAGGGTGAGATCATCCTCAGGCAAAGAAGCCCTGCCCCACTAACCTCACAATGGCACAGGGAGACTCAGATGGAGACACCACATAATATGGTGACTGCACTATGACACAGACTACCACCATCTACATCTGATAGGTCACCTGTGTCAGCGGCCCCAGAAAAGAAGAAAATACAGGATACAATTATGGACGCGTTTAGGCAGGAGGAGTCGTACGACCACAACCACCCAATGGCATGTTTGTACAACGGGAAGCTGGCAAAAATGTTAGTGCTGGACCTCCTCCCTTTTTCTTTTGTGGAAGAAGTGGGAGTTTGTGGCAGCCCTCTTCCTGAAATGGAATGCTCCAAGCCTGATCTATTTTGCCAGAGTTGCTGTTCCAGCGCTGCATCACGATAAAATTGGTTGGACAAGCTTTGCAGCAAATTGTTGTCCACACTAACTACCTGACGAAAAACATGTGGACCAGATTTCAGGTGACTGATTACATGTGCAGACTGCACACTGGATCTCTTTTCTGGGGGTAAAGCAAAAGCTATCTACAGGTCTTGGCCCTGAAGAAATCTTTAAGAGCATTCTGGGGCATGACACAGTAGCCATATTCACCATTTAGAAGTCACACAAAGCTAAAAACATCTTGGAGCAATTCAATAGAAAGGTGTCTGAATGGCTGCGACCCTGAGGCCTTTGAGTTGGATGGCAGTAACATCGTCAAGGGCACGGCAGATGGTAGCTATTTCAGGGTCCTGTGTTTGGCACACTGCATCACCCTGGTTGAGGAAGACTTTCTTAAAAAAGAAGACATAGTCAGCAGTATACTGACTACTTGCAGGCACATCTGCACTCAATAAATAACTTTATTTTGGCTAAAAAGCCATAAAAGTATCCCTTAACAACATACCATAATCATGCAGTAAAACAATGAAGGATAAAACAAGGAGTAGCACATAATACACTAGAAAGCCCTAAAAAATTCCTTCATAAATAAATTATTAAAACACACGAATATAAAAACGACACAAACAGACAACAAATGTTAGAACCCTATAAGCCTTTGCATCTTGGTTCCACTTAATAGTCTACTTCAGCCTAAAGTAATTTTAATCTAAAATAAATTATTAAAACACACAATTATGGCAGTTCTCTAGTTCTTATAGCCCAAGCAGTTTGTAGGTACCTTGCGACTGCAAAAACTACCTTGTCACTTGTATCACTTGCCAGAATGCGTAAGGATGTATTGTATTCCCTTATCCCCATTGATCTGCATAAAGGAATAATCCACTTCCTCCTAGGTGCCATATATCTGGGACAAAAGAACATAAAGTGTGCAAGTGACTCTGGTTGCTCATGACAGAAATGGCAAAAACTCAGATTGTGGTCCTCCTTACTCCACCTAGCAGTGAATGTCTTAAGTGGCGAAATCCCTAACCTAAATTTGATAAAAAGGATTCTAGTGTGAGGGGGGGGTTATATTGTCCATATAGGCCTCAAAATAAGGACTACATTTGTGATCTATAAACTGTAATGTCCTGCTGCATTGAGTTTTTTTAGACCAAGTTTGCACTAAAATAGTCTCCCAGTAGCACTTCCTTATACGTGCTTTGGCTCCCTTGGTCAAATTACAAGGGTCTCTCGATATCTCCTCCATTTTGAGGAATTTACTCATATCTCTAATATGTTTAAACCAAGGGATTGTTAATGCCCCACCGTCCATTAGAAGCTCAGCTGTTGCTGTTTGGTAGGTGGACAGCTGTTCGGAAGTCCAAAGGCGGACCCAGTACATAAGAGGTCTTAGGGCAATTTCATTGTGGACCTCGTTTAAAGCTAAATCAAATCTGAGGTATATGAGAGGAGTACTCATCGGCAGCAGCAGGAAATTCTGAATAAATCGGTTTTCTATCATCGTCAGACTTCTAGAATTACAGTACCCCCATAACTCAGCACCATAAGTTGAAGCGGCCACTGCCGCTGCTTTGTATACTATGATAGCAGGTGGAATTTCCCCTTCCGAGATGTTAGCAATTTTCCTCCCTATTACTGCAGACCTCTGCCGGAGGACAGACAAACTCTTCCCGATCTGTGCCGACCACTGTTGGTTGTCTGCTAGTCTGATCCCCAAATAGTCAAACTGACTGACTCTCTCTACCAGTTGTCCTGCTATGGACATTTTCCCCCTAGACGACTTATGCGGATTAAAAACCATAAACTTTGTCTTTGTTGGATTTATCTCAAGGCCCCTCATGGTACAAAAATTTGAAAAAGCGGCAAGTTCATTTTGTAAACCCATTGGGGTCCTTGAAATCAATAAGGTATCGTCCGCAAGCATTAAGATGAGGACAGGGACTCCTGCTAGCTTTGGGGCATCATGATTGCAGTACATCAGGTGATCTACCACACAGTTGATAAAGAGGTTAAACAGAGTGGGGGCCAGAACACACCCCTGTCTAACCCCCCTATCAACAGGTATGGCTTCTGTCAGGTCTCTGCCTTGAGACCAGCGTACCTGGGCAAAGTGCCCTCATGGAGGTACCTAATCAATCTCAGCAATTCTATGTCAAGTTGGTAGGTCTCCATGACATTCCACAATAAGTCCCGAGGGACCATGTCAAAAGCCGCTTTTAGGTCGATAAAGGCCACGTACAAGTGGCTCTTGGTAAGTGTCAGGTATTTCCAACAAAGGAGATTGAACCTGAACGCCTGGTCTATTGTGCTCACTCCCTTCCTGAATCCTGCCTGAAAACTGGAAAGGATGTGGGAGTCCTCTATCCATGTCTGCAGTCTAGTCAGGACCTGCTTACAAAATATATTTTGGCTAACATCAATTAAGCGTATTGGTCTATAGTTAGCACTTCTCTTGATCCCTTTTTAAAAACAGGGACTATAATTGTTCCTTGCCATGTTGGAGGAAGCCCACCACCCCTCAGTATCTCGTTACTAAGCACATTTAGGCATAGACACCAAGGCCCGTATTTATACTTTTTGACGCTAAACTGCGCTAACGCAGTTTAGCGTCAAAAAGTTTAGCGCCGGCTAACGCCATTCTGAAGCGCCATGCGGGCGCCGTATTTATTGAATGGCGTTAGCCGGCGCTAGCAGACCGGCGCTGCCTGGTGTGCGTGGAAAAAAAACCACGTACATCAGGCAGCGCCGGCGTTGGGGAAAATGGCGTTAGGGCATCTTAAAAATGGTGCAAGTCAGGTTGACGCTAAAAAATCGCCTCCACCCGATTTGCGCCATTTTTAACGACGCCCAGACGCCATTTACATGACTCCTGTCTTAGTAAAGACAGGAGTCATGCCCCCTTGCCCAATGGCCATGCCCAGGGGACTTATGTCCCCTGGGCATGGTCATTGGGCATTGAGGCATGTAGGGGGGCACACATCAGGCCCCCCTATGCCCAAAAAAAATATAAAAAAAATAAAAATGTATACTTACCTGAACTTACCTGAATGTCCCTGGGATGGGTCCCTCCATCCTTGGGTGTCCTCCTGGGGTGGGCAAGGGTGGCAGGGGGGTCCCTGGGGGCATGGGAGGGCAGCTGTGGGCTCATTTTGAGCCCACAGGTCCCTTAACGCCTGCCCTGACCCAGGCGTTAAAAAGAGGCGCAAATGCGGGGTTTTTTGCCCCGCCCACTCCCGGGCGTGATTTTTGCCCGGGAGTATAAATACGACGCATTTGCGTCGCAGTCATTTTTTTAGACGGGAATGCCTACCTTGCATCTCATTAACGCAAGGAAGGCGTTCACGCAAAAAAATGACGCTCATTCCTCATACTTTGGCGCTAGACGCATCTAACGCCAAAGTATAAATATGGCGTTTGTTTTGCGCCGAATTTGCGTCGAAAAAAACGACGCAAATTCGGAGCAAACGGAGTATAAATATGCCCCCAAGTTCTGGGCCGAGACAAATACAAATCACCTGGGATACCATCTAGCCCAGGGGCCTTCCCTTTACGTAATGTTTGGAGAGCCGAAGTTGTTTCTTTTAAAGAAAAAGAGTCCAGGTCAAATTTAGATGATGTGACTGACCCGGTAGCTGATGTATGAGAAGTAGGGAGGCTCTGGGATTTTGGTAGAGAAACAATAATATTGCTAATTTGAGCCGCTCTATATAGATTCCCAAAATGTGACACCCAGATCTCTGGCTGGATTGCTGGGTAGTTCTCCACGGTTTGAGAGTGACCTTTCCCTGCCACTAATTTCCAAAACAGTTTAAAATCTTTCTCATGGAGGGCATCTACCAAACTGTTCCAATATTTAGATTCCCACTCTTTTTTGGCATTTTTCGGTACTATTTTGCATGCAGTCCTAGTTGCTCTTAACTCTCGGCAATTCCCTGCCTTCAGTGCACCCAATAGTTGTATTTTTGCCTGCCGGTAGGAGCTGGAGAACCATCTTGATGGTTTATCCCAAACCCCTACCTGCCTCCTTGCTACCTGGAAATATGGTCTTAACCGATCAACCAAAATACTATGCAAGTTAACCAGGTCAACCGGTACAGAATCAATGCACTTCAAGGGGAGGAGCACCGATATAACTGCTTTACAGATTGATATCTGGAAGTTTACATCTTCTTCCACCAGTTCCCATCTCACATTTTTATAATCGTTTGTCATGGTTAAGGCATTACCCTTCACCCACTTAGTCAGTGTGTTACAATTAAATGAGAAGGTTGAGAAGGATGTACAAATAGCTTGATGGTCGCTATCATCTCGTGGGAAAACAACCATGTCAATGAGAGAATTCCAAAGTGTGTCATCTACTAGGACATAATCTAGTCAGCTAGAATATAAACCTTTTCTGTATGTAGGCATCGTGGGGGTATCTGACTTCATGTTCCCATTTACTATTCGTAGCCCCTTTACTTTTATTAAATCCTCTAATAAATCTAATGCTTCCCCTGTTTTCTTTGCTACAGCCTGGACCGGCCCTGATCTATCCCATGGATCCACAAACTGTATTCCTTTTTGCTGGGAGTCATCCTTGCAGCTCAGTTGCATATTATAGTCTCCTGCAACGATTAGGCCCTGCCCCCCAGGTAATTGGTTCAAAAGATCTGCAAGGAAATTTAGCAGAACAATCTGTGACCTTTGTGGGCCAGGTCTGAAGTATATATTTACAATTACTATACGAACAGGCCCCCTTCGGCTGCTAAATTCGACCTCCACAGCTAATATGTCCCTTGTGGGAGTAAACAGCTCCTTTACCTTGGGAAACAGATCGTGCTTTAGCCAAGTTATGATGCCCTACCAGATGATGATGGGAGCGCAACCTTCTGAAAGGTCCAATAACCTGCTCTATAGGTCGCAGAAGGGGCCCATGTCGCCTGCAAAAAGATAATATGTTGTTGATCTATAAAACTACACTACTCAGGATTGGTTGTTTTTGATAACACACCTGCCACATTCCAAGATAAAAATTAAATTAGTGGATCATTTCCACCCCCAATATTTTGTAGCCTCTCTTTAGTCTTACTTAAGGAGGGTGTAGCTCTGCAATCCCTCCCTTCTATTTAAGCATTGCAGTATATTCCTGCCTCCACTCCCACAGTACCCAATGACAGGTTGCTTAAGGCACGGGGTCCATAGCCTTTTTACTGTGTATATCATCACTCCCTAATTCCACTACTGGGGCTTTGCGTCAATCCACAATTAAAACTGGGCTGCTCCTACTACCCCCTCTAAAAGTACATATAGTGGGAAGAATTTGATTGTTAGCGCTCCCTCTAAGAAACAAATTAGCCATTTGTTGGGGGATCGATTGGGTAAGAGTCACTTGGGATGAGATACCAGGTCTCGATCTTTGATCAAGCGCTAAAAGACCCTTTACTAAGCTCTGGCTGTTTAGTTTCAGCCCTATAAGATCTGTTTCTAAGCTATCGCTTGAATATCTCTGGACAGTTACTATATCATCCCTTACAACAGACCTACATTTCTTTACACCCCTTATCCCATGGATTACCTTATTTTTAAGTGAATCCCCTTGTTCCTTTGGTACGTGATTTAACTTAGGAATGTTCATCATATATACGTCATACTGACCATGCTTAGTCTGACTTGATAGTGTACTTTGAGGGGGCTCTTTGTTACTAATAAATAAAGGCTTGCTTCTGAACATCTTGTGGTTTGCCCCTCTTATCAAATTAGTGTCACATTTATTTGAATCAACCACTTCAGGGGGTAAACATTCTTCCTGTTGGCAGTCTTGTGCTACCAATCCAGTCCTCTTTCCCCTGTGTGTTCCAGCTATAAACAATTCAGTTTGTTGAATTTGCGTGGGTAAAGAGTTAAACTCAGGTTTGAAGGAAGATTTCCTTATATCACCAATTATGGCAGTTATGCCGTCCAACTTCTCGTATATCATGTGACTAAAGGATTTCAGATACTCTCTTAGGCTAACCATTTCAGCTCTTATCTCAACAGGAGATTCCCCCTCCGTAGCTAAGCGTAATGATGGCTCCTCAGCTTCCTTTAATACATTCCTCTCTATACTGGAGGTAGCCAGGGAGACAAGAGGTAAAAAACGATTAGAACAGTTAATAGAAGGAGATACGCTACCCTGCTGGTTTAACACGCTCAATTTTGGGCTCTCTATGAAATTGGCCGAAGTTTCTAATAGAGTAGGCTCTGAATGAGACCCTTGTGGAAGCACTGGTAACAGCTCTCTGTTTACAGGGGGAAAAAAGGTTTTTATAGCTTTAGTTGAGACATCGGTCCTTCTCTTGGAAGACTTAGAAGGTTTAGTAGCTAGCAAGCTCTCTACTTCCTCAATTAGGTCGTCAATTTGAGTCAGTGTACAATTTTCAGCGGCATGTTGAGGTATTTTCTTCGCCCCTCCCTGCCCAGTAAAATTACCGCTGGCTTTCCTTTTCCCCATCCTAAGTAAGTTAATAAAATTCCTCAAAATTATGTATAGCACGAAGGGAGAGCCAAAGGAGTACGATGACAAATTTGTGAGGGCTAGGACCCGCCTCCTGCAGCCTCTAACAGGATCCAATGCTTCCTATGTAACAGGAGCGCAAAATTAGGTTTAAAGGGGCTTAGGCCGGCCCCTACAACACGGACAAAACCGGCACTTATAGCATAAGCACAATGTCGAGTTTGTGGAGGTTTAGTCCCACCCCCAACAACCACAGACAGAATCCCACTCTTTAGTTTGTTTTGCATGCAAACAGCGGTGAGAATAAAAGCATCCTTTCCAGATTAGAGAATTAAGAAAAGAACCTCCTAGTGACCACACGCTTAAACGTCCCGGGATCAAATGTGTAATGGAGATGTCAGTGGGGGGGCCCTGCCCTGCCTCTTCCTAGCGATGACAGGCGAAGGACGGGGCCATCCGCGCACGTCCTGCGAGCGTTCAAGTTTAAAGGGGCCTCCTTGGCCTGCCCCTCCTCCTGTGACTGCTGTCAAAATGCGCTGCCCGCGAAGCGGGGAGCGCAAGAGTACAAGTTTAAAGGAGCCTCCTTGGCCTGCCCCTCCTCCTGTGGCCGCTGTCAAAACGTGGAGAGATTGACCATGTTCAAAATGAACTAGCATTTTATTCCACCTGATCACACCATTCCTGAAACACCACAGGATGAGGAAGAGGAAGATTGGTCAGAATTAAGCATGTTAGCTGACTAACTTCTTGGTGAACCACCATAGTTTGAGGATAACTCTACTTCCCGGATTGAGTATGCCAGCACCACGAAATAACTTTTTCATTATTTCTACTGCAACATTACATTTGTGTAGATTTATGCTGCCCCACCGTTGATGTTATAGTCACATGCAAGACTGGATTGGAGTTGGACCCATGTGCTGTGAAGAAGCCCCTACACACCCTTCAGGATGTTGGAGATGATGCCTGTCTCCCTCCCATGTCATTGCCTATCTTATTTTTACGTCACCTAGCAGGGCTGCTCTAGATGATCATTGATTAAAAGACTGCCAATGTCTGATTCCAATGTGCGGATACCATCAAAAAGGAGCTATTTTATTTTGTTCAACCACCGTACATTGATTGGAAGAGGTAGTTAAGTAACTATTGCATGAATGAGTGGTGATATATTGATTGATTGTGATTGTGAATTTGTGAATGATGACTGATGTATGTGGTGGCTGACAACGTGGGAGGGATTTTTAAAAAACTGTAACCTTGTTTCCGATGATTTGCAATGTTTGAGGGCTGATGGGTGATAATTTTTTCCTGAAAGTAAATGGCTTTCCAAGAGTAGTGACATTTACATGCAGGGTCTTCTCTTTTTTTTCTGGTGCCTCGTAACAAACCAGTCAGTTTAGTTATCCACAACACAAATCTGCACAAAAATACTCCAGTTCTGTTTCTCTATTTGTTCTTCAACAGCAGTGTACTTCACAGGTCTACCTCGCTCATTTTGTGACTGGGATGAAGTTACTATGAATCTGGAGGAGGAAGATGGAAGGACTCAGGGTGGGACTACCACAACAGCTAAAGATTAGAATGTTTTCGACTTCAGATAGAACCCATGATGATGGTGAAGACTCTAAGGCCTTGTTCTTGCTCAGCTCTGTGAACTGGAGAGAGGTGTGTTAATTTGGAAATGCTGCAGAGTATGTGGTTGTTGCACTGTTAGCTCAAACATGTAACAATTCTTATGTTGTTGCTCTGCCTCTGAGTCTTCTTGGTACACTCCTGACTCCTCGTGAAGCTTCGCTTGCTTTCTTTTTTCTTTTTTTTTCTTTTCACTCTAATACAGCTACTGTTTTTTTCAATGCACAGGCCTTCTCCTAGTCCTCCCCTGCATGAACAAAACTTGGAAAACTAAAGACTCCAGCTTACCTACCGGAAAGATTCAGACAGGCACCAGAGTGACAGACATTCTAAGAAGAATTGAGATTCATCACCCAAATTGGCAATACAGTATTATTAACCTTTTAACAATCATAGTTTTTAGAACTTGGTGGCTTACATTCAAACTTCCATATTTCAAAACTAGGAGACATAGGGGGTCATTACGACCTCGGCAGTCTTTTCGCAAGACCGCCGAGGTACCGCCGTGCTGAAGAACGCCAGTGGTGGCGGTCTTCCGCGCCACATATTATGACCGCTGGCAGGCCGCCGTCCTTTTTCGTACGGAAAGCCGCCAGCAGCCATACTGGCGGACGGCGGGAAAGTGGAGGTTGCTCAACCTCCACCGCCACGTCAACATAACAACGCCCACTGAATCACTTCCCATGATTCGGTGTGGCGGTGTTCTGGTGACGGTGTTCAGGTGGCCGAGCTGCCCCCATGGATCCAGTCCCCTCCCGGAGGATCAACGGACAAGATAAGTTGATCGTCTGTTAGGGAAGGGTGCCGGGGGGTGTTGTGTGTTGTGTGTGTGCATGTGAGAGTGTAGAGGGGGTGAGTGAGAGAGTATATGCGTGCAGAGGGTGCGGGGGGTGCAGTGTGTATGGGAAATGTGTGCGGGTCGGACGGTGTGCATGTCTGTTTGTATGTGTGCGGGTATGTGTTGTCGGGGTGTATGTGTGCGTGTAGGGGTGTGTATATGTGCATGTTGGGGGTGTGTGCGTGTAGGGGTGTGTATATGTGCATGTTGGGGTGTGTGCGTGTAGGGGTGTGTATATGTGCCATTTGTTCTATCTAGCCAGTGTCTCGTGCCATAGGCATGACTGTGTTCTTTGTTCTCCATTCTTCCTCGTTGCTCCTCGTTGTTGTTGTTTGAACATGTGGCTGGCTGGCACACGTGCGTGCATGCAGCCAGTGTCTCTTTAACAGAAACTTAGCTACAGATATTGTTAATTATTTATCATTTGTTTTTAGGTTTCTATTTTTATTTTTTCTATTTTGATGTTTACATTTTTATTAAATTTTTTATGCTATTTCTCATTTTATTTTTCACGTCTTTTTTATTTTTATTTTTTATTTTGTTACTTTTGATTTTTTACTTTGATGTTTAATTTTAATTTTTCATGTTTTATTTTATTTTTCTATTTTATGTTTTTATTTTATTTTTATTATTTTAAATTTAATTTATTTATTTGTATTTTTAATTTTGATTGTTTCATTTCTGTTTATTTTAATTGTTCTTTTTTCTTTTTGTTGTTGTTTATTTTTGTTTAATTAAGCATTTTGTCTTGATCCATCCATCCACATCCATGCGATCCATTCCGTTCCTCCATCCACTCACCGAAGACGCACAGCTGCACTACCGCATTCAGTTTCTTAGGTACAATTTTATTTCCTCCGGACACCCTGACGGCAGAGCACGGCAGACAAATCAACAGCATAGTTCATTTTGCTAATGATTATTCCATTTCCCCTTTACCATCTTGCCGCCCAGGGTTATTTAAAGAATTATTTCATATACCCATGCACCTCTCCCTGACTACCCCAGCTATCCCCTTTAAAACAGATGGAGATAAAGCAAAGAGCTAGATCTGCCTGTTGTGCTGTGTTTGAAATGTAATTTTTTATGGTATTGGTGTATGGTTTGCCTTTACAATGTTTGATTAAATAGGTATATTATGTAAGTATCCAACTGCACTCAGATTGCATTTCTCTATACTATTTTCAACATGCAACAATGCCACGTTTCACTAACTACATGTTTTTCTTGCTTGGTTGCTTTTAGGTGCACAAGAGAAGAGACCCTGCATCCCCCGCAGTACTGCCAAAGAGAAGGCCTTACGGTTACTTGGGTCCAAAGGCACCAAACTCTTTTGCTTGTGCATCTTAGTGCCACTGTCCACCTAGAGCTCAAGATGCCCTCAAAGAAAATTGCTCCCAAGAAAGTGGCCAGTAAAAAGAAGCAGTTTGCCGCCAGTGGGGTGGCAACCGCAACCTTTTTCAGTAGATGTGTGCCCGCCACACAGGCCTCCGGGGAGGAACCTGAGAGCAGCACTCCTGCATCAACAGCACCACCCCAACCCAAGACCAAGTTTGTCAGTCAGGCAGCCACTGCAATCATGGTGATGCCGATGAGCAGTGGTGTTGAATTTGATTTGTCCCTTTCGCAAAGTGGTACCCAATCGTTTCAGGAAACAGATAGAGCAGAAAAGGACGTCAAACTGTCTGTTGAGCAAGAGCCTCCTCTTTCAGAATCAAGGGCTCCCAGATGTTCAGCAAGAAAAAGGAAGGGTACTACACCATCTCCTCAAAGCACCACTTCTGAGGACGATGATAGGGGCATGGAGTGGACCCCAGCAGAGTCCGGTAGACTCCAGGAGAGGCGAGGGAAAATAAAGGTTCCAGAAAGTCTTAGAATCATGAAATGGGATGACGAGCCAGTCATGGAAGCTGGCACAGAGGAGTCCAACATTACTATCCAACCTGCTCCGAGGGATGTGGCACAGGCAGCACTGCCAGCTTCCATATTAGTAAGGCCCCTGCATTTCCAGAGACCTACACCAACCTGTACCTTAGTAGAAGTATGCACTGCAGAGAGGCAATCAACACACCCACTTACCTGCAGTTCTTCTACTGGCATTGGCAGTGGCCCAATAAGAATGTAATCCTACTAGTTTGGGACTTTTTATGATTAGCAAACAGGAGGAGAGAATTGCCATATGCTCCATTTGCCACACAATTGTTCGTCGAGGTAAGCCAGGTTTACCTTATGGTACTGGAGACCAGATGACATGAAAAAACATCTAGTAATCTGGTTGGAGGAGCACCTTAAAAAAAAGTATCAATGTGGTGAAGGTGAGGAGAGGAGATCCAGGAAACATTAGCTACAACTGGTCAGATCACAATGGAAGGTGAAGAAGAAGAGGGTGAGATCATCCTCAGGCAAAGAAGCCCTGCCCCACTAACCTCACAATGGCACAGGGAGACTCAGATGGAGACACCACATAATATGGTGACTGCACTATGACACAGACTACCACCATCTACATCTGATAGGTCACCTGTGTCAGCGGCCCCAGAAAAGAAGAAAATACAGGATACAATTATGGACGCGTTTAGGCAGGAGGAGTCGTACGACCACAACCACCCAATGGCATGTTTGTACAACGGGAAGCTGGCAAAAATGTTAGTGCTGGACCTCCTCCCTTTTTCTTTTGTGGAAGAAGTGGGAGTTTGTGGCAGCCCTCTTCCTGAAATGGAATGCTCCAAGCCTGATCTATTTTGCCAGAGTTGCTGTTCCAGCGCTGCATCACGATAAAATTGGTTGGACAAGCTTTGCAGCAAATTGTTGTCCACACTAACTACCTGACGAAAAACATGTGGACCAGATTTCAGGTGACTGATTACATGTGCAGACTGCACACTGGATCTCTTTTCTGGGGGTAAAGCAAAAGCTATCTACAGGTCTTGGCCCTGAAGAAATCTTTAAGAGCATTCTGGAGCATGACACAGTAGCCATATTCACCATTTAGAAGTCACACAAAGCTAAAAACATCTTGGAGCAATTCAATAGAAAGGTGTCTGAATGGCTGCGACCCTGAGGCCTTTGAGTTGGATGGCAGTAACATTGTCAAGGGCACGGCAGATGGTAGCTATTTCAGGGTCCTGTGTTTGGCACACTGCATCACCCTGGTTGAGGAAGACTTTCTTAAAAAAGAAGACATAGTCAGCAGTATACTGACTACTTGCAGGCACATCTGCACTCAATAAATAACTTTATTTTGGCTAAAAAGCCATAAAAGTATCCCTTAACAACATACCATAATCATGCAGTAAAACAATGAAGGATAAAACAAGGAGTAGCACATAATACACTAGAAAGCCCTAAAAAATTCCTTCATAAATAAATTATTAAAACACACGAATATAAAAACGACACAAACAGACAACAAATGTTAGAACCCTATAAGCCTTTGCATCTTGGTTCCACTTAATAGTCTACTTCAGCCTAAAGTAATTTTAATCTAAAATAAATTATTAAAACACACAATTATGGCAGTTCTCTAGTTCTTATAGCCCAAGCAGTTTGTAGGTACCTTGCGACTGCAAAAACTACCTTGTCACTTGTATCACTTGCCGGAATGCGTAAGGATGTATTGTATTCCCTTATCCCCATTGATCTGCATAAAGGAATAATCCACTTCCTCCTAGGTGCCATATATCTGGGACAAAAGAACATAAAGTGTGCAAGTGACTCTGGTTGCTCATGACAGAAATGGCAAAAACTCAGATTGTGGTCCTCCTTACTCCACCTAGAAGTGAATGTCTTAAGTGGCAAAATCCCTAACCTAAATTTGATAAAAAGGATTCTAGTGTGAGGGGGGGGTTATATTGTCCATATAGGCCTCAAAATAAGGACTACATTTGTGATCTATAAACTGTAATGTCCTGCTGCATTGAGTTTTTTTAGACCAAGTTTGCACTAAAATAGTCTCCCAGTAGCACTTCCTTATACGTGCTTTTGCTCCCTTGGTCAAATTACAAGGGTCTCTCGATATCTCCTCCATTTTGAGGAATTTACTCATGTCTCTAATATGTTTAAACCAAGGGATTGTTAATGCCCCACCGTCCATTAGAAGCTCAGCTGTTGCTGTTTGGTAGGTGGACAGCTGTTCGGAAGTCCAAAGGCGGACCCAGTACATAAGAGGTCTTAGGGCAATTTCATTGTGGACCTCGTTTAAAGCTAAATCAAATCTGAGGTATATGAGAGGAGTACTCATCGGCAGCAGCAGGAAATTCTGAAAAATCGGTTTTCTATCATCGTCAGACTTCTAGAATTACAGTACCCCCATAACTCAGCACCATAAGTTGAAGCGGCCACTGCCGCTGCTTTGTATACTATGATATCAGGTGAAATTTCCCCTTCCGAGATGTTAGCAATTTTCCTCCCTATTACTGCAGACCTCTGCCGGAGGACAGACAAACTCTTCCCGATCTGTGCCGACCACTGTTGGTTGTCTGCTAGTCTGATCCCCAAATAGTCAAACTGACTGACTCTCTCTACCAGTTGTCCTGCTATGGACATTTTCCCCCTAGACGACTTATGCGGATTAAAAACCATAAACTTTGTCTTTGTTGGATTTATCTCATGGCCCCTCATGGTACAAAAATTTGAAAAAGCGGCAAGTTCATTTTGTAAACCCATTGGGGTCCTTGAAATCAATAAGGTATCGTCCGCAAGCATTAAGATGAGGACAGGGACTCCTGCTAGCTTTGGGGCATCATGATTGCAGTACATCAGGTGATCTACCACACCGTTGATAAAGAGGTTAAACAGAGTGGGGGCCAGAACACACCCCTGTCTAACCCCCCTATCAACAGGTATGGCTTCTGTCAGGTCTCTGCCTTGAGACCAGCGTACCTGGGCAAAGTGCCCTCATGGAGGTACCTAATCAATCTCAGCAATTCTATGTCAAGTTGGTAGGTCTCCATGACATTCCACAATAAGTCCCGAGGGACCATGTCAAAAGCCGCTTTTAGGTCGATAAAGGCCACGTACAAGTGGCTCTTGGTAAGTGTCAGGTATTTCCAACAAAGGAGATTGAACCTGAACGCCTGGTCTATTGTGCTCACTCCCTTCCTGAATCCTGCCTGAAATCTGGAAAGGATGTGGGAGTCCTCTATCCATGTCTGCAGTCTAGTCAGGACCTGCTTACAAAATATATTTTGGCTAACATCAATTAAGCGTATTGGTCTATAGTTAGCACTTCTCTTGATCCCTTTTTAAAAACAGGGACTATAATTGTTCCTTGCCATGTGGGAGGAAGCCCACCACCCCTCAGTATCTCGTTACTAAGCACATTTAGGCATAGACACCAAGTTCTGGGCCGAGACAAATACAAATCACCTGGGATACCATCTAGCCCAGGGGCCTTCCCTTTACGTAATGTTTGGAGAGCCGAAGTTGTTTCTTTTAAAGAAAAAGAGTCCAGGTCAAATTTAGATGATGTGACTGACCCGGTAGCTGATGTATGAGAAGTAGGGAGGCTCTGGGATTTTGGTAGAGAAACAATAATATTGCTAATTTGAGCCGCTCTATATAGATTCCCAAAATGTGACACCCAGATCTCTGGCTGGATTGCTGGGTAGTTCTCCACGGTTTGAGAGTGACCTTTCCCTGCCACTAATTTCCAAAACAGTTTAAAATCTTTCTCATGGAGGGCATCTACCAAACTGTTCCAATATTTAGATTCCCACTCTTTTTTGGCATTTTTCGGTACTATTTTGCATGCAGTCCTAGTTGCTCTTAACTCTCGGCAATTCCCTGCCTTCAGTGCACCCAATAGTTGTATTTTTGCCTGCCGGTAGGAGCTGGAGAACCATCTTGATGGTTTATCCCAAACCCCTACCTGCCTCCTTGCTACCTGGAAATATGGTCTTAACCGATCAACCAAAATACTATGCAAGTTAACCAGGTCAACTGGTACAGAATCAATGCACTTCAAGGGGAGGAGCACCAATATAACTGCTTTACAGATTGATATCTGGAAGTTTACATCTTCTTCCACCAGTTCCCATCTCACATTTTTATAATCGTTTGTCATGGTTAAGGCATTACCCTTCACCCACTTAGTCAGTGTGTTACAATTAAATGAGAAGGTTGAGAAGGATGTACAAATAGCTTGATGGTCGCTATCATCTCGTGGGAAAACAACCATGTCAATGAGAGAATTCCAAAGTGTGTCATCTACTAGGACATAATCTAGTCAGCTAGAATATAAACCTTTTCTGTATGTAGGCATTGTGGGGGTATCTGACTTCATGTTCCCATTTACTATTCGTAGCCCCTTTACTTTTATTAAATCCTCTAATAAATCTAATGCTTCCCCTGTTTTCTTTGCTACAGCCTGGACCGGCCCTGATCTATCCCATGGATCCACAAACTGTATTCCTTTTTGCTGGGAGTCATCCTTGCAGCTCAGTTGCATATTATAGTCTCCTGCAACGATTAGGCCCTGCCCCCCAGGTAATTGGTTCAAAAGATCTGCAAGGAAATTTAGCAGAACAATCTGTGACCTTTGTGGGCCAGGTCTGAAGTATATATTTACAATTACTATACGAACAGGCCCCCTTCGGCTGCTAAATTCGACCTCCACAGCTAATATGTCCCTTGTGGGAGTAAACAGCTCCTTTACCTTGGGAAACAGATCGTGCTTTAGCCAAGTTATGATGCCCTACCAGATGATGATGGGAGCGCAACCTTCTGAAAGGTCCAATAACCTGCTCTATAGGTCGCAGAAGGGGCCCATGTCGCCTGCAATAAGATAATATGTTGTTGATCTATAAAACTACACTACTCAGGATTGGTTGTTTTTGATAACACACCTGCCACATTCCAAGATAAAAATTTAATTAGTGGATCATTTCCACCCCCAATATTTTGTAGCCTCTCTTTAGTCTTACTTAAGGAGGGTGTAGCTCTGCAATCCCTCCCTTCTATTTAAGCATTGCAGTATATTCCTGCCTCCACTCCCACAGTACCCAATGACAGGTTGCTTAAGGCACGGGGTCCATAGCCTTTTTACTGTGTATATCATCACTCCCTAATTCCACTACTGGGGCTTTGCGTCAATCCACAATTAAAACTGGGCTGCTCCTACTACCCCCTCTAAAAGTACATATAGTGGGAAGAATTTGATTGTTAGCGCTCCCTCTAAGAAACAAATTAGCCATTTGTTGGGGGATCGATTGGGTAAGAGTCACTTGGGATGAGATACCAGGTCTCGATCTTTGATCAAGCGCTAAAAGACCCTTTACTAAGCTCTGGCTGTTTAGTTTCAGCCCTATAAGATCTGTTTCTAAGCTATCGCTTGAATATCTCTGGACAGTTACTATATCATCCCTTACAACAGACCTACATTTCTTTACACCCCTTATCCCATGGATTACCTTATTTTTAAGTGAATCCCCTTGTTCCTTTGATACGTGATTTAACTTAGGAATGTTCATCATATATACGTCATACTGACCATGCTTAGTCTGACTTGATAGTGTACTTTGAGGGGGCTCTTTGTTACTAATAAATAAAGGCTTGCTTCTGAACATCTTGTGGTTTGCCCCTCTTATCAAATTAGTGTCACATTTATTTGAATCAACCACTTCAGGGGGTAAACATTCTTCCTGTTGGCAGTCTTGTGCTACCAATCCAGCCCTCTTTCCCCTGTGTGTTCCAGCTATAAACAATTCAGTTTGTTGAATTTGCGTGGGTAAAGAGTTAAACTCAGGTTTGAAGGAAGATTTCCTTATATCACCAATTATGGCAGTTATGCCGTCCAACTTCTCGTATATCATGTGACTAAAGGATTTCAGATACTCTCTTAGGCTAACCATTTCAGCTCTTATCTCAACAGGAGATTCCCCCTCCGTAGCTAAGCGTAATGATGGCTCCTCAGCTTCCTTTAATACATTCCTCTCTATACTGGAGGTAGCCAGGGAGACAAGAGGTAAAAAACGATTAGAACAGTTAATAGAAGGAGATACGCTACCCTGCTGGTTTAACACGCTCAATTTTGGGCTCTCTATTAAATTGGCCGAAGTTTCTAATAGAGTAGGCTCTGAATGAGACCCTTGTGGAAGCACTGGTAACAGCTCTCTGTTTACAGGGGGAAAAAAGGTTTTTATAGCTTTAGTTGAGACATCGGTCCTTCTCTTGGAAGATTTAGAAGGTTTAGTAGCTAGCAAGCTCTCTACTTCCTCAATTAGGTCGTCAATTTGAGTCAGTGTACAATTTTCAGCGGCATGTTGAGGTATTTTCTTCGCCCCTCCCTGCCCAGTAAAATTACCGCTGGCTTTCCTTTTCCCCATCCTAAGTAAGTTAATAAAATTCCTCAAAATTATGTATAGCACGAAGGGAGAGCCAAAGGAGTACGATGACAAATTTGTGAGGGCTAGGACCCGCCTCCTGCAGCCTCTAACAGGATCCAATGCTTCCTATATAACAGGAGCGCAAAATTAGGTTTAAAGGGGCTTAGGCCGGCCCCTACAACACGGACAAAACCGGCACTTATAGCATAAGCACAATGTTGAGTTTGTGGAGGTTTAGTCCCACCCCCAACAACTACAGACAGAATCCCACTCTTTAGTTTGTTTTGCATGCAAACAGCGGTGAGAATAAAAGCATCCTTTCCAGATTAGAGAATTAAGAAAAGAACCTCCTAGTGACCACACGCTTAAACGTCCCGGGATCAAATGTGTAATGGAGATGTCAGTGGGGGGGCCCTGCCCTGCCTCTTCCTAGCGATGACAGGCAAAGGACGGGGCCATCCGCGCACGTCCTGCGAGCCGGAGCGCGAGAGTTCAAGTTTAAAGGGGCCTCCTTGGCCTGCCCCTCCTCCTGTGACTGCTGTCAAAATGCGCTGCCCGCGAAGCGGGGAGCGCAAGAGTTCAAGTTTAAAGGAGCCTCCTTGGCCTGCCCCTCCTCCTGTGGCCGCTGTCAAAACGTGGAGAGATTAACCATGTTCAAAATGAACTAGCATTTTATTCCACCTGATCACACCATTCCTGAAACACCACAGGATGAGGAAGAGGAAGATTGGTCAGAATTAAGCATGTTAGCTGACTAACTTCTTGGTGAACCACCATAGTTTGAGGATAACTCTACTTCCCGGATTGAGTATGCCAGCACCACGAAAGAACTTTTTCATTATTTCTACTGCAACATTACATTTGTGTAGATTTATGCTGCCCCACCGTTGATGTTATAGTCACATGCAAGACTGGATTGGAGTTGGACCCATGTGCTGTGAAGAAGCCCCTACACACCCTTCAGGATGTTGGAGATGATGCCTGTCTCCCTCCCATGTCATTGCCTATCTTATTTTTACATCACCTAGCAGGGCTGCTCTAGATGATCATTGATTAAAAGACTGCCAATGTCTGATTCCAATGTGCGGATACCATCAAAAAGGAGCTATTTTATTTTGTTCAACCACCGTACATTGATTGGAAGAGGTAGTTAAGTAACTATTGCATGAATGAGTGGTGATATATTGATTGATTGTGATTGTGAATTTGTGAATGATGACTGATGTATGTGGTGGCTGACAACGTGGGAGGGATTTTTAAAAAACTGTAACCTTGTTTCCGATGATTTGCAATGTTTGAGGGCTGATGGGTGATAATTTTTTCCTGAAAGTAAATGGCTTTCCAAGAGTAGTGACATTTACATGCAGGGTCTACTCTTTTTTTTCTGGTGCCTCGTAACAAACCAGTCAGTTTAGTTATCCACAACACAAATCTGCACAAAAATACTCCAGTTCTGTTTCTCTATTTGTTCTTCAACAGCAGTGTACTTCACAGGTCTACCTCGCTCATTTTGTGACTGGGATGAAGTTACTATGAATCTGGAGGAGGAAGATGGAAGGACTCAGGGTGGGACTACCACAACAGCTAAAGATTAGAATGTTTTCGACTTCAGATAGAACCCATGATGATGGCGAAGACTCTAAGGCCTTGTTCTTGTTCAGCTCTGTGAACTGGAGAGAGGTGTGTTAATTTGGAAATGCTGCAGAGTATGTGGTTGTTGCACTGTTAGCTCAAACATGTAACAATTCTTATGTTGTTGCTCTGCCTCTGAGTCTTCTTGGTACACTCCTGACTCCTCGTGAAGCTTCGCTTGCTTTCTTTTTTCTTTTTTTTTCTTTTCACTCTAATACAGCTACTGTTTTTTTTCAATGCACAGGCCTTCTCCTAGTCCTCCCCTGCATGAACAAAACTTGGAAAACTAAAGACTCCAGCTTACCTACCGGACAGATTCAGACAGGCACCAGAGTGACAGACATTCTAAGAAGAATTGAGATTCATCACCCAAATTGGCAATACAGTATTATTAACCTTTTAACAATCATAGTTTTTAGAACTTGGTGGCTTACATTCAAACTTCCATATTTCAAAACTAGGAGACATAGGGGGTCATTACGACCTCGGCAGTCTTTTCGCAAGACCGCCGAGGTACCGCCGTGCTGAAGAACGCCAGTGGTGGCGGTCTTCCGCGCCACATATTATGACCGCTGGCAGGCCGCCGTCCTTTTTCGTACGGAAAGCCGCCAGCAGCCATACTGGCGGACGGCGGGAAAGTGGAGGTTGCTCAACCTCCACCGCCACGTCAACATAACAACGCCCACTGAATCACTTCCCATGATTCGGTGTGGCGGTGTTCTGGTGACGGTGTTCAGGTGGCCGAGCTGCCCCCATGGATCCAGTCCCCTCCCGGAGGATCAACGGACAAGATAAGTTGATCGTCTGTTAGGGAAGGGTGCCGGGGGGTGTTGTGTGTTGTGTGTGTGCATGTGAGAGTGTAGAGGGGGTGAGTGAGAGAGTATATGCGTGCAGGAGGTGCGGGGGGTGCAGTGTGTATGGGAAATGTGTGCGGGTCGGACGGTGTGCATGTCTGTTTGTATGTGTGCGGGTATGTGTTGTCGGGGTGTATGTGTGCGTGTAGGGGTGTGTATATGTGCATGTTGGGGGGGTGTGCGTGTAGGGGTGTGTATATGTGCATGTTGGGGTGTGTGCCTGTAGGGGTGTGTATATGTGCCATTTGTTCTATCTAGCCAGTGTCTCGTGCCATAGGCATGACTGTGTTCTTTGTTCTCCATTCTTCCTCGTTGCTCCTCGTTGTTGTTGTTTGAACATGTGGCTGGCTGGCACACGTGCGTGCATGCAGCCAGTGTCTCTTTAACAGAAACTTAGCTACAGATATTGTTAATTATTTATCATTTGTTTTTAGGTTTCTATTTTTATTTTTTCTATTTTGATGTTTACATTTTTATTAACATTTTTATGCTATTTCTCATTTTATTTTTCACGTCTTTTTTATTTTTATTTTTTATTTTGTTACTTTTGATTTTTTACTTTGATGTTTAATTTTAATTTTTCATGTTTTATTTTATTTTTCTATTTTATGTTTTTATTTTATTTTTATTATTTTAAATTTAATTTATTTATTTGTATTTTTAATTTTGATTGTTTCATTTCTGTTTATTTTAATTGTTCTTTTTTCTTTTTGTTGTTGTTTATTTTTGTTTAATTCAGCATTTTGTCTTGATCCATCCATCCACATCCATGCGATCCATTCCGTTCCTCCATCCACTCACCGAAGACGCACAGCTGCACTACCGCATTCAGTTTCTTAGGTACAATTTTATTTCCTCCGGACACCCTGACGGCAGAGCACGGCAGACAAATCAACAGCATAGTTCATTTTGCTAATGATTATTCCATTTCCCCTTTACCATCTTGCCGCCCAGGGTTATTTAAAGAATTATTTCATATACCCATGCACCTCTCCCTGACTACCCCAGCTATCTCCTTTAAAACAGATGGAGATAAAGCAAAGAGCTAGATCTGCCTGTTGTGCTGTGTTTGAAATGTAATTTTTTATGGTATTGGTGTATGGTTTGCCTTTACAATGTTTGATTAAATAGGTATATTATGTAAGTATCCAACTGCACTCAGATTGCATTTCTCTATACTATTTTCAACATGCAACAATGCCACGTTTCACTAACTACATGTTTTTCTTGCTTGGTTGCTTTTAGGTGCACAAGAGAAGAGACCCCGCATCCCCCGCAGTACTGCCAAAGAGAAGGCCTTACGGTTACTTGGGTCCAAAGGCACCAAACTCTTTTGCTTGTGCATCTTAGTGCCACTGTCCACCTAGAGCTCAAGATGCCCTCAAAGAAAATTGCTCCCAAGAAAGTGGCCAGTAAAAAGAAGCAGTTTGCCGCCAGTGGGGTGGCAACCGCAACCTTTTTCAGTAGATGTGTGCCCGCCACACAGGCCTCCGGGGAGGAACCTGAGAGCAGCACTCCTGCATCAACAGCACCACCCCAACCCAAGACCAAGTTTGTCAGACAGGCAGCCACTGCAATCATGGTGATGCCGATGAGCAGTGGTGTTGAATTTGATTTGTCCCTTTCGCAAAGTGGTACCCAATCGTTTCAGGAAACAGATAGAGCAGAAAAGGACGTCAAACTGTCTGTTGAGCAAGAGCCTCCTCTTTCAGAATCAAGGGCTCCCAGATGTTCAGCAAGAAAAAGGAAGGGTACTACACCATCTCCTCAAAGCACCACTTCTGAGGACGATGATAGGGGCATGGAGTGGACCCCAGCAGAGTCCGGTAGACTCCAGGAAAGGTGAGGGAAAATAAAGGTTCCAGAAAGTCTTAGAATCATGAAATGGGATGACGAGCCAGTCATGGAAGCTGGCACAGAGGAGTCCAACATTACTATCCAACCTGCTCCGAGGGATGTGGCACAGGCAGCACTGCCAGCTTCCATATTAGTAAGGCCCCTGCATTTCCAGAGACCTACACCAACCTGTACCTCAGTAGAAGTATGCACTGCAGAGAGGCAATCAACACACCCACTTACCTGCAGTTCTTCTACTGGCATTGGCAGTGGCCCAATAAGAATGTAATCCTACTAGTTTGGGACTTTTTATGATTAGCAAACAGGAGGAGAGAATTGCCATATGCTCCATTTGCCACACAATTGTTTGTCGAGGTAAGCCAGGTTTACCTTATGGTACTGGAGACCAGATGACATGAAAAAACATCTAGTAATCTGGTTGGAGGAGCACCTTAAAAAAAAGTATCAATGTGGTGAAGGTGAGGAGAGGAGATCCAGGAAACATTAGCTACAACTGGTCAGATCACAATGGAAGGTGAAGAAGAAGAGGGTGAGATCATCCTCAGGCAAAGAAGCCCTGCCCCACTAACCTCACAATGGCACAGGGAGACTCAGATGGAGACACCACATAATATGGTGACTGCACTATAACACAGACTACCACCATCTACATCTGATAGGTCACCTGTGTCAGCGGCCCCAGAAAAGAAGAAAATACAGGATACAATTATGGACGCGTTTAGGCAGGAGGAGTCGTACGACCACAACCACCCAATGGCATGTTTGTACAACGGGAAGCTGGAAAAAATGTTAGTGCTGGACCTCCTCCCTGCGTAAGGATGTATTGTATTCCCTTATCCCCATTGATCTGCATAAAGGAATACTCCACTTCCTCCTAGGTGCCATATATCTGGGACAAAAGAACATAAAGTGTGCAAGTAACTCTGGTTGCTCATGACAGAAATGGCAAAAACTCAGATTGTGGTCCTCCTTACTCCACCTAGCAGTGAATGTCTTAAGTGGCGAAATCCCTAACCTAAATTTGATAAAGAGGATTCTAGTGTGAGGGGGGGGTTATATTGTCCATATAGGCCTCAAAATAAGGACTACATTTGTGATCTATAAACTGTAATGTCCTGCTGCATTGTGTTTTTTTAGACCAAGTTTGCACTAAAATAGTCTCCCAGTAGCACTTCCTTATACGTGCTTTTGCTCCCTTGGTCAAATTACAAGGGTCTCTCGATATCTCCTCCATTTTGAGGAATTTACTCATGTCTCTAATATGTTTAAACCAAGGGATTGTTAATGCCCCACCGTCCATTAGAAGCTCAGCTGTTGCTGTTTGGTAGGTGGACAGCTGTTCGGAAGTCCAAAGGCGGACCCAGTACATAAGAGGTCTTAGGGCAATTTCATTGTGGACCTCGTTTAAAGCTAAATCAAATCTGAGGTATATGAGAGGAGTACTCATCGGCAGCAGCAGGAAATTCTGAAAAATCGGTTTTCTATCATCGTCAGACTTCTAGAATTACAGTACCCCCATAATTCAGCACCATAAGTTGAAGCGGCCACTGCCGCTGCTTTGTATACTATGATATCAGGTGAAATTTCCCCTTCCGAGATGTTAGCAATTTTCC
Source organism: Pleurodeles waltl (assembly GCF_031143425.1). Taxonomy (NCBI): domain Eukaryota; kingdom Metazoa; phylum Chordata; class Amphibia; order Caudata; family Salamandridae; genus Pleurodeles; species Pleurodeles waltl. The sequence goes on from NC_090448.1 coordinate 79,235,532, forward strand.
TCCCTATTACTGCAGACCTCTGCCGGAGGACAGACAAACTCTTCCCGATCTGTGCCGACCACTGTTGGTTGTCTGCTAGTCTGATCCCCAAATAGTCAAACTGACTGACTCTCTCTACCAGTTGTCCTGCTATGGACATTTTCCCCCTAGACGACTTATGCGGATTAAAAACCATAAACTTTGTCTTTGTTGGATTTATCTCATGGCCCCTCATGGTACAAAAATTTGAAAAAGCGGCAAGTTCATTTTGTAAACCCATTGGGGTCCTTGAAATCAATAAGGTATCGTCCGCAAGCATTAAGATGAGGACAGGGACTCCTGCTAGCTTTGGGGCATCATGATTGCAGTACATCAGGTGATCTACCACACCGTTGATAAAGAGGTTAAACAGAGTGGGGGCCAGAACACACCCCTGTCTAACCCCCCTATCAACAGGTATGGCTTCTGTCAGGTCTCTGCCTTGAGACCAGCGGACCTGGGCAAAGTGCCCTCATGGAGGTACCTAATCAATCTCAGCAATTCTATGTCAAGTTGGTAGGTCTCCATGACATTCCACAATAAGTCCCGAGGGACCATGTCAAAAGCCGCTTTTAGGTCGATAAAGGCCACGTACAAGTGGCTCTTGGTAAGTGTCAGGTATTTCCAACAAAGGAGATTGAACCTGAACGCCTGGTCTATTGTGCTCACTCCCTTCCTGAATCCTGCCTGAAATCTGGAAAGGATGTGGGAGTCCTCTATCCATGTCTGCAGTCTAGTCAGGACCTGCTTACAAAATATATTTTGGCTAACATCAATTAAGCGTATTGGTCTATAGTTGGCACTTCTCTTGATCCCTTTTTAAAAACAGGGACTATAATTGTTCCTTGCCATGTGGGAGGAAGCCCACCACCCCTCAGTATCTCGTTACTAAGCACATTTAGGCATAGACACCAAGTTCTGGGCCGAGACAAATACAAATCACCTGGGATACCATCTAGCCCAGGGGCCTTCCCTTTACGTAATGTTTGGAGAGCCGAAGTTGTTTCTTTTAAAGAAAAAGAGTCCAGGTCAAATTTAGATGATGTGACTGACCCGGTAGCTGATGTATGAGAAGTAGGGAGGCTCTGGGATTTTGGTAGAGAAACAATAATATTGCTAATTTGAGCCGCTCTATATAGATTCCCAAAATGTGACACCCAGATCTCTGGCTGGATTGCTGGGTAGTTCTCCACGGTTTGAGAGTGACCTTTCCCTGCCACTAATTTCCAAAACAGTTTAAAATCTTTCTCATGGAGGGCATCTACCAAACTGTTCCAATATTTAGATTCCCACTCTTTTTTGGCATTTTTCGGTACTATTTTGGATGCAGTCCTAGTTGCTCTTAACTCTCGGCAATTCCCTGCCTTCAGTGCACCCAATAGTTGTATTTTTGCCTGCCGGTAGGAACTGGAGAACCATCTTGATGGTTTATCCCAAACCCCTACCTGCCTCCTTGCTACCTGGAAATATGGTCTTAACCGATCAACCAAAATACTATGCAAGTTAACCAGGTCAACCGGTACAGAATCAATGCACTTCAAGGGGAGGAGCACCGATATAACTGCTTTACAGATTGATATCTGGAAGTTTACATCTTCTTCCACCAGTTCCCATCTCACATTTTTATAATCGTTTGTCATGGTTAAGGCATTACCCTTCACCCACTTAGTCAGTGTGTTACAATTAAATGAGAAAGATGAGAAGGATGTACAAATAGCTTGATGGTCGCTATCATCTCGTGGGAAAACAACCATGTCAATGAGAGAATTCCAAAGTGTGTCATCTACTAGGACATAATCTAGTCAGCTAGAATATAAACCTTTTCTGTATGTAGGCATCGCGGGGGTATCTGACTTCATGTTCCCATTTACTATTCGTAGCCCCTTTACTTTTATTAAATCCTCTAATAAATCTAATGCTTCCCCTGTTTTCTTTGCTACAGCCTGGACCGGCCCTGATCTATCCCATGGATCCACAAACTGTATTCCTTTTTGCTGGGAGTCATCCTTGCAGCTCAGTTGCATATTATAGTCTCCTGCAACGATTAGGCCCTGCCCCCCAGGTAATTGGTTCAAAAGATCTGCAAGGAAATTTAGCAGAACAATCTGTGACCTTTGTGGGCCAGGTCTGAAGTATATATTTACAATTACTATACGAACAGGCCCCCTTCGGCTGCTAAATTCGACCTCCACAGCTAATATGTCCCTTGTGGGAGTAAACAGCTCCTTTACCTTGGGAAACAGATCATGCTTTAGCCAAGTTATGATGCCCTACCAGATGATGATGGGAGCGCAACCTTCTGAAAGGTCCAATAACCTGCTCTATAGGTCGCAGAAGGGGCCCATGTCGCCTGCAATAAGATAATATGTTGTTGATCTATAAAACTACACTACTCAGGATTGGTTGTTTTTGATAACACACCTGCCACATTCCAAGATAAAAATTTAATTAGTGGATCATTTCCACCCCCAATATTTTGTAGCCTCTCTTTAGTCTTACTTAAGGAGGGTGTAGCTCTGCAATCCCTCCCTTCTATTTTAGCATTGCAGTATATTCCTGCCTCCACTCCCACAGTACCCAATGACAGGTTGCTTAAGGCACGGGGTCCATAGCCTTTTTACTGTGTATATCATCACTCCCTAATTCCACTACTGGGGCTTTGCGTCAATCCACAATTAAAACTGGGCTGCTCCTACTACCCCCTCTAAAAGTACATATAGTGGGAAGAATTTGATTGTTAGCGCTCCCTCTAAGAAACAAATTAGCCATTTGTTGGGGGATCGATTGGGTAAGAGTCACTTGGGATGAGATACCAGGTCTCGATCTTTGATCAAGCGCTAAAAGACCCTTTACTAAGCTCTGGCTGTTTAGTTTCAGCCCTATAAGATCTGTTTCTAAGCTATCGCTTGAATATCTCTGGACAGTTACTATATCATCCCTTACAACAGACCTACATTTCTTTACACCCCTTATCCCATGGATTACCTTATTTTTAAGTGAATCCCCTTGTTCCTTTGATACGTGATTTAACTTAGGAATGTTCATCATATATACGTCATACTGACCATGCTTAGTCTGACTTGATAGTGTACTTTGAGGGGGCTCTTTGTTACTAATAAATAAAGGCTTGCTTCTGAACATCTTGTGGTTTGCCCCTCTTATCAAATTAGTGTCACATTTATTTGAATCAACCACTTCAGGGGGTAAACATTCTTCCTGTTGGCAGTCTTGTGCTACCAATCCAGCCCTCTTTCCCCTGTGTGTTCCAGCTATAAACAATTCAGTTTGTTGAATTTGCGTGGGTAAAGAGTTAAACTCAGGTTTGAAGGAAGATTTCCTTATATCACCAATTATGGCAGGTATGCCGTCCAACTTCTCGTATATCATGTGACTAAAGGATTTCAGATACTCTCTTAGGCTAACCATTTCAGCTCTTATCTCAACAGGAGATTCCCCCTCCGTAGCTAAGCGTAATGATGGCTCCTCAGCTTCCTTTAATACATTCCTCTCTATACTGGAGGTAGCCAGGGAGACAAGAGGTAAAAAACGATTAGAACAGTTAATAGAAGGAGATACGCTACCCTGCTGGTTTAACACGCTCAATTTTGGGCTCTCTATTAAATTGGCCGAAGTTTCTAATAGAGTAGGCTCTGAATGAGACCCTTGTGGAAGCACTGGTAACAGCTCTCTGTTTACAGGGGGAAAAAAGGTTTTTATAGCTTTAGTTGAGACATCGGTCCTTCTCTTGGAAGACTTAGAAGGTTTAGTAGCTAGCAAGCTCTCTACTTCCTCAATTAGGTCGTCAATTTGAGTCAGTGTACAATTTTCAGCGGCATGTTGAGGTATTTTCTTCGCCCCTCCCTGCCCAGTAAAATTACCGCTGGCTTTCCTTTTCCCCATCCTAAGTAAGTTAATAAAATTCCTCAAAATTATGTATAGCACGAAGGGAGAGCCAAAGGAGTACGATGACAAATTTGTGAGGGCTAGGACCCGCCTCCTGCAGCCTCTAACAGGATCCAATGCTTCCTATATAACAGGAGCGCAAAATTAGGTTTAAAGGGGCTTAGGCCGGCCCCTACAACACGGACAAAACCGGCACTTATAGCATAAGCACAATGTTGAGTTTGTGGAGGTTTAGTCCCACCCCCAACAACCACAGACAGAATCCCACTCTTTAGTTTGTTTTGCATGCAAACAGCGGTGAGAATAAAAGCATCCTTTCCAGATTAGAGAATTAAGAAAAGAACCTCCTAGTGACCACACGCTTAAACGTCCCGGGATCAAATGTGTAATGGAGATGTCAGTGGGGGGGCCCTGCCCTGCCTCTTCCTAGCGATGACAGGCAAAGGACGGGGCCATCCGCGCACGTCCTGCGAGCCGGAGCGCGAGAGTTCAAGTTTAAAGGGGCCTCCTTGGCCTGCCCCTCCTCCTGTGACTGCTGTCAAAATGCGCTGCCCGCGAAGCGGGGAGCGCAAGAGTTCAAGTTTAAAGGAGCCTCCTTGGCCTGCCCCTCCTCCTGTGGCCGATGTCAAAACGTGGAGAGATTGACCATGTTCAAAATGAACTAGCATTTTATTCCACCTGATCACACCATTCCTGAAACACCACAGGATGAGGAAGAGGAAGATTGGTCAGAATTAAGCATGTTAGCTGACTAACTTCTTGGTGAACCACCATAGTTTGAGGATAACTCTACTTCCCGGATTGAGTATGCCAGCACCACGAAAGAACTTTTTCATTATTTCTACTGCAACATTACATTTGTGTAGATTTATGCTGCCCCACCGTTGATGTTATAGTCACATGCAAGACTGGATTGGAGTTGGACCCATGTGCTGTGAAGAAGCCCCTACACACCCTTCAGGATGTTGGAGATGATGCCTGTCTCCCTCCCATGTCATTGCCTATCTTATTTTTACATCACCTAGCAGTGCTGCTCTAGATGATCATTGATTAAAAGACTGCCAATGTCTGATTCCAATGTGCGGATACCATCAAAAAGGAGCTATTTTATTTTGTTCAACCACCGTACATTGATTGGAAGAGGTAGTTAAGTAACTATTGCATGAATGAGTGGTGATATATTGATTGATTGTGATTGTGAATTTGTGAATGATGACTGATGTATGTGGTGGCTGACAACGTGGGAGGGATTTTTAAAAAACTGTAACCTTGTTTCCGATGATTTGCAATGTTTGAGGGCTGATGGGTGATAATTTTTTCCTGAAAGTAAATGGCTTTCCAAGAGTAGTGACATTTACATGCAGGGTCTACTCTTTTTTTTCTGGTGCCTCGTAACAAACCAGTCAGTTTAGTTATCCACAACACAAATCTGCACAAAAATACTCCAGTTCTGTTTCTCTATTTGTTCTTCAACAGCAGTGTACTTCACAGGTCTACCTCTCTCATTTTGTGACTGGGATGAAGTTACTATGAATCTGGAGGAGGAAGATGGAAGGACTCAGGGTGGGACTACCACAACAGCTAAAGATTAGAATGTTTTCGACTTCAGATAGAACCCATGATGATGGCGAAGACTCTAAGGCCTTGTTCTTGTTCAGCTCTGTGAACTGGAGAGAGGTGTGTTAATTTGGAAATGCTGCAGAGTATGTGGTTGTTGCACTGTTAGCTCAAACATGTAACAATTCTTATGTTGTTGCTCTGCCTCTGAGTCTTCTTGGTACACTCCTGACTCCTCGTGAAGCTTCGCTTGCTTTCTTTTTTCTTTTTTTTTCTTTTCACTCTAATACAGCTACTGTTTTTTTTCAATGCACAGGCCTTCTCCTAGTCCTCCCCTGCATGAACAAAACTTGGAAAACTAAAGACTCCAGCTTACCTACCGGACAGATTCAGACAGGCACCAGAGTGACAGACATTCTAAGAAGAATTGAGATTCATCACCCAAATTGGCAATACAGTATTATTAACCTTTTAACAATCATAGTTTTTAGAACTTGGTGGCTTACATTCAAACTTCCATATTTCAAAACTAGGAGACATAGGGGGTCATTACGACCTCGGCAGTCTTTTCGCAAGACCGCCGAGGGGTGTTGTGTGTTGTGTATGTGCATGTGAGAGTGTAGAGGGGGTGAGTGAGAGAGTATATGCGTGCAGGTGGTGCGGGGGGTGCAGTGTGTATGGGAAATGTGTGCGGGTCGGACGGTGTGCATGTCTGTTTGTACGTGTGCGGGTATGTGTTGTCGGGGTGTATGTGTGCGTGTAGGGGTGTGTATATGTGCATGTTGGGGGTGTGTGCGTGTAGGGGTGTGTATATGTGCATGTTGGGGGTGTGTGCATGTAGGGGTGTGTATATGTGCATGTTGGGGTGTGTGCGTGTAGGGGTGTGTATATGTGCATGTTTGGGGTCGGGGTGGGGAGGGGTGTTGTGCCACCTTTGGGGGGTGGCAGGGGTGTGGGGGTGGGGGGTGAGGATTTCGTGGGGGGTAATGGGGTGGGGGAGACCCCTATCAGTGCCAGGGAAGGAATTTCCTGACACTGATAGTGCCTACCGCCATGGATCTCATGGCGGTTCCCAGCCACCCGAGATCCCTGGTGGTATGCAGGGCCATGATACCGTCGGCGGTCTAGTGATGAACGCCGGGCTGGAGACCGCAACCTCCAGCCCAGCAGTCTTCACCGCCATGGCGGTCGGAATGGTGAATGGTGAAGTGGCGGATAACGGCGGCGGTAACCGCCGCAGTCCTAATTCAATTTTTTTTCCGCCATCCTGTTTGGGGTCTTACTGCCGCTTTATCACCGGCCGCCAGGGTCGTAATGACCCCCATAGTCTTCTATCTGGGGTCTCTCTGGGGCAGGAGGACTGTTTCTGATTAATTTACTGATCTGTGTCATACTAACTTATCCCTTTGTTTCCTACCACAACAGATTGATAATGATGTGCTGCTCAACGCCCTAACAAATATTGCTGTGGTTTCTTTTAAGTAGTGTTTGTTTTTATCACATTTTTCCCCACATCCCCTTTCCCATCCATTCGTTGAGCCCCTAACCCTCTTCCCCCGGGCTGTTTGATTTATTGAGGTGTTACATAATTCAATTTACACTATAAATGAATCACACACTTGCTGGGGTGGATGTGGTGTCAGCAACACGAACTCACTGCATGATCTTCTACCTTCTATTACTTGAGCAATATTGCACACCGGCCCCACAACATCTTTATTCATGCCTTGTGTGTGTTCCGTAAATGCCTAACCTGGTCCAAACACCCTTGAGTCTGAGCCCACTTCTGACTCCAGGATCTCATTTCCTAAGTTTAGTTTTATACTGTACTGTAATTGCTCCCCGCAATTTCTCAGAAGAAATTAATATTGCTACATTTTATTATCATATCAGGTCTTCTTTGCTGTGTGTCAATGCTGTCATTGTAGTAGTCTCTTCTCAGTCTTCTTACAATTATGATAATATGAGTATGACCCACTAACTCTCTGTTTTCTTTCAATCAAGTTGACAGTGATGGATAACCCTTTGATTAATCCTGTAGTTACAGTTTGCATAGGTGGGATTGGTACTTTCTGTCAAGTTCTGTCTTCCCTGTTAGTGTGCTAGCCTGCTACTACCACGGCATACCTACCACTCCCTTAAGATGCCATCTTGGCAAAAACCTTGCAGTAAGAAGACTCCCCCACTTCATCCGTTCAGGTTAGAGAAGAACTATGGCTTGAAGTGAGCTTGTTTAGTTAGTATTTAATTCCTACTGAAGAATATCTTGTCTGTGTATACTGGGCTTTTGTAGACATAATAGGCAAGGGCAATCATCACCTAGCTGTTACGAATAGTTGCAGAGGGCAATAGAGCAAAGGACTAAGTAACTGGCACACTTTTGTTAGCAGATTAAAAATAACAGGCTGTACTAAAAGTCTAAAACACCAAAATAACGATTTGAGATGGAAATGAAGTAAAAAGAATCCCCTTTATTATTTATAAATGGAAAACCCTCCCTCTCCACCCACAACATTCTCACCTGTCTCCCCGAACAAATAACCCAGTCCCCAAAATGATCAAGGAAAAGTCCAAAGTCCAGCCCAAATCCCTCCCCACCCTCTCCACCCACAACATTTCCTCCCACCAAAAACAAAAAAATAAAAAAGGGTTTAAAAAAAGGACACTGTCAACATGGGTCCGGAGCTCTTCGATGCTCTGCTCTATGCTGTCAAGCCAGCTCTCCATCCGGACAGCCACTGGAGGATTCATTGGAGCAATGCCCTGGTGGAGTGGGAGGGTGCAGCAGCAGGTATAGTCAGGGATCCTAACTGCTGGTGGTGGCGATGTACTGATTGGGAGTCTGGAAGCTGGCATGCTGCTATACTGGGTCCTGGGTCCGAGGCAGATGTTTCAGCCTCTTTCTCCTCCAGGATCACCAGGTGCTGATATTCGGCCTGAATTTTCCCCAGCCTCTGCTGCCGCAGATGGGCCATTTTCTACTGCCTGGCTTGTGGTGGTCATCGGGCAGGAGTAGCTAAATCAAGTAAAAGAAGAATAACAAAAGACAAAGTGTAAACAATGCTCTGAACAAACACTTCTTCAAATGATGGATAGTGGGTGCACATGCCTCACATAAGAAGCACTAAGCAGCATATTTATACTCTGTTTGCGCCAGATTTGCGTCATTTTTTTTTTACGCAAATCCAGCGCAAACTTAACTCCATATTTATACTTTGGTGCTAGACCCATCAAGCACCAAATTTATGGAGTTTGAGTCATTTTTTTACCGTGGAAACCTACCTTGCGTTAATGATATGCAAGGTAGGCGCAAAAAATACTCTAAGGCCTTTGTGCCTTATTTATACTCCGTGCAAAAATGACGCACTTAAAAAATTACTCTAAACCAGTTTAGAGTCATTTTTTAACGCCTGGGTCAGGGCAGACGTTAAGGGACCTGTGGGCTCATTTCTATGGTGGGAGGCCATGGAAGCAGTCCACAGGTGCCCTTCCCTGTCCCCAGGGACACTACCTGCCACCCTCGCCCCCCCTGCGGACACCCATGAATGGGTGGACCCATCTACAGTAACTAGAGGTAAGTATAGGTAAGTATTTTTTATTTTATTTTTTTAAGTGGAACAGGGGGGCCTATCCTGACAATTCTTTGACGCACAACCCCCATTCTTCCCTACGCCTACGCTGCCCGGTTAGAGTCATTTATTTTGACACTAACCAGGCCCCAGCGCCGGCTAACGTCATTCCATAAATAAGGCGCCCGGCTGGCACGTTAGAATGGCGTTAGCCAGTGGTAAACTTTTTGATACAAATCAACGCTCCCGCTGATTTGCGTCAAAAAGTATAAATATGGGCCCAACTGTCTGGTAGAAAAGAATTAAGGCAGAAAAAGACTAGATTAAAAAAATAATTATTTCATTTTTTTCTTTTAAAGGCTCTTCTAGTAACTAAACAGACACATTTAGAGGAAACATTATGATGAGTAAGGCATTATGCACTATGGAGTACAGGTTGTTGTGCCAAATAATTGGAGGCATGCTAGGCAGCGCTTCAAGTACGTTGCTACTGCCTGCTACTGTCTGCAGCTCGTGCAGCTGTAGCTGACAATTATCTATCTTTAATTCCAATGGCCCTGCTCTTTCTGACATGCCTTCACTTCTTTTCTACCCTGAGTCTAAAGAGGCAGATGTATAAATATAAGATCCGTCACACATGCCATGTATAAAATGTGGATATATTTTATTCTGTCTGCAGTAATTATATGGGGGAAAACAAAGCACTGCACTAGAAGGAAGGGAATGGGCTATATAGATTATAATTGTCACATTCATCACAGAGTATCCTCATCGTCAAACTTGAAATCAAATTGTGCACTTACTCGTCCTACTTTACTCACTGGTCTTGCCCACCATCAAAAATTATTTCCAACAAATCGATTCACTGGACAGGAAGGCAAGCAAAGAAACTTGACTCACTCTGCTGCAGAGTAAGGCAGATGGATTAGGCAGGTAGGTAGAGATTTTGCTATAGAAGAATAGAGAGGCTTCACTGATCTTTTTACAGAAGAAGAGCTCCCTTCTACATTCATCCTAGCAATTATTCAATCATCCTTTCATTCTTCCCTTACATGCACCCATAGCCACCATGATTTAAACTTTGCTTTCTCTCCTCTAGTCTTTCACCCAAATTCACAATCCTTTATCCATCCATTCAGTACCCACACTATCCACCCTTTCTTTCAATCATCCTTTCAGCCATCCATCCATTTACCCAATACCAATACTCACCCACACATCCTTTTTTATCCAGCCATGCATCATTTCCTTTCACTCTTTTCACCCACCTTTTCTTTTAACCTTCCGTTCTTTCATGTTTCCATCAAGCCATCATTTTTAGCATACAGTATAGGCCTTATTACGAGTCTGACGATATCAGGACCGCCATGTTTGCAGTGGCAGTTGTACGGCCAACAGGCTGGTGGAGAAGATTGCGAAATTATGAACATGGCGGTATTCCCAACAGAATACAGTCAAACCACCACCGGCACCACTTGGGCAGTCAGGCCACCACAGTCGACGGTAGCCACCCGTAGGCTGGTGGACACCATGTTTCCTTCGGACATATCACGAGGCTGCACACCATCAAGGTTTCCGCCTCCGTCGCAGCACCACGGAAACTCTAGCGTAAACCAAGTGTATAAAAGGAGATACTCCCCTTCAGGAAACCATACCTGACCATAGCCGCCATGGAACCAGAACTAGAGGTCTTCCCGCTGCCTCTGCTCACCCAATAACTCCGGAACCTGCGACAATGACAACAACAGCAACCGTGAGTACCCACACTTACATGTCACGGTTAAAAAAAGTGAAAGTACCTACACACACACACAACAAACACATTGGGAATGGGTGGCAAGGGTGAAACATACACGTAACCTCACATAGACACGTGCACACACACACCCACATACACAAACACACATACATAGAACACACACTACAGCCACCACACACACATGGCAGGAACACATACCAATACCAGATACACAGCTCCAGCACAGTCACACACAACAACACACAACACCACCAAACGACACACTACACCACAACCGCTACACCACAAAAGCACCATTAAGCAACCACAATACGCAACTCCACTTGGCAAATCAAACATACACCACAGTGTAACAACACTAGAAGATGAACATACATCCAAACAACAAGGCATACCTCATACACAGCAAACACATATCACAACGGAGCTGACATACCAATCTCCACACACACTAACTCACACAGTATACCCACACAAAGGCACACAACACTGCAAATAACACATGTCAACACAAACACTGCACAAAACCAACACAATTAAAAGTCCCCAACGTACACATACCCATCACACAGTACACAGGCCAGCACTGCGGGAAAATAGCAAAGCACACAACCTCACATGCTACCCAGGCACAACTGGTACCACAACCACCGCTCACACAAAATGTACTAACACACAAATAAAAGCAGACAAAGCCTAAGTAAATAAAGGGAGGACAAAGACGTAACATTCAAACCAGCAACCGGTAGGCCCGATATATATATATATATATATATATATATATATATATATATATATATATATATATATATATATATAAATAAATATTTATATATATATATATATATATATATAAATAAATATTTGTACATATTTATTTATGTATTTTCATACAATTATATATATATATAGAAAATATATATATAATTGTATGAAAATACATAAATAAATATGTACAAATATAAGACCATAGGCCAGTCTAAACAGATATGCACAACATGCACGTATTGCACTTTTAAGTGCCCCAACTTGACTCCTGACTGCCAAGTAACCCACATAGGTAGGGGGCAGGCAGGCACCTCAGGGATTAGGGGGAACTGAAGGAGAGGGGGTTGGCTGAGGCTTGGGAGGGGGACCTTTGGGCTAGGGTTTTGTGGGGGCTGAGGTCAAGGCGTAGGGAAGGGCTGGGATCTCTTCAGAGGGGTCGACTTCTTCGAGGTGGAGGGGCATGGGTACTTGCAGGGGGGGCAGGGAGGTCTTAGAGGTGAGAGGGCTGGACTTCGGGAGGGACACAGAGTGTTTAGGGGTCACAAAGGGTGAAAGAGGAGTAGGGAAAAGGTTAAATTCTGAGAGGAAAAATTTCTTATACACCCGGGAACGGTCATGGTGAATGAGTTTGGTTGTGGAGGGAGAGGGCGTGGTTGTTGGAGGTGGTTTGGAGGATGTCTTGGGTGCATGGGTGTGGGAGATATTCTTGTGTGTCCTGGGTGTGTGTTGGGTGGGTGAGTGTGGGTGTTTATGTGTCTTGGGAGGAGGGTAGGAGGAGCTGCTGGGACATGCCGTGGTGGATGGGTGACTTTTCTGTTGGGGTGGTGACTGCAAGCATGGTGGATGTGCTGCATGTAGGCATGTCTGAGGGTCTGCTATTGTGCTGATTGATGGTAGGATAGGTGTTGTGGCTGTATTGGTGAATGTTGGTGTGGTAACTGCAGGTGTGTCCGGTGTTGTGTATGTGATGCTGGGGTGTTGGGGGTGTCAGTGCAGGTGGTGACTGTTGGTGTGTCTGCAGGTGGGTGTTGTTTGTGTGCATGCCAGTGGTGTGCCCTGTGGTGCTTGTGTTTGTCTGCACTACCCTTGGATGTTGAGGTGGATGCATGCTTGTCTGTTTGTGTGAATTGGCTGGGTCGAGGAAGAGGGGCTTCAGATTGGGTAGAGGAAGGTGGAGGGGGAACGGAAGATAGAGGGTGACTGACTGCCATCAGTGTGGAAGCCAGAGCCTGAAAGGATCTCTGTAAGCCAGCCAGTGTACCATGAATGACCTTCAGGAATGCATTACTCTGCTGGACTTGAGTTGCCAGTCCCTGGATGACATTCACTATGGTTGACTGACCCACAGAGATGGACCTCAGGAGGTCAATAGCCTCCTCACTGAGGGCAGCAGGGCTGACTGGGGAAGGGGCAGAGGTGCCTGTGTGCAAAGGAGACGCCCACCCTCTTTGCACAGACAACTGGATGGGGAGCTACAGGGAGGGAAGTGGTAGCAATGGGGGTATCGGACAAAGATGGTTCAGGAGTGGTCCCAGAAGGGTCCGCCACCGCCAGGGAATGTCCACTGGAGGGAGATTCTGAAGATGATGAAGAGGAAGATCCAGTCTCCCCTGTGGCACTCCAATCGCCCTCCAGGCCACTGGGTCCATCGCTGTTAGTGGTATCAGCACTCTAGGTCCTGTGGCCGGCAGCATCCCCACTCGCCTGTTCCCCGTCTCCTTCGCTTGCCAATGCTGATGCACACAAACAGAGAGAGAGGGAGGGTAAGAGAGAGTGGGAGAGAGAGAGGGAGAGAGAGGGTCATCACATTGTTCACATACACACATTACAACATGCACAACTGTAGGTACACAGCTCCGGGCTAGTGAATGCCATATAAAATACCTAATTTCCTACATCATGTCACAACATGTTACATCTATCCACCCCTTCATGTCATATCTTTCACCGACATCATAATCCATATTAGGTAGCACTACTGGAGCTTACCAACAATTCATCTGTAAACCTATGTCAATGTGCACATCATGGCCTGGCTAAAGCTGAAACTCTGAACTAATCCTGTTCACATCTCTCTATACTCCCATCAGCTTTAGGAACAGCAGTTGACTGATAACACCATATCATGCATTTTCAGATGCATCACCTGACTAGTCCATGTTTGTTAGTAATGTTCCGTGCAAGTAAAGATTACTCTATTCACAAATGGTACAGCACCTGCCATTTTAACCACATGACTAACTTTACCCTCTGTATATATAAGACAATGGACACAATCCCTGATGAAGACACAACATGTGACAGTCCCATACAGGTGCTATCTGATTCTTAGATTCCATGACTGGAGAACAACTATGTAACAACATTTACCATATCTCAGAGGAATAGCTGCACTAACAAAACACAGATACTCATCATCACACCATGCATGCATGTACAGCAACAGTGGCCTTCCTAGCACACATGAGACATCCACTGACAATCACAGAGAGCAGTGTAACAGAAACTAAACAAAAGACAGCCAAGTAATTACGAGTTGAACACATGACAACACAACAGACATGCAGATACAGAGCCACAACATGACAACAGTAATAATCCAACATCACTCACACCAATCCTGACCTGTGATTACATGTACCTAAGTCCAGACAACACACATATTCCACTGAATATACATGTACACATGATGTACATATGGACCTACATGGCTCCCAGTGCAATTACAACATATCCCACAACAACAACACCTGTATGTCTAATAGTGTACACCCAAACCATGACATCTCGAAGGATGAAGTAACTCTAAATCAATGGCTGACCAACCAGACCACGTCAGATAGGGTAAGGAAAGCAATGATTGTCACACTCAACAAGATCTAGGCCAAGTAACCATTGTGACATGATGTAGGTGGCTAATATCATTGGTTGCACTAGTATTGGTAAGCGATTGACACATATTGCTTGGACATTGCACGTTGCCAAAGGATAGAACAGCCTAATCACTTACCTCCTCTAAAACAAGGGCATTGGGATAATAGTGATTTGTCTACATTTCAATGGCATGGAAGTGCTTGATAAGGCCAACTAGACAATGTTAGACACCCATACTTAGATGTCCTTCCGTTACAACCTTCACATTTCCCATTTATGCATTTGAAGGGAAAATGGTGACACCTTCACAAACCCATATGTACAGTCCAATACTGCCCATATCTGGTGTCTAATTGAGATGCCAGACTCACATGGATTAAATATCTGTACCAGGACAAAAGGTAACTAGGCCCTGTACCAAATATCTAAGGCACTCAGTAGCATATACAGCTGATCTACACAGATGGGAGTGGTCTGACACCTTAGAGCTACATATTAAAATATTATGATTTGTGGACCTGGAAATTCTAGATGGAAAGGATGCTACAGCACCTTACAAACATATATGGGAGGGTGGAGTCACACACGTGGCACTGTCAATTGTGCACCTCCACATGCAGTTATAGATGTACCTTGACACAGGTGAGCTCAACCTACACATGCTAAGGCCTAAGACCAGATCTCCATCTCTTAGTCGGGCAGAAAGAGTACTATTTAATTCCTGTAGTCAACATATATGTAGCACCTACAACATTGTCACAGCTGCTAAAGTGTGACAGCAAACACAAAACTACCAGAGCCAAGTACAAGGATACTGTCAGTACTTACCCCCTTGTGATTGCTGTGCTGCTTTCAAATGCCTCTCCACTTCATAGTAGACCACTGCCGATATGCGGACCATTAGGGGTGTCAGGGTCCAACAGGCGCCCCTCCATCATTGGGAGGACAACACCAGCTGAGCCTCTGTGGTCTTCTGGGCCCAGCATCTCAGGTTCTTGCACCGCTTTCTGCAATGGGTGCTCCACCAGCTGTGGACCCCCAGGGTTCGCACTTGCTTGCCGATGGCAGGCCAAATCCCTTTCTTCTGCATGGATGACACAGACAAAAGGAGAAAGTCATATACACAAGCACCATACCGATAGGAGTGATCAGTGCACATCAGTCATAACAAGTAGGCACACATACCCATACTCTCTGCACACATGCCTTCACAATAAGCCATCTGCATGCATCTACACACTCACAAGTCCACATGCCCGAGGCAACGTTACACACAACACCTATCACAGATGGCTAGGCCATTTGACTCACCTGCTCCTCTGGTGCCCCATATAGCTGTTCATACAGGGGTAGGACCTCCTCTACCAACCTTTCAAGTTCTTACGGGGTGAAGGCAGAGTCCCTATCACCTGCAGGACATAACATGATGGCTCCCAGAGGCAGTACACAGCAGCTCATGTTGTGTAGGTCTTGCTGGCAACATTGTCAGGAGTCAAGTGAGTAATACTGCAGAAAATGGCGGTCACGGCCACCACATACAGGACTGTCACCACCGGCAGTTATCGTCATTGTTCCAAGTCTGCCAAAGGCAGCAGTGTTACCGAATGGCAAATTGCAAAGTGGTTGCGACCGCCTACTACCATGACGACTTCTGCCGGCTGACTTAGGTGAGGTACCTGCCATTTTGGGCACCTTTCATCGATAAACCTGTTTACTATTCTGCATCATTCACTTACTCCCCCAAAATGCTGTTTATCCATATGTAGTGCCACCATGTTTGTGCAACATACTGTCTGAAATATTACAAAGTGAAGTGCTGAGGGAGTATATATGGTGAGCACTATGTTGTGCTACTCATAAGTTCAAAGCCCACAGGTAGACATTGTTCAATTACAATACATGTGTGAATGGTGTGGGGCAGCAAAGTCTTACACACATATATACCCTAACATCAGTATCATATGAACAATGCCATTTACAAGGATGCCAATGTGCAGCAATGAGGGTGAATTCGGAGCATATCTATGGGCTGCAATGCACATTTCTGAAGGGCTGAGCATCCTCTACAGATGTTAGGTGTGAGGTAATTTACAAAGTGTACATGATGTGTGCATACTGCCAACCTAATCGTTTTTTTACTTCTCTCAACATAGTTATCCCACTGTTGGACTTTTTTGCTTATGCAGGGACATCCCCAATCTTTTTGCCTCCTGCCTCCTATTTTTTCTGACCTGTTGCTGTTGGTTTTTTAACTCTGAGCACTTTACCACTGCTGACCAGTGATAAAGTGCATATGCTCTCTGTGTAAATTGTATTGGTAATTGGCTTATCCATGATTGGCATATTTGATTTATTAGTAAGTCCCTAGTACAGTGCACTAGAGGTGCCCAGGGCCTGTAAATCAAATGCTACTAGTGGGCCTGCAGCACTGGTTGTACCCCCCACATAAGTAGCTCTGTAATCATGTCTCAGACCTGCCACTGCAGTGTCTGTGTGTGAAGTTTTAACTATAAATTTGACTTTGCAAGTGTACCCACTTGCCAGGCCTAAACCTTCCCTTTTCTTACATGTCAGGCACCCCTAAGGTAGGCCCTAGTTAGCCCCAAGGGCAGGGTGCAGTGTATGGTTAAGGTAGGACATATAGGCGGTCATTACAACATTGGCGGTAAAAGCCACTTACCGCTGTGCAGAAGACCGCCGACACACCGCCCCGCCTGCGGAATTCCGCCACAGCACGGAATCCGCCAATATTCAGACACCCACACAAGTCCACCACACAAAAGGTCAGTGATAAACAGGCGAAAACAAAACCAACACCGTCAAGCCAACAGAAATACACCCACACTATCACGACACACGAATCCACGCAGCGGTCTTACAACCGCGGTATTCCATTGGCGGTACACACCACTGCGCTCAAAATACACACACATCTCCAAAACACCACCACATTGGACAATTTGAAATACACACACCCGATACACATACACACACCCCTCCCACACACCCAATACAATATAAAACAAACACCCACAAACCCCTACGACCATAATTACCGAGAGAAGGCCAGAGAGAGACACCACAAACAACTACAAAGCATCCACAGGCACACAATACCATCACCCACAGAACTTCCACGCACCTCACACAACACACCACTAAATATCACCCCACTTATCACTACACACACCACCCCACACATCACCCACACCACCCCATGGCACGGCAAAGACACCCCAGGTTCTCGGAGGAGGAGCTCAGGGTCATGGTGGAGGAAATCGTCTGGGTAGAGCCACAGCTATTCGGATCACTTTTGCAGCACTCCTCCATTGCAAGGAAGATGGAGCTATGGTGAAGAATAGTGGAGAGGGTTAACGCAGTGGGACAGCACCCAAGAAATCGGGATGACATCAGGAAGATGTGGAACGACCTACTGGGGAAGGTGCGTTTCGTCGTCTCAAGACACCACCTTGCGGTTCAGCGGACTGGCGGCAGACCCCCACCTCCTCCCCCACAACTAACAACATGGGAGGAGCAAGTCTTGACGATTCTGCATCCTGAGGGCCTCGGAGGAGTAGCTGGAGGAATGGACTCTGGTAAGTCAAATCTTAACTATTACATCCCCCACCCTACCTGCATGCCATCACAAAACCCCACCCTCACCCCCATCACTCCAACTCCTCACAAATGTCCCAACATCACAAACCACTCATCCCAACACCAAGCCCTGCATGCAACAACAAAGCATGGACACACATCACTAAAGCATGGTCACTGCACATACCCATACACCCCCCAAAACATCATCATACAAGGTCCCACACAGGAATGCAAGCACTGGGGTACACGGTCACCCACCCATTGCACACCATGGCACACACAGATGTAATAAACATCCTTTTATAGCCCTGCAGGACCCCTACCCAACGTGACCGGACAGCAGGGTCCACACCACCAACAGAAGACGCCCACAGTGATGACAGCACCTCTGTCCAACTGGATCTAGATGATCAGCACAGCCCATCGGGAACCTCGGGACAGTCGGTTCCCATCACACAGTCACAGGCCACTACAGAGATTCCCCCCTCTGGAAACACCAGAACAGCACCCACCCAGCGGGCCCATACCTCCGTCCCCAGGACACGTCAATCAGCAGTGTGTCCACTACTACAGGGAACCCAGGCTAACCCACCACCCCAACAACAACAGGGACCTGGGGGCAGTGGCAGTGGGCACAGAAACACAGGGGAACTGGGAGGGCTGCTGTGCGACAGGGGGAGGACAGGCCAAGGTAACCCACTCTCCACGAGGCCCTCTCCAACATCATGGGA
Source organism: Pleurodeles waltl (assembly GCF_031143425.1). Lineage (NCBI taxonomy): Eukaryota > Metazoa > Chordata > Amphibia > Caudata > Salamandridae > Pleurodeles > Pleurodeles waltl. The sequence goes on from NC_090448.1 coordinate 79,254,311, forward strand.
GCCTACCACCACTCCCAGGAGACTATGGCAACGGTACTGGCCAAGTTTCAGGAGATCCAGCGCCTGCAGGAAGAACAATATTTGGGCTTCAGGGAGGAACTCAGAGCCATCAATTCCATCCTGGGTACCATCGTAGGGGTGCTGAAGGAAGTACTCAACACCAGGAGGGACACTGTAGCACTACAAGGGGCCCCTGACACTAGCCTGGGCGATGAACTGCCCACCACCTCCGCCGGCTCTAGTGGACAGGAGGCACCGCCACAGGACCACCACACCAGCTCCCCACCCCCTGCAGAGGGAGAACCACCTCACAAACGGTCCCTGAGATCCAGAAACAAGACAGAGAACGATGCTAAGACCCCCACCAAGAAATGAGACCACCCTGAATGTCATCCTTCTCTACCACTTTGTCACCCTGTCCATCCTTAAACTGCCCCACTTCCACTTCCTATGCCCATTTGGGCAATGCACCTGTGAGACTAATAGACAGGACATTCCTCCGCCATCACCCCTCACCATTTTGCTTCCCCCCCCAATATTGAGCAATAAAATAAACACCCTTAAAGCACAAAACAATCTGGAGTCAGTCTGTGATTTCGGAATAGTGTATTAGCAATTACAGTGTCAAAAAGCTCTTTGTAGTATCAACATACCAATGTCACACAGCTGTAGTCCATGATGACTCAAAGCAGAAGTCACACTGTGGGGGACATATCTGTGAAATCGTAAGGGAAAGTGACAACTCAGTGACCATACACTGGGTGAAAACGACAGACAGTAGAAAGGTAGTAGTGTTGAAGTACATGTAGTAGGCAGGTATGTTTTCTTACCTGTGTCTCACTGGAAATATTGCTGGATCACTGAGTCCCTGTTGTCCATGTCTTCTTCTTCTGCGTCCTCGTCTTCACTGTCCACAGGCTCCACAGTTGCAACAACACCACCATCTGGACCATCCTCCTGCAGAAAAGGCACCTGTCGTCGCAAAGCTAAGATGTGAAGCATACAGCAGGCCACGATGATCTGGCCCACCTTCTTTGGTGAGTGGAATAGGGATCCACCTGTCATATGGAGGCACCTGAACCTGGCCTTCAGGAGGTCGAAGGTCCGCTCGATTATCCGCTGTGTACGCCCATGTGCCTCATTGTAGCGTTCCTCTGCCCTTGTCCTGGGATTCCTCACTGGGGTCAGTAGCCATGACAGGTTGGGGTAACCAGAGTCACCTGCAAATGGCGAGGGACAACTGTTAGACACACACTAACCTGTTGGGATATCCTCAGACCCAGACAACCATTCCCACTGTCTTGCTTCCAGGTGCTCACCTAATAGCCACACACGGTGCCTCTGGAGTTGACTCATCACATAAGGGATGCTGCTATTCAGCAGGATGTAAGCGTCATGCACTGAGCCAGGGAACTTGGCATTCACATGGGAGATGTACTGGTCTGCCAAACACACCATCTGTACATTCATGGAATGATAACTCTTCCGGTTTCTGTACACCTGTTCACTCCTGCGTCGGGGGACCAAGGCCACATGTGTCCCATCAATGGCACTTATGATGGTGGGAATATGTCCCAGGGCATAGAAATCACCTTTCACTGTAGACAAATCCTCCACCTGAGGGAAAACGATGTAGCTCCGCATGTGTTTCTGCAGGGCAGACAACACTCTGGACAACACGTATGAAAACATAGGCTGGGACATCCCTGATGCTATGGCCACTGTTGTTTGAAATGACCCACTTGCAAGGAAATGGAGCACTGACAGCACCTGCACTTGAGGGGGTATTCCTATGGGATGGCGGATAGCTGACATCAGGTCTGGCTCCAGCTGGGTACACAGTTCCTGGATTGTGGCACGGTCAAGCCTGTAGGTGATGATCACATGTCTTTGCTCCATTGCCAAAAGGTCCACCAACGGTCGGTACACCAGAGGATGCCGCCATCTCCTCACATGTCCCAGTGGACGGTGCCTATGAAGGACAACAGCGAGCACAGAGTCAACCAACTCAGAGGTACGTACCCACAGCTTACACAGAACACAAATCATAATCCAAAAAGTGGCCTGTATGTGTGTTGAGTCTAGGCCTAGGTATGTGTGACGCAGTTAAAAATTAAGGGGGTCATTGTGACCCTGGCGGTAAATACCGCCAGGGCGGGGGTTGGCGGTGTACCGCCGACTTTCCGCTGCCCATGGGAATCCGCCATGGCGGTGCAGTTTGCTGCGCCGCCATGGGGATTCTGACACCCCATACCGCCATCCTGTTCCTGGCGGGTCGCCCGCCAGGAACAGGATGGCGGTATGGGGTGTCGTGGGGCCCCTGGGGGCCCCTGCAGTGCCCATGCCAATGGCATGGGCACTGCAGGGGCCCCCGTAAGAGGGCCCCACAAAGAATTTCAGTGTCTGCTTTGCAGACACTGAAATTCGCGACGGGTGCAACTGCACTCGTCGCACCTTCCCACTCCGCCGGCTCCATTCGGAGCCGGCTTCCTCGTGGGAAGGATGTTTCCCACTGGGCTGGCGGGCGGACTTTTGGCAGTCACCCGCCAGCCCAGTGGAAAACCCAGAATGACCGCCGCGGTCTTTTGACCGCGGAACGGTCTTCTGGCGGTTCCCGCTTGGCGGGCGGCTCCCGCCGCCCGCCAAGCTTAGAATCAGGCCCTAAGCCATGTGGGCCCATGAAATGGCGGCTGCCTGACCTGTAAATTGGGACAATGGGGGGTGAGGTAACTGCGCTGGCGTTGTACACCGTCGCGGTAGGCGGTCAAAGACCGCAGCGCAATGCTGCATTGGTTAACATTGGACCCTATGGGTCCCAGGAGCCAATGACGATGTACGCCGGCAGTGACGGTACGCACTGCCGCAGCCGTGACCACCATTTTCCATCTGTTCCATCACTCGATACCTGATCTTCGACAGGAGAGGACCTACACTGCAAGTGCTGCTGTGACCTCGGTCTGGAAGAGACAATGGCTCGTGCATCTGGGGAAAGGGCCCCTGCTTTCACATCGGAGGAGTTGGAGAAACTCGTGGACGGGGTCCTCCCCAGTACACGCTACTCTACGGTCCTCCAGACAAACAGCTAAGTACACTGGGAGCATGCTGTATGGGCTATGCCTGTGTGGAGTGGGGTGGATGTAAGGGGGGGGGAGATTACGGCATGCATGAAACGACGGAGATTGCATGTGCCACATGGCAAGGGTAGGGATGGGGGCCAATGACTGTGCAGTTGCTAATAAGTTTCTCTTCCCCCTGTACAATTCATGTAGGTCAGCGCCCACCAGAAAAAATATATTTGGTGTGCCATCACCAAGGACGTCCGGACCCTGGGGGTCTACCACAGACGGAGCACCCACTGCCGTAAAAGATGGGAGGACATTAGCCGCTGGAGCAAGAAGACGGCAGAGGCTCAGCTGGGGATGGCCTCCCAACGTGGGAGGGGTGCCCGTCGCACCATGACCCCCCTGATGTTCAGGATCCTGGCGGTGGCGTACCCAGAGTTGGATGTGCGCTTGAGGGCATCACAGCAGCCACAAGGGGGTGAGTACACTCTCATCCTGCTGTTTTTCCGCGCAGTGGAGGTGTCTGGGTGGGGGAGGTGGGCTGTGGGTTTCCCTAGGCCAGGGCGAGTTCCGTAGGCAAGGTCCCTCCATAAGGCAGGCCATGTGGCACCCCACCCCACCTCTGTAGAGTGCCAAGTACACCTAGTCATGCCCCTGTGTGATCCATGTGTACACATGTCATCCATAGCCTATTAGGCCATTTCCCAGGAATTGAACAGTGGAGCACAAGAGCGCAGCGTAGTGCAGGGGGCTTGTGTGTCTGTCGTGTCCGCCAACGGTAGCGGTGATGCATGCACTCAACATGTCTTTCTTCTGTCGCCCCCCCCTTTTGTGGTCTCACTGTTCTTGTGTGCATTAGCATCATCAGGTGGAGGAACAGTGGCACCAGAGCACGAGGGAGCTACATCCCACATTGCCATGGAATGCCACACAACGGACTCAGACTCCACCAGTGGGATGGAGGTCGAGGGGAACTCCACGGCGGTGACAGGAGCTGAGACCAGCGACACGGACTCGTCCTTTGATGGGAGCTCCCTTGTGGTGGCGGTGTCAACACCAGGACAGTGCGCGCACTACGGGCATCTAGATGCAAAAAAACAACACTCGCAAGATAATGTAATTTATGCATTGTGATGATATGTTATTGTTTAACCTTTTGCATTGCAGAATTCCATCCAAAAGATTAATTTTTAAGGTGCTTATAAATACTGTACATTTGCAATGTATTGCTGCAGACATTCAGAGTGTGTTAGGCTGTGGTCCCTTTCCAGGGCATTATAGCGACTTTCCCTGCAACATGCCTGGGCGTGGTTCTAGGCTGGGCCAAGACTCTATGAAAGAGAGTCAGCCCAACTTCCAGTGCTCACTATTCAGAGGTCCCGGTGCAGAGCAGCAGCTTCTTCCTGAGCTCCTGTCCCGGCGGCCTATTTGGATTTTCCAGTCTTCTGCACTCATCTCTCATTGGTGATCACTGTTTCCAGGCGGTAAGACGGTGTTTGGACATTTTCCAACAACGTAATTGAGAATTTTCATATTCTTGATTTTAATTCTTAAATGAATAACAGATTACTTGTGCGCTGCCATTTTTTGACATTTGTATGGTGGTTTGCAAATAGGGAGGACGCGCAATTTATTCCATAAAGATTTGACTTCGTTATTACATTGTTGTTCATTGCGCGCTGATATTTCTTGACATTTACATGATGTTTTACGAGATGGCAAGACGTGCAACTCGTTTCATGAGCATTTAATTTTGTTGTTCATTGTGCGCTACCTTTTCTTGACATTTACATGGTGGCTCACTTCTCGTGTGTAATTCATGCTGTTCATTGTGCGCTACCATTTTCTTGCATTTACATGGTGGCATTCGAATCGGCAACACGTGCGATTCTTTCCTTGAGTGTTTTTTCATGTTATTCATTCTGCGCTACCATTTCTTGGCATTTGCATGGTGGCATTTGAATCGACAAGACGCGCAATTTTTTTCCTCGTGTATAAATAATGTAAATCACTGTGCGCTACCATTCTAAGACATTTTCTTGGTAGCATTTCAAGTTCACACGTCGCGTGATTTATTCCTTGAATCTACGTTGTGTGATTTCATGGTGCACAATCTTTTACGGTGTTTAATACTCATATAAAAATCTGCAATGTGCGCAATTCACTTTCCAATGTTTTTTCTGAGATGAACACAACAATACCAGAGTTCTAGATGTAATGCTGTGTGTTCCTGATATGTATTCTTAAAAGGAGATTCATATGGTTGTTTAGAAATTGCTCAGAGTGTTTCCTGATTCTCATGCTAAAGAAAGTACTTGAATCTGAAAGTCCTATTTAACTTTTCCTGTTTCCTCCTCAGGTATTCGGTCATCTAAAGCCTAGTCAGTTTTAGGACTATTCTAGGGTTGTTGATGTTTTTTCGGAAAAGACAAAGCTTAGAGTTTCCTTAGGGTCTCCTTCCCAGCTGTTCCCATCCTAATCCCCTTTTCCCCACTTGGACTCTCTTAGACTCTGTGATAAATCTAATCAGAGTATTGGAGCTGTCTTGTGTTGGAAGTGTTGGGAACGTGCACAGACCCCGAGGATCTGGTGACTCTGACAGAATAGTGAGCCCACAAATTATTATCCTCCTGGTTTGTGTATGTTCTCATCATGGCCACACTGGACGAGCTAGTCAAGGCTATCACCCAGCTCCAGTCAGAAGTGGTATCATCAAAGGATTTGACATATAGGCCCTCATTCTGACCTTGGCGGTCTTTTCACAAGACCGCTGAGTTACCGCCGCGGTGAAGACCGCCGACCGCGGCGGTGTGCCGCTGTGCGCATTCTGACCGCTGGGAGCGTTCCGCCGGAAAACCGCCAGCAGCCACACTGGCGGTCGGCGGGAAAGTGGAGACTGGTCAACCTCCACCGCCACGCCAGCAGAACACCGCCCACAGAATTACGACCCACATTTCTGTGTGGCGGTCTTCTGTTGGCGGTCTTCTGTTGGCGGTCACGTCCCTATGGCTCCCGTCGCCTCCCGGAGGACCAACGCACAAGGTAAGTTGATCGTCCGTGAGGGGAGGGGGTGGGGGGGTGTTGTGTGATGTGGGCGTGCATGAGGGTGTGCGTGTGAGTGTGTAGAGTGGGTGTGTGAGTGCGTGTATGCGGGCGGGGGGTGCTGCTGTGTCTATGGGTAATGTGTGCTGTTCGGCAGGTGCGCATGTTGGCATGTATGTGTGCGGGTATGTGTCCCCGTTGTGTATGTGTGTGTAGGGGGCGTGTATATGTGCATGTTGGGGGTGTGTGCATGTCGGGGTACATGTATGTGCATGTCGGGGTGGGGGTGGGGAGGGGGTTCGTACCACCTCTGGGGGGTGGCAGGGGGGTGGAGGGTGTGGGGGGAGGACTCGGGTGGGTAGTGGGGGGTGGGGGAGACCCCTATCAGTGCCAGGGAAGGAATTCCCTGGCCCCGATAGTGCTTACCGCCATGGTTCGCACGGCGGTTCCCGCCCGCAAGAAACCGCGGCGGTAGGCAGGGTCATAATACCCTTGGCGGTCTTGGGACGACCGCCGGGCCGGAGTGCGCAAACTCCAGCCCCGCGGTCATGACCGCCGCGGCGGTCGGAGTGGAGAAGTAGCGGGCGGTCGCGGCGGGGACCGCCGCGGTCAGAATGCCATTTTTAATACCGCCGGTCTGTTCGCGGTCCGACCGCCGTCTCTCCGCCGACCGCCAGGGTCAGAATGAGGGCCATAGTCTAGCTGAGAGGGTGAGTCAGTTACAGAATAAAGTTGAGAAGAAAGAACAAAGTCCCACAGGTGTGTCTTGGCCAGGTACTTCTTCTCAGACTTCTGGAGGTAATCCGACTAACATTTCCCTCAATGTTCCTTCAGCCATTCCTTTAGCTCCCCCAGAATGCTTCGCAGGTGATCCCTTGAAATCGCAATCTTGTGGAACTTCACTTCACTTGCAGACCACATACTTTCCCTGATGCCCAGTCTAAAGTAGCTTTCTTGTTGTCATATCTGTCTGGAGATGCAGCTACATGGGCTATTCCTCTTGTGCGTAAAAATAGTCCCCTGTTGTACAACTGGAAAAATTTTGTTTGTGAATTTGAGAGAGTTTTCGATCGTAGAACTGTAAACAGTCAGCAGATCGTGAATTATTAGACTTACGCCGAGGGAATCAGGACTTAGGGGGTCATTCCAACCCTGGCGGTCGGTGTTAAAGCGGCGGCCAAACCGAAAACAGGCTGGCGGGAAAAAAAATGGAATTCCGACCCTGGCTGAACCCGCCAACAGCGACCGCCACATCAACACACGCCCGCCACGGCGGTACAAACAAACAGCGCGGCGGTCACTGCCAACAGACAGGCGGGAGACAATGTACCGCCCACTGTATCACAACCTACCAATCCGCCACCTTTTCCAGGGCGGTAGCCCCGCCGATAAAAACACGGTGGAAACAGCCATTTAGAAGGGAAAACGCTCACCTCCATACAGCCCACGAGGAATCAGGACAGCATGGAACCCGAACTCCACATACTCCCAGCGATAGTGTTCATGCTCCTCTACCAGGAGCACGAACGCCGGCGCAGAAGACAACGGTGAGTACTGCACCTACGACACAGGGGAGGGGGGAGGGGAAATTATTACGGGTACACACATACGCGACACACCCACCCTCACCCTCACCCACTACAACACACACATCAATGCATAGCAACACATCAGAGTGACACCCCCTAAACCCCCCGGAAGAATGCAAATACAAAAGCAAATGATTCTAAACATTGGAATATATTGTATTAGTGCCAAAAAAATATATATACACATCAAAAACTCTTATATACATAAATGTACAAGTCCGAGCGTACTTGAGATGAAGGGCCCAGTGCAGCGGTGCTTGAGACGGCGGTGCCCAGTGCAGCGGTGCTTGAGACGGCGGTGCCCAGTGCAGCGGTGCTTGAGACGGCGGTGCCCAGTGCAGCGGTACTTGAGATGAAGGGCCCAGTGCAGCGGTGCTTGAGACGGCGGTGCCCAGTGCAGCGGTACTTGAGATGAAGGGCCCAGTGCAGCGGTGCTTGAGACGGCGGTGCCCAGTGCAGCGGTGCTTGAGACGGCGGTGCCCAGTGCAGCGGTGCTTGAGATGAAGGGCCCAGTGCAGCGGTGCTTGAGACGGCGGTGCCCAGTGCAGCGGTGCTTGAGACGGCGGTGCCCAGTGCAGCGGTACTTGAGATGAAGGGCCCAGTGCAGCGGTGCTTGAGACGGCGGTGCCCAGTGCAGCGGTGCTTGAGATGGCGGTGCCCAGTGCAGCGGTACTTGAGATGAAGGGCCCAGTGCAGCGGTGCTTGAGACGGCGGTGCCCAGTGCAGCAGTACTTGAGATGAAGGGCCCAGTGCAGCAGTGCTTGAGACGGCAGTGCCCAGTGCAGCGGTACTTGAGATGAAGGGCCCAGTGCAGCGGATGCGGCCATGGCGGGGAGGTCATTTGCCACCTGTCCTGTGGCTGGCGGGGCCCTCCTGCCCATCTGTCCTGTGGCTGGCGGGGCCCTCCTGGGCAGCTGTGCCGGGCCTGTTGGTGGCCTCCTGCCCACCTGGGATGGGGCTGGCGGGCCCTCCTGGCCAGCTGGGCTGATGGCGGTGTTGCCGGGCGTGCTGCCCTTCCCAGCCTTCCCTGATCGCCTCTGGCCCTTCCCCACCTTGGGCGGTGTGCCAGCTGTCTCCACACTTCCTGCCGGAGCCATGGTAGGGGTTTTAGTCCCTGGTGTTTTCACCCTCTTGCGCCGGCCACTGCCTATCTTGGGATGTTTCTTCGGGGGTGGGCTGCCCGTGCCTTGGCTTCGTACCGAACTGGCTGCCCTGGAGGGTGGGGCACTCCACAGTCCATGGCAGACTGTGATGACAGGGGCCGGTTTTGTCGTGGCTGAGGTGCTGACTGTAGTCCTATGACATGGACGGGGTGGGGGAGTTGGGGGAAAGAGGTTGAGTTTGGACAGGAAAAGCTTTTTAGGAGCAGTGGGACGGGTAGGTGTAGTGGGTATGGGAGTGGAGGAAGAGGTTGTGGTTGTAGGAGTTGTAAGTTTGGTGTCTTTGGGTGCAGGTGCTTGGGCTGGAGGCTGTCGTGAGGTGGATGGCTGTTGGGTGGGTGGCTGCCTGCGTTTGTGTATCTTGGAAGAGGGGGTCACAGACACACTGGGAGAGGACACAGGGGACGTGTAAATGGCAGTGGGGGTGGTGACTGCATGTGTGCGGGGGGTTCTGGTGTGTGTGCTGGTGATGGACGTAGTGGCTGAAGATGTTGTGCATGCAGGTGTGAGTGGAGACATGACAGGGAGGGAGGAGGGAGACGAGGAGGAGGGGGACACAGTGGAGGCAGTGGGTGTTGGTATGTCTGTATGTGGATGTTGCTTGTGTGAATGCCTGTGTGATGTGTGGTGCTTCTGTCTGGCTGAGCTTCCCTTGGGTGTTGAGGTGTGTGCAGGCTGGTCTGATGGTGTGTCTGGGATAGGCAGAGGTACAGGTGATAGGGTATGGGTGGAGGAAGTTGGAAGGGGGAGGCTAGAGACAGGGACAATGGCTGCCATCAGTGCTGAGGCCAGAGTCTGGAACGATCGCTGAAGGGCAGCCTGACCAGAATGAATGCCCTCCAGGTATGCATTACTCTGGTGCACCTCCCTTTCTACACCCTGGATGGCATTCAAAATGGTAGACTGCCCAACAGTGAGCGTCCTCAGGAGGTCAATGACCTCCTCACTGATGGCAGCAGGGGTGACTGGGGCAGGGCCTGAGGTGCCTGGGGCGAAGGAGATGCCCACCTTCCTGGGTGAGCGGGCACGTGGCAAACGCTGAGGGGCTGCTGGGAGGGCGGTGCTGGTGTGGTGGGTGGCGGCTGTACATGTTATTGCGGGGGGCACAGATGTTGCCGCCACCACAAGGGAGCTCACTTCAGAGGACGAGTCGGTGTCACTGATGTCTGCCCGAGTCCCCGCTGTGGAGCTCCCCTCGCCCTCTGTCCCACTGGTGAAATCAGAGTCCGTTGCATGGCCCTCCATGGCCATGTGGGATGCAGCTCCCTCATGCTCCGATACCACTTCTGCTCCGCCTGATGATGCTAATGCACACATGAACAGGAAGACCACAAAAAAGGGGGGGGAGAAAATAAAGACATGTTGAGTGCATGCATTGGCGACACCGTTGGCGGACAGGACAGACACAGAAGCCCCCTGCACTACGCTGCGCACTTGGGGTCGACTACTCAATCCGTGGGACATGGCCTACAAGGCTATGGACGACATCTGCACACATAGATGACACAGGGCCATGAATAGCTGTACTAGGCACCCTACAGAGGTGGGGGGCGGGAGCACAGGGCCATGCCTTACGGAGGGGCCTAGCCTACAGAAATTGCCCTGGCCTAGGGATACCCACAGCCCTCCTCCCCCACCCAGACCCCTCCACCTCACGCAAAGTCAGCAGAATGAGAGTGTACTCACCCCCTTGTGTCTGCTGTGATGTCCTCACGCGCCCATCCAAATCGGGTTAGGCCACCGCCAGGATCCGGGACATCAGGGGGGTTCAAAGTCCGACTGGCACCCCTCCCACGTTGGGAGGCCATCCCCAGCTGAGCCTCCGCCGTCTTCCTGCTCCAGCGGCGGATGTCCTCCCATCTCTTCCAGCAGTGGGTGCCCCGTCTGTGGTGGACTCCCAGGGTCCGGACATCCTTGGCGATGGCACGCCAAATATCGATCTTCTGGTGGGCGCTGACCTATGTGAAATGTACAGGGGGAGAAAAATAGTCATCACCTTCTGCATATTCAATGTGAGTGGCCCCCCCATCCCTACCCGTGCCATGTGGCACATGCTCTCACCGTCATTTGATGCATGCCTCAATCGCTCCCCTCCCCACCATCTTTCATCCACCCCACTCAACACAGGCATTGCCCATAAAGCATGCTCCCAGTGTACTTACCTGTTGATCTGGAGGACCGTAGAGTAGCGCGTACTGGGGGAGGACCCCAATCCACAAGTTTCTCCAACTCCTGAGCTGTGAAGGCAGGGGCCCTTTCCCCAGTAGCATGAGCCATTGTCTCTTCCAGACCGCGGTCACAGCAGCACTTGCAGTGTAGGTCCTCTCCTGTCGAAGATCAGGTATCGAGTGATTAAGCAGATAGAAAATGGCGGTCACGCCCGTGGCGGTGCGTACCGCGGCGGTGCGTACCGCGACCGCCGGCGCACATCGTCATTGGCTCATGAGACCCATAGGGTTCAATGTTAACCAATGCTGCTTTGCGCCGCGGTCTTCGAACGCCTACCGCCACGGTGTGCCACGCCAGCACATTTACCTCACATCCCATTGTCGCACTTCACAGGTCAGGCAGCCGCCATTTCAGGGGCCCACATGGCTTACTTTTTACTGCGTCACACATACCTAGGCCTTGCATCAACACTCATACAAACCATTCAATGGAGTGAAAATTGTGTTATGTGCAAGCTGTGGTTACGTACCTGTGGGTTGATTGACTCTGTGCTCGCTGTTGTCCTTCATAGGCACCGTCCACTGGGACATGCGAGGAGATGGCGGAATCTTCCGGTGTACAGACCGCTGGTGGACCTGTCGACAATGGAGGAAAGACATGTCATACTGACATACAGGCTTGACCGAGCCACTATTCATGAACTGTGTGCCCAGCTGTAGCCAGACCTGATGTCACCAATCTGCCAACCCACAGGGATCCCCCCTCTAGTGCAGGTGCTGTCAGTGCTCCATTTCCTTGCAAGTGGGTCATTTCAAACAACAGTGGCCATATCATCAGGGATGTCCCAGCCTATGTTTTCCAAGGTGTTGTCCAGAGTGTTGTCTGCCCTGCTGAAACACATGCGCAGCTACATCGTTTTCCCTGAGGTGGGGGATTTGCCTACAGTGAAGGGTGATTTATATGCCCTTGGACATATCCCCAACATCATAGGTGCCATTGATGGGACCCATGTGGCTTTAGTTCCCCCCCACAGGAGTGAACAGGTGTACAGAAACAGGAAGAGTTATCATTCGATGAATGTGCAGATGGTATGTTTGGCAGACCAGTACATCTCCCATGTTAATGCCAAGTTCCCTGGCTCAGTGCATGACGCGTACATCATGCGGAATAGCAGCATCCCTTACGTGATGGGTCAACTCCAGAGGCAACGTGTGTGGCTAATTGGTGACTCTGGTTACCCCAACCTGTCATGGCTACTGACCCCAGTGAGGAATCCCAGTACAAGGGCAGAGGAACGCTACAATGAGGCCCATGGGAGAACTAGGAGGGTGATCGAGCGGACCTTCGGCCTCCTGAAGGCCAGGTTCCGCTGCCTCCATATGACAGGTGGATCCCTATTCTACTCACCAAAGAAGGTGTGCCAGATCATCGTGGCCTGCTGTATGCTTCACAACCTGGCTTTGCGACGACAGGTGCCTTTTCTGCAGGAGCATGGTCCAGATGGTGGTGTTGTAGCAGCTGTGGAGCCTGTGGAGAGTGAAGACGAGGAAGCCGAAGAAGACGACATAGACAACAGGAACACAGTTATACAGCAGTATTTCCAATGACACACAGGTAAGAATACACACCGACATATTACATATACTTAAACACTACTACCTCTCTACTGTCTGTCCTTTTCCCCCAGTGTATGGTAACTGAGTTGTGACTTTCCCTTCCGATTTCAGAGATGTGGGCCCCACTGCGTGACATCTGCTTTGTTTCCACATGGACTACAGCTGTGTGATATTGGTATGTTGGCATCACAATGTAAATAAGCATTTTGGCACGGTAATGTCTAATACATTTGTTCAAAATCACAGCCAGACTCCTGATTGTTTTGTGCAATAACTGTGTTTATTACAGTGCTCTATATTGGTGGGTGGTTGCAAATCGGTGAGGGGTGATGGTGGAGGATTGTCCATGGCAGAGTCCAGACTATTTGT